>NC_135637.1:22809574-23435824 GCF_053574225.1 Canis aureus | reverse complement strand
TGACAATAACGATGATAATAATGACAGTGATGTTGGCGACGATGATGGTGATAGTAATGATGGTGATGGTGGAGATGATGATGACAGTGATAATGGTGATGATAATAGGAACTCCTAATTATGAAGAATTACTTCATGTTGAAAAATGTGTAATCTCTCTAATCCTCCCATCACCCTATGAGATAGGCTCTACCATTAACCCCATTTCATAGATGAGGAAATTGAGGCTCAGAGATGCAAAACAAAATTTGTTCAAGATCGCACACCTAGTAATCAGTAGGATTAAGGCATGAGCTCAAGTTTGCCTAATTTCAAAGCCACCTCACCATACAGAAAAGAGAGCTCTTCAATGTAATTGGTGGTTTTGTTTGCATGCCTCCCATCACCAAGTTTGACTAATTGTTTTTTTAAACCAGTCACTTCTTGTTTAAGCATTTCATAGATGTCTTCACTACTTGCATCTTTTTTCTTTAAACAGTTCTTTTTTTTTTTATTTTTTATTTTTTATTTATTTATTTATTTTTTTTCTTTAAACAGTTCTTAAAAGGGAATAAGAACTGCATGGCCTGCTTCACCTAGGATCCAGAAAAAAAACCATGAATGCTCTCATTATGTTTCCCATAAACATATACATCTCCACCTCACTGTCCTTAACAAAAGACAGATGCTAATTAGAATTTTCAATAGCACTTAAAGGCTCAGTTTTAATTATACCAGATCTATCTGAATTTACTGTAGCCCTCTGATTAACAGGGGAGGAAAATCAATAAGCATACCAAAAAATTTGGATGTGTTATACAGCTAATTCCAATTTTATGTTATAATCATGTTTTAATGTGGATCCTAATTACCATAATTAAGCTGCCTGTGACAGCTTTGGCTGGGATAGAAGCTGTTACTATTCTAAGATGACTTGTTAAAGGCTTTCCCCAGATTTTGGGTGCATTTTGCCATTTGGTTAGTTTGGGGTGTTAGGAGGGAGGGAACAGTATGTGTGTGGGTGATAGTTCCTGGAACTCCAACTGCCCAGAAAAGCCTTGGTTCTAAGGTTTAAGTTGGGGCAGGTGCCATGTCTGTGTCATTCATCCAGTATTTATTGAGCACTTACTATGTGCCAAGGCCTGTCATGGGCCTTAAGAATACAGATGAGAGTTTCCATTCCACTGGGGTATGTTAGCCATCAAGTAACTATTGATGTAAAGGGGAAACACCAACTAATATGACAGCTATTATAGTTATATATACATGTAATATGAGGGAGAAATCTGGGAGGCTTCCCCAAAGAAGCAAATTCTTAGCTGAGATGTTAGAATCTCCAGAGTTAAGTAGGCAGGAGGTCGTTAATAAGAGATCATTCCCAACTAGGGAAACATTTGCAGAGAGCTGGAACTGAAAAGTGGCCCATGTGGAGTATGATGTAAAAGGGAGTGGCTGGTGTAGAGTGACATGGGACCCCAGGAGGGATGAGAGCACATGGGGTCTCATAGGCCCCTTCATGATGCTCACTTCTGACTCTAAGCCTCTGAGACTCTTCCCTTCTTCCCTCCCTTCCTTTCTTCCTTCTTTCCTCTTTTAATTCTACTTTCTTTCCTTTTCTCTCCCATCCATATGAAAAGCATTTATTCAACACTGACTATGTACAAGGACATAGACTTTTAGCTCTTGACTCCATTCAATGATTCCATTCATCCATTCACCTGTTCAAGATGCATTTCACACCAGAAATTCAAATGCTAGATTCGTAGAGGTCTACCTTGAAACGTATCTATTTATTGAATGCTATTCATTCAGTAACCCTTTGTAAAGGTTTACTATAGTTTTTTAAAAAAAGATTTTATTTATTTATTTGAGAAAGACAGTCCAAGTGGGGGGAGGGGTAGAAGGAGAAGGATAAGGACAAGCAGACTCCTCGCTGAGTGCAGAGCCAACATGGGGCTTGACATGAGGCTTGATCCCAGGACCCTGACATCATGACCTGAGCTAAAGTCAGATGCTTAACTCACTAAGCCACCCAGGTGCCCCAAGGCTTACTATGTTTTTTTAAGTGCATAGTATCCTATCTCTCTATTTTGGCCTATTAAATATTTGGTCATCACCTATTCAACAATCATCTTGAGCATGGTGTCCCTCAAAACCTGACTCTGAAGAAAGGATTTGGGTGCAAGTGGTTGATTTGGGAGATGATCTTGGGAAATATCATAATAGAGTGGAGAAATGAGAGGAGGAAGGGGAAGGGCTCTTCACCCACCCACACACTCACACACACAAAGTATATTATTGAGCAAATGACCACCATGGGCCATCGGGGCTCTATCTCACTGGGGACATCTGGAAGACTCACGTCTCAGAGCTATCTTACTGAAGGGTGAGGGAGCTGGGGTATTTATACAACCATTGTCAATCAGTTCTGTTTCCAGGATTGCTGGAGGTCATGAGCTAACTCCCTAGGACTTCTGGCCTGCTCTGCTTGCAGGTGGTGGGGAAAACATAGAGATGCAGATGCTAACAGTTGGAGGCCGGCACAATGAGGTGTTGAGGTCTGAAAGGATATGAGGAAGAGGAGATTACCAAGTGCATCTATTATATCAGCATTTAAGATGCCTACTATGTGCCAGGTATCTGATTTCATTTAGTGACACACTTTTGACACACAAGAATAGAATGTCCGCCACTCTCTGCCTTGTGCATAAGATCCCACCTCATACTCCTTATATTATTCTCTCCCTCATGGTTCTATTCATTTATCAGAGTTGTACTCAGCTCCTGGTACTTGCTGGTGCTTAGGATTTCAGCCTTAGTCTCAGGCTCTAGGAAGCAAGATAGGTCCCACAGGGATTACAGGAGGAGGCTGGATAGATAGCAGTCTACTTTCTGCAGATTGGAGACCCAGCCAGGGAAGGAGTGGCCTCCTGAGGTCTGAGCTGTTATGGGGCAGGCCAGCCATGGTCACTCTGGCTTCTTTCCATGGCCTATGCGAGGCCACACAGCAGCTAAGTAGGCAGCCAGGTGTCAGTGAGTCCTCTCTCTACAGCCTAATGTAGTTCCTGCAGTAGGTGAGGACTGCCCTGGCTAGCTGGGATCAACTCTTTGCTACCTAAGAGCAGTGGGAGTATGTAGGTCAACAGCGTGGGATGTACCCATAGACCTGTGGTTTCTAAGCTTTAATGTTCCATAAGAGGCACCTGTGACATCTGTTAAACATGCAAATTCCTTGTGGTTCAATGGGCCTGGGGTGAGTGCTGAGGGATGTGCATTGTAACTGTTGAGCAGGTGATTCTGAAGCATGAGTGGCCCACAGGACATATCAGGGGCAACCCTGCTGTGGCTTTATACAGATGAGACATCCAAAGTCCATGGAGAGCCCAAGTTTCAGTAACCCATTGGATCAGGACCCGAGGCCTCCATCCCATAGGCCAGAATTATCTCCCACTAGGAGAGATGAGTCTTCCCAAGCTCCCAGGTATTTGTGCATTTCAGGCACACTCTCTGTTATTGACAGACACTAATGGTGGTAATGAACTAAGGAGACCTGAGTTCATGCAATAACTGCAGTTAAGGCTGAAAGAGTAAATATGGTCCTCATTAACATAAAGTAACCTTCTTCACTACAGAGACCTGATGGAAGCTATAAGCTGAGGCAGGGCTTAACTATACTCTTTAAAGCTTTATTTATTACTCACTTAGATTTTAGAAAAATATTTCAGGATACTTATAAGATACGTAAAGAGAAGCCAAACATGTATCAAGCTCCCCAAATTTGATGTATATAACTATATACTTAACTAAGCCGGTCTGGGTGTGGACACAGGCACATACCTATCTAGCCACATTAGACAGTACCTGAACAAAGAAGCAAGGGGGTAAGGAAGAGAAAGTATGAGAAAAAACAATGTAGCAAGATGAAATAATACATATGGTAAAATGTTAATTGGTGCAGGCTACAAAATCTTACATATATATTACCACAGGGGTATAAAAATTTAAAAATGCATCTACACAAGCCCTGAAAAGAACAAAATAAAAAAATGCAGGTAATTAAGGTTGTTTTGTTTTAAAGCATCATTCTCTTTCCCCATGAAAAGAGTAAAGAAATTGAGGAGAAATATAAGAATATAATATCAAAAGATAGCAGAAAAAAGAGTTTATAATCTGATATCATGCCATAGGCACGAATTCTACACGTTTCTTGGAAATGAGAATTGTCTGGAGGGCTTGTTTTAAAATGCATATTCCCAGGCCCATTCCTCAGAGATGCTGATTTTAATGAACTTCTCATGTAATTCTGATGTCTGTTGTGATTAGGACATAATTTGGTCCTCAACAGAAATGCCCGAGCCCCTCTTACCCAGCCAGATTTGATCATGTCTGAAATTCATGTCTGAAATTCCAGTTAGAATCTACTTCCTATAACAAGACCATGTTAAAATATAATCTCCATCTGGGAGATCATCTATTGAAACTTATTGTTATAAGATAGTGTGATAAGGTAAATCTGATCTTTCAACCCTTTCTTAAAACCGGGTTCATTCAATAGGAATAGAAAATATTTATTACCCACTTACTTTGGACCCAATATTAAGAGCATTATATGCTCTTGATAGGTCCAGGAAAGAGTGTTCTGATTATTACCATTTTCTAGGGGAAAAAAAAAAACAAGGCACAGAGAGGTTAAATAATCTACCGAAGGTCATACAGCTGGTAAGGGGAAGAGGCAAGTTTAACCCCTATTATCTTAAAATATACCAATATACTGCCTCTCCCCAATAGAGACGGAAAGAGGAGATAACATCATGACTCTAGAAATCTGAAATGAGGGAAAAGGCACACCAAGAGAAGGTAAAGTAGGAATCTAAAACAAGCCTGATAACCATATTCCCCAAGCCCAAATTCTAATGTGTGGCTAGAAAAGAACACTTTTTTTTTTTCCGTTTTGCAAAGGTCTGAAGATGTAGTCATGCTTACTTATGCTTTTAAGGAGTAGGATGTGCTGAAACAAATCAAACTGCATGACTGTATGGAAATGGGCCTGGATCCCTCAATCAGGATAGAGATACAGGCTCTGAGTGTGGAGGGTACAGAGGCCTGGGTGGGTCCGTAAAAATATCAGGACATACTCTCAGTTTGTTTGTTTGTTTATTTATTTATTTAAAATATTTTATTTACTTATTCATGAGAGACACAGAGAGAGGCAGAGAGAGAGGCAGAGACAGGAAAAGCAGGCTCTATGCAGGGAGCATGAATGTGATGCTCTATAGGAAAATGCTCAAGTATGTCAGATGACTCAAAAATATCAAAACACCAGTGGTGACCCACTGTATGGGTATATCCCATTCTGTTTTCCCACTCATCTACTCATGGACGTTCACGTTGTTCATTTTTTGGCTCTTACACTAAGGCTGCCGCAAGGATGTGACAGGTCTTGGCAAGGCATATGTTTCATTTCTCTTAGGTAAATACCTAGGAGTGGAATAGCTGTACCCTACAGCAGAGACATATTTAACTCTTTAAGGAACTACCAAATGGCTTTCCAATGTAGTTGTACCATTTTACATCTTATTAGAACTGTATAAGAGTCTTAGTCACTAAATATCCTTGTCAACACTTGGTATAATCCGATTTTATAATTTAAGGCATTCTTTTTTTTTTAAGATTTTTATTCACTTATTTGACAGAGAGAAAGAGAGAGTGCACAAGTAGGGGAAGCAACAAGCAGAGGGAAAAACAGACTCCCCACTGAGCAGAAAACCTGATGTGGAGCTTGATCCCAGGACCCTGGGAACATGACCTGAGCCAAAGGCAGACACTTAACCAACTGAGCCACCCAGGCAGCCCTAATTTAAGGCATTCTTGTGGATGTTTAGTGATATGTCCTTTATGGTTTTGGTTTTCATGTCTTTATTTTTATTTTATTTTAATTTTTAAAAATATTTTATTTATTTATTCATGAAACACACACACACAGAGAGAGAGAGAGAGAGAGAGAGAGATAGAGACAGAGACAGAGACAGAGACACACGCAGAGGGAGAGGCAGACTCCACGCAGGGAGGCTGACACGGGACTCAAACCTAGGTCTCCAGGATCAGGCCCTGGGCTGAAGGTGGCGCTAAACCGCTGAGCCACCCAGGCTGCCTGGTTTTCATTTCTTTAATGAGTAGTGATAATGAGTGTATATATATATATATTTGCATATGGCTATTCAATTTTTTCAGCACATTTAATGCAAGACCTATCTTTTCCCTCATTGAACTGTGTTGGCAACTTTATTGAAAATCTACTGACCATATATGTGTGGATCTATTTCTCAACTCTGTTCCACTCTGTGTATCTATCTATCTTTATGCCAATACCACACTGATCCTGTCGTGGTTACTGTAGCCTTATAATGAAATCTTAAAAGCAAACAGTGTAGGTCCTTTGACTTTGTTCTCCTTTTTCAAAATTATTTTTGCTCTTCTATGTTCTTTGTCTTTCCATATGAATTTTGTAATCTTCTTGTAAGTTTCTGCACAAAGTCCTCCCTGAGGTTTTGATTGCACTGAACCTGTGGATCGATGTGTGCAGCATTGACATCTTAATAATATTAAACGTTCTGACCCATAAACACGGTCTATTTCCATTTATTTATGCCTTCTTTAATTTCTCTCAACATTTTATAGTTCTCAGAATACAGATCTTGAATATCTTTTGTCAAATTTATCACTACGTACTTCATAATTTTCATGATACAGTGGTAGTATAATTTGAACTTCCAGAGGGTTATTACTAGTTCACAGAAATACAGTTCACTTTTTGTATATTGACCTTGTGAAACTCACTTATTATTTCTAGTAACTTCTTTGTAGATTCCTTAGGATTCCTTCCTTGCAAAATCCTTAGGATTTTCTATGAAAATTATCATGCCGTCTGCAAATGATGTTAGTTTTATTTCCTCCCTCCCAATCTATATTCCTTTAACTTTTTTTCCTTTTTGTTCCCTGGACCAGAGCTTCAAATAAAATATTGAAGGGAAAGGAGGAGCATGGACTGTTGTTTTATTCTCCATCCAGGAGGGAAAGCATTCAATCTGTTACCATTAGGGATGATGTTAGCTGTAGGGTTTTTTGTAAGTGCCCTTTATCAAGTTAAAGACATTCCTTTCTGTTTCCAATTTGTTGAGAGGTTTTGTTTTCTGTTTTTAATCAAGAATGCATGTTGAATTTTGTCAAATGCGTTTTTGGCATCTATTGAGATCACTTAATTTTCCTAAAAAGTCTCATAAAATTGTGAATTCCATTTATTGACTTGCAAATTTTAAATCAATCCTGCACTTCTGATGTATACCACACTTAGTCATGACGGATTTTTCTTATAAGAGTCTCATTAAAATGTCGTTTAACTGTTAAAAATTTGTGTCTACATTCATGAGTGAAATTGAGCTGAAGTTTTCTTGTAATCCCTGTGTCTGATTTTGGTATCAGGGTAATGCTGGCCTCATTGAATGATTTGGCAAGTCCCCTTTGCTCCCATTTTTCTGAAATTATTTGTCTTTAATTGTATTTGTTTTTTTCTTAAATGTTTGGTAGATTTCACCAGTGAAGTCAACTGGGCTTTGGAGCTTCCTTTGTGGGAAGGTTTTTAACTACAAGTTCAAGTTCTTTAATATACACAGAGCTATTCAGGCAATCTCTTTTCTTTCTTTCTTTTTTAAAAAGATTTTATTTATTTATTCATGACTGACACAGAGAGAGGCAGAGACATAGGCGGAGGGAGAAGTGGCTCCCCATAGCGAGCCCAATGTGGAACTGGATCCCAAGACCCTGGGATCATGACCTGAGCCCAAGGCAAATACTCAATTGCTGAGCCACCCAGGTGCCCCGCAATCTGTTTTCTTGAGTGAGCTTTGGTAATTGGCATTTTTCCAAGGAATTTGTCCATTTTACCCAAGTTGTTGGGTTTATTGGCGTAACGTTGCTCACAGTATTTCCAAATTAGTTTTTTATGTCTATAGCATCTGAAGCAATTCCCTCTCTCATTCCTGATATTACTAATTTGTGTCTTCTCTTTTATTCCTGATTATTGTGTCAAGAAATTTATTACTTTTTTGATTTTTTTTTTACAATGAACCAGCTTGACTTTCACTAGTTCTATTGCTCTTTTGTGTTCTATTTTATCGATTTCTGCTCCCTCTTTATCATTTTCTTCTACTCCCTTTGGATTTAATTTGGTCTTCTTTTTCTAGTTTCCGAAGGTAGAGACTGAGGTCACTCATTTCTCCTTTTCTCAGATAAGTATTTGAGACTACATCTTTCCCTCACAGTACTGCTCCAGCTGCATCCAATTTTTGATAAGTTGTGCTTTGAGAAAATTTAATTCAAATGCATCTTAATTTCTGTTTTGATTTCTGTTTTGCCCCATCGGTTAGTTAGAAGTGTGGTTTTAATCACCAAATATTTGGGGATTTTCTGGATGTCTGTTATGGATTTCTAATTTAATTTCACTGTGGTAAGAGAGCACATTTTATTTGATTTGAATAATTTTATGTTTATTGGGATTTGTTTTATGGCTTACAGTATGGTCTATGCTGGTAAAATATTCCACATGCACTTGAGAAGAATATATATCCTGCTGTTGTTAGCGGAGTGTTGCATAAATGCCACGTAGATCAAGTTGGTTGATTGTGTTCTCAGGTATCTACGTTTCTTTTCAATTTTATGTCTTTTGGCCCATCAATAATTGAGACAGGGATGTTAAACACTCTGACTATAATGGTGGATTTGTCTATTTTTTGCTTTTAGTTCATTGGTTTTTGGTTCATATATTTCAAAGCCAATGTTTGACTTTTAAAAGCAGCTTTATTGAGGTATAATTTACATGTCATCAAATTCATCCATTCTAAGTGTACAATTCAATGATTTTTCATAAATTTATAAACTTGAGCAACCATCACCATAATCCAGTTTTAGAACATTTCTAGTACTCCCCAAAGACACAACCCTCAGCTCAAGGCAGCCTGAATCCTCTTTCTGACTCAATAGATTGGACTTTTCATATAAATAGAATCATATGATGTGTGCTTTTTGTGTTCTTTCACTTAACACATGCCTTTTTTTTTTTTTAGCACAATGCTTTTGAGGTTCATCCACATTGCAGTGTGGAGTAGCACTTCATTCCTGTCTATGGCTGAGTAGTATTCCTATCAATGGATAGAAAACATTGTGTTTATCTGCTTCCCAGTTGAAGGACATTTAGATTGTTTTCATTTTTTAGCAATTACAAATAACATTGCTAGGAAGATTCGCATATAAGCCTTTGTGGGCACCTCTGCTTCCAATTCTCTTGGATAGATTCCTAGGAGTTGAATTGTTAGGTCAGATGGTACACTTATGTTTAAGTTTGTAAGGAGCTGTCAAACTGTTTTCCAGGGTGACTGTGCCATTTTGCATTCCCACCAGCAATGTGTGAGAGTTCCAGTTTCCTTTCTTTTTTCTTTTTTTTTTTTAAAGACTTATTTATTTGACACAGAATATGAACCAGGAAGAACAGCAGAGGAAGAGGGAGAGAGAGGATCCTCAAGCAGACTCCCTCCTGATTGAGAAGTCCGACTCAGGACTTTATGCCAGGATCCTGAGATCATGACCTGAGCCAAAATCAAGAGCCAGCCACTCAACTGACTGAGCCACCTAGGTGCCCCCACCATTTTCTTTATATACTCACCAATGCTTGATGTTGTCTTTTTGATTATGAACTGCTTTGACCTGTTGAAAATGAGTCATACTATTCAACCTAATATCACCACCCCATTATACAGATGTGAAAGCTGAGAGCCAGATGTGAGAGGTCAGAAATCGGATTCATGTTCGCTTTGCTCTGTCATGCAGACCCAAGCTTTGTGAGCTGTGTGTGGCTGTTTTCCTTTCTCATCAGAAGCTCAGGCCCTGGCTTTCCCTCACAGTCATCAGGGAGACATGCTCCAACCTCAGACCCCACTTGTTTCCCTCTCAGTCCCTCTAGAAGCTGGCTTAGCTTATAGGTTTGCTGCCTGCTTTCTCCACAGGACAGATGCAGAAGAAAATCAGTGTTTGCTTAGGTGTGTCTGAGTCCTGTGGGCTTCTTCCTAGATTGGTATTCATACCAGGAGTTTCTCAGCTTCTACTTAATGCATCCCCTATAAATTGTGAAAGAGCTCGTCTGAGTCTGTTACAACATTATTGGTTTAAGAAATACTCTTTTAGGTTTGCTGAATTTGTGTTGGTACCCGAGGAAGAAAAAATATATATATATTATCAGCTGATGATTTATTTTATCGGTTATTTATCAGCTGACACTTTCCTGAAAACGCATTATTTTAGAAAACCCCAAGACTCTGTGCACCACCCCCCGCAAGACTTTGGTGGGGAGTGGGGCAGGCAGTGCATTCAGAATGCTGGCCTGAAGCCCTGGATTGGGCTCTGACGAGGTCCCCACTGGTCGAAGGGGAAATAAAGAGAATAATGTGGAGCGAGTGCTCGGAAAGCCACATTTATTTAATTTAAAGGGCTCTCGTCTGTCCTATGAGGATGATTCCCCCAACCTCTTAAGTGTTAAAATGCCTGTACTTTATGAAAGAATGTGGTGAGAGAGGAAAATCATTTTTATAAACTGTCCTGTTTGCTGAATGAGAAAATGAAAGAACTTGACGTCAATCCATATACATTTACTTTAGTTTTGATTAGTATTCTGTTCTACTTTTATGACTGACGAGTGATGTCCAAATGTCTGGGAACTACTGGCCTGGGAACAAGGACACAGGATGGACGCAGAAAAATCACACAGACCCAACTTTATTATTTTTATTTTTCTTAAGATTTATTTATTTATTTTAGTGGGGGAAAGGGGAGGGGCAGAGGGAGAGAGAGAGAGAGAATCTCAAGCAGATTCCCTGCTGAGCACAGAGACCCATGTGGAGCCCAATCTCTCCACCCTGAGATCATGACCTGAGCTGAAACCAAGAGTCTGATATTCAACTGACTGCATCATACAGGCACCCCAGAAACCCCTACCCCGCTTTAAATGTTATTTTGTAGCAATTTGATCTTGGGTAATAACAATATTAATCCTAATAAAAACAGCAAGAAGAATGGCAGAAATAAACGCTCACAGAGGTCTTTCTTTGTGCTGAGCACTGTTCTAAGCACTTTATATTCATAAATTCATTCTGTCTTTACTGGTGCCCCTAGGAGGTTAATAGATGAAAACTACCAGGGTAGAAGGAGGTATATTAACAGGACAAGAGTCTATGGTATCTTAGAAAGGTGTTTGGTCTTTATGCCCAGGTCCTGGCTCGGTTTCCAAAACCCTTGGAACTTCCTGAGAGATAAGGCTGACAGAAGCGTCTTCTGTTCTAATGAGGGAGGTAGGGAGGTGACTCTTAGCTGGTCCCTAGATAGCTTCAGGGTGGGGGTTGGTGGACAGGAAGACCAAGCCTGCATTAGAAGCTGGGAACTCTCAGACCCACCCCTCCTCCTCCTGGGAGCAGAGAGGGGCTTGAGGATCACCAGTGGCCAGTAATGTAGTTGAGCAAGCTTGTGTGATGAAACCTCCATAAAATCCCCCGCTGATAGGTTCTGGGTTGGCGAACACATTGAGGGTGCTGGGAAGGTAGCACTCCTAGGGAGGGCCTGGAGGTCCTGTCTGTACGCACCCCTCACCCTCATACCTGAATTTATCCCAGAGGGCAAGCTAAGATGCTTAACAGCTTGGGTTTGGGCATCTAATAGACCTGGATTGGAGTCTGGGTCCTTCGCTTTCTTGGCTGGGAGACCCTGGGCAGGTGGCTCACCCTCTCTGTGTCCCCGTGCCTAAAAGCTGGAAAATAGCCGAGGGAAGTTCTCACCTGGTGTTATATTCATCCTCTGATGTCAGAGAAGACCAGACATGAGAGACTGGGAAGCAGCGTCTGGATTCTGCTCCTCTGGGTTTCTCCTCCTGGACCCGATCCACTGCTGCTGCGGTGATGTGTGGCTGAGTCTCCCGCCTGCCCTCCGCCTGGCAGAGGCGGCTTCCCTCCAAGCCAGGGCCCTGCCAAGCTCAGCCATGTCGCCGGCACTAACCTCTGCGGAGGGAGGCCTGGCCAGCTGCAGTGGAGCGTTAACCAAACCCTGAGTCAAACTTCATTTCCTCTTACCCAGGGAGCCTGGCCTGCCACGGGCCAGGAGCCAGGCCAGACTGCTGTTGGCAAACTGAACCACTGCACAGTGAAAGCCCTGCTCACGGTGCCTACGAAGCAAGTGCTCACACACCCATCTTCTCCCCTGCCATTGCAGAGCCCTTGGGGAGCTCCCATCCCCATCCCCATTGCCCACTGTGCAACCAATAAAACCAAGGTTTGGACAGGCCACGTCACTTGCAGAACAAGTCAACCCTTCCTTTCCTGTCCCCCGTTTTGCTCTTGGGGGTGAATGACTCATTAACAAAGCTCAAAATATAATGAAAAACAGCTGCTGCAGGGAAGGATGGTAGTGGCACCAGGACGGTCCTGCAGGATCTTGAATGGTACCAACTACCATTTTGTGAGCACCCAAAATACACCAGGGGCTGGGCTTTCACTGAATCATCTCATCTCATTCAACCCTCCAACCACCCAGTGAGGTGAATTCTAACAGTGCCCATTTTACAGATGCAGAAACTGAGTCTCTGAGAAGAAAAGTAGCTGGCCCCAAATCATACAGCCTGGAAATGCAGGGGCTAGGATTTGTACTCAGGACTGTGGCTTTGGAGCAAATCTCCTGTTGTCTCTGAATGTCAACCCTTTTGGGAGCAGCCTGTCCCTCCTGTGGCCTGCCCGGGTGGATGAATCCTTTTTTTTTTTTTTTTTTTTAAAGATTGATTTATTTGAGAGAGAGAGAGTACGCATGAGGAACAGAAGGAGAGGAAGAGAGAGAATCCTCAAGCGGACTGCCTGCTGAGCACAGAGCCCGATGTGGGGCTCAATGCCAGGACCCCAAGATTATGACCTAAGTCGAAATCAAGATTCAGACACTCCACTGACTGAGACATCCAGGTGCCCCTGGGTGAATCTTTGACGTTCTCTCTCCTGCAAACACAAGACATGATGCCTGTTACAAAGGAACTATAGATACAGCAAAACAGAACCCTGTGGCTCCAGTAGAAAGTGCCCAGTTGGGGAGCAGGAGTCCCTGGGGCTGTTCTTGGCACTGTCACTCACTTTGAGTCTGAATTCAGATTCACTCCAGGAGGGCAATTTATTTCAACCTCTATGCCAACTCCCATCAATCGAAAGTTGTGGTCTAGAGTGCTCTACTGGAAAAAAACGGTGAGGTTCAGCAATCAACTTGTGATGTCTGTCTCTACAGCACAGGGCAGGGGGCAGGTGGGTCCAGGGGCTTGTTTACATGCTATGCCTTTGCAAACCCCATACTAAGGGCTAGCTAAGATTCCTAACCTCAACCCCCTATCTCAGAAAGCAGGTTTTTTTCCACTTGAGCACTAGGTAAGGGTGCCAAGAACTTAGGGTTGCCAGATAAAATATGGGCATCCTACATTTTTGTTTGCTAAATCTGTCTATCCTACAAAAACTGCAAATTCAAGATGTTTCAAGAGTATCTTTCAAGTAGTTTGATTTAATCTCAAAGTTCACCCAGTTGATAAACAGCCATGACTGGCCACAGACATCTGTGTCCTTTCTTTTTCTTCTTTATAATAAATTCAGCTTAGTTCATGAAACTCTTTGCAAGTGGAAGTACTAACTTGGTTAAGTCAAGGCAACAGAGTAACATTTTGGGGGGAGATTTAAACTCAATCTCTTTTTGAGTAATGACAAGATCAATTCAGGATTCTCTTCCCTCGCCCCCTGTCCTTATCCCTGGGTGCTATGTCCAGAGACGTGTTCTGTCCTTGCTGGCTCTGCTGGCATCTGGTCTGGACAACTTCCTTCTCCATTGTTCCTTGCTGGTCCAGGCACCATGTTGAACTTCAGGCCTACATGGGAAACTAGAAGCCCCAGGATATACCTCAATTTATAGGGGTTTCAGTGGCCCCTGTGTCTTCTTCTGCCTCAAGACCAAGACCCTGAGGCTCTTCTCAGGTACCCCTGCTGATTCTCTTTTTGGTCCACTGCTGTGGAAAAGTGGGTATTATGACTTCACACACTCTTGGGCACTCTGGTTTATGCTTCAGGTTCTTGATATTTTTTTTATTTTTTAAAAGAATTTATTTATTTATTCATGAGAGACACACAGAGAGAGGCAGAGATGCAGGCAGAGGGAGAAGCAGGCTCCATGCAGCGAGTCCGATGCAGACTCAATCCCGGACCCTGAAATCACACCCTGAGCTGAAGGCAGATGCTCAACCACTGAGCCACCCAGGCATCCCAGGTTCTTGATATTTAAAGCCAGCTTCTGGACTTTAGAAAAAAGGAGGGTATCTTTTTTTCTTCTCAAACGTTTGAAATTTTTGGTTGAGATCCACGGCTTTCAATACCATGGTTTCCGTACTAGATTCACAAAAGTCTACCTAAGAACTCAAAGCCAGTACTTGGGTTCTTCAGTCTTTTTCTGCCTCTATTCCCTGAGGGTGATCTGATAGGATTCCTCCCAGCTGCTAGAAAGGTGGGCAGAAGAAAGGGGTGTGAAGACTTGAATATAAATCGAGCTTTTAATATCAATGTATTACATCACTATGGATACATTCGAAAAAGGTATAAAATTCACAAACCAAAAGGATTCTATCTCCCATACAAAAAATGATCATGTAAACACAAGCTGTGCATCTTGTCTGACTTATTTCCAAGGATGCTCACATCTCTGTGGCTCTGATCCTACTATCCCAGGGTATTTCCATCCATCCATCATCTGTCATTACTGCGATGTGAAAAGACTCCCCCAGACTTTATTTCCAGAGTCCTGCTGCTGATTTTTCATTCATTCTCTCGGTCACTGATTCATATATGCATTGGCAGTATTTCCTGTACTTCCACTCTGAGTTAGGAACCCAGAGATGAATAAAACAGAGATGGCCTCTGCCTGTCGTGGAGCCCACAATCAAAGTATCTACCTAGCAGAGTCTTGGGAGATGCTCAGTTAGTCAATGAGCAAATTCTGATTGAATTCTCCTTGCTTACTATTTCAGTTTGCTAGGGCTGCCACGAAGAAGTAGCATAGATGGAGTGGCTTAAATAAGAGAAAGTTATTGTTCCACGGTTCTGGAGGCTGAACGTCCAAGGTCAAGGTGTCAACAGGGTTGGTTCCTTCTGAGGGCTGTGAGGCAAGACCCATTCTAGGCATTCCTCCTTCTGTGAATTTTTTATTCATACCCAGGTTCAAAGAATATTTATGGAGCATCTGCTCCATCAGCTTCTGATGGCTTGTTGGTAATCTTTGGTGTTCCTTGGCTTGTAAAACATCGTCCTGATTTCTGCCTTCATCTCCAGATGGCATTCTTTCTGTGGGTCTGTGTCCACATTTCCTCTTTTTATAAGGACACTGGTTACATTGTATTAGGACCCACCCTAATGACCTATTGTAAATAAGAATTTCTGCAACAGCCTGATTTCCAAATAAGGTCACATTCTGACGTACTGGGGGTTAAGACTTATGGATTTTGGGGACACAACTCAACTCACGACAATTATACACATGGGCATGTAGTTCTCACATCAGGCTTTAGGTCCTTAAAGGCAGACTGTACCTTCCTCTTGGGTATTCCCAGGAACTAGCAGAAATAAGACCTATAGCAGGTGCTCCATTAATATTTTTTACCTGGGCATGAGCCAGAAATTCATAGAAGGAAAAATGGATACCATGAGGCTAATGACTTGCTGGAGATCAAAAGTATAGTATGAGTATATGAGAGTGTGTGAGAATGAGTGTGTGAGTGTGTTTGAATGTGAGTCTATGAGTGCATGTGACATGGTATATTGAGAATATGAGTGAGCATATAATTATGCATACGTACTTGTGTCAGCTTATGAGTGAGTATATGTGAGTTGCAAGCACGTGTGAAGGTGTAAGTGTAAGTACACACACACATACACAGTTGACTCTTGGACAACATAGGTTTGAGCTGCATGGGATCACTTACATATGGATTGTTTTTGATAAATACAGTTCAGTGCATTTTCCCTTCTTTATGGTTTTCTTAATAATGTTTTCTTTTATCTAGCTAATTTAATTGTAAGAATACAGTATATATTAAATGTAAATCAGATATTTTATATAACCATCTATTTATGTTACTGGTAAGGGGAGTAGGAGTCAATAGGAGGCTATTGGTTATGTTTTGTGGGGAATCAATAGGAGGCTATTGGTTATGTTTTGTGAGGAGTCAAAAGTTAAGTGCTAATTTTCAACCATGCTATCAATGTTCCTAACCCCTGTGTTGTTAAGGGACAACTACTTACATTTATAGAGATGTATGTATACATAGTTAGAGACACAGAGAGAGGGACAGAGAAAGAAGAAGCGGGGGTTGGGGGGGATTCAGAACTACTAGTTAATCATTTCTGAGGTGGATGTGATTGATCTCAAAGATATGTGGGTTAGTGGTAGAGTAAAAATAATTGTTGAATGTTTTTTAACTTCAATATTTAGCATTAGTAATTAGTTATTTTATGGCCTTTAATACCCAAGTTCAGAAGCTTAAAAAGTAACAAACATGCACTTCTATGGCAAGGGTGCACTTCAAGCTGGTAGCTTGCTTACATTATAATGCCCTTAATTAATTCATTCACATTCAAGGAGCACCTGTTCTTTGCCAGGCCCTGTGGTGGATACTGGAGATATAATAGTGAATACGAAAGAGAGATTCATTCATTCACTCCTCTGTCCATTCATTTGTTCATCCATCAACTTTCCGACTACCTCCCTGTGGTTCTGTACTTGATATGGAGGTGGCCATAAGGAATTCACCTCCATTCATTCAGCCAATGGTCATTGAACCTCTACTATGTGCCAGACAGAGCAACTCATTCATTCATAAAACAATTATTTATGGGGAGCGTATTCCCTGCCAGGTAAGTGCTGGGCACCTAGTGGTCAACAAGATGGACATGGTCCCTCCCCGTGTGACATCTTGCAGAATCACTTCTTTGTTACGGGCTTTAGGTAACTAGGGGATTTTAAAGGAGAGGGACCATCCAGGTGGCATGGCAGGCTGACCCCAGGGGTCACCTGAGAAGCTGATGGTGGGAACAAGAGTAGGGCTGTGTCCTCCTGGTACCTGTCTTCAAATGTATTCCTTACACACAGCCTCTGCTGCCACCAAGGACAGGGCCACACTGGGTAGTACCTCTCTCCCCCCTGAGTGGTTCTGCTGTCCATCTAATTGCATGGATATTCCTGCTTAAAAGCATCATGATGACATACATCCAGCTCGTTTCTCTCCTCTTGGCATTGTGGAGATGGCCCTACAAGATGGCCAACACAACTGCACATCTAATAACCACACATCTAATAACAAGGCTCACCACTGCAGTTAAGACTTGCCCCGAGCCCCCATTCCCAGCACACAAATCAAATATCACACTGGCTTCCCCGCCCAGCCAGCCGCTTCCAGGCCCTGGCTCTCCTGCAGAAATTCTGGCTCTAGACAACTTCCCAGGGATTCCATGGTTTATTTTTGCCTGACCAAGCTGATTTTGTTCTCTCTAATTCTCTCAAGGTTTTGTTCCTGGCACAGTTGTGGGAGATGCTCCGGCTTTGCAGTGAACTGAAATGTTATTCACTGCAGGGGAACAACAACAACAAAAAACAGCAAAGGAAAGCCTGCAGTTTCCCATAAAATAGGATTTTAGTCACTGAGAGAAAGCTGCAGAAGGGGAATGAAGGTAGCAACTTTTACTCTTGTGGCAACATCCCTTCCACCTGCTTCAAGGAGTCTGCTTGGGTTCCAGGCACCAAGAATCTCATCAAACAACAGGCCAAGAAGGACATGGGAAGGAGAGGTGCCCCAGTAGAAGAGTCTCCCTGCAGTAGCTGATTGAATTATCATTCAATAAATGTTGATGGAGCATCTTTTATGTTGCAGGTACTGTGCTAGGTGCTTGCAATATACTGATGAGTGGAATGGATGTGCTCCTTGCCATTATGAATCTTCCAGGTATGGGGTACACAGACACTATAAAAGATTCCCTGGCAACCTATAGAATGGGAGAAGAATATTTGCCAGTTGTATATCTGATAAGGGATTAGTATTCAGAATATATAAGGAACACCTATGTCTCAGCTACAAGAAAACAAACAACCCAATTTTAAAATGGGCAGAGCACTTGAACAGATATTTCTACAAAGAAGATATGCACATCACCCATAAGCATACAATTTCATCTCAAGCTTTAAAAACTGCTTAAAGGTGTGGTTTTAAACTTTAACACGTGCTATATGGGAAAAGCACCGGGAGCTACGGCCAGGTTCAACAGGAGTTCCCAGTGCTGTTTGATGAATGGTCAGGGAAAGCTTCCCTGAAGAAGTGACTTTTAAGCCAAGACTTGGAAAGGGAGGACTCAAGACTAGGAGGGAGAAAGGGCAGGGAAGGCAGAGGGAACAGCATGGGAGAAGTCCACGTGGGAGGTAGGATGCCTGTGGGCTGGACAGATTGAAAAGAGTCAGGATGTTAAAGCAAGAAGCGAGGTGGAAGATGCAGAAAGACCAGAGTATTGGTCTGTATCCAAAGTCCAGTGGGAAATCACTGGAAGGCTATACCCAGATTTGTCATGACTAGATTTTTATTTGCAGGAGCTGACTACAACTTCATTAAAAAGATAACTCTCCTGTAGAATGGAAGAGGAAACCAATTAGGGTGTTATCACCCTAGCGCAGGCGAGGGGTGATGGGGGGTTGGCATGGCAGTGGAGAAGAAAGAGGGGCAGATGCAAGTGATGTGTATTGGGGAAGGCAGGCCAGCAACTGGTGACCAGTAAGTGTCCCTTGTGAGCACGGAACTGGAAGCCAGGTCTCCAATGGGGCACCAGTCCCAGGTTGTGATCCAAGGTGGGTAAGACTGCCAACCAGAAACAAGTGATGAGGTCAGAAGCAGAAGCAGAGTAGGAAACAGGGGTGGGGGCAAAGGGTTTAAGAGTGATACATCTATAGCTCCCAGTGCTGGAGGTCTGTCTGCATAAACTCCATGGTACCAAGGTGGGCCTGATGTCCTTAAGAGCTGGAACATCTCCGTGTGCTCACTGCAGTGGCAGCAGCCAATTCTGCAAGGGAATAGAACTTTCTAGTGGGACCAGCTGCAGCATGAGGCTATTATGGAAAATTTCTAAAGACTGGCTCTGTTTAGGTGGGCGCCCTAAGTGTTCTATTCTTATCTCCCAGTGCCGAGCTCAGGAGAGCTAATGATCACCTTGTTTTCTGTGCTGCTATAGTAACCCTCACAGGGAGACCCTGTATGATCGGCACAGACTAAATTGGCAGTCCGTATGTGAAAGAAAGATGGATGGCATGACCTTGGGGGAGAAATCTCTATTTGGGTTTATTAAAAACACACACTGCTGTTCTATGACAAACGTGTTGTACTTGTGTGAAAAAATAAAATAAAGGGGAAAATACACCGTCAGGCTCGTTCATTGCTGGAGGCCACTTGTATCGACGCAAATGCCTGCAGAAAGCAATGGGGGCCCTTAGATACCGAGAGTCTTTAAATTGTTTATGACTTTGGTTGTAGTAACTGTACTTCTGAAATTCTTTCTTCATGCAATAATCGTAAATATGAAACAAAAGCTTTACAGACAGAAGCATGTTAGCTGTGATAGAACTTGTAAAGAGCTGAGAAAGGAATACAGCCCACCTGTCCAAAACAGGCCAAAAAATTCTGTACCATCCCACTTCCTGGAATATTATGTGGCCACTAAAAATGATGATGCAGTATGTATGCCAAGTTGGGCAATGCTCATAATAGGGGAGTATGTGTGTGTTTGTGTGTGTGTGCGTGTGTGTGTGTGTGTGTGTGTGATTGAGCTCCAAGCCAGGAAGATAAATCTGCAACAGCAGAAATAAGATTCTGAACAAAGGCAGAAAGCAAATGTATCAAAATATTAACCACCTTGTGTTGCTTGTGGGGTACTCATGAAGCTGTTGATACTTTTTCATTGCTTTAATTTACACAAAAATAGTTTTATAATGGGTAGGTATTTGATAATGGGGAAAAGTTAGTTCCAGTAAGAAAAACCTTTGCTGGTTAGCTTACTACTGGAGAAATCACCAGAGCCCTTCAAAAGCCAGGTCTTTGGGGTGCCTGGCTGGCTCAGTCAGTAGAACATGTGACTCTTGATCTTAGGGTTGCTGGTTCGAACCCCATGTTGGATGTAGAGGTTCCTTGAAAAAAACAGAAAATCTTAAAATGAAAACAAAACAAAAAGCCAGGTCTTCAAATGTCAATGCCAGTCTCAAGGGGGAGGAAGGAGGTGAAAAATGGCACAGGGAGGCAAGGTGCATGGTGATCATGAACTTGACCTTGGGTTTGGTTTTAGATGGGGTTTGAGGCTTGAGGAGTAGCTTACTGACTGTGTGATCTTGTGTAAATGACTCAGCCTCTCTGTGAGAGGTTTCTCTTCAACTGCAACAGATGAGAACATCTGACCCCCTTTATAAACTTGTCAGGATAATTTGAAATGATACAGGTAACCATTTAACAATATCCTTGGCATGTAGGCTGTCCCTCCTAAACACTAGCTACTACTAATATTATTATTGCCAGGGGACTGGCCTACAGAGATATTTGTAGAAACTGTTGACAGCCACAGAATCCAGATTTCATCGGTCTGAGAGAGTTAGACTGCATAGACATTTTGCTCTGAAAAATGTTGAAAAATGTTACCACTGAGTCTCTACAGGGCTCTATGAGGAGTTAACGGTGTATGGCTGAGGTAGCCACCCAGGCGAAGAGCACCTGCTTCTCCTAGGAGCTGCCGAGGGCATCTATGAAAGCATTTGCATCATATGGGCTCATGCAGTCACTGTTGTGCTGTGGGGTGGGGGGATGCCCGATGGGGGCCGCCTTAGTGTTCCTCTGGCTGAAAAGCACAGCTATTGGAGGCACATTGCCCCCAAGTGACCAAAGTACAGGCCAAGCTGGTTGGCATAAACTCCTTGAAGTAAAGATCTGGGTGCCTCTGTTGCTGGTTCTCAGATCACGGCCTGTGCTCAGGAATATTTAACACCTTATAACTCCTGGGAGAAATGGGCTCCCAAAGTTCAGTTTGGGGCTTCAGATTCTTCGTCTCCATTTGGGAGGGGGGCATGATTTTGAACTTTGGCAGCTCTGTACCAGCTGTTTCCTTCCCTTTAAATGTTCCTCCCTCTGCTTCCACCTATTGTGAACTCCTACTCTGCCTTCCAGACTCGGCCCAAATGTCACCTCCTCTGGGAAGCCTTCCCTGAACATATTGCCCTAGAATTAATCACTTCTTATAGATAATGACTTTGTACATTGTTCACTGCTAGAGATACACATACCTCTCTAAACCCATGCCTTGCTTCTCCTTTGTAGCTCTTGTCATAACACACACTTATATGTACCTTTGGTATATACCCTACGCCAAAAGACTTTATTATGGTGCTGTCCAATGTCTCTCTGATGGCAGGCAGGGGTTTCTCTTGTCACATGGGTGTTATCCTTAGCATTCCTGGCATATAGCAGCTGTTTGATCAATATCGAATAGACGGATGAATGAATAAATGAATGGCTTTTCACCTTCATGGTTGCACAATTTTACCTATTCCACAGAATGGATTTTCTCAGGCAGAAGGAAAAATCTGTCAGGGCTCAGCTAGTGTTTTTCTCAGTTGCTCCCTCTCCTGTGATAGACGTGGGGGAGTCACTGCCCAGATCCTTCTCACAGTCCTGTTGGCAGGCAGTCCTCTGCCCTCACCCCATTTGGGGATACCTCAGCTGCAGAGAACCACCTCACCCATGGGCATGTCCTTCCCGGGGTGACCACATCCAGTGACTGGCTAATGTGGAGAATAAAAGCCCCATCATCTGGCCCCAACTTGGGACAAGGCTGGAAGGCCTCCCAGCTCTGGGGTCTCTCGTGGGGTTGGCTAAAGCTGGTATCAGTCTGTACATGGCTTCTCTTTTCTCTTCATTGTTCTCCACCCTCCCATAGGTGTTCCTCCCAAGGGCTGTCTTTGCTGCACGTGAACTCGGCCTCAGAGTTTGCTTCTTGAACCAGACCTGCAGCATCTTCCGTCCCAGTAGTTTGGGCTGAAGCTACTTTGGGGACTCTGGAGGAGTTATTCGCTAAATATTTCCTGAGTGAGTACATGGATGCACGAACCCCCATCTGAATGAATGGCTGCTCTGACTGGCTTCTAGCCTGTGAGCTTTCCACGGGCACGACCGTGTCTTTCTCATCTTCATCACCTGGGCCCCTAGCACCCTGCCAGGTATACAGCAGGTGCTCCATAAGTGTGGGAGGAAAGATGAACGTGTAAGCCCAGATTTGGAGTAGAGAGCATGGCTGAGTCAGCATAAACCTGTCTCCATTTTTAGACCTTAAATTTAAAGAGCTTCTCCCTTCCTCCTCCCCGCTCTTCCTTCCCTCCCTCCTCCTCCTCCTTCTTCTCCTTCTCCTCTCTCTCAGCGGCTGCCTTGCAAAGGTGGGCCTCCTTTCCAGAATGGTCAGATGGAATCGGAGCATTTTCTCCCCCACTTGGCTTCTCAAAGGCCCTTTCAAACACTTGTTTGAGGAATAGATGCTGGCTCAGGAACACAGCTGAGGTTGGCAACAATAAAGGCCTCTTTAAAAATGACTCCCATTACCTGTGGTCAATTTGAGGCTTACAGGCCACAGAAATGCGTCTCAGCAGGCTCCTAGTTGTGGGGGATCAGCACAAAGTGATTCTGGTAATTAACACCACAGTTCTCCAGAGCACAGACCCATGAGAGGGTGGGCCTCCCACCGCAGCCTGAGCCGGCTGGTCCAGCGGCAGCCGGGACAGTAGATGGTACCTGGGCTCTGGGGACAAACCAGGAGCCATTTCCCACCTGTGTGATCCCAGACAAATGACGTCACCCCTCCAAGCTGCAGCTGCCTCCCCTGGGAAATGGGGCCCCTCCCCGCCTCTACCAGGCCAGGAAGAGCAGTAGCCATTGCAAGCTAAATTCTGAATTAGATAAGTGGGGTCTGAATATCCACACAGCTACTTGCCCAGCTTTGTGACTTGGAGCAAAACCCTCACCCATTCTAAGCACGAGCTATTTCATCTGTAGAATGGGACTAATGATGCCTTTTCTTAGAAGTCCTCGAGAGAAGTAGGATGCCGTGTGTAGCACGTTGAGTGCACTGCCTGGCTTTGAGCGCAGGTTTAACACAAGTTTGCTACTCTAATAATTTAGGTTATGGATGCGGTTCTATCGCTGAGGTAATTATTTTGGAGCCTCTGTGGATCCACAAAGTGGCTGACAGAGGCTGTACCACGTCCCCATTGCTGGCTGGCCCAGTTATTTCTTACCAACCTGCATCATTTCAATTTTTTTAAAAAAAATATTACACTTCAATTTTTTTTTCTGATTACATAAGTAACACATGTTCATTGTAATATATTTGGAAACCACAGAAAAGCACAAAAAAGCAAATAAATATTACCCAGAGATAAACATTACTAATACTTTGGCTTATTTTCTCTCTGCCTATATTCTATGCTGCATTCACATATATATGTATGTAAATACTGCTGCCTCCTCCCTTACGTTGGGTCACATGGCATCATAAATCAGGTTGCAACCTGCCTTTTTCACTTAATAGATTATATAGACATTTTCCTGTGTAATAAAATACCCTTTAAATATGATTTTTAGCCATTTCATAGATTGTATTTTATGGATGTGTCCTGTATATTTAGCCATTTTACTCATTAAGGTTTTTTCCTCTCCCAAACATGACTATCATAAACAATATGGTCATGAACATCTTTGTGTCTAAATCTTCCTTGGCCCATTAGATTATTTCCTTAGCACAAATTCTTTTTTTTTAAAGATTTTATTTATTTATTCATGAGAGACATACAGAGAGAGGAAGAGACACAGGCAGAAGGAGAAGCAGGCTTCTCATGGGGAGCCTGATGTGGGACTCGATCCCATGACCCTCGGATCATGACCTGAGCTGAAGGCAGACGCTCAGCCACTGAGCCACCCCAGCATCCCTCCTTAGCACAAATTCTTCAAGGGAATTCCAAGTTGGAGAGATACACATACATTTAGGCAGGATTTATGCATCCAGGGCTCCCATATAATATTGAGTTGCAACAGGAGAGATGATTGACTGGTTCAGTTGGGAGAGCATGGGATGCTTGATCTCAGGGTTGTGAGTTCGAGCCCCACGTTGGATGTAGAGATTACAATCAATCAATCAACCAATCAATCAATATCAACAGGATGTCTACCTATTCTGTTGCCAGAATGCCCCCCCCCCAGAAAGCTCTACTAATTTTCACTCTTTCTAGTGTATGAATATACTACTTCCTCATACCCTGCCAGCATTAGGTACCAGCATTTTTAAAAGTTTTGTGTAGTATGTGTTTTTAAAACACAGAGATCAATCCATACTGAATTCCAACACAAGTTTTCTGTGTGACCATGGCCAAGCCACATTCCTTCTTTGGGATTCAATAACCTTATCCATCAAGTGAAGAGGCAAACTTTCCCTGGATTCTCTCATTGCAAGTAAAAGAAGCCAAATTCCACTGGCTTAAGGCAGTAAGTCATTTATCAGTCCATATAAAGTTTGGAGTGTAGGACTTCAGGCCCAGCTGCATCATAAGTAAATACTATCACCCAGAATTGGTTTCTTCTGTCTTCCAGAGGTTCTGTTTTGGTTTGCTTCTCAGGCAGGCTCTCTCCACGTAGCCCCCTCCAGCACTGCCAGCACCCCTTTTGTTGGTAGAGATCCAAGGTTCTGATTAGGCCAGCTTCAGTCACATGCCCTTATAAAACAATTACTGCGGAGAAGGGGCTGGACGATGCAGATTGACCACATCTGGATCTTGGACTCCTCTTGTAGGTGCCCGGTGATGTCTCCCCAGTGAAAATCGGGGGTGGGGGGGCAGGGTGTCACCAGAGTGGGTGGAATAGATGCTAGGCAAGCAAATCAGGCCAGACAACTTCTGAGGACCTTTGATCCTGACACTGTGGGAGTTTGAGAAACCCTAGTTCCCCCCTGCCACCGCCCCCCACCCCTGGCACATTTCCTGCAGAGGTTTTGCACACCTGATTTCTCCATGGCTAGTGTATCCTACCCATTATACTCATGGGCACCTTGTTTCGGTTATCTTTGCTTCTAGGGGCACTGGAACGGAGGGGAGGATAATTACCATATAGATTTATGGACCTCTGCTCAACAAACAGGCCCTTTCCCTGCAATGGCACAAAGCCAGCCTCATAAATATTAATCAGAAGGAAACTGCAATCAACCCAAGTGGGAGAGGAAATGGCAAATTGCTTTTTCTTCTGTAGGACATAAAAGCAACATTCACTGTTGCACGACCAGGGGCTACCTGGTGGGTTGCCTGTGTCTCCCAGCCCTTAATAACAATAAGGATAATCATAATAGAGACCTACTACATCCTACACAAAATTTAGTGCTTCACGTACATACATTTTAACTCCTATTTTACAGATGATGAAACTGAGGCTCCGGAAGTTAAGCCACTTGCCCAGGAAGACTGTCAACGTGGAGTTGAGTCAGGATTCAAACCCAGCCTGCCTGACCTCAATGTCTGAGTCTTTTCTGCTTGATGGATTGGGTCGGGCTTCTGCAGGAGGGAGGAACTTGATTGGCCTTTGAGTTTGGGGGATACCATCGATCACATTTCTCTTTATGTCTTTGGAGCATCAGAGAGAATAGCAAAGGAGATCCTAGCTGCTTTTGTACAAAGTCATCAACATGCAGAGGCTCAGGCTGAAGGCTCTGGGACAATGTGCTCTAGCTTGAGCTTTGGCCAGGAGCTAGGTGCCAGGGTTTTACACTTTGTCCTAATTTATGACCACCACAATGTCGTCACTTAACTAGCCTCAGGCCCATTTTACAGGCAAGGACATTGAGGCTGGTGGAGTGATTTAGACTAGATCCCAATTTTCATTCATTCATTAAATGACTATTTACCTAAATGTTTAAGTAAATACTTAACTGAATCTTAGCCAACTTCCTCTTAACCAACTTTCCTTGTTTACAAGCTCTCATTTACTCAGTAAAGCATGATGACAGATGCCGGCCACCCCCTGATGGCTAGTAGACCTCCTGCTTGCTCGCCCAAGCACTTGGCACCACCAGCGAGCTGCATGCTCACTCCAAATCAGTGGTATCTGTTCCCAAACCTGCTTATGCTAGTTGCCCTTGTTCTTATAATTATACAATTTAATTAAGCAAACTGATTACATTAAATGTAGTGTGAAAAGAAAGGGGAATGTTTCTATGAACAGGAGAACGAATGCTATACAAACACTCATTGAAAAGGAAAGTCCTTGGAATTAAAAACAAAAACAGAAAACCGGTGATCAAATTAGGTGTGAGAGGTGACCTGAAGGTTCAGAGTCAGTGCACATCACACGACGGTGGCTTTGCAAAGGAAATCCTATGAAACTCCAGTAGCAAAGCCTCACCTTCCATCAGTGAGGCTTTGTAACTGAACTCAAGGGGTTGGCTGCTTGGGGTGCATGAAATTGAACACACAACCCAAGGAGGTGTTGAAAGCAAAGAAGTTTTTATTAGTTTTTACGTGTAAGGAGACAGGGAGCTAGCTCCCCAGGCACCGACTCCCAGTGGGTTGGGGCAGGAAGCTTTCATTCTGTGTCTTAGGTGGCAGGGCTGGAGAACTGGCAGATACATTAAGGAACTTACACATGTTCTATTACTTAGGCACAATGGTTCAATGGCTCATGCCTAGCCTGTCAACATGCTGGTGCAGGCATTATGTGTTCAAAAACATGGCAGAAAAACATAAGGGAAGATCTTTGTATTATAATGAGCAAGAGGTACCTTCAGGACAACTCAGGAGAGCTTGAGCCAACTGATAAGAGCTCCCAACCTGAAAAAAAAAAAAAAAAAAAAAGAGCTCCCAACCTGGACAAACTGGGTCACATAAGGGACTATCAGGAGAAGCCCTTAGCTGGGTGTCTCCTTGGCCGGAAGTGTTGGTTCTGTAAAACCAAATACATTCCTTCCTTGCTTTTGTCCCTTCCTCCCTAGCCCCCCACCCCATCCTTTCCACTGATAGCTTCCAGCCCTCTTATTTGTGTAACTTGCCCTTGTATCCTAGCTGACACATCTATGTCCACGTCCTTGAGTTTAAAGAAAAAAAGTGTTAAAGGATCGATCATTTTCATTTTCAGTTTGAACCACATTCCCTTTGCTTAGCTGGCTAGTGGCTGGCTCTGTGTGGACTCCTCTGTATGCCGAAGATAACCGGGGACAGAAGGACATGGGGAAGCAGGTAGATGAAGGAGATCAATACATTGGAAATGAACTTTTACTTGTCCTCTTTCCCCAGTCACAAACAATTTCTTCCTTGGGAAGGACAAATGGTACTTGCATCTGCCAAGATGCCTAAGTCAAAACTGGGTGTCGTTATAGATTTCTCCTCTTCCCTTCATCCACAGCCAAAGTCCTGTTGATGTCGTTGCCTCCTTGACATCCCCCAAACCCTACCCTCCCTCCCTCCAATCTCCTATTTTCTTCCTTCTCTCCTTCCCTCCCTTTCTCTCTCCCTTCCTCCCTCCTTCCCTTCTGGTTTTCCTTCTTCCCCTCCCCCCTTCCACTTGCAAATATTTATGGAGTCTCTACCATGTGCCAGCTACTCAGTAGACTCTGGTGACAGGCTAGTAAGCAGGGTTGAGGTGGTCCCTGCCCTTAAGAGGGTTATACTGTAGCAGAGCAGACTAAAGAAATAAATAAGTAAATCAGGAAATACATTAATCATTATAAATTTATTTAAGTGCTATCAAAAAAGCAAAGGAGACAGTGAGCAAGAACTGTGGAGAGGGCTGATTGGAGGAAATCAAGGAAGGCTTCCATGAGGAGGTGACATTTAAGTTGAAACCCAAATGATGAGAAGGAGCCAGCAGGGAGAAAAGTAGGGGAGAAAACATCCCATGGAGAGGGGAATGCCATAGAGGAAGGCTTGAAATCAGGCGAGAGATAACATGAAAGCCGCTAGGGTGGCTAGAGTCTGGAGAATGGGGCATGATAGGATGATTTGGGAGGTCAGCAGGGCCTGAAGTTCAAGACAAGAGATCAGATTCCATTACAAAGTTAATAGAAAGCTTTGAAAGGTTTTGTTCTTTAAAAAGATTTTATTTATTTATTTATTTATTTATTTATTTATTTATTTATTCATTCATTCATTCATTCATTCATTCATTCATGAGAAACACAGAGAGAGAGGCAGAGACATAGACAGAGGCAGAAGCAGGCTCCATGCAGGGAGCCTGATGCAGAACTTGATCCCAGGACTGGGATCACAACCTGAGTCAAAGGCAGACGCTCAACCCCTGAGCCACCCAGGTGGCCCACTTTGCAAGGTTTTAAATATGGAGCCAATGTTCTCTTTTGAAAGAAGATTATTATTTTTTTATTCTAGAGAATTGTTGGTTTACACGCAGGTGTAAGAAATAATACAGAGAGATCCCTGGTACCCTTTATTCAGTTCCCCCAATGGTAACATGTTGCAAAACTGTAGTGCAATATAATAACCCAGATATTGACATTGGCACAAGGCAGGAAACATTTCAATCACCACAAAGACCCCTCTTATTGCTTCTCAGGGCACATCTACTTCTATCCTTCCCCCACAACCTCCTTTACCCCCACAACCACTCATATGTGCTCCATTTCTATGATTTTGTTGTTTCAAGGATGCCATATAAATGGAATCAGGTAGCAGCTTTTTGATATTGGCTTTCCTTCCCCCCACTGAGCATAATTTCCTGTGGACTCATCTAGGTTGTTGTGACCACTGATATTCTTTTTATGACTGACTACTACTCCATATGTGGGTGGACCAGTTTGTTCAGCCATTCACCCACCAAGGGACATCTGGATTGTTTCCAGTTTGAGGTTATTGCAAATAAAACCGCTATAAACATTCATGTACAGATTTTCAGGCAGATGTAAATTTTCACTTCTCTGGGACAAATCCCCAAGAGTGCAATTGCTAGGTCTTATAGAATTTGCATATTTCATTTCATAAAAACAGGTACTGCAAAACTCTTTTCTGCAGAGACTGACCCATTTTTCATTCCCACCAGCAATGTATGAATGATCTAATTTCTCTATATCATTGCCAGCGCTTGGTGGTATCACCATTTTTTATTTTAGTCGTTCTGATAAGTGTGCAGTGATATCTCATTGTGGTTTTAACTTCCATTTCCCTGATGGCTAATGATGTGCAGCATCTTTTCATGTGCTTATTTGCTACCTGTAGATCTTATTGGATCTAGACCAATACTCTTTTAGACCAATACTCTTTTACAAATTTATCACTCTGTCTTTACTGAGAAGTCCCTTGACCCTAATAAGACCTGAGAGCAAGACCTGATCTATCGATGATGTGAATAAATGCTCCTTAGATGAACAAACTCAGGACCAGGGGCATCATCAAAGTCTGGTTATGGCTCAACCTAGGTCAGTGCCGCTCCTGTGGCACCAACCCTGCCGCTGTGGCACAGATCTCACCGGCTCACCAGCATGCAACTGATAGTGTCAGTAAATTCCATCCAGTAAGGATTCGATGCCCAGAGACTTGCACTTGCTGTATAATTAGGTCTAGCAAAGCTTATGAATGTAGTCCCAGATTATAATCACTTTTTAATTATATTTACCTTTGTCTTCAGAGAGGTGAGATGTATTATTGGCTCTGGGAGGTAACAATTCAAATCTTCATCCAAAGAAGCAGGTGCCCTGAGGAGGATGTACAGGCAGAACCAAAGAAATTAAAATAGATCTGCAGACACAAAGCTCTAGCCTCCCTACTGAGTCTAGGATTTGGAGACCAGGGAGTTGAGGGGCTTAATGTTTTCTATTCTCCATGCACCAAGAGGGTGGGAGACTAATAACAGAGTTCAGTTCTTGAGTGCTGACTATGTGCTTGGTACTACCATAAGTGCTTTCGATAAAAATCTTGTTTAATTTGCAAAAGTAACCTGGGGGGGGGGGGTAGATACTGTTAGTATCATTCTCATTTTGTAGAGGAAACTGAGGAACAGAGGAGGCCAGTGACTTACCCAGGGTTCTACAGCAGGGAGAGGCAGGACCAGGATTCAAATTCAATTCTGCCAGATGCCAGAGCCCTTTTAGGGATCCCTGATGCCGTAGACAGCCAAGATCTTGCTTCCTACAGCTGGATCCTCTGATTAACACCCTTGGAATTCCTAGCCCCATCTGCTCACCCTCGTTGGCTCAGGAGGTCTAGACATGTCTTCCGGCACCCTCTTTTCTCCTCCCATGCACAGAGACCACAGCGGGGAACATAACAGGAGACATAGAGTCATATATCCACAATGGCTTTCTTGGTTCTCACTATCTTGGCTGCCAGCAGATCCAGACCCTTGCCAGAAAGTTCTCGGCCCATGGGATCATGTCATGGTGATGATGATGATGGTGATAACAAAGCTGATAATAATAGTCAGTCACTTATTGGGCACTTACCATGTGCTGGGCACTACACTAACTGCTTCCTGGGAATGGACTTAGTGGTTTTCAGAATACAGTCCTTGGACCAGCAGCACCATCACCTGGGAACTTATTAGAGATACACCTTTTTGGGCTCTGCACCAGCCCTAAGCAATCAGAAACTCTGGGGGCAAATCCAGCCATCTGGGTTATAACAAGCACTCCAGGAGATTCTGATGTAAGCTTGAGAACTGTTATATGAACTCATCATGTAAGCCTCACAATCATTCATGAGGAAGTATTATCTTTCCCATTTTATAGATAAAGTAACTGAGGCTCAGAGAAGGGAAGTCATGTGCCCAAGGTCACACTGTTGGTAGAAGACAGAAGGTCTCTCTCCCATCTCTGGCCCAGAACATTACCTACTGACTCCATCCATCCATCTATCTGTCCATCTCTCCATTCATCTAATTATCTATCTCTCTACTCACCCACCTGTCTATCCTCACCCTCTTCCATCCATCCAACTACCCATCCCTACATCTAATTGTGCATCCATGCATCTACCCACCCATTCAAATTACCCATCCATCTACCATGGATCCATCAATTTACTCATTTGTCCACTGATTTTTAAATGTATTCACTCAATCATTCATTCATAAAAGACCTATTGGTCTTTATTCTATGGGATAATTTTATGTTCAATTTGATTAGGCTATAGTACCCAGATATTTGGTCAAACAGCAGTCTAAATTTCACTGTGAAAGTATGTTTTTTTAGGTAAGATTAACATTTAATCAGAGTAGATTTGGGGAGCCTTCTGCACATGAGTGAAATCTAAAGCCATTGTCTTAGGTGGGATCTTCCAGGGAGAGTTTTGGGTAGTGAGGAGAGGGCTAGACATAGAAAAATCCCTGTAAAGCATTGACATTTAGTGGTACAATAGCAGAGAAGACACATTGGTAGAAAAATGAGTGTGAAGAAAAGACCAAGGAGGTAGGAATGAAAATGAGAATTCCTTCAGAGGCTAATGGAAGAGACAGGTGTTATCAAGAGTACAAAGCAGCATAAAGAGGTCAACTCATAGCTTTGAAATCCCAGTTCAGCAGAGCTACCTCACTTAGGTCTCTTCTCTTTTGTGTGCTTTGGATTAAATATCCAGCAATGCCAATAAAATACCAGCTTAGGGCTACCATGAAAATTCAAACAAATTGATTGGCCTCGCAGTGCTTGACACTTAGTAGATGCTTAATAAGTGATATTTCCTGTTCATGTCCCCATGATAGGCTCACTAATAAATGCTTCCAACCAGTGAGAACCAGAGTACCTTCTATTATGTACACATCTCATTTTTTAAAAAAGATTCATTCATTTATTTGAGAGAGAGAGAGAAAGAGAGAGCAGGGATGGGACAGAGAGAGTGGGAGAGGAATCCTCAAACAGATTCCCCACTGCGCACCCATGACCCCAAGATCATGACCTTAGCCAAAATCATGAGTCAGACGCCTGACCAACTGAGCCACCTAGGCACTCCAGTGCACGTCTCATTTTTTATTCTCTAGTAGAAAATGTGTTGTAGGAGAGTGTGTATGGGTGAGTTGGGTAATCTTCCCCTGCATGGATGGTCTGGGCTGTTGAGGACTGAATCCTGTGGTTCCAAAACAGAGGAACTCTCATCTGACACCACCACCAGCCAGCTCAGAGTGAACTCCTAGAGCAATGAGAGTGGCACCCATGCCCTTAGCATGCACCCCTGTCTGCAGCTGATGCGAGGGCTGGGGTGTCAGAGCTGTCAAACTGGCTTTCTTATTCGAGTAATGAATTCCTAGCAAATGGGGTGTGTGTATATAATTATCAGAGATGTAGATCCTGACATTAAAACAAACTGTCTCGAGCCCCCATCATCTCTAAGGATGGCAGTTCAGGAGGAAGGTGGGGGTAGAGCTGACATGTCAGCAATGATTAGAGAAGGCATCTAACTCGGCACCCCGGGGAACACGAACAGCAGAAAAATAGAGGAGGAATTTAATAGCACAGATTATGTTTTTAATTACTTTAGCAAACGAACTGTTCTCGTGCTCGGGTGGCGTTGTTGGAGAAGCCACCCCCGGTGTTCCCAGGCTGCCTCTGAGTCACCACCAGGATGGGGGCTGGTCTTGGAGAGCCAGAGAGCTTTCAAGGCAGCACAATGGGGCTTTCAAATGCTGTCTTCTTCCCAGGGAACTTTTTGCTTCATCAATCTACAGGACATTCAGATGGGACATTCACATCAGCAGTGTGGTCAAGAGCAGATCCTAGAGCCAGCCTGACTGCTTAAAGCCTGGCTCCACTATTAGCTGTGTGATCTTGGATATGCAACTGTTAAGGATTGAATTGTGTAAACCATCTCCCCCCAGATTCATAGGTTGTAACCCTAACCATCAGTGTCTCAGAAGGTGAGTTGATTGGGAAATCGAGGCATTGCAGAGGTAATTAATTAAGATGAGGCCATGGTGGATAAAGACTGGTGTCTTTATCGGAAGAGGAAATCTGGACACAGACATACACACACATAGGCAGAACACCATAGGAAGATGAAAAGTAATCAAAGTTGATGCTTCTACAAGCAAAGGATTGTGAAAAGATCATCAGCAACCCCCCACAAACTACGGAAGAGGTACAGAGCAAGTTCTTCATGGCCCTCAGGAGGAGCCCATCCTACTGACATCTTGATCTCAGAGTTTTAGCCTCCCAAATTGTCAGATGATATTTCTGTTGTGCTGAGCTACTCAGTTTGTGGTACTTGATTAGGGAAGCCCTAGGGCATGGCAACAGCAACTTTTTCTTCCTGTACCTCTGTTTTCTCATCTGTAAAGATGGTGGTATCTCGACCTCATGGTGTTGTTGTTGGTACAATTTATATAAAATGCTTTAAACCATGCCTATAGCATGGCAAGCTCTCAATCACTTTAAGCTGTCAGTGCTTGAAAACCCTTTTAAGAGGGTGTTTTGAAAGGGAATTGATGGGGCACACAGGTGGCTCGGTGAGCTGAGCGCCCAAGTCTTGATCTCAGCTCAGGTCTTGATCTCAGGGTTGTGAATTCAAGCCCCATCCAGTGTGAAGCCTACTTTAAAAAGGTGGGGGGGGGTGGTGATTAGAGAAGAAACCTATCCTGGATGGGGTACCTACTGTTTCATGGAAGAGCCTTTCTGAACCCCTCATATACCTTGTTTCTTTTGCTATTTATAGGAAGAAAGCATTTCAATCCCATTTTACTGACAAGAAAGTTGAGACTCAAAGAGGAGAGGTGACATCTTATTCAAAATCACACTGGTTGTAAGTAGTGGATAAAAGACCTGAACCATGGACATCTAACTTAGAAGGCAGTAGGCACACCCTCTATCAGCTTAGTTAAGGATATCAACCATGGGCATTCACACTATGTTCATGGGATGGGGGAAGGCAGGAAGTGACAGTAAGGGAACAAGCAGCACAAATTCTGAGAAGCCACTGAAGCTGGGTTCTGGACTTGGGGCCATTACCTCCTGCCTGTCCCATCATAGACAAGTCACTACCCCTTAATCAAGCCTTAATTTTATTATCTGTGAAATGGGAACCATGGGAACCATGATGAATACATCTGTAGCAATGTAGATGAAGCTCCCAATAGACAAGAGGTACCCAATAAATTCTTACATTATGGGGATCATACACCAGGTGTTTTATGTACTTGGATGTGGGCCTCTGCTCCATCATTTCATGACTAGTCTCTTTGGGCTGTTTCTTCGTAAGATGGGGTGATTAATCATCATAATTCTTTGAGGTGGTCACTTTAGATATTCCCATGTTGTTGATGAGTTCTGATTTTAAAGCCCTTGCCTATAAAGAAGTGGGAGGTTGGTGGCCTCCATGACCAAATCCTGTGCACCTGCAGGCTCATTTCTTTGAGCCTCCGTATATTTTTGTGTTTAGTCTTGTTCTAGTTGTTGTGGCTGCATCACAAATTATCCCAGAACTCAGCAATGTAAAACAACTGTGTGTATACTCATGGATTCGGGGTGGGGGAGCTGGGAATTAGGACCAGGGCACAGCGGGGCTGGCTTGTCTCTGCTTCACAGTGCCTGAGGGCTCAGCTGGAAGACTTGAAGGCTGGGACTGGAACCATCCCCAGTCTCATTTATTTGTTCCTTGTCAATCGGTTGATGCAGACTATTGGTTGCAGCCTCTGTTCTTGTCTGCATGGCTTCTCTCTATGTGGTCTCTAAGCATTGGCTGGTTTAGGCTTCCTCAGAGCATGACAGTTGGATTTAACAGTGAAGGGACAGGGGAGAGAAAGAGGAGAGAAAAAAGAACAGAGGAGAAGTGAGGAGCGGGGAGCTCAGGAAGAGCTCCCTGGTATTCCCTGAGCTCCCTGGTATCCTTTTCATGATTTCACCTTGGAGGTCCCATAGCATGGCTTCCATTACCCTCTGCTGATTGAAGTAGCCACCTGCCCCTGCTGAGGTTCAAGGCAGTGAACATGACCCTCTTTGAAGTGCAAGGAGTGTCAGTCACATTATAAGAAGAGCTCTTGGGAATATATAACTATCTATCTATATCTATATCTGTATCTGTATCTATATCTATCTATATTCATGTCTCTCTATCTTTGGAGATTACAAGCTACCAAGCTCTTTCATGGCTTTTGAGTAAAAAAAAAAAAATCTATCACCAAAGTTCCCTAAAAAAGGCAATATTTGGATAACAATGGGCAGAAACCATGTATGTTTGTATAACAGAACATTATCCTCCTGGGACCTAAACTCCCATGGTCTATTACTGCAGGTGTCCTCAAAGGAGTTTATAAGAGACAAAGCCTAAGAGGATGGCTTCCCAGTGGTTCTAGAAGAGAGAATACTGTGCATCCCCTTCCCTGGTTACACCCAGCCTTTGGAGGTGGGGGGAAGGACCCATCAGCCCATTTTATGTTGAAAAGAAAACACTTATATACCTGGAAAAAGAGAATGGTAACAGCTCACGGGATCCCACTGGACCCTCACCCTATCCCTGCCCAAGCCCATTGAGGGTTGGTTCACCCATGGAGTAAGCAGACAGCTCTGGGCTATGTGAGCTCTGGCTAAGCCTGCAGGGGCTTAGATGAGTCAGTAGGCCAGCTCAGGACCAGGCCAGGCAGAGAAGAGTGTAACTGGATTCTCAGACATATCTTCTATCATTGTAGTGGGGATCTGCACATTGTGAGCCAGAAAACTCCAAGCTGGACAGCAGCCTGGTGTGGCTGCCTCTGGTAGAGGGGTGGGATTGGGGAGGCTTTCTGGAAAAGCATCCAGAATCACACAATCATATTTCACTGGGGGGAGAGAGCAATCTTTTCACCATTCATTTAAATAACAATAACAGATTGAGGGGCTCCTATGTGCAAGGTCATGGAAATAATGGGGTGAACAAGCATAGCTTCATGAAGTCACAGTAAGGCAATTACAATTCAGCATATTGAGCACTCTAATGGGGGAACCAGAGTCCAGAGGAGGTACCTAATTCAGTCTGGGGATTAGAGAAGGTGGAGGTGGTGATGTCTAGGAAGTGTCTTAAAGTGTGTGTGTGGGGGGGCGGTTGGAAAAGCAAAGAGGAGGTAGGAGGATGACGGCTCTAGGCAAAGGACTCCACACATGCAGGGTCTAGAGCCCCAGGTGAGGCGGGGCCTTCAGCCCTCTGCAAGGAAGAGAGTGAAGCTTTTTCTCTCACCCCAACTGAGGACATCATGGTGGTAGCTCTCTTTCTCTGCCTGGCTGGAGGTGGTCACATATCCCCACAATTAAAGAAGACTGGGGCCTCCAAAAGTCCCTGGCACTGGGCTGGTGACAGTGGGTGGCTCAGCAATGGATGGAAAGGAAGCTATCAGCTAGAAATGTGGTGGTGGGTGTGGAAAGGATTCGAAATTTTCCTGAGGCAACTGGCCCGAGTTGGAACAGGGAGGCAAGGCAGAGAGGATGGAGGAGATGCAGCCGTGTGGAAGATGCAGGAAGCACCAGCTGAATCCGGCTGTCTGCGCATGTGTGTATGTGAGTCTGTGTGCATGAAGCAGAGGGGTGTTTGCTAGGTGGGGTTCAGGTGAGGATTCGAATTTGAACATTTCTCATTGGTCATTTTAAGTGCCCAGGAGGACTCTTTGCCTCAGCAAACTGTTCTTTTTGTAGCTAGGGAGATGACTCCAGTTCTCAACCCAATGAGACCATGGGGAGATGCCTCAAGCAGAAGATAAAGAGCACATCTGTACTGTTCCTGTGATTAAAAATAGGTAACATTTATAAAGCACTTATTCTGTCCCAGGTGCTGTGTCAGTGAGTCTTATAATTGTCTTATGATCCCTCTGCAGACTCCCAGGTGGGCCATGGATTGGCTGGAGAAGATCGCATCCCAGCCCCTACACATGCTCTGTGAGATTAGACCTCCATCCTGAAACTGAGGAATCTGCCAGGTTCCTGAGAAGCTCATTTCTTGTGGTCCCTTGACCCTGTTTCCTTCGGGCTTACTTCTCCTTTCAGATAAGACCTGCACAGTCTATGCCCTTGCCAGAAAATTCTTAGAAGCACCAGGGCCTCTTCTAGCTTTTGAACAAATGTAGCAGCAGCCTTAGATCCATGGCCACACCTGGGAAGAGAAGGTTAAGCAGTGGCCAGGTGAGCTGGGGAAACCTCTCTCCTCTCTAGTAACCCAGAAAGTCCATCTCCCTGCATCATTAGAATAGCCCGAGAGGCAGGTAACCCTGTCATCAGAGCCATTTTGCAAGTAGGGATGCCAACATTCAAAAAGGCAAAATCACCTGAGCATGGCCACACACAGTTAGTGGTAGTAGAGGCTGGATGTGAATCCACAGGTTCTGAATCCAGTCTAGGCTCTTGTCAAGTGCCTAAACAACACAACGTGACAAATTCAAGTAGGAATGGAGTACCTTGACAGTGCCCAGGGGAGGGAGCAAAAAACCACCCATGGCTTCAGGATGGACAGGACTGTGGGGCTGGGTCTTCATGGCTGCATAGAAATTTGACTGGCAAGGCACTACGATCAGGGGAGAAGCAGCAAGTGCAAAGGTGTGGTGCTGTGATGATGTGAACTGGGGAGTTTGGTGTGGCTGGAGAGTGGGGTGTATGGGGTTAAGGTGAAGCAGGAGGGACAGTCTATGCAATGAGTCAGGCATCCACATTTTAAAGGATGTGGCTGCCATATTGAAGTGTTCATGACTCATGTGGACAGCAAAGACCCATAGGAGTCCAGGGAGGGTGGTGATGGATCAGGCTGGCTTGCTGATGGCAATCAGGTTGCTCAATGATTAAGAAGCTAGGGAATCAGCCTGCTGTATTCAAATCCCGTATCTGTGTCTCTGAATTGTGTATTCTTGGGTAAATTATGCAACTTCCCTAAGCTTTGCTGTCTTCTTCCATAAAATGGGGAAGACGGTAATACAAATATACAGCTCAGAGTTATGGAGAAGAGCAGATGATGTAATCCATGCCTGGCATCCAGTGGGCTGTCTGGCACATGGTAAGTGCTCAGTTAACATGACTGCCATTCTTATTAGTGAAGGAGGTCTCTGGAGGCAGCATTCAAGTAGCTGGGGGATGGACAGGGGAATAGACAGGAAGTAGACCGGGGAAAGGGGGTCAGGGGGCTACGGCAAAAGTGTAGACTACTGATGATGAAGGCTGGTTCAAGGGTGCAGATGTGGGGACAAAATGTGGAGGGCAGAGGGAGGACTGGTGAGCATCATTTAAATAGAGGATTAAATAAACTAACATATACGGATGGGTTTTGTAAACTGTACATATTTGAGTATGATTACAATTAGGGCTATTTTCATCAACTTTATTTCTGGGCTCATCAGCTTCAGTTCTCTAGAGAGGAGATGCCATTTAATTCTCCCAGATCAAATATTTAACAAACACAACACTGAATAAACCCAGCCTTGCCTATTTAGCATGCACTCAGTATTTTTAGTTGCTAAGTGCAACTCCAGAGATTTACCACCTTGGCTGACATGATTCTCTCCCTGAGGCCATTTATCTATACCAGGGACTATAATACATTGTCATGGCCAAGAATACAGTTCTTGGGGTTTGCCTGCGGTTGAACCCAGGCTCTGCCCTTGGGTGAGCTACTCAACCTGTGTCCCTAGTGGTGAAATGAAAAGAACAGAATTACCTCATGGAGCTATCATGAAGATTCAGTGTGATGGTAGAAGAGGGTCTGGAATGTGAACAGATTCATCATCATCATTATCACCACCATCATCACCACCATCAGCACTGTCACCATCATCATCATCACCATCATCATGATCATCACCACCATCATCATTATCACCATCACTGTCACCATCATCACCACAGTCACCATCATCATCATTACCACCGTCACCATCACCACCACCTCACAATCATTAATGCCACTACTCTCAGAATTTCTTTTGGTTGTGCAAAAACAGTTACTTTTCAGTAGGATATGTTACATTTGTTGACTTGCAATGGGTTTATTACTGTTATTTGTAAAATAATAGATAAATGCTTAAAAAGGGGTTCTGTTTTTAATCTCTAACATTTTTATTGATACAACCCATATAGATATAGCTTTTTGGGTGGGTCTTCAGTCATTTTTGAGAGTATAAACAGCCCTGAGACCAATAAGTTTAAGAAACAAGAAGTAGTTACAACATAACTGTCATGGAAGCCCTTGGAATTCGTCTTGGGTACCTGGGGTCAGACTGTGGTGGAGTTTCCAGACCCCAATTCAGAAGTGGGGACTTCCAATCCTGACCAGACGAGGCTTCCTCAATCACAGCTAAGGGGGCTGGATGTTGGGGGGGCAGGACTGAGCCCCCTGCAATCAGTGACTCCCAAACTGTGGGTTGACTGCCCTCCAAAAGCCTCAGGCTAAACCTAAGAGTTGCTGCACCACTTTATGGGCTATTCATCTCCCCAGTGTCAGGACAAAGTGCCTGGCTTGAGTCCACGTGCTTGTCTGCTCTGGGAGTTGCTTTATCATCTCTTTACTTTGGCCCCACAGAGCACTATTCTACTAATTAAAGCAGCCTTATTCCAGAGGCCTCTGGAGAGGGCACACAGAGTTATGCCAGACTGATCCCTCCACCTCCTGGTGTCCTTTCTGATTAGAAGAATGGGAAAAAAATTTTCTAAGTGTGTACTGGGGCCAGGGTTCAGTCCTGGTGCTTTTAGGCATGGTTAAGAGCACAGGCCTCAGAATCAGTTCTTGGATGCTACATATGAGTGGTGTGACCTTGGGCAAGTCACTGCACCCCTCTGGTCCTTGGTGCCTGAAGCTGTACAATGTAATCATTATCATACCCACCATTGTAATGAGGATGTGAGAAGAATCCCAACTGAGGGTCCTTAGCACACACCAGCTGGTGCATAGTAAGCATCACTTATCAGTGCCTGATGCTGTTACTGGTTAATGGACAATGACCATCACTTTTACAAAACTTCCCAACAACCCCAAGGATATAGGAAGAGGAACCCAAGGCTTAGAGAGATGAAATGAATGTGCCAGTTCATTCAGCCAGTAAGTGGCAGTGCTGGGATTTGAACCCAGGACTGTCTAGTCCTAAGTAGAGTCCAAACAGTGGCTCTGGTCGGGATGGGGGCACATTGAATCCAGGAGCCGATAAAACAATCTGCTTGGTGACCTCCTGCTGTTTCTAGCTAAGATCTCATTTTCCCTCTCTTTCACCTTGAGGCAAGCTGCTAATATTTGACAGCAAACCTGAGGATCAAAGCAGTGGAATGGAGGATTTGTGTGATGATTTTGTCTCCATTTCTTATCTCTCTGTCCCCGAATTGTGAGAAGGGGGTTTGCAGACAGTCTTTTTGACTAAAGCAGCAATCTTGTTGCAAACAGCTTTAAAACAACCAAAGTTATTTCAAATCATTAAACATTTTTCCTGAAGGATATCAATTGTCAGGACACGGATTAAAAAAAAAATCTACCCTACTTTGATTTGCACTGAATGAAGGGATGATATTATAGGAACCAGGTGCAGAATGAATAAAGGGGGAGAAGTGTGGGAGATGAGGCCTGGGAGGGACAATGGAATGAACATTTCTAAAATTGAGCTGCTGAATTAAGGAATCAGGAAAATGCCCAATTACGGTATCAAACAGAGGGAAGAAAGATGTGAAACTTACCTTGAAAATGAACAAGGTAGTGGAAAATTTAACGGCTTCCAGATCAAGGGCTTCCACCTATTTGGAAAGAAAGAGCTACCTTTATCTCTCTGATATCACTTGGGGAAGAAGAAGAGAAAAACTTGTCAGATAAGGGGTGTGTGTGAGAGAGAGAAAGAGTGGGAGAGAGTGCACACACAATATGGACAGAAATACAGAAAGAGGGAGAAAACCATGAACAGGTGAACAGAGATCAAGAAAGAGAAAGAGATGGACTCTGTGAATGAACCGGGTCTGGTGGGGACAGGTGCGGTGGGTTGCTAAGCTCTCCTGGTCTGTCTCTCTTGCCCCGCCCAGCCAAGCCCTCCAGGTAAGAGAGCCCAGGGACTGCCATCAGGATGGAGGTCCCTAACCCTCATATCCTGCCCAGGGCACTCCATCTGGGTATCCAGTCTGTATCTATGGGCCGGACTCCTGCCTAGGAAATGAGCAGCCACGTACCTGGCATGTGACAGAAGGATATAGCAGACAGGCCCAGGTGAGGGATCCGAAGGTTCAAATCCAGACCCGGCTCTGCTAGGGTTGCTCTGTGATCTTAGGCAAACGTACTCAACCACTCTCGGCCTCAGTCTTCTCACCTGTAAAACGGGAGAGGTCCTTCCTGTCCTTCCTACCTCCCAGGGCTGGTGTGGGACTTCAATGAGATCATGGTTCTGAGCATGGTTTGAACAGTTTAAGAGAAAGTGAGAAGCCCTTAAATTTAATCTGTGGGGGTGAAAGCCCGCTTTGTTACATTTCCTGGATGATTCTCCAGTTCTCTTCTTCATTGTGAGGTGTCAGCCTGGCCAGAAAGGGGATCATTGTGTATGCAAGGCTGCAGGAGGAAATCATTCAGAGAATCTGTGTCGTGTTCCATTCCAGAGGGAAACACCTTCAGACACACCATGAAACTCAACAGGGAGAGAAATAGCAATGATAATATAATAATAATGATCATAAAAAAGGGAGAACAAGGGGCATCTAGGTGGCTCAGGTGATGATCCCTGGGTCCTGGAATTGAGCCCCGCATTTGGCTCCCTGCTTAGTGGGGAGTCTGCTTCTCTCCCTGTGCTGTCTCTCTTAAATAAATAAATGAAATCTTTAAAAAAAAAAAAAACCGGGGGGAGGGGGGGAGCACAGAGCCACTCAGATCAACTAGAATAACGTACAGCCAAGGGAAGTGCTGTGTGATTGTCTTCCCCTCCACTGCCCAACACATCCTGGCCTCATCACCTCCTCCCCCACTTTCTTCTGAACAGGCCCATGGCTACAAGGTAATTTGTTTTGGGGATGGTTTACAGATACAACCTTCCATTTCCATCATGCCTGGACCCTCCTTCTTCTTTGTCTTGAGATAGATTCTGCAGCTCGTCAGGACCCCCCTTATCTTGTTTCGCTCCCCAGGCTCTTCAGAAACAAACCCAGGGAATTAAACAGTTGGAAGGAAACACCACCCTCATCATTACTGTGGCCAGTAGCCAGTCACCCCTCCCTGTCAGGCCTGTGGGCAGCCCGTGGGCAGCCCGTGGGCAGCAGCTCAGTAATTGCTTACTAAATCAAGGGGGTTGGCAAGAAGCAGATTCCTCTGGGCATCTCCTTCCTCATCTCCTGGAATTCCCCAGAAACTGGAAATGGAATTGCTTCAGGAGCTGGAACCTTCTAGATTAAACAGCTAAATTGCCATCAGCAGGGATCCAAGAGACCTAGTGACCCTGCAGGTGCATCCAGCAATAGTGCTCTCATCTAGGTGGTCCCTCTCAATCAATCCTCACACCTGCCCTGGCAGGTGAGCTTCATCAACACCCAGCTTGACAAGTGGAGCCTGGAAGCATCACGGCCACACAGAAGGCGTGTGGGGCTCTGGAGGTAGAGAGATGAGACTAGAATCCTGCCTTGGCTTGCTGTATGACTTCCTACAATCTGCCGATCTATTGAGCCTCAATTTTCCCATCTACAGAATGGCAAAAGCAATTTCTTACTGGTTTTGTAGAGAGAAAGTGTGTGCGAAAATGTCTAATGTTGTATAGGATTTTTTAAAAAGTGCAAAAGATGACTACCATTGACCCTTTAAAAAAAAAAGATTTTATTTGTTCATAAGAGACTCAGAGAGAGAGGCAGAGACATAGGAAGAGGGAGAAACAGGCTCCTCGAGGGGAGCCTGATGGGGGACTTGATCCCAGGACCCTGGGATCACGCCCTGAGTCAAAGGCAGATACTCAACCACCGAGCCACCCAAGTGTCCCTCTGCCATTGACCCTTTTTATCAGAGACCTTTGAGAGGTTTAGTGACTGGTCCAGGTAAACAGGGTTGCGATTGGGTTTGCAGGTTGGTGTTAAGACAAGAACCCAGGGTTTCCTCAATTAGGTGTGTATCCCGTGTCCAACCAAACAAGGGCACTAACATTTCATTGCAGAAGTGACACTCTACCTGTCCCCTTGATGCTTCACATGTGTCACCACTGCCCACACTCCCCCAAAAAAGCTTGTGAAGACAGGTGTTCTGCGTTCCCCTTCAACAACACTTCCCTGACCAGAGCCTCGCCTTTTTGAGTTTCTCCTTTCAGTCTGTTTCCTTACAAAAAAATCCGGAGCACCCTTAACAATCCAGCATTGACATCAACTAATTACAGAGGCTGGGCAGATGTAATGCATGAGGCAGGTAGAGCTACAAGACATCAGGGAACACTGGGGTCTGGGGCAAGTCCTAGCTACTTCAGTTAATTATTCCAATGAAAAATAAAAAAAACCGTAATGATCCCTCATTAAAAATATTTTGAAATGTAAATTTATTATATAAATACATGATTAAATTTAAATATTAAGCAATGCATTTGAATCTATTTGAACAAATGGTTATTATCATTTAAAAATTATTAAAGAGGAATTATCCCAACTACACATCAAAAATTCAATGATCCCAAATTAAAAATTATTTTAAAATTTAGATAAACAGTTATATTTAAATATTAAACATAAATTTAAATATATTTCAAAAAGGGTGTTGCCTGTGTTCTTCTCTAGGATTTTGATGGAATCTTGTCTCACATTTAGATCTTTCATCCATTTTGAGTTTATCTTTGTGTATGGTGAAAGAGAGTGGTCTAGTTTCATTCTTCTGCATGTGGATGTCCAATTTTCCCAGCACCATTTATTGAAGAGACTGTCTTTCTTCCAATGGATAGTCTTTCCTCCTTTATCGAATATTAGTTGCCCATAAAGTTCAGGGTCCACTTCTGGATTCTCTATTCTGTTCCACTGATCTATGTGTCTGTTTTTGTGCCAGTACCACACTGTCTTGATGACCACAGCTTTGTAGTACAACCTGAAATCTGGCATTGTGATGCCCCCAGATATGGTTTTCTTTTTTAAAATTCCCCTGGCTATTCGGGGTCTTTTCTGATTCCACACAAATCTTAAAATAATTTGTTCTAACTCTCTGAAGAAAGTCCATGGTATTTTGATAGGGATTGCATTAAACGTGTATATTGCCCTGGGTAACATTGACATTTTCACAATATTAATTCTGCCAATCCATGAGCATGGAATATTTTTCCATCTCTTTGTGTCTTCCTCAATTTCTTTCAGAAGTGTTCTATAGTTTTGAGGGTATAGATCCTTTACATCTTTGGTGAGGTTTATTCCTAGGTATCTTATGCTTTTGGGTGCAATTGTAAATGGGATTGACTCCTTAATTTCTCTTTCTTCAGTCTCATTGTTAGTGTATAGAAATGCCACTGACTTCTGGGCATTGATTTTGTATCCTGCCACGCTACCGAATTGCTGTATGTATGAACTCGGCCATAGTAACTTCTTGCAAGATACATCCACGAAGGCAAAAGAAACAAAAGCAAAAATGAACTATTGGGACTTCATCAAGATAAGAAGCTTTTGCACAGCAAAGGATACAGTCAACAAAACTCAAAGACAACCTACAGAATGGGAGAAGATATTTGCAAATGACATATCAGATAAAGGGCTAGTTTCCAAGATCTATAAAGAACTTATTAAACTCAACACCAAAGAAACAAACAATCCAATCATGAAATGGGCAAAAGACATGAACAGAAATCTCACAGAAGAAGACATAGACATGGCCAACATGCACATGAGAAAATGCTCTGCATCACTTGCCATCAGGGAAATACAAATCAAAACCACAATGAGATACCACCTCACACCAGTGAGAATGGGAAAAATTAACAAGGCAGGAAACAACAAATGTTGGAGAGGATGTGGAGAAAAGGGAACCCTCTTACACTGTTGGTGGGAATGTGAACTGGTGCAGCCACTGTGGAAAACTGTGTGGAGGTTCCTCAAACAGTTAAAAATATACCTGCCCTACGACCCAGCAATTGCACTGTTGGGGATTTACCCCAAAGATACAAATGCAATGAAACGCTGGGACACCTGCACCCCGATGTTTCTAGCAGCAATGGCCACGATAGCCAAACTGTGGAAGGAGCCTCGGTGTCCAACGAAAGATGAATGGATAAAGAAGATGTGGTTTATGTATACAATGGAATATTACTCAGCTATTAGAAATGACAAATACCCACCATTTGCTTCAACGTGGATGGAACTGGAGGGTATTATGCTGAGTGAAGTAAGTCAGTCGGAGAAGGACAAACATTATATGTTCTCATTCATTTGGGGAATATAAATAATAGTGAAAGGGAAAATAAGGGAAGGGAGAAGAAATGTGTGGGAAATATCAGAAAGGGAGACAGAACATAAAGACTGCTAACTCTGGGAAACGAACTAGGGGTGGTAGAAGGGGAGGAGGGCGGGGGGTGGGAGTGAATGGGTGACGGGCACTGGGTGTTATTCTGTATGTTAGTAAATTGAACACCAATAAAAAAAATAATAATAAAAAAAAATTTTTAAATATATTTGAATAAACTGTTGGACTTCCCATTATTTTAAAATTATTACAAATGAATCATACCAATTAAAAATAAAAAATACTTAACAGAGATAAAATATGTCTTTGGGCTCCACGGAGCTCACAGACTGCTTACATCTTTTGTTCTGGTTCAGCTTCTATATTGGGCAGAGGAAAATACGACTTGCTTATGGCTACAGAGTTGTGGAAGTGGCAGGAGCCACAGTGGCTTCAAAGCTCTGCATTTCTCTACTCCCAGTCCAGTACTTTTTCTGCTTGGAGGGTCAACTAATTCATACTATTGTGTTAATGACTGCCCGAGCCTTTACGTTACTCTTAGAAAAATAAGAGGCCAGGACTGGGTGAGTTGGGGTAGAAGTCTACTCTGTGACACCATGTTGAGGGACATTTGAAAGACCAGGAGCTACATGGCCAATGCCACGTTAAGTGTCATCCCCAAAGCATGCATACATTTATTTCCAGGGAGGAAGAGGTGTCCTTACTACTCACAGAAAGTGCCGATGCCCATCACTTCCCTTTCATTTTCAGGCAAGAGAGTCTTCTTGAGCCCTGTGATTCAGTCCTGGGGGCATAGCTCAGGAATTCCCTGCCATCCACCCCTCTCCAGGCCACAGGCTTTCTCCTAGCACAGGAACTGACCTTGTAATGGATGCAAAACAACCCTTTCTTGTGTTTTCTTGCACTTTCTGCAGAAGAGAAGGAGGCACCATGTGCTTGCCCTATTTCAATCCCACGACCTTCATAAACACATGCCTGCTGCAGAGGAAGATAGGAAAACCCAGGTGATGCTGGAGGAAAATATGAGACTCCCCCAAAAGTTTCGCTTGGTTCTGTCTCTGTGGTGTGTGTGTGTGTATGCAAGGAAGCCACACCACGTTGTCAGAATGCCAGTTTGTGCAACACGTGGGTTCTGAGGGACATCTGGCTTTCCCTTTCAAACCAGGAGAGAATGACATGAGTCCCCAGAATCCATGCGAAGATGAAACCAGAAAATGCAGCCCGAGTGCCCGGCACAGTGCCTCCACGTAATGAGCTCCCCACAGTGAAGGGTAATGCTATGAATATAAAGCTTTGTTGGAAAACAGCCATCCCTGTTCATTTAGCTGCTAGAGAGACTGTTTCTGTGCTACAACAATAGAGTTAACTAGTCGCTAAAAATATTTACTATCTGGCCCTTTGCAGAAAGAGCTGGATGACTTCTGACCTAGTGGAATTAGAGCTGTGTTTGTCGTTAGGGAATAGGGTGCTTTGCTTCTCTGGGCCTCAGTTTTCCTCTCTAAAATGGGATGATAACTGAGCCTTCTTGTAAGGGAGTCATGAGGAGTAAAGTCGGTAGTTGTAAGGATTAACTATTGGTTCCCTCTCTCCCCACTGGGCCCTGCCCAGCTCTCTGCCTTGCTTCTTACCAGCCCAGCCCAGCCCTTGATTCTGGGCAGACGGGGTCCCTCTTGGTTCATTAAGAGTGTCTCCCCCTTACCTCTGCGCCTGTGCCGGGAGTTTCCTCTTACCCATCCCCCCACATCACCTGGCTGCCTCCTCTTCACCCTTGACATGTGCATCACCACCTCAGGAAACCTTCCTGAGCCTCCCACGCTGGGCTGGGCCTTCCTGCAGGCTGCTGAGACCCTTGCGCTTCCCACATTTTGTGTCATGATGATCCATCTCCCCCATGAGCATGGAACTCACTGTTTGTTGACTGACTGAATGAATGAAAGAAGGAAGGAATGCTCCAGAGACACTTCACAGGATGGGGAAGAGAGCGCTGTGGTGAGCCGACAAGAGTTCATGAAATAGGGAATGTGGCCTGGTTGCTTCCATGCCTGCAGTCCTCCTTCATGCCTACATCCTCCCTCCGCAGTAGGGACACTGGAGAGAGAGTCAGGAGACCAGGTTCCAGATGCTGGTCTTGCCATCCACCCCCACAGAACCTTGCCCAGTACCCTCCCTCCCTTGGGCTTGGGGTTTCTTCACTAAGGAACACCCATGAAGGTCTGCCTCCAACTGGCCAAGGGCCCCTTAGCAGGGGACTTGAGAATCAGCCACGTGCTTTATCCTGTAATGCCTCCAGAAAGTTCCTGAAGGCAATCATAGTTCCAGCCCCTCTTCTCTCTTGTTCTCCACCCAGGGCCTATGAGGAGCCAGAGCTGTGTTCCCAGAGGAAGTTTTCTAGGATTCCCTAGGGTACTGTGTGAGAAGTGGACATACCTCGTGGCTTCAGATCGGCACCATGCTAATGTGCTTAGTTGAAATGCTGGCACGTGATAGGTGATAACTACTCAGCCAACATATCGGCCCTGAGGACATCACACCAAAGGCTGAAATTTGTGGCCAGGACTGGGTGAGCTGGGCAGAAGCTTATGTGGGCCATGTTTGCTATGTACCTACTGTGGGATCTTTTCTGTGACTCAATTTCCTTCTCTGTCAAATAGGGATGATAGTGATCACATTGTCAGGAGGATTAAGTGAATTACTCTTTGTCACATTCTCAGAATACTTCCTGAGATACAACAAGCTCCCTAAGAGATTGTTCAATGAATAAGGTTAAGTTTTCTAATGTGGGTAGAAATAGTTTGCTTATGTGTGAGAATTAGAATATAAAGACCAAGAGAGTAAGGGCTTTGTCTGTTTTGTCCACTCTGCTTGGGTCAGTGTTTGCACTTGGTAGTAGTATAGTAGTACTTACTAGCAGTGCTTGGTAGAAGTAGTGCTTACTAATAGTGCTTAGTAGTAGTAGTGTTAGTAGCAGTAGTGCTACTTAGTAGTAGTGCTTAGTAGCAATAGTGCTTAGAAGTAGTAGAGCTTAGCAGTAGTGCTCTCTAGTAGTAGTGCTACTTAGTAGTAGTAGTAGTGCTGCTTGGTAGTTGTGCTTAATAGCAGTAGTGCTTGGTATCAGTAGTGCTTCATAGTAGCAGTAGTTCTGCCTACTAGTAATAGTTGTGCAAAAAAAATAATAGTTGTGCTTAGTAGTAGCACCAGTGCTTAGTACCAGTAGAACTTAGAACTGCCTACACTTAGTAGGACCATGACTATGTGTTGGATCATAACACATAGTGACTGTAACGTAAGGACTATATATAAGCTCTATTTAGAAAATGCAAAGAGGCTTTCCACACAAACATGTTGAGCAATACAGGTTGTGAAGGAGCGTGTATTAGGAGAAATGATGGTCTTTGTGGGTGATAAAGGTAGCAAGCACATTGGTAAGGCTTGCTAGATTCTAGGCACTTCACACGGATTGACCTATCTAATCCTTACAACAATCTATGATTACTCTCATCTTACAGATGTGGAGACTGAGTCACAGAGAGGTTGAGTAACTTGCCCTGGGTCTCACGGAAGGAAAGTTGGCAGACCCAAGTAATCAGCCTGTGGAGGCCATGCTTTTAACTACTGCCTTATAGACTGCCTCTTTCAAAGCTCACCTGAGGAAACTGTGACTACAAACAAAACAACAAGGGATCATCCAATAAAAAACAACAACAACACATCATCTCCCATGAAAACATCTAAAGGCAAATGCTGGAGAAAGAATACAGTCCCTATAGTCTTGGGGCATGTAATTGGAGAACATGGGGAAAGGCTCCTTCCTCTCTCTGGTGCTCAGCTTCCCCATCTGGAGTATGGGGAGGAGATGCGCTCCGGTGTGCCTTTCCTTCTGGGGTCCTGGGTGTCTGCACAGAAACTCAGGTGCCTGCTGCAAAGCCAGGAGCCTGGAGCTCCCAAGAAATTTAAGTCACATGGGCTGAAATGTGCTAGTTGTTTTCCAGCAGGACCTGCCTCCCCACAGGCTTCCCACATATCCAGCAAAACGGAAACCAGAGAGACTGAACCCTTTTATCAAAGGAGCCACTCTGGAGGAGCTGGGAGGTTGTGAAGCCTTGGGAAGGCAAAATCAAAGGCAAACTTTGAGGAAACACTTTGTGAAGCAAGAGAGATTTCATCACGCTTGTAACAGTGCTATCGACTCCGCGGAAGGTAATTGACTTGGAACAGAGCGAGGCTGCGTCTGTTCATGTCTTCATGCTGAAAAAGCAGACCCAGAAGGGTAGTCAGACAAATACCCAGGCAATGTGTTTGTCAGATAATTGGCATAAAAATGTTGTGTTTCCCTCACCTCTTGAATTATTTGGGTGCTCCAAGAAAAATCCTCCATCCTAAAATTTTATGTGGAAACGCAATTGTGAAGAAGGGTTCTTTCTCCTTCCCTCTCTTCCTCCCTCCTTTCTCTCTCCTCCCTTCCTTTCCTTTTCCTTCCTTCCTTCCATCTATGCATCCATCCGTTTTTAAATCTATCATCTATCTTTCTATCCATCCATCCATCTTGCTATCTATCTGGATATATATTAGAAATATATTAGAATCTATCTATCTATCTATCTATCTATCTATCTATCTATCTATCTATCTTTCTAGACATCCATCCATCCATCCATCCATCCATCCATCCATCCATCCATCCACACATCTACCCAAACATCTATCTTGCTATCAAGCTTTTCTATCTTAGAAATATTTTAAAATCTATCATCTATCTATTATCATCTATCATCTTTCTAGCCATCCATCTATTCATCCATCTATCAACCCACCCACACGTCTACCCAACCATCTATTTTGCTATTAAGCTATCTATCTGTATATGTATTAGAAATATATAGATTATGGGGTACCTAGGTGGCCAGTTTGGTTGGGTGTTCAACTCTTGATTTCAGCTCAGGTCATGTTCTTGGGGTTGTGGGATCCAGCTCCGCATGGGGCTCCATGCTCAGTGGGGAGTCTGCTTGGGATTCTCTCTCTCCCTCTGCCCCTCCTCCTGCTTGTGTGTTCTCTCTCTCAAATAATTAAATCTTAAAAAAAGAAACATTAGATTCTACCTATCATCTTTCTAGCTAGCCATCCATCCATCCATCCAACCATGCACACACCTACCCATCCATCTATCTTGCTATCTACCTGTCTGAATGTATATTAGATATTCAATTCTTCCTTCCTTCCTCCCTTCTTTCTTTCTTTCCTTCCTTCCTATCTATCTGAATATATTTCTATCTTTTTTTTTCATCCATTATTGACCCATAAAATCTAACATAACCTGAGAGAATCTAATATTCATCAGGGAGAGAATGAGGGACAGTACAAGAGGGAACCTATGTATCAGGCCCCATGCTGGGCTCTGGGCATTTAGTAAGGTACAAGACAGACGTGATGAGGAATAGGTGGCCTCACGGAGCCCATCATCTAGGGGATTGCAACCTGGTTGTAATATGCACAGTCAGAGGAAACATGGAGGAGGGAAAGCTGTGGGAACAGAGAGGAGGAACCAAGTTAGCCTAAAGTGTTGGGAGAAATGTTAGTGGTTGGAGAAGGACCACTAACATTGGACATGGAGAAAGACACTATCATCAAAGAGCATTCGACTAAAATTCAGATCAATAATCTTTACTTCCCATCACTCTCAATGTGCTAATGAACATGTCATTCTCTTTAGTGACCTGAGTGTCTTCATGCATAAAATAAATTCAACCTCCCTCAAAGTATGTACCACAGAATCCTTGGTATTTGTGATATTCTGTGAAGGAATGGATTGCTGGCTAACCAGGTATGAGGTACTCATATGGGATCTTCATCTATTGAGAATGAAAATTGCAGTTTAAAGTATAGTAATGGCTCTGACAAGTCCTGAAGTAAAAAAGAAAAATTGAATTTGACTCTATTTCCAACATTTCTTTGATAATAAATGTTTCTAAAGTAGCATCTCCATACTCTACAATTCCACAGGATGCTTTTTGCAAGTTGCAGGAACAATCATGTTATTAAGAACATCTTATGTGTGCATATCACTCTTAAGGTTTAGAAGCATTTTCTTCCTAATGCCTTGCTTGACTCTCACAAAACATCTGGGAAGGTATTATAACAGCTCCTTCCTTTCTCCCTTTCTCTCTCCTTTCCTTCTTTCCTTCCTCTCTTCCTGCCTCTTGCCCTCAACAAGTGTTTTTCTATGCCTACTTGTACCAGAACTCAACAATTATAAAGCACGAGGAAATTGAGGGCCAGAGAAACGAAGTGATCAGCAAGAGCTGGAATTAGAGCCCTGGCTGTGTAGCCGAGGGGAAAACCCAGAGGCAGCCAGTCAAGGCAGCGGCCTCACATCAGCTTTGTCTCCTATGGTCACCTCCTTTATGAAGCCATTGCTGACTCTCTTCCAGGTAGAATTAACCACCGACTTCTCTGTATTTTCTTCCCTAAGATTGTATTAGAGTGTGAGTGGGGGGGGTGGGCAGAGAGAGAGGGAGAGAGATAATCTCAAGCAGACTCTGTGCTGAGCATGAGCCTGATGTGGGGCTCCATCTCACAACCCTGAGATCATGACCTGAGCCAAAATCAAGGGTCAGGCACTCAGCCGACAGAGCCACCCAGGTGTCCACTTCTTTGTACTTTTATCTAACCTTCCTAAGAAAGGTCACAAACTGAAATGCCCCAAGGGCCGGGGAGGCAGCATAAATGAGCCTGATGGATGTTCACCAGGTATAGGGCAATAGGGAGTGGTGGGGACAGGGGCAAAGTGGAAAAGAGTCCTTCCAGGAGAGGGTGGTTCTTACTCCACTCCAGCTGATGGTTATTTTATAGAAATCCAGGTCTGGTGTTGCCAGATCTTTTGATTTTTCATGGAGAGCTCTATTTTTTTTTATTTTTAAGAAATTTTAATTTTTATTTGAAAGAGAGAGAGTATGAGCAGGGGGAGGAACAGAGGGAGAGGGAGAAGCAGACTCCGTGCTGAGCAAGGAGTCTAATGCGTGGCTGGATCCCAGGACCCCAGGGTCATGACCTGAGCCAAAGGCAGATACTTAACCCTTTGAGCCACCCAGGAGCCCCTCATGGGGAGCTCTAAATCTAGTTTTTATCTGATACCTCCCGATAACTGGCCACCCATTCATTTTTTGTGAGGACCTTAAAATATGCCAATGAGCTGGATTTGACTCAGAGTCCACCTGCTAGAAATCTCTTCCTCCAATGAATATGAGGGACACTTGGTACCCCTCATTATACTTCCTAATTTACCTATCTTTTCCTTCCCCCACACAACTGGGTTGTAACCCCCTTGAGGGGAGGGATTATGGCTTAATCATCTTTCATGTCCCAGTGCCCGTCACAGGGTAGGCATGTAAAAGGGGCATACCAAATGCTTACTGAATCAATGCTACATTTCCTCCTTCTACCGCAGCTGAAAAATAAATATATAATAGTTTTTAATTAAAAAGAAACAGGATGAAATATGCATGAGAATCCTATTCTCTGACAGGAGGCAGCGTGTTAAGGAGAAAGATTTTCAAATTATGTTTGCCAGCAATGCTCCCGAAAGACTAAAAAAGTTTTCTGGGCATGCGGTCTCGGCTGGCAAGATCTTGTTCTCGGTTCTGCATTGCGACTACTGCTCACTGTGTTTGGATAGTTCTTAAAGCTCAAGAAGGTTGAGTTATGGCCCTGTGGGCTACAGAGATCCCCTGCTGAGGAATTCAAACACCCCTCAGCTCACCCTTCACCACCATTCTTAGGACTGTTACTCCATGGGAATGTCTTTTCTCACAATAATGACAAAATAATACTAATTACAAAGTGCCTCCAGTAAGACATACAGTCAGGGGCACCTGGGTGGCTCAGTCAGTTGAGCGTCCAACTCTTGGTTTCGGCTCAGGTCATGATCTCAAGGGTCGTGAGATGGAGCCCTGCGTTTTTAGTCTCCATACTCAGCAGGAAGTCTGCTTAGATTCCCCCCTCTGTTTCTCTCCCCACTTGCTTGCTCTCTTTCAAATAAAGAAATAAATTTTAAAGAAAGAAAGAAATATAGTGCAGCTGCCTGAAGGTTTCCACCGCTGGCTTCAAAATCAGAGCTGAACTGGAATCTCTGATTTGGCACAATGATTGAGGTGATCAAGCTAGAGACTTATCCTTCCTAAACTGCACTTTCTTTTCCTAAAAAGTATGGATAATAATACTTACCTTGTAGTTTTGTTCCTAAGGGTTGGAAATAGCACTGGGCATATGTAGTAGATGTTAAATAAATGACAACCACCATCGTGTTAAAAAAAATAGTTTCTAAATTTCTTTTTTAAAAAAGATTTTATTTATTCATTCATAAGAAACACACAGAGAGAGGCAGAGAAATAGGCAAAGAGAGAAGCAGGCTCCCTGCAGGGAGCCTGATGTAGGACTTGATTCCAGGACTCTGGGATCATGATCTTAGCCAAAGGCAGATGCTTAACCATTGAGCCATCCATGTGCCCCTCCAAATTTCTTCTACATGGCAAGACTCCTTTCCAAATTAAATCATATCTGGAACCCTGACATGGAAAATAGGGCAAATGAGGGATAGTCAGGTTTGAGTGGGTGTAGGGACCCAAATCTTCATCCCTTGGGAGAAGCTCTTGCAGGAATTCTGAGGAACACAGTCTACAAGCCATGGGTGTATTCTAACTACCACATTCCAAGATGTGAAGACTGAGTGTCAGGTGGGGATGTGATTTCCTTAGCACACACAAGGAGTCTTCCAAGGAACCAAGACCCAGAAGCAGGAAGCTAGTAGTGCAAAAAGATCAACAGGGTTGAGATGAAAAACAGTGGCTTTGGGCTCTCTCTAGCTTGGTTCATAGCCTGGATCCATCCCCACTGCCTCGGTGACAATGAGTGTGACACCTCCCTGCTGTGAAACTGCTTTTCCCCTCTGTAAAATGGAGGCAATGATGAGTACCTAATTTGCAGAGCCATTATGAGAAATAAATAAGATAACATACATAAAAGCACCAAGCAGGGTGCCTGGCACATAGTTGACACAATACCAACAATTAATAATAAAAATAATAGAAGTTGTTGTAACCATATCAACAATGCCTTGAGCCTGTACAGAAATTCACAGCTCACAAAGGACTCTAATAGTCACTTCACCCTTAAAACCACCAATGAAGGAGTGATTATTCTTCTCATTGTACAGATACCACCCTCCCCTCTCACCTCCAAGGAAAGAAGCAGCTCCAAGGGATGTTGTCATTTGCCCAAGGTCACATAGTAGTTGACGAAAGGTGGAAATGGAAGTTAGATTCTTCTGGCACGGGTCTGGTGACCTGACCTGGCTCTGCCTATTGCCTTAGAGCCACATCCTCATCTAGCCGGATTGATATGCTTTCCACAAAAGCATCCTGGATCACACATAGCTGATAACATGGCACATGTACCACACCACTCTCCAATTCCACGCTCATGGCAGACGTAAATCCATCCGCCACACTGAGCCTCAAAACCCATCCTTGCACAGGGCGATTGTAAATGGGCAGTCATTTCCAGCAGATTGGTGTTGGGCTCAGAAGCAGCAACTCTTTGGCCATACCCTACCCTCAGTCCCTTGCCCTGGGCAGTCATGAGCCTGGAATCTGGGCTGCTGTGCCGTAAAGAGCCCACAGGGCTCCACTTTGGTTGGGTCACTGGGACATCTTTCTTTGTCCTCTGGCTCTCTGCCAGGGATGCCTGAGAAAAGAAACAGCTATTATAGGAAAAGCTATTTGTGCTTAACAAATCCTTTATCTAGGTGTTGAATCACATAATTAGGAGCCCTTCCCAATAAGATTTAACATTCCCACCTGGCTTGGTGGCCATTGTCCATACTCTCCCCACCTTCCCAGCTGAATTTAGCTCCCTGCCTGCAGCCTGTCTCCAGCAATTTCCTATACTTGAATTAAATGCTGATGAGAGTCTGCTTGTCCCAAATGGACCCCCTTGAGATTTATGCCTCTTCAGGGCAGGAGAAGAAGGCGAATTATTCATGACCCCTTGAAGTACCAGGAGCTTTGTTTTATAAAGACATATGGGATTGGGAGAATGAAAAGAACAATCTCAGACACACACTTCTGGGTTGGTGGTTGTTGTTCTCACTTCCTCCTTCCGTGATGCTCACAGTTTTTCTTTGTGTTTATTGTCTGGTTTGATGGGGAAAAATATGATACACTGATGTAGAACAAATGCAACCGTCTCTTTAGGATCAGAATGTACGCAGCAGCTCACTTCACAGTTACGGAGCTGTCACGCAGTTGACTGTTCTATCATGTTTCTGGGAGTTACAAACACCTTCCCCCAAATCCCCTCAAGGTGTCTAGGTGTGTAAATGTGTGTGTGTGCACACACAGGTGCTCATGTATCAGAGAAAGAGATGGAGAGAGAATGCCCATTGGTATAATCACTCCTTTGCATTCAACCTGAATATTCTCCACTTTCTACCTTTGTCACACTCACCAGGCAAAACCCCAACCCAGGTTAGATCTAAGCACTGACCTTTTCTGCATCTGTGGCTACATAGGTCTGCATGATCGAAGAAGAACTGCAGTCAACTTTCACTTTAATTCATGCTCACTAACCTCACAATCCCATTGCACCTCTATGATCCCAGCGACTCGAGGTCATTCCCAGCCCTCTCCATCCCTCCACTCTTCCTCCTCTGTCCTGGTTAATAACCTTGTTTTCTTTCCCCTGAGAAAACAGGAAAGGATTTTCCCTGCACAGTGTGCCTGCCACTGTGGCACCTGCCAACTTTCCAGTTTCCCTGGATGCCCCACCTGGACCCTGGTTCTCTGCTTGCACCTTATGAAGGATATCACCCTAGCTGTCCCTATCTCTCGTGCATCATCAATTTTTCTCTTTCTACTGGGTCATTCCCAACAGCAAGTGAACTTGTTGCAACAGCTCCCTTCCTAAAACGAAACAAATGAAAATAACAACCACCAGAAACTTCCCTTGAGCGCACATCCCACTTCAGCCACCATCTGTTCCCTTTAGGAAAAAAAAAAATCACTCAAAAGAGTTGCCCAGATTCCTCTAATTCTCTCTCACGCATTCTGCCTTGAGTCCACCCCAGTCAGGCTGCACTGAAACTACTTCTGGCAAGGTCATATTGATCTCCATTTCGCTACATCCAAAGGCTATCCCTGGTGTTCATCCTATTTGAACTGTCAGAGCTCTTTGTTGCAATCAGTTGTGGCAATCTGTATTTGTATTGTATTTGTTGCAAGAAGTTGCAATCATTTTAAAATGCTCTCTTCCATTTGGCTTCCAGGACAAACATGTTCCTGGTTCTCCTTCTCCCTGGCTGGTTATATCATCCCCATCTCTTTCCCCAGTTCCTCATTTCCTGCATGCATCTCAGGACTCAGGACTCCTCTCCTCGTGCTCACTTCTGCAGGGTCTCATCCAGTCTCTAGGCTTCACATACAAGCTCTGCTCTTAAAACTCCTACAGAAAGATCTCCAGTTCCAGTCTCTCCAAACATGTTAGAGTCCTGATCAGCATCTTCACTTGGACGTCGGATAGGTGCCCAGCCTAAGGGGTCCACCCTCCTCTCAGCTGCACTTCCCAAAGGCAATTCCATCCTTCCAGCTTCCTGGAGTCAATTTCATTGCTTCCTATTTCTCACTGTTCACAAATCAGTTAGAAAATCCTGACCTTCCAAATAATCCAGAAAATGATGACTTCTTAACACATCCACTGTGTTTATTCTAGATTATTTTCCCCAGTTTTATTGACATATAACATTGTGTCAGTTTAAGGTATACAGCATAATTATTTTACATATATATTAAAATAAACTCTTTTAGCAACTTTCAAACACATAAACACTGTTAAATATTATAATTATACATGATTGGCATATAACACTGTGTAAATTTAAGGTGTAGAGCTTAATGACTATATGTATATATACCTTTAAAATCTATTCTCTTAGCAACTTTCAAATATATGATACAGTTAGCATTAGCTAATTATAGTCATCATATTGTACATTATATTCCCAGAACTTATTTATCTCATAACCAAAAAAAAACCATGTTTTTTGGTTTTTTGTTTTGTTTTGTTTTTTTGCCTGCTGACCACCTTTACCTAATTCCTCTATCCTCACCCCCACCCCTGACTCTGGCAACTACAAATCTGATCTCTGTTTCAATGTGTTTGGTTTTTTGAGATTCTACGTATTAAGTGAGATCAGACAACATTTGTCTTTCTCTGACTTATTTCATTTAATGTAATGCCCTCAATGTCCAGCCATGCTGTTGCCAATGGCAGGATTTCATTCTATTTTATGGCTCGATAATATTCCATTGTATGTATATACCATAGTTTCTTTATCCATTCATCCATCAATGAATACTTAGTTTTTTTCCATATCTTGGCTATTGTAAATAATGTGGCAGTAAACATAGGGTTTCAGACATTTCTTTGGGATAGTGACTTCATTTCCTTTGGATAAACACCCAAAAGTGGAATTGCTGTATCATATGGTAGTTCTATTTTTTAAAAAAAATTTTGAGGAACCTCCATCCTGTTCTCCACAGTGGCAGCACCATTTTACATTTCCACTCACAGTCCACAGCGTATTCTCTACATCCTTGCCAACATTTGCCATATCTTGTCTTTTTGACAGTAACTGTTCTGACAGGTGTGAGGTGATATCTCCTTGTGTCTTTGGGTTGCATTTCCCTGATGATGAGTGATGTTGAGCATCTTCTCATGTGTCTGTTGACCCTTTGAATATCTTTTTTGGGAAAATATCTATTCAGTTCCTTTACCTATTTTTAATTAGATTATTTGGGATTTTGCTCATTTTCTATTGAGTTGGATGAGTTCCTTATATATTTTGGATATTAACCGCCTATCAGATATGTGGTTTTTGAGGCTTTTCTCCCCTAACTTGTATTATGTAGTAGCCTCTCCCCCTCCCCATAGACCTCCTTGCTTCTGTCCCTGTCTCCATCATCTGTTCTCTACCCAGCAATAAAATGGATTTATTTATTTATTTATTTATTTATTTATTTATTTATTTAGGGGGAGGGGCAGAGGGAGACAATCTCAAGCAGACTCCCCACTGAGCACAGAGCCCACTAGGGGCTCAATCCCATGATCTATGAGATCATGACCTAAGCTGAAACCAAGAGATGGATCTCAACTGACTCACCACCCAAGCGCCCCTGGAAGGATCCTTTTATTTATTTTTTTTTAAACTTTTTTTTTTATTTATTTATGATAGGCACACAGTGAGAGAGAGGCAGAGACACAGGCAGAGGGAGAAGCAGGCTCCATGCACCGGGAGCCCGACGTGGGATTCGATCCTGGATATCCAGGACCGCGCCCTGGGCCAAAGGCAGGCGCCAAACCGCTGCTCCACCCAGGGATCCCGGATCCTTTTAAAATAAGATTTAAATTGTGTCATTTCTTTACTCAATATTCTCCAGGGATTTCCTATCTTATATGGATGCTGAGGTGCTACATCTGTTATGAGATTTCTTGTACACCTGTTTATCTCTTCCATCCTGTTACCTCTATCTCTTAGCCAAGTCCCTACTGCATATATTTTTTTCTAGAGACACCTGTGTGTTTTCTCATTCCTGGAGCTGCAAACTCTGCAGGCTCACCACCTTTTCCAACTCAGTGCCACACTTTCTAATATCTTTCCTGCTCACTCCAGCTCTGACGCCATCCTCTTTCTGGTCCAGGGACTTCAAGTCACTTCTGCCCAAACTTTACATGCCTGAGTGTAGTGTAGACTGTTACACATGTTCACAGGAAATTAATCTTTCCATCTTTGTTAGTAATGGAATAGGAAGGCAGGGTAGAGAGTGGTCTAGTCCTTTCATTCGGGAGTCAGATGGGGCTCAGATTGAATCCTGACACCTCCTAGCTGCATCACCTTGGGCTGGCAACTTCTTTCTGGGACTCACTTTATGCACTTGTCAAATAGGGATGTGGACTCTCTTCCTTTCCCAGAATTGTGGAGCAATCAAATGAGATTATGAGCATAAAGGAGATGGATTTTTAATCAATGCCTGGCTCTGCCCTCCATTCACTTTGTGACCTTGGGCAAGTATCTTTACATTTCTGACCCTCTGTTCATTTAGTTATAAAATGGGGATATGTGTGAATACCTTATAAGGCTATTGTTGAAGATTACAGGAAATCATGCATCAAGAATGCTTGGCTAAGAGCCTGGTGCCTAGCAAGTACTTAATCAGTTATTATCACTATTATTTTTTATAAAGCTTTTGATCCAAAAGCCACGGTGGAATAACAGTCACCAAGAATACGGGGCAAATCCCTGAAACGTCAGAGGGCCTGAATAAAATGTAGTGGTATCAGCAATAAAATCTTAACCTGGAGATGTTACATTTCTGGGGCTTAGAATCTTCTGTTCTTCTTTGGGCATTTTGCTTCTTGAATAGCACTTCAGAAGCAAACCAAACTTCTTCAGTTGTGAAGAAGGCAACTGCCAGAGAGCCTAGGGTAAAATATGAAAGCCTTTCTCTTCACGCTTATCCTGCCAGCGATCTTAAAGGGGGCAACACACCGCCCTTTTATCTTCATCTGCAGATGAATGTAAAACATGCTGCTTGGGGCATGATGGATGGGGCAGGCTGCTGAACACATCAGCTCCTCTCCAGAAGGTTGAGGCTCCCTTGGTGAAGGCAAATACATCACCCAGAAGCCCGTAGAAAGGGCTAGATTTCAGCCTGGAGGGGGAGGAGAAAGAGGCTGAGCCTTTTCAATAATTAATTCCATTTAATCTTTTGAAAATTTTATTGTTCAACATATAGTACATACAAAACAGTGAAAATCTATAGACAGTGAAAGAATAATAATAGCATGAATATCCGTGTACTCACGTCTTGACTCGAGGAACAGAACACTATTAATAATTTAGAAGCTCCTCAAAGAAACTATTGCTCTAAATTTTGTTTTAATCATTTCTTTGCTTCGCTTTATAGCTTTACCATCATGTGCATATTCCTAAATAATGATAATAATACGGTGGTAAAAACAACAATGAAGGCAAAAATAACCGTAAGATCTAACATTTACAGATATTTGTCTGTGCCAGACAGTCCGTGCCTTGACACATTTTCATTCTTTTAATCTTCATAAGAACTCTTTGGGGTAGGAGCTGCTGCAGTCTTTAACATTCCTCCCTGGAGGAATTAGCTCTAAAGTCTCTATTGTCTTCCTTCTGGGAGAAGCCATATCATTCTTTACTTTCGATGTGCATGGCACATCCTATAATTCAGTTTTGTGGATAGAAAGATGATTAAGGCATGGGTGACCCTGGGATCGCTCTGATTGCAGGGAGAGAAGACAGACATTCCTAACAGAAGTTAACATGTACTTTAGGTCTTACAGGAGAGAGCAGTACAAAAGGATCTGGAAGTGCAAAGGTGAAAGTAAAATCAGGGAAGACTTCCTGAGGAGGAAACATTTGAGGCAGTCCTTGAAGACTGAATAGGAGTTATTCTGTTGGGTGAAACAAGGCACTTCTTATGGGGAAACAGCACAGGTCAAGACTCTGAGTAGGTAGGAAAGTCATGGCATATTCAGAGCAGGGTGAAGTTTGGGGTGGCTTGAGAGTCAGCTGTGGGAGAAAAGGGGGCATGAAAGCTTGATGGCGAGTGGTCTTGTATGCCAAGCGAGGGTGGACATGGTCTTATGAGTAATGGGGTGGTCATCACTGAGGTCTCAAGGCACAAGTGGACCGCTCTTACAGAATAATCTCCTTTGTCCAACACAGAAATCACTCTTGGAGAATAGTCACAAAGCTTCCCTTTTGAGAGAATGGAAGTCAGGGACCCCATTCCGAGAAGTGCGAAGGATCCAGAAGAGAATTCATAATTCAGATTCACACCTTATTCTCTCCCTCCCAATAGTACTTACCTGCCATGTGTTTAGTTCCTACTCCACTAGCTGTATGAATTGGGGAAAATGATATAAATTCTCTGTGTTGTGGCTTCCTATCTATAAAATGAGCATAATAAAATCTCCTAATAATGTCAGGGAGTTTTAGGACAGTTAAAGGCATTCATATATATAAAGTAGTTAGAACAAAGCCAGGTACATAGTCTTCAGTTTTATTGAAAATTTAATGTGATTATCCTCTTCTTCCTCCTCCTCCTCTTCCTCGTTGCCCTCCTCCTATCCCCCTCCCCCTCTTCCTCCTCCTCCTCTTCCTCACATTTTCAGGAGACAAAACTAGACTCTGAAATACATTTAATGATACTGAATCTTTTTAATAGCTCTGTGGAGTGGATAGCATAAGTATTTTCCTCCACAGACAGATGAGAGATCTAATAGGTTGAGAGAGCTGACCACTATCACCAGAATCAATAATGGGCTTGCAATTTCAACCCGTGCCTTTTTATGGATTTCCAACCATGACCTTCTATACCCACTCTCAGACTAGGACATTGCCCCATGACCTCTGCAGAACGTGGCAATCCTTAGAAATGACCAAATATTTGAACTCGACAACTGCTCAGTCAGGACCTTGGACAGTGGCATAAATTCTTAAAGAATTGAGCGCTTCAGCCACAGAGAAAAACATCCCCTCAGTGTTCATTCTAGCATGACCACCATCAGTCTTGCAATGAATTAAATAGCACCTTTGGGGGAGCCCGGATGCTTCCTTACTCACTTTATAATTCTGTAAGTCACCCCCCACCACCGATACTCTTAATTATCTTCAGGGCTAATTCTTTGCTCTGATCACAGTGGGAAGCCTGTGCCCAGTTCCTGAACAGTTAATTAAGGTCAAAACTCATTTCTACAAAATCGCAGTGAGATTGAGGCTGCAGAGTGTACTGTAACCTCCATTATTCACGAAAAGAGGACGTGTGTGAGGGGAGCCAGGGGGAAGAAGAGAGAGAGGGGAATGGAAATTATAAAACATGTTGGCAAACTCACTGTTTAGATCATTAGGATTATAACTGCAAAAAATTCTTTATTGGGATTTCTGGGCCAAGAAATGAAGACCCAGGAGAAGCCCAACTGGTGACAAGATCAGGGGATCACAATAAGGTCTACCAGTGACTTCACCCCACCTCTGTTGAATCCAGAGACTTTTCCTTAGATGTCTTTCTCTGTGGGGCTAAAAAGGGTTCACAAATGAGCAGTATAAATGGAGCGATTTCTCTGCTTCAGCTTTTACTAATCGTCAGGATTTTGACTGATTCTGGTTCCCAGGTTCTGGTTTGGATGTTCCTGGTTGTCCAGTGGAAAAAGAACCTGAGCTGGAGGCTGGAGACATGGGCATGACATCAGCTTGGTCTGTTGCATGAACGGTTCTTCCTCCTCTCTGGGCTGCAGCACCCACATCTGTCAAAGACTTCTTTGGTGGGACAGTGGGGGTCCAAGTGCAATCACAGAGCAAATCACTTTGAAAAAATAAATCAACACAAGGGAGTTCAGCTCCCATGCTTAGTTCTGATCACTAATAATTTAGTAATTGCCTGTGTGTGCCTTTCTTTCCTAAATGAAGGTGAGCTCCTTGAGGACAGAAGCTGTATCTCATTCATCCTTGACTCTTTAGCACCCAACACGGTGTGTTATACAGAGTCACCCTCATTTAATGTTTGTGGAACAAGAGGTAGGATAGCCTAACTGGTAAGTGCATGAACTCCACTGTCACAAAAAGAGGGTCATGTCTTGGGTCTGTGACATCCTAGCTGTGTAACCTTGAGCAAGTCTCTTAATGTCTGTCATTCCCAGTTTGCCCATGTATAAAAGGGTGATGACTCCTCACTGAGAATGTTGAATAAGGCCATGAATATAAAGCATTTGAGGAAATTTCTGGTATCTACTCAGTGCTTAACAAGCCTCAGCTAACACATTTATCTTCTGTATTTGAATTCTTTTACTGTGGACCACCAGTGGGCTCCATGAGGGAGCCTACAATTGCTAAGAGGGAACTCTGTTGGTTCTGTGTGGCTATTCCAAATCTATTGTAGTATGACTGTTTCATCAGTCAGTAAATATCCAGAAATAGCCAGTGAGACTCTCCAGACACGGTAGAAAGGTAGACAGATCTCTATCAGCTCTGCCACTCACCTGCTGTGCAGCCCCATGCCAATTGCTTTTCATTTCTCAGCTTAGTTTCCCTATAGGTAAAGAGGTGGCCAGGATTGACTTCTAAGCCCACTCTGCTGCTCTAAGCACCATGAATAATCTCTGTACTAAAAGGAGGTCATCCTTTCAGAAACCCCAGCAGCTGTTTCTAGGGAGGACTGAACCTAATAGAACAAGGGATATTTGCTTTGGACAGAGCTAAGATCCTACCTACATCAGTGTTGATGAGCTGCCTGAAAGACACAATTCAAAGCAGAAATTAGAGATGAGTGCCCCACATTTCATTTGGGGGAAATCTGAGGCTTTGGGCTCTCCCGGTTCCTGCCCCCATCCCCTCAAGGACTCATTTCACTCAGGTAACACATTTCCCAAGCTGACTACTCTCTTTAAAAGAAGTCATCAGTGACTGGATTTCACAAGGAGGCCATTGCTGCTATACTGAAAAGCACATAGAACCCATTTTCATTCAGGAAATGGAATGCTTGCTTAGAGAATCAAGACAAAAAGTAGCTTTTCCTTCTCCCCTTTGAAAATTAGAGAGAGTATGCCAATCTTGAGGTTTTTGCAGTAGTGGGAACTGGTTTGCGTTTGTGTGACCTCAGTAGGGACAGAGACTACCCCAGACAAGACTCGAGACTTGGGTCAGCTGTGCCTTTACCATTGACATGCTGTGTGATGTTGGGCCAGTGCTTTCCCCTCTCTGAGTCTGGTACTCCATGCCTGCTTTGACATTGTCTAGGGTGCGTCAAATGTACCACTCTGAGCCAGCACTACCCTGGGTGCTGGGGATGCAACAGGATATGGTTCCTCTTTGCCCAGAGCTGATGAGTGAGGAAAGCAGAGGTATAGAAAAATAGTAAGTAATTGCTTTACCATGAGACAATGCTGGGGGTACAGGTGGAGAAAGTACAGGTGCTGGGATAGACTTGGGAAGGGAGTGTGCGTGTGTGTGTGTGTGTGTTGGGGAGTTAGAGAAGCATTTTCAAAGGATGAGTATCTACATCAAAACTCTAGGAAGAATCATAACCACATTTTTTGAGTACTTACTATGTTAAGTACTCAAAAAGTACTATGTTACTATGTGACAGGTAAAGGGTTATCTCATTTAATCCTTAAAACATTTTTTTTTGAGGTAGGTAGTATTAACATAGTCCTCATCTAAGGGACAAAGAAACTGAGGCTCAGAGAGGTTAAATCATTTTTGCAAAGCTGCACAGCTAAGAAATGACAAGATTGGGTTTGAACCCAGGCCCGGAGGCTTCTGAGCCCATGCATGAACAAGCCATCACCCTGTCTCTCATAATGAAAGATGTCCAAGCCACTGAGCAGCAAGAGGAAGTTCTAGGTAGAGGAGGACGGTGCACGAAAAAGTCTGCAGGGCAGCCTGGTGGCTCAGTGGTTTAGCACCACGTTGAGCCCATGGCCTGATTCTGGAGACCCGGGATCGAGTTCCATGTCAGGCTCCCTGCATGGAGCCTACTTCTCTCTCTGCCTGTCTCCCTCTCTCTCTCTCTCTTTGTGTCTCTCATGAATAAATAAAATCTTTTAAAAAAAAGAAAGAAAAGGTCTGCAATTGGGGTGCCTTGGTGGCTCAGACAGTTAAACATCTATCTGCCTTTGGCTCCAATCATGGTCCTGGGGTTCCTGGGATCAAGCCCCACATTGGGTTCCCTGCCTCCCCTTCCCCGTGCTTGTGCTCCCTCTCACTCTGTCAAATAAATAAAACAAAAACTTTTAAAAAAGAAGAAGAAGAAAAAGAACAGGTGTACAGGTGAGTGGCAGAGTGGTGGGTCTGAGAAACTGAATGGTGTGCACACTGGGTGGAATGTAATATGGCAGGGGGAGGGTCAAGGAAGCAATTGATGGCACCCAATGTGGCCAACAAGAAAGATAAAATATGGTAAGGGGTAGAGACTTGGTCTCAAGGCAAAGATAAGCCTAAAGGGTTTCCGGCATCAGAGAACTATTGCCAAATTCGCTGTTTTGAAAAACCATTCTGGCTGTCCTACTGAAAACAAAGTGTTTGGTGCCACTTGGTGCTGATGGCCAGGGGACTTTGCCCAAGAGTCAGTGAGATGTTACCATGGAGAATGGTGCTCACCTCACTCACTGTCATCTGCTCTCCATGCGTGACCCAATGAGCTTCTGCTTCATCAGCACCTGGTCAGACTCATCAGTTAGGAGGCCAGTGTTCCATGGCAGCCACAGCCAGAGGCCTATGAGTGTGTTCAGTGAGAAGGACCACCTGCTACTTCCCATCCAGTCCCAGTCATGTTTTGGGGGAGATGCCACTGAGAAAGAATTGATGACACTGCAGAGAAAGACCAGAGGGCAACCAACAAGTACTCCATGGTTGCAAGTTCCATCATTGCTTCCCTGCTATATTGCTTAATATCAGCTGCTTTTAAAGCCTCAGTTTCCCCATCTGTAAAATGAACTGGTGAAAGAAGGCCAATGTTTTCCAGAGTATATTCCAACAAAATGGATTTAGAAGATGCTCCATGGAAAATAGATCTTGTGACCAAATACTTTTTGGAGAGGCTGCCTGCCAAGACCTTCTGCAGATTCACATCACACAACTATACATTAAAGGCTTTGACAAGTCCTGCAGGAAAATCATTTACTTTCTTTTGTTTCTTCATTCTTTCTTCTTTCTTTCGACATTCTGCAACCATTTTTTTATTTATTTAGTTGGTTAGATAGTTTTTATTTTAATTTAATTCCAGTGTAGTTAATGTACAGTGTTAGACTAGTTTCAGGTGTACAATACAGTGACTCAGCAAGGAAAAGCAGTTTCTGAATTCACAGGCCATACACTGGCAATGGACTTTTCTCCTCCCATATAACATCTCAGAGCATCGTATCCAAGTAGAGTTTCTGTGGCACTCACAACAGGGAGATTTTGGAAGAGATATTTTTAACTTTCTTGCTCTAGGAGTCTCTAGTTAAATATTAAGAGCTCCTGGAGGTCAGAGATGATCCCTCCCATAGTAGGCACTGATAAGGTATTGGATGAGAGGAAGAAGTTCGTGGCTACTTCACTCCTGTGCAGAATCTAAAGGTAATCCCTAATCTTTAACTTTATTTTACCAGGTGCCAGGTGACGTACCTGCTAATTCCTATAACCATGGGTTGATTGGCTACTGTGTGCCAGATTTGGAGGCTGCAGCTCTGACTGCCCCCTAGCAGGTTCCAGTCTCTGGGAAAACTGGAGCAAAACAGCAAGTGCCCTAATAGAGACCTATACAGAGGATGCTGGGTGCTGGGCAGCTTTTTCTGTCCTTCTACCCTTCTCCACCTACTCTGGCATCCAGATATGGACCACATTAGCAGACTCCCTTGTATTTTCACTGCCAGTGTGTCTGCCAATGAAAGACACCAACGGGACCCTGGGAGTAAAAAGTAAGTGATTTTGGGGTTTATTTTCCTGGCCCCTTCCCTGATAGTTCCCTGTGAGGTGAGGCTGTCAGGGAACCCTCTCTATAGTTCTATCCTTTGTGAGTTTCACTGTCTCATTCTTCCTCCCTTGGCTGTTTTAGGCCTTGGGGGTAGCACTCCCCACCCCCCTACCACCACCACCTCCCGCCGTTGTGTTGCTAGCCCCAGATGCTGCATGGTATCCAGTGGGTTTCCTAAAACCCATCCCTTAAGGCCTATACATTAATGATGTATCCTCCATTGTAAATAACCCTTCATTATTAAAGTCAAGGGTGCATTTATTTTCAGCTGAGACCCTGACTAATAAACAGTGTGAATCTGGTGAGTGGAGTGGTGGGGGTGTGGCTGGGACAGGGGATTAACTCTTGGGAGAGGAGGATAATGATCAGGAAAGATTTCACAGAGGCCGGGACATTGAGCTGGGTTTTGAAGGCTGAATAAGAGTTGTCCAGTAGCTGTTCTGTTGTGGAGGGATGTGCCTACACAAAAGCAAAAGGGTAGGGAGAGACATAGTACTTAAGGGAACAGCTGAAACTTACATGATGTTAGCTCTTCTTTAAGATCATCCTGACACCCTGAAAACTCACATCTTAGAAGCTGTCGAGGCAAGCCATGGCCAGAAATTCCTCAGGATTTAGTGACAAAGAGGTTGCAGATAAGGCCTAGCTCCTCAGAGATTGCAAACAAATAGCCTGTGGTTCAGATCAGCCACTTGAAGATCCATTATACTCACAAGGATCTTTAAGAAAACTTGGGCCAACACTTAAAAATTGAGATGCTTTACTTCAAAATTCTGGCTTCTCTTAATTAAAAAAAAAAAAAGAAAAAGAGACAGTCTGGCAGCCACGTGCCACCTGCCTTCCCATCTGGCAGCAACAGTTGGAGCTGGGAAAGCCCTTTCCCAAGGCCAGGAAAGGAGCATGTGTTTGCCACAGTCCTCACCACTCCCTACCATCTCCCGACCAGGACTTTTTTCACTCCTGTCCACCAAGCTCTGTGAGATTCATCCACTGAGCTCTGTAAGAATTTAGACTGATGATCTGGGCTATAGAGGGTCTGAAGCCACCAGAGACCCTCCGACCTCTCTTCTCCTGTGGCCAGTACCTTCGCTCAGCAAGAACTTTTCCACCCTCTGACCTGCCTTTCTCCAGACTCAGTGTCTGGGAGATGCCAGAGCATGTTCTTGCCTCACTGTCTTTGTGCAATGTGCACACAGCCTTATTTTTAAGTGGGAAGAGGGTGGGTTTGATATGCCTCTTATGATCAGAGCCGGCAGGATTTTTAAGAGCCCATTCCAGAGAAGAGCACATTCTTTGATATGTGATGCCATCCCCAGAAGTACTCAGAGCATCAAAGTCAGCCCCCTCATTTTACAGATGGGGAAACAGATGGAGAGGGTGGTAGGAGTCATATCGGGGGCATGTGGGGAGTAAGAGGTGGGCTGGGGAAGAAAAGGGACCAGCATTTGGCGGCTTCCTACTAGATGCTTCAGAGGGGATGTTTGTGTTCTTGTGACAATTAGGTAGGTGACTGTTAATTTCCTTTTACAAATGAAGTGATGAATGCTTGGAGCCGTGGGCTGGTGTCAGAGGCCACGGGGCCAAGATGTTACAATGATTCTGAACTTGGGGACCCCAGCATCTCGATCCGGCATGGATACAAATATCAATTGTGTCACCTACAAGAAATGAAGAGTTATCCACTATCCCAGAGGAATCATCCCCCTTTCTCAGCTCACAGAATGGAGCAGTTCCGGATACCAGAGGCTTATCTTGATGGGGATGGCCTCTCCTCCCTGTAAAGGGAGGCTGCTATCATGTGGCAAATCCCACAGGACAAGTGTAACCACTCTTCTATTTACTAACCTTGTATCCTTGGTTAAGCCACTTGCTTCTCTGAGATTTAGTGTCCTAATCTCTGAAATGAAAACACTATTTCCTTCATGGAGTGGTTAAGAAGATTAGTGCAACGATATTGTAAAGAGCTTCACAAATTGTAGACTCCTCCTTCCAGGTTTGGTCTGATTTTGAGGGTTTCCTAAGACCCCCCCACCCCTCCACCTTCCACGATTCACTGGAGGCATTTATGGGACTCAGCAGGTGGTTGTGCTCATGGCTAAAGTGTAGTACAGACACCGGGTCAGGAGGCCCAGTCAGCCCAGATAGGCAGGGAAGCATAGCTGGGTGTGCAGGAGTCCACACGTAGGATCCTATGCTGCCTTCCTCTGGAAGTAAACATGCAGAGGTGCAGATATACTCTTTGTAATGTCCAAGGTTGCCTGTTTGAGACTCAGAATTCAGGTAGTTTACTGGAGGCTGGTTGCATAGATGTCTCTATGCAGCAACTACAAAATTCCAGACTCCTGGAAAAAAACCCGCATGTTCACCATCAATCACATTGTACGAACGGTCCAGGCCCAGAGAATCTATCTTATCAGTTAAGGAACAGAGGAAGCACACTGAAAGCCAAGACCCTAGGTACCAGCTAAGGACCAATCTTGCAAGCAGGCATTTCTAAAAATCATAACCTTGGGCATGCTGTGTTAACTCTTTTCTACAAAGACCCCCTTTCAGAGTACTGACACTCATTCCACGACTTTTTTTTTTTTTTTTTTTTTTTTAGAGAGAGAGAGAGGGAGATAGAGACAGCCTGTGTGAGGGTCAGGGGCAGAGGAAGAGGGAAATAGAGGATCTTAAGCAGGCTCTATGCTGACTGTGGAGCCTGAATTCAGGCTCGATCTCATGACCCTGAGATCATGACCTGAGCCTAAATCAAGAGTCTGATGCTTAACTAACTGAGCCACCCAGATGCCCCATCATCTTATGAATCTTTATGGAGCTCCCACTAAGGTTCTGAGACTAGAGGCTGTGTGTTTGCTGGGGCAATGAGAGATTCTGATCTCAAGAAATTGGCTGTCTAGGTAATGAGAGAGAGAGACAAGGAGGAAAATACCCAACAATGGCAACAGAAGTCTGTGTAGGACACCTGTTGGTTCAGAAACCTGAGCTCCTTCATTGTTTCTCGAGATAACAACACTGTCTCCTTCTTTGTGAAGAACTTTCTCCCCTGCTCCTCACCCTGGCACTTCTCCAGTGTGTAAGCAGTAAGGCTGCCAATCACAGAGGGCCACAGGTACTTGAGTACAGGCCACTTTGGGCCAATCATATTCTGTTGGCCATGAATTTGGATTTTGGCCGGAGCTGCTCAGAGACAGAAAGTGGGACCGTGTCACCCATGCCAATGTCTTAGAGAGACCATGCTCCAACCTCTGTTTTTATAATCTCTGAAGGCTGCCTGGTGCATGACCTTCTGGAAGTCTGGTGGTGACTTCCAGTAACTCCTTGTCCTGGTTCAAATGAGCTAGGATGGGTTTTTAGTGGGAACATGCAGGAGAAGTGTCCTGACGGGGTTAGAAGACTGATGTGGAGTCCATAGCAGAGAGAGCTATGTCCTGACAGAGTGTGGGTGGAGGGCCAAGGACCACGCTCTACCCCACATCCCCCTCCCAAGCCAGAGTTGCCAGAATTAACAAATCAAATATGAGATGCCAGGTCAATTTGAATTTCCGAGACATAATAATGCTTAGGATAAGTATATCCCAAGTGTTGCATGGGACAAACTTTTTCTAAAATTATAATTGTTATTTTTTAATCTGAAATTCAAATTTTATTGGGGTTGGGGTTAGGGTTAAGGTCAGGGTTAGGGTTAGGGTTCAAGTTACCAGCCAGCCCATTTGGCTCACGCAAAAGAGAAGTTCCATATCTACCTCCTGGCTCATCTGAGACTTGTGCTAATTGTGCACTTTCATCAATAAACCTTTGGTGCTCAGCCCACCATTCCACGTGGGACCCATCTTGTTACCTTCTCTTACTGCCTTTGATGGATGGGAACAGCAGAGGCTCACCAGATGCAACCAGGACAGCCCTGTCATACAATCATTGCTCTCAGACTCTGCAACGCAATGCCAATGCACCAAGCGTCATCTCTCTTTTGATCCCATGAGAGGGGAGGAAATACTCATGTGCCTCACAAAGCCAGGGGCTCCAGTTCTCTGGCATCCATTAGAGATTCCGGAACAGGCTCTTTGGGATCCGGCTTCCCCAGGTCACAGATAAGATGATAATATGGTAGATAATATGTCATCTTATTGGGATGCATTGTGTGAGAGTGTCCAAATAGCCCAGTGCAAGGTTTTCCTTTCTCTGCCCAACACGTATACATGCTCTCTTTGCAAAATGTGTTTTGTAGACAGCTGGGTGGCTGGGGTGTCCTATTTCTCTTTCTTTCTTCTAAATGTCCTCCCCGGATGCCTCTGAATGCCCTGCCAATGAATGGTCCCACTGTCAAGCATCCTTGAGCAGTCAGCAGGCAGCGATTTGCCCTCACTCAATTTGCTTCGTTTGCGACCAACACATCCAACACATCCGTCCTTCCCAGGCCCCCAGGGAGAAATCCAACCAAATGCCCCTTTGCACTCACAACAAAGTGATAGGGCTTCCCAAACTTCTTTTGCTACTGGGTATCTGTTTGCACTCTCTTCCTCTGTCTTGCTTCTCTGGCCCCATGAATCTGTTGCATCCCCCTATCCCCAACCCCAGACTGCTTCTTCAGGCTCCCACCCAGACTCAGCCTTGTCTGAGTCTGTGCACAGGCCCTAAGGTGGGAAAAAACAACATGCCCCTAATCTTCATTTATAATAAGCAGGCCTAAGTGACCCCACAGGCTTACCCTCTAAAACTCCCTGCCTTTCCTCCAGCACAGTCCAGCAGGACCTAGAGCCAAAAACCGTTTGTTGGATCATCTATATGCAGGCTTCCACAACTGTGATTTAATTACAGCATGGATGCCAAAGGCTTTGAAAGTCCCAGACTAGGTGTTTAAAGCACAGGAAGTAAGAAGGGCTTTGCCATGCCTCAATATACCTTCCAGAATTGCTCCCAGGGACACATCAAATCTCCAACCCCCTTTCATCTCCCTTTTGCTTCTCCAGCTCTGGAGCAGAGAAGTGTTTTTTCCCCCCAGATAATTATTTACACAGAAGGAGAATAATTAGCAGCCCAGGAAATACTTCTTTGTTCTCAGCTCCCTGCCCCTGCCTGCCTCTCTTGTCTGAAGTGGTGCCGCTTAGAAGAGGGACTTCAAAGTGTGCTGAGGAGGCTTTGCAAGGAGAGGGATTTTCTTTGTCTGATTGAAAAGCAAAGAAAGACAGTCTCGGCTTGTTTGTCTCTGCCCCCTGACTGCTGCCATTTCTCTGGGCCCGAGGACCACCCCAGCAACCCTGGAGAGGTTAGAATAACAGATTGCTTCTTCCCAAGTATGGAAATAAATCTATTTTGGGTTCAAATCTTTTCCCCTGGACGCTAAACGGTATGTTCTGCTTTCTTAGAAAGCCATAGAGCTGTAAGAGAATGGTTGGTCTGGAAAACACATACTCAGACGTCTCTAATGGCCAGCAGGTCAGGAGCTGAGAGAAGCAGGCAAGTACAAGGTGATGGGATCTGGGGTGACTTGGAGCACATTTGCCCATCCAAAAGCCTGTCTTGTCATTGTCACATGGCAATGGGGGCCCAAGAGGGGATGACTCCCCAATTTTCTGAAGGAGCTGGATATTGGACTTTTCAGATGGAAATTTCTGGATTGCAAAACACTGTGCAGGCCAAATAAAACATCAAAAGAAGGGATGGATCTAGCCCACAGCCACCAATTTCCAGTGTCTGATCTTACAGATGAGGTAAACTGAGACCCAAATAGTAGCAGTCAGTACCTTACCAAGTAGTACTAGCAGTACCAAGTATGTCATGACCATTTCCAGCATTTAACATAAGTTAACATGCTTGACACGTAGTAGATACTTAAATTGCTATGAACTAAATAATTAGTAACAATATTTATTTGACATTGATTTCCTAAAATGTTTTAGCAGTACCTAGATGTTACATGTCTCAGATACGCTCACCAGAACTCTTAAAGGCTGCAAATGAGAGAAACCCACCTCAAAATAGTTTAAACAAAGAAACAAAGATGTATGAGCTGCCATATGTTAAGGTGTATGATCTTCTCATGTGGCTGTATTTAGATGTTCTCTGCACCTGTCAGTTTGTTTTGCAGCCCCATGTTGTTCACTTTTCCTCACTTTATTGAAGACATTGCACTGATTCCATTTCCAGATAGGTGCAAGGTGGCACGATTGGCTGCAGGCAACTCCAGGTTTTCTCCTTTCCAACTAAAAACCCTACAAGGCCAAAGTGCTCCATGTCCCAAGAGTTGAGCAACAGTCCCAGGACTGACTCTCATTGGACCCAACTAAGTAATGCTTCATTCCTTTTTTTTTTTTTTAAGATTTTATTTATTTATTCATGAGAGACACACACACACAGAGGCAGAGACATAGGCAGAGGGAGAAGCAGGTTCCTTGCAGGAAGCCCGATGCGGGACTCCATCCCAGGACCCCAGGATCACGACCTGAGCTGAAAGTGGACGCCCAACCACTGAGCCACATGGGCGCCCCAGTAATGCTTTATTCCTAATCCAATCCATTTGGCCAAGAGGATGGAATGCCCTGATTGATCTCGGGGTTGATGACTACCCTTAGCATGTGAGTGGAAGGAGATGAAAAGGAACTCCATCCAAATCCATGACCTGAGAGTGGCTGGAGTGGGGGGGGGGCGGGGAGTGTGCCCCAAAGGAACATCAGTGTGCTGTATGGGGAATGGACAGACAGAGGCCACAGATGCCCATTCTATCAGTGTGAATCCTTACAGCACCCTTATGAAAGAGATACTGTCCCTGGATCCGTGTGACTACCCTTGAAGTGAGACGTGGGACAAGCAGGATGTCTCTATTCAGGGGAAACCATGTTGAGTTTTCTCAAGCAGAGGATCTCAACTAGGAGCAATTTTTGGCAACAGTGGGAACATTTTTGATTGTCATAACTGGGATGGGGGTGCTACTGGCATCTCTCCGGTAAAGGCCAGGGATGATATTAGATATCAAACAATGCACAGGACAGCCCCCACCACAAAGAATTACCCAGTCAAAATGTCAGTAGTGTTGCCATTGATAAAACCTGTTCTAAGAGTTAACCACTACGGAAACTGCATGCACGTTTTTCAAAGCAAATAGACATGCAAGAGCCATGCCTCCCCTGGGATTTCATCTATTTCCTTATAATAAGGTAGAACAGATGGAAGGAGTGGCATTAATCCCTCCTCCTAGAGGAGGCATCCCATATGGTGGTGCCCAAAGCAAGTTTAAGATGGCAGGAAAAGGTGGTCATTTATGGGGTCAAGTCAAGTTCTAGCAAACAGGATCGTTGAGACTCCAAAGTGACCCATTGGTAGAGTGCTGGGAAGACCAGAGAAATGGGCATCAGGGGAATTCATTGCAGGGCTCAACCTCTGTGCTAGGGTCCAGGGCCCTACAGGGACTGGACAGATCGAGACAAGACTAAAGCATCTTAGAGATAGAGATTTGGGCCAAAGTTTATAAGAAGAAGCAGGACACTGAGCAGAAGGCAGAGTGCACAGGAAACAAGGCAGAGGCGCAGGTGGAAGACTGGATTATGGGTACCTCCAAGGCAAGAGAGGTTTAAATCTGGCCCATCCACATGCAGGATTGGTTCTTGGATCTGAGGCAGGGAGGGGCATAAATAGAAAGCAAGTAGTTATAGATGTGAGTGGAGCAAACATGTGAGGGTCAGCCCCTGGTGTATCCTGACCAGTAGAGGGCCAAACCAAGACATTTTCTCCAATTTTTAAAATTGTGATAGAATATGTATAACATAAAACTTACATATCTTATGGGGCACCTGCATGGCTTAGTTGGTTAAGCATCTGCCTTTGGCTCAGGTAATGATCCTGGGGTCCCAGGATGGAGCCCCACATCAGGCTCTGAGCTCAGTAGAGAACCTGCTTCTCCCTCTTCCTTGGCCTTTCCCCACTCATGCTGTTTCTCTTCCTCTGTCTCTAATATAAATTTTAAAAATCTTTAAAAAAAACCTTACATATCTTAACTATATTTAAATGTATGGTTCAGTAGCAATAAGCACATTGGGTGACCACCATCCACATCCAGAACTCTCTTTTTTTTTTTTTTAAGATTTTATTTATTTATGAGAGAGAGAGAGAGAGAGGGAGGGAGGGAGAAAAGAGAGGCAGAGACACAGGCAGAGGGAGAAGCAGGCTCCATGCAGGGACTCAATCCCGGGTCTCCAGGATCAGGCCCTGGGCTGAAGGCAGCACTAAACTGCTGAGCCACCCGGGCTGCCCTAGAACTCTTTTAATCTTGCGAGACTGAAGCTCTATGCTCATTAAACACTAACTTTCCGCTCCTTCCTCCCACCTAGCCCTTGGCACCCATCATTCTACTTTCTGTCTGTAGGAATCTGATGGCTCTGTGTACCTCATATGAGTAGAATTATACAGTATTTGTGTTTTCATTATTGGCTTATTTCACTTAGCGTAATCTCCACAAGGTCTATCCATGTTGTAGTTTATATCAGAATTTCTTTTTTTTTTTTGAGGCTGGATAATATATATATATATATATATATATATATATATATATATATATAATAATTTACTTACCCATTTATCTGTCAATGGACTCTTGGGTCACTTCTATGCTTTAGCTATTGTGAATAATGTTGCTATGAACATGGGTATACAAATATCTCTTTGAGATCCTGCTCTTAATTCTTTTGAATATATACCCGACAGTGAAATTTCTGGATTATATGGTAATTTTATTTTTAACTTTTTGAGGAAACCTCACTCTGTTTTCTCATAGGGGCTGCATCATTTTACATTCCCACCAGCAGGGAATGAGAGTCACAATTTCTCCACATCCTTGCCAACACTTACCTTCTGTGTGTGTGTGTGTGTGTGTGTGTGTGTGTGTGTATTTATAGTAGCCATTCTAATGAGTGTGTGGTGATATCTCATTGTGGCTTTTATTTGTCTTTCCCCAATGATTAGCTTTGTCAAGCATCTTTGCATGTGCCAACAATTTATAGATCTTCTCTGGAGAAATATCTATTTAAGTCCTTTGCCCATTTCTGAATTGTGTTGTTTTTTGTTGTTGTTGTTGAGCTTTGGGGGTTCTCTATATAGTCTAGATCTCATCGAATATATGATTTGCAACTATTTCCCCCCATCCTGTGGGTCACCTTTTTACTCTATTATAGAGTAAAAATTGATGCACGCAATTTTTAAATTTTCATGAAGTCCAAGTGTCTGATTTTCTTTTTGCCTGTGCCTTCAGTATCATATCCAAGAAATCAAGGCCAAATCTAATGTCTTGAAGGTTTTTCTCTGTGTTTTCCTCTAAGAGTGGTATAGTTCTGGGTCTTACATTTAAGGTCTTTGATTTATTTTGAATTAATTTCTGTATGCAATGTTAGGTAAGGGTCCACCTTTTGCATGTGGCTCTCTGGTATTCCCAGCACCATTTGTTAAAAAGATTGTATTTTCCCCAATGAATGATCTCAGTATCCTCATTGAGAACCATTGAACCATAAATGTGAGGATTTATTTCTGGACTTTCTAGTCCTCTCCATTGGTGGATATGCCTGTCACTAGGCCAGTACCACACTGTTTTGATTAATGCAGGTTTGTAGCATGTTTTGGAAAAAAGGAAGGGTGAGTTTGCTCTTCTTTTTCAGGATTGCCTTGGCTACTCTAGGCTTCATGGAATTTCATATACATTTTTGGATGTGTTTTTCTACTTCTGAAAAAAAATTGGGATTTTGAAAGGTGTTAGAACTATAGATAGCTTAGGGTAGAATTGAAATCTGAACAAAATTAAGACTTAAAAATATGTCTTATATGAATGTATATACCCACATGTATGTATGTGTGTGTATATTTGTGTTTGTGTGTCTATGTGTGGTATGCATTTGTATGTTTACATTTTTTGTATGTTTGTGTGTCTGTGTGTTTGTATCTTGATCCAGTCTAAAAAGAATATGAAATGGTTCTCAATCTAAAACACCCCTGGCACACAGTGGGAAATAATAACTAATTTGCGAGTTAATCTAAATGAAAAGAGAGCTCATTATTGGCCATAATGTTCAGAGGCTAAGGTTTATCTAGGGTCAGTCAATGAGTAAGTTGTATTTGTGCTGATTTTATTATCTCATCTTAATGGTTTAATTATTCATCCAATCAATATCTTGCTTCCTCAGTTAAGTGTTTAACACGTGCTCAGCGCTGTACTACTGCTAAGGATATAAAGTGATCAACAGGACAATTTCTTCTGGCATTTATTGATCTGGGGAGAAAGACATTAATGAAATGATAGTTAACAATTTAACTGATGGCTGCTGTCCTTCTTAGGGACTGTTAGCTTATCTTAATGAAGTTGGTCGTGTCTGTTAAGAATGATAAAATTTACTTATGTCACCATATTTTCAAGGGTTATCTTTGGAATATTTTATACTTTTCAAAAAAAATTCTTTGATTAGTTAAAATGCCATAAGAGGCCTTAAGCTACCAAATCAAGAAATGAATGACAGAGAAAAAGAAAAGCCTAAATTGTCATCACCTTTTATACTCAGACTCTGACCCTTTATGGTTTGGGTTGGGCTTATATAGTCACTGTTTTCACAGGTGGCTACCAGAAAGGCTGGAAAGAAAACACAGATAGTCAAGCAAAATGATGTTTACGGTTGAGGATGAACTTTAGACCTCAGAGTAGGGGTTTAGGGCATATGTGTTTATCTGCTGGCTTAAAAACATTGACCTGCATTGACCACAGATGGGAGCCAGCCAACACGGTCTTGTGGGATACTGTGTAGAAAACTTGATCAGTACCAGGTATCCCACAATCAAGCCCCACCTTATGCCCTCTTGCCATGTGATCTTTGGCACATCACTTCATATTTTTGGCTGCCTCAATGATCTCCTCTGTGAAATAGGGCTCATCATTTTGCCCACTCAGAGGAAAGTTTGAATCTCAACAAGATTGTCTGTGGAAGCTCTTTTCCAATGTTGATGGCATTGAACATGTAAGGTAATATTTTCATTGTTCTCTACACGCATTGAATTCTTCTCATTTCTGCCACTTGTTTACACCTATATTCTTGGCATTTCTGCCATTCCACATGAGTAATTTCCAAATTAAAACTGCCACTCAGCTGGAAGGCCTTGGAGTTTCTTGTTTATTAATCTGAATATCTTTCAAGTCAACAAATGTTATTTTCTAGTTGCACCAAGTAAATTATTTCAGAGATAGAATCAATGATCTTCAGTGTTAGAGCAGTGCCACGGCAAAGAAGAAATTTAGAGGAAACAGATAATCACAAGGGGAGGCACAAGGCTACATGACTACGCCCTAAAAGCCCACCCAGTGTGTTTGCGTATAACCAATGCCTAGAGCACTAACTGTGACCTGGCATTAGGAAGATAAATTACTGATGGAGGCTATGCTGTATTTTTGCCTTGTACCATCTCTCTACTCATTATCAACCCCTTGTTTCTATTCCTTCTCTCTTCGGGGAACCTGGAATGGGTAGACCAGAACACCAGCCATGGAGCTTGGCCTTGAGGACCAAGGATTCAGGGACAGCAGAGGGATTCTGACGCAGAGTGACATGGCACATCCATTGAACCAGAGGAGGCTGTGTTTTCTCCATCAGCTACATTTCATTGATGAGAGATAAAAAGCGAGCTCAAACTAGCTTAAGCAAAACTTAAAATTAAAAATGAAATGGTGGGATTTATTAGCTGATGTTGTTAGGAAATCATAGGAATGGAACTAGCTTCAGACTTGACTGTGAACAGTGCCTGGGAAATATTGTCAGGATTCTGCTCTGTCTCCACCTCTTAATTCTTGGCTTGGGTTTCCCCTGCAATAGATTCTCTCCATCTGATGGCCATTTGACCTCCTGGCTCACCAATCGCCTAGCAACTCAACACGTCCAGTGGAAAACAGAACAAGTTTTTTCTTGAAACCCTTGCCAGAAAGGTCTCAGAAAGAACAGTGATTTGTTCAGTTTAGATCACATTTTCAATCTCAGCTGAGCTCCTTGGGCAGACTGGGCCAAACCAATCCTGTTGTTGGAGATGGTGGCACAGCATCAGTGTCACCCACACTGAATGGAAAAGGTATCTGGCTACAGAGAGGTATCCCAGAAGAGGAGTAGGGGAAGGATGGAAGCTGGGCAAAAATGACAAGCATTCATCATATCAAATAAGGCTTCGTGGATCCCAAGTCCTGTGGGACAATCCCTACACAGAGAAAAGACAAGTCCCATGCTCAAATTAGCTTTGAAAACACTACAGTCTCAACTGCTATGTATTTTAAAGGCCTTAGGAAGTCAGAGAGAAGAGATTTCTTTAAATTTGTCTAACCCAGCATCTCCTAAGATGGTTTGACCACAGAACCTTCCTGTTTTTCAGAATCATTTTCAAAATTGGCAACCAGATGGGCTAGGATGGCCCAAGATTTAAATGCTAAAGATGTCAAGGCCAAACTCTCTAGGGCAGGAGGGAAGTTGGTGTCATAGGACCAAGAGGTTGGAGCTGGGCAGAGGTACGTTAAGAGTGTCAGCAGCTCAGAGACAAGCAAAGAGCATCCAATGGATGATCTTCCTTGGACAGAAGGGACAGAGTGCATGGGTGTGCTAGAGTGGCCAGAAAAACTAGAAGCTAACAACTATAGCCGTGTCACCTATTTGAGGGCCCACCTCGCTGTGAGCAGGAGAGAAACGTAGGAGAATGGAGATGTGTGTTCTTCTGGGGAGGGTAAAGAGAAGCCAAGTTCCTCGCAAGGACTCCTTAGCTGATGGAGCTGTGTGCTCCCAACACATGGCATAAGAGTCACTGAGAATTCAAAGCAAAACTCTAACAGCTTAATCAAAGCTAATTCTAACAGGCTCAGGATTTGGAGTTAGGACTTATATCTGTCAGAGACAACCAGGAGAACAGAAAAACTGTATGGATGTGAAATATGGGATATAGTCCAGGGAGCTGGTTCCATAGGTGATGGAAGAGCTGAGAAGCTGGACAGGCCCTGGTAAGATATCCCAGAGAGTTAACACAGCAGGAAGCCCCTGCCCTTCTTGGCTGTGTGTTCCAGCTGGGGAGACAGTATTACCAGAGTCCAGGTCTGAGGCACTCCGCAGAAGCTGGCTTCCCAACAAAAACTCAACTCTACTGTTACAGAGTAATCCGTTCTAATAAAGCTTTATTTATGTAAACAACTATAAGCTGGATTTGACATTCCAGGTTATGTGAACCTGGGAATGTAGAGAGACAGTGATTATTGCTGTACTTGACACCCACAACGTGAACACTTCGGTTCTCCATAGGAATGGAATCACAGGGCTAATAAAAGAACCATTTAAAAATATTCTTATGCTTAACACTGTTTCTCCCTGAGTTCTGACTTGCAAAATCTTTCCTAGGCTGTCACAACAATTTACTACATTGTTACCACACGTGTCTTTAAGATGCACCAATATGTTGCAGCCTGGATCTACATAACATCTCCAAACTTCTTTAGGACAACCTGTAATTTCTCCTTCCCAGCGCCTCAGGCACAGGGGAAGCTGGAGCAGCAGGGGGTTAATTTCCCATTGTACATAATGAACCACCAGTCAAGAGTGACTCTTCTCATTGGTTTGAAGAGGCTAATTCCATCTCTGGACTCCGGAGAATAATTTTCTAAAACGGCCCCCTCTTGTGATTTCTGGATGGATTTAGGCAAGCAGTGGCAATGCATTCAAGTTGGAATTGGTCTGAAGTGGTGCAGACTTAGGGAGACTGACCCTTTCCCCAAGCTCCAGGCACAGCCATGGCCCAGCCTGAGAGGATTGGTACTACACTTCGACGCATCCATAAAACAGAAATCCTCCCATGAAGACAAACTTTTCTAGAAAGTCTGTGTTTCTTGGCATTCCAAATGTAAATAGGGCTATTCATTTTGGTGTTTGTAGATGCCTTCTCTTCCTGGCCTGGGCTGTTTTAGACTTGATGTCTCATCATCTACATCTCCTTCCCCTCCCATTTCATCTCTTTTCCTTTTATTCTTTTGAGATCCCTTGTTAATGCCCCCAAGATCCATCACCCCAGTAGCCATGGTCCTCAGAGGGGCGTGTAACAACCAGTAAAGCAGAGACTTGCTTGGTTGGACGAATCTTGTTGGAATTTGCTGGCCACGTGGCATCCACCAATCTGGGGAACCAAGAAGTGTCCTTGTTCAAGCCAACTTTAAAGAGGGCAACAGTCCCCAAAATTTTATGAGGGCCACCATTACATTACTCTTCCCTCTTAATTCTATTATTTTCCCTTTGATCATGGCCAGCCATATAAAAGAGGGGAGGAGCAAAAAGAAGAACCATCTTGTCTACAAGTCTTGAATCATACAACAAATTGTATTTCTTACCTATCAACCTTCAAATCTCAGCATTGTCCCTATAACCCAGTGCATGTCACCTTCTTTCTTTGCTGTCAGTTTCGGCTTTCCTCTTGGTCAGATCATATACCCCGCCCCCCCAACTCCTTGGTTTCATGAACTCACAGAGTCCACTCAGATTATTGTGGTTTTTTTTTTTTTTTAGATTTAATTATCTATTTGAGAGAGATAGTGAGTGAGCAGGGGGAGGGGCAGAGGAAGAGAAATCCTCAGACTGACTCCCTGCTGAGCATGGAGACTGACATGGGACTGGATCTTATGACCCTGAGATCACGACCTGAGCCAAAATCACAAGTTGGATGCTTAACCAACTGAGCCATCCAGGCACCCCAAGTTATTGTGTTCTTATATTGATTGGCCATCTAGCTACCAACTTATCCCACTCACCTCCAGTCCCTGCATGGTGGTCCTCCTCCCTGTTCCCATCCTGGTTTTTCTTGACCTTGAAGAAGGGTACAGGAATTGACTTACAACATTGCTTATCTGTCTCCAACCATCATCAGCATGGAAATGGATCTTTCTTAGTACTTTGGAAGAAGTTACTTTGGACTGAAATAATTTTCAGAAAGCAATACAATTTTTGACAGTAGATGCTCACTTTTTACTTATTTTGTGTCATCCTTAAGGGCCTCAGATAGTGTTGTATATGATGACAATAGTAATAGGGTTTATCTTGCTTGCCAGATCCAGTTGATTGGGAGTGCTTGCCTGGAGTCATATCCAGGCTCTGCAGGAAAGAGTTCCATGACAGATTAATAATGTCTACAGCAGGTATATGCTGGGAGAGTGGGGACCCATGAGCTACCTATCTATTGTCCCCATGGTAGGTGTTCAACTATTACTCTCCAAAGCTGAGGGAGAGTACAAAGAGCTTAGGACCAGAATTAGAAGTGCTAGGATTTTAAATTAACATTGCTGCTAATTAGCTGGATTGATTTTGAACAAATTTCTAATCCTCTCTGGACCTCTACTACCTGCACTATTAAGGGAAAAGTTGTGACCAAAACAAAAACATTTAACCTGGAGCCTCCAATCTTGCAGAAGGTTGCGAAGAAATTGATGGATGTTCCTTAAATGACGGGCTATGTTTCAAAAAGGCTAATGAAAAGGCTTTAGCATGTAATGGTTAAAAGTGACTCTGTGGTCAGATAAACCCAAGTTTGGAGCCTATCTGGGCAAGTTACAGAACTCTCTGTGCTTCAGTTCCCTAAACTGTGAAATGAGGACAAGTTTATGACAGTCTAGTAAAGATTAAGCAAGATAAGGTTTGTAAATCCCTTAGCTGGGACCCAGGTGATATCTAGTAAATCCTATTAATATTGGTATTGTTATTATTATTATTTTAAAGATTTTATTTATTTATTAGAGGGGGCAGAGTGAGAGAGGAGAGAGAATCTCAAGCAGACTCCCTGCTGAGCATGGAGCCTGATGCAGGGCTCCATCCCACGAGCCTGAGATCATAACTTGAGCCAAAATCAAGACTCAGACCCTTAACTGACTGTGCCACCCAGACACCCTGGTATTATTATTATTATTTTAGATGGAGTAGGCCCCTTATCTTTTAGAGGCATCATATTAACCGAGTGTTCCACGAGTTCTATAGATCCATGGTTACTCTCTGGGAAAATACATCCTTTTTCAGATACTCAGAGCAGTTTAGTCTGCTGGCTGCATCCTTTAGAACATGAGAACCATGGGAAGGGGGCACATTCAAAGAGCCCTCTGATGTGGAAAAGGCTGGAACCCCCAGGGATGGTTGCCCTCCAAAGCCCTTTCTTATGCCAAATGTCTACTCTCCTCCAGGTGCCAGGAATGCATCTCTACAGGGCTCAGCACACAGGCAGCCCTCCTGGCGGGGGATGCAAAGCCATTCTGAGATTTTTCTGTGCTATTCGGACTCAGTGTACAGTTCGTGTCCCCTGTTGGGCCAATTACCGACTTAAAACGTTAGGAAAAGGTAAGCATGTTCATTATGTAGCAGCGAGCCCGCAGGCCCCATGGTTTTCTATTTATGCTGTTTGAAAAGCCATTATTTCCTGGCACTCTTTGTGCACACATGTCACCAAAAGGTCTCCGAATTTCAGATTCTTCCCTGGCTGCTGCCTGTCTCCCCTCTTCCTGCCTGTCCTCTCCCACTCTGTAAGGAGTGGCCAAGAGAGGAGTCACAGGGGACGGACTGTGGAGTAGGGGCTGCCATTGCTGGTGGCAGAGATGCTCAGTATTGTAAGATGAGGGGAAGGCAAGAGCAAGAAGGCAGCAACTGATTTACAGAACCAGCATTCTTGTGGCTCAAGTGGAGGGGAGATCTCGTGGTGCCATAATCATGGGTAAATTCAAAGAAGACACTTGAAAACATCAAATAAAGCAAGAGCTCCCCTTTTGTAAAAGGCAGATGAGAATAGGAGCTAGGATACCCAGGTTCTGGTTCTGGCCCATTTGACCTTGAACAAGTAATTGAACCTTTCTGGCTCCCAGCTTTTTCCTTCTGCAAATTGAAATTGTTTGGTAAGATCTTCAGTGTGTTTTCATCCAGCACCTACCCTCTATGGGTTTATGATTCCATGAACCAGAACTGGAGGAGAATCTGCGTTCTTTGGGATTCCTATTTTAGCTTCACAGAGACCCAATCTCGATACTTAAGGACAGAACCTCGATTTCCTAAATCTGTATACATCTTAGATAAATCTTGATGTGTTAAAGTACAGAGCTCAAATCGCCAACCACTTGGAATACTATTTACCCATCTGGCCAATCAATCTTTTTTATCTTGTGATAAATATTTTATTGCAAGAAATGCATACATAGGGGCTTTTTATTAATCCAAGTCTGCTATCAATCAGGGAATAGATTAATGCTTTCACTTTATTTTTCTTAAGCATGCAGAACGAGCTCATCTCAGGGGTAGGATTAACTCCTCCAGGAGTGTGGATCGCTTTCTGCATCGTCAAGCTAACCTGACATCTGAGTCCTCACCTCATCAGAAGCCAGCTTCTCCAACCCAGTTACAAAGAAGCATGTATGTATCCTCTCTTAAATTGGCTCTTCTAGAAATGTGTGGGAAATATCAGAAAGGGAGACAGAACATAAAGACTGCTAACTCTGGGAAACGAACTAGGGGTGGTGGAAGGGGAGGAGGGCGGGGGGTGGGAGTGAATGGGTGACGGGCACTGGGTGTTATTCTGTATGTTAGTAAATTGAACACCAATAAAAAAAATAAAAAAAAAATTGGCTCTTCTAATTTTGTTTGTCTTAATTTTCTACTGCCTTTTTTTAAAAAAAAAAAATTATTTGTTCTTAAGTATAAGGGTGCAGGTCTCCAGAGGTAAACTTAAGGAGCCCAGATTTTTTTATTAGCTAAAAGATTACGATGGGGTTTCTCCATCTCCTCTGCCTCCTTTCTAGGCTCACGATGAACAGAAACATAAAGAGTGGCAAAGTGCTTTGATCCTCTTGGCAAAATGATGGCAACAACCTCCATGATGGCTTTCCCCCTTCCATCTAAAGGGAGAGATTTTCCTTTCTCAAAAGAGCAAGGCTCTCCTCACTAGAGTCACCAGCCTCTCAGTGTTTACTGAGTTAATATGACAATGGTCTCCTTAGCAACCTCACTATCACAGGATTAGAGGAGACAAGCCCTTCTTCAATGCTCTGGATTACAAAAAAACCCCAGCCTAGATCAGGACATGGCTCTTCCCAACATCAGTAAACAGAAGAAAATGAGGTTACAAAAAAAACCAGAGTATAAGATACTTCTCCCCCACCCTGCCCCCCATAGCAAGGAGGGGTTATTTAGGCTACACAGTGGCTCTCTATAATGAAGGGCCTGGCCCACAGAGGATGGTCTGTCCCTTCCTAAATGAACTTGATGTTCTAAACATACAAAATGTTGCATTTTATAGAATGCACATCTCTTGGCTTTTGATTGAGGCTCACAGATAATAAATGAAAACTCCTAGCGTGGAGTCTGGCACACACTAGGCAGTCACTAAGGATGCCTGATGGGTGTGAAGAGCTTATAATTTACTAGACTATATGGTCTAAGAAGACAGGGGATCAATCTGCCGTTTTTAGCAATCGATGCTTAGAATGGAGCCTGGCACATGGCGGATGCTCAAAAGTTAGTGTTGCTTAAATGCACTTGGTATGTGTTATTACATCATTGAATCTTCAATATACCAGGGGGGTTAGATAACACCATTATCTTACATTTTACAGAAGGGGAAGATGAGAATCTGAAGCCAATCTCTGGACTCAGGTCCTATGATAAGTGGAAGAGCCAGGCTCTGTCCCCACATCCAGTTGACATTAGTGCCAAAGTTCTCACCTCTACTACACCATCTCAACAAACAGTTGCTCTGTCTCTGGGCTCCTTGAAGAACAGAACAAGGTTCAATTTCTCACTGGTGCTCTCAGCCCTGTTTACTTGCCAAGTTGGAAGGAACAAGTGCAATGTGGGGGATTCCCCTCAAAGAACTTTCAGCATCATTGGTGCTTTGGAATTCCACACCTCTGCCTGCCCACTGTCTCCGCCATCCTGTGTCCCCTGAAAGTTGTCTCCAAATTTGATGCTTGAGCGATCCAGTTTCAACACGGCTCATTCTAATTCATCCAGGAGAGCTCTCACTCTCTGTTGCTTTTCCAACATATGTTTATCCAAATTAATCATAGTAACAGGGGATCGCACGTCCCTGGCATGGGGCTCCGCTGCCTGGGCAGATTTTCCTGGCAAGGAACTCGAGCACACAGAACTCTGGGAATGGGGTGGGCGCACAGCTAATTTTATTGAGCCCTGGGAAGGTGCTAACAGCCTCCTTTCAAAGGTTAGGATAATGGAATAAGGAGACAAAAATGCAGTTGTGAACATCTGGGCGAGTCAGTGTAGTTCATGACCACAGGTTGTTCTGTGAGAGCCCCCAGGGAGTAGATGACACTGTGAAACTGTCTGCCGGGACTGCAGAATTTGTGCATGATCCTGGGCCTCCCTGCTCTGGACTGATGCTAATCAGTGACCTGTGAAAGTAATAGGCTCCCAGACTAAAAGCCACTGGAACATCTGGGGTTTGTCCCCTTTTCCCAACCTCCATGTCCAATTAGATTCTGGACCCTTGTATAGAACCTTCTCTCTGTCTGAGTTCACTCATTAGCATCTCTTCCCTGCACTTTTGCAATAACGTCCCTACCATCCCCCAGCCCCTTCTCGTGCCCCTCTCCATTATATCATCTCCTTTGCAGCTGGAGTGATTTTTTTTCTTGGTAGGAAAATCTACTCAAAATCCTCCAAAGACGTCTCACGTCTTTATCATAACACCAGATCCCATAGCCTGGCATTCAAATCTGTTCATGAGCTAGCCCCTGTCTAATTCTGCGGTTTCACCTTTTTGCACCAGATTTACCCTTTCCAAGCAGCAATAAACTTCCTTATCTCCATGTCTCTGCCCATGCTATTCCTATTATCTGTAATTGTATTTCAGCCATTCTTAAGAGTTGACACACTGCTTTCCCATGAGCGACACACTCCAGCTCCCCAGGAAAATTTTAGGTCACCATGAATTTGGAGCTTACTCCCACGAGACTGAAAGGCGTCTGATGCACATTATGTACACCCCTGCGTTGACACAGATGACACAAATAAGATGCTAACCAGAATGATGGAGAATTAGAGCACGGACTTTTGATATGGATACATGCAAGTATAAATTCCAGTGCTGGCACCAGCCATGAGGCCATAGGCAAAGTGCTGAACTATGTTGAACTTGAATTTCTTCTCCTGCCAGATAGGAGTGATCTAACCTCAATTTTTAAAAATTGTGCAAAGCATCTAATGTTGTGTCTTGTCTACAAATGTGTTTAATAAACAGCAGTAATGATGATGAGGATGATTGATGATGATAACAGTGACCAGAGCATAACCCAAGTACATCTGGGGCTCCACATGGTCCAGTTTGGGGTAGCATGGTGCTCAAAGAAACACAGTCCAGCAATCAGAAGGTACTAAAAAGCAATTCCAATATTTACTCATCTCTCTCAAAGAGACATCCAAGTCATAATCACAGTGCCATATTTAAAACACCTTTTCCCAAATTCTTTTACTCTCCTATTTGGTAGCTACCCCAAAGGGATTCCCTCTCTAACCACCCTGCAATACTCAGCTCTGAAACAAAAATTCAGCACCCAAGCTACCAACTTGTCCTTTTTTCCTTTCTTTTTTTTGCTCGCTTTTCCTTCCAAAAGAAATCTCTCCAACTCCACCTTTTTTGGTTCTCCCCCAGCTGAGTTCTTGTTCTTTCTACATAATGAATGTTGGGAGGGCAGGAGAGGGAGGGAAGGAGGGAGGGAGGGAGGGAGAGAGGGAGGGAGAGAGGAAGGGAGAGGGGTAATGCTGAGCAAACAGTGGCAAAATTTTCCTTATTTGGTGAGGATAGGGAATGGAGCTGATAATATATGCCCATTATCCCCATGTTTCCTCTTAAAACAGCAACAGGACAATAGAGGACAGGATAAAAACAATGAATTGGTGAATCGCACCTCTCTCCTTGGTAACTAACCAGCTCTGTAAGTGGAGAAGACCTTTTTGATTCTATAAGAAGATAATGTGTGAAATTATCACAAACGTTTCAAAGCAAACTGCAGCCAAGTTGGAAGGATTCCTAGCTCTCAAAACTATGCCTTTCACCCTAACAAGACAACCTCAAACATAGCCAACAGTGGTGAAACGTGTGTGTATGTGTGTGTGTGGGGGGGGGCGGGGTGGAGAGGATGTCTAGAATAGTGGAACAGAATGTTAGCTGTAGATTTTACCAATACCTCCTAAAATAAACAAAGAATGCACTTAATCTTTTGGTTTAACCCTAAACATTTATCTTCTGAATGAACCTGGCTGACTCCATCTGGAAGGCATGTGACTCTTGGTCTTGGGGTTGTGAGTTTGAGGCCCATCCTGGGTGTGGAACCTACTTAAAAAATATATCCTACAAATGACCTCAAACATATATTCAAGGCTATTCATTACAACATTGTAGAAGCAATGGCTGGAAAGAAGCTAAGTGTCCACCAAGGAGGAATGGTTAAGGAATTATGGTTGATTCAGGTAGTGACATTCTGGTGGCCCTCGTTGAGCCAATACAAATCAACCTCCAAGGTGTATTTTTAAGTACAAAAAGTGCAGAAACATTTATTTAATATGCTTCAGTTCATATTTTTAAAAATTGTTTTATACGTTTAAAATTTGCGTGTTTTGCATTTATGCTTGTCTATGCTTAAAACAGTATTTCAGAAAAGATGAACAAGAAATCAGGGGGAGTGGCTTATCCCTGGCAAAAGGACCAGGGGTAGAAGCGGGAAGGAAACCTTTCTCATTGCATATCTTTTGGCACTTATTTTATTTCACAGGCATATCTTACTTTATAATGAAACCTTTTCTTTTTTGGAACAAAATTGCACTCTCTTGTAGAGAGACCTGGATCAGATCTCATGTCTTTATTGATCAGCTTTGGCAAAGCATTTCACCAGTCAGACCTCTGTGTTCTTACTATAAAATAGGAACAATGATCTATTTCTTGCCTGATCTGAGAATGAAGTGACGCCATGTACTCAAAATACCCAGCATACATCTGGGAGATACTATTTATTTATTTATTTTTTTAATTTATTTTTTATTGGTGTTCAATTTACTAACATACAGAATAACCCCCAGTGCCCGTCACCAATGCTCAATGCATGAGTCTTTCTGTTTTGGTCTATTGTTAATCCTTGTTCATCATACAAGTCCCGGGCACTCTGTTCCCAAGACTTCCAACTTCACTTCCCCTCTCTCAGAGCTACACCTGCCCTTGAGCTTAATAGCTATGCATATTTACCTTCAATGACTCCTCAACACAGTTTGTAACTTCCCAACCTTACTCAACTTCCTACCCAACCTTACTCAACTCTGGACCCTACAATGAGTCCATTGGCTGCCTGAAACTTGCAGGGCCAGCTTATAGCTGCCCATGAGCAATAATAATAATAATAATATCTAAATTTTATTGGGCATTTTCTATGAGTCTAATGCTATTCTAACGCTTGTCTCATGCAAATAGCCAGGGAGGTAAAGATCATTATCATCCTTCTTATGTAGACCACGAAACTAAGTGTGGGCTATCATGAGGTTAAGAAACTTGCCAAGAACCACAACGTGGTGGTATTGTGCTGTTCTTCTGTCTCCTGAATTCCTACCGCACCCTGTCCAGAAAAATTCAGATACCAAACCTGATCTCCACTCCATCACTACCTCTTAGTAACACTTATCTATTCAAATAGATTTGTTATTCTCTTCTTCACTTCTAGCCAACACCTGCCGAATAAGTAGCTCCAGAAGGCAATCTTTTTTTTTTCAAGATTTTATTAATTTATTCATGAGAGACACACACAGAGAGGCAGAGGGAGAAGCAGGCTCCCTGTGGGGAGCCTTATGTGGGACTCGATCCTGCGACCCTGGGACCATGACCTGAACCAAAGGCAGACGCCCAACCACTGAGCCATCCAAGTGCCCTCCAGAAGAATATCTTAAACAGCTTTTCCAAACTGGTGAGGTCTGAAACTACTTTTGGTCCACAGTCTACATATCAAAAATTTAGTGGAAGCCACCCTGCCCCCATAATGCCAGGGTTCTGATCAGACTCTGGAGCCTATACTGCATACCTAAGGCACATAGTTATGGCACCATAGGCGCATCTGTGAGCCCATCTTCAGCCTCAGATAAATGGCTCATCTTACCCTCACTGCCAAACCATGTTTGTCCAGTGGTTCTGCAAGAGGGATTGTACATTTAATGATGACCCATCAATTTCCACACGCCCATTACCATGGCCTGATGGGGCGGGGGGGGGGGGTGATTGCCCTTGTTGATTTGTCTCATCATCTAACTTCCCACCAGAGATAAATGGAGCTCTTTTCCTGAAGCCGTTTCTTGTAAGAATTAAAATCAACTCAAGTTCCCGATTCAGAATTGCTTTGTAGGGACAACTATGCCTTACATTCAAAAGCACAGGTGTATTTAACCTAGTTTTGGGCTTTGCAGTGCAAAGGAGGGTCTGCCAGTATTTAGCACCTGCTGTCTACCAGCCATCTCACCTACTACTTAACACACATTTTCCCACTGAATCCCACGAGCAGCTAAGTGAGGCGGGTGCTATGGTTATAGACTAGGAAACAGACTTGCCCAAGGCCATGTTGGAAATGTGGTCAGAACACAAACTCAAGCCTCTGGATTCCCAGCCCTGGGATGATTCACGCGAACCTCATTCAGTCACTCATTTCTCCAACAAGTGCATGTTAGTGTCTCCCGGTGCCAGACTCTGGGGATTCAGCCTTGAACAAGACAGTCACAACTCTGCATTATGGAACCTTTATTACATTTTGTCAGGAGCACATTATGCTTGCAAAATAACCATCGCCTTTTATTTGCCAAGCGCTTTAAAGTTTACAAAATGCATTCATGCCCATTATCTCATTTTGAATAAATTTACTGTACTCCCTGATGCTTAAATAAATGGTAAATGAGACCAGTGACTTTGGAGTGGCCTGTTATTGACAGCACACCCTCTTCCACTCAATCTTTCCCAGACCAGAGGCTTGTGTTTACTAGACGGAGGCAATTGCATTTAAATTAAATTACTATCCCTCCTTCATTCATGCCCCTCTCTGCTTTCTGCTACTAATAAAATCCTCCGTGGGTCTCCATATTGGTGACTTTTGCTTTCTCTTGCCATTGCATTTGGATGAACACGTAGTTCTCCTGGTACTGGGGGACAGGCATCACCTGGGAGACATACAGGGCTCCGTGTAACAGCTTGGAACAGTGCCCTGAGCCATAAGTCCCCCTCTTGGAAGTTACTAGTCCTTTACCATGTATCTACCCATTCTTTTTTGGGCTCTTTTTTTTTGTAGTGGGGAAATAACAAGCAAATACCCCATCAAATGTTGTGCATCAATGGTGTGTCCATAGCCCAATAGACCATGATACAGAACTGAGCTTTCTTTTCTTACCCAGGGTAATAGGAAGCCATAGAATAATGGATCCCTGCTATGAGAGTCTATCTGCTCTGCTTTCCTCTCTGCTGATGAAGAAGAAGCCCTGCGTGGCACCTTCACTCTGTCCCTGAGAATTCCCTCCAGGTCTTTAATCCTCAGCTAATAATAATAATAATAATAATAATAATAATAATAATATCACTACATGTAAATCTAAGCCTCTATCTGGGGGGTTCACCATACATTTATCCCATTACTCTAGAGTTCAGGAAGGTTCTTTCAGCCTATGCATCCAAGTCTCTGTAGGGTGTTCATTTAGCAATGATATTTTGAGTGCTGGCTCTACAGCAGGAGAGCATTCCTATCCTCATGGATTTTACTGTAACAATGAAACAGACGGTATACCAGGAGACCAATAACTAAAGCACAATCTATGATTTAGGCCAGAAAGGAAATCAACAGAAAGCTAGGTATAAAGCGATCATGCCAAGCCCACCTAGACTCTGAGAGGAGGGGGCACTTAAGTGGAGAGCGAAAGGATGAGAAGGAGCCAGACACATAGGCTTCAAGGGGAGGAACATTCTGGGAGCAGGGAAGAGCCTGCGAAAAGGATCAGACCTAAGAAAGGAACTGACAGGAAGCCAGGGCAGCAGGAGTTGGTGAATGAAAAAGTGGTATCAGGTGTCAGAGAGGCAGGTAAGGGCTGAAGAAGTACTAATTTAAAAATTTCTGGATTGTCAAAAGAGTAGAAAGAAGTAGGTGACATTAATTTTAGTAATACATGTTCTTTACAACCAAAAAAGTTATCATTTCAACTTATAAGCACATATAAAATGATTAGTGATATATTTTACATTTTTTGATATAATGTCATTGTAACCCGGCATGTATTGTAGGCTTATAGCACGTCTCAACTTGCACTGGCCACACTGCATGTGCTCAAGAGGCATATGTGACCAGTGGCTACCATATTAGACAGAGCAAGACTCGTTCATGCAAGGTCTTGAGATAGTCAATGACATTGGTGACATCCCCTCCCCCACCCTCAGTAGATTACATTTCTCAACAGTCATGCCATTCTGCATTTTCTCCCACAGTAAAAATGGGCCAACCAATAGAACACAGAAGTGATGCTGGCCTTAAGAGTTTGGCTTTGGCAGCCTCCACTTTCACCTCTTGCTCCTGGACTTGGCCACTGTGCTGGGAGGAAGCCCCAGCAGCTGTGTGAATAAGATCACGTGGAGGAGAACTAGGCACCCAGCTGATAGCCCCAGGTGAGCTTCCAGACAGCAGCCAACTCTAACTACCTATAAGGGGACTGAGCTCATTTTGGACCTTCCAGCCATGCCAGGGTCCCTGCCCATCCCGTGTGAAGTAGAAGGGCATAGTCAACCCATAGAGTTGTGAGAAATAATTTACAGTTATCTTAAGCCACTAAGCATTAGGGTGGTTTGTGTCACAGCATTTGAGAAGCAAAATACTATGGTAATGATGTTGTGGGGTTTGAGGGGGGCTGAGTTGAGGAAGCATGGAAGAATCTTAAGCAGAGGTGAGGTTTGATCTGACTTTATTTTGAAGCAGATCGTTCTGATTGTTGGGTTGAGGACAGACTCTGCAGGAAGAATGGAAATACAGAATTGAGGCAGGGAAGCTCACAGCACCCAGACTAGAGATGGGAGACTCTAACCAAGTTGACAGTGGTGGAGGTAGAGAATGAGCTTATTTGAGATATTTTGATGGTAGCATCAAATGTCCCCCTGATGATTTGGATAAAGGAGGTGATATACAGAGGGGAGCTCAAGATGTACGTGGGAAACTCTACTGGGGAGGCTTGAAGGACAATCCTGAGCCTTTCCCAACCATTGTGGTGCCCTACTTCTGGATATATCAGATTTTCCTGCAAGATGGAAGCTAAAAGTGTCTACTTTCCTCTTCCTAGGCAGGTATTTAGGGCACACTACCCCATGTTCAAGGAGCACAGGCCAACAATGCCCACTGCCTGTTCCCAAGCCTCAAGGACATAAGTGGATGAGCCTGGATAATTAACAACTGTCCCACAATTTTTCGACAGCCACTGTATCTTAGTGGCTGCATAAAACCCTCCCCCAGACAACTGCTGAAAAACCATGATGGCACTAGTCCTCATAAATTGATACTCAAAGAAGTTATAAGCACAGACATTATTAACTGGAAATGGATTGCCTGGCAGAGTCAGGCACACTCATGGCAACCAAGCACTTTAAAGTCTTATTTATTTATTTATTTATTTATTTATTTATTTATTTATTTATCTGGAGCAGAGCTTCCCTCCTTCCCCTGTGAGAAGTGAGGCACACACCCCTTGAGAGCAGACGTTCTATCAGTCATCTACTGACACTCTGATGCTGCATAACAAGTATCCACAGAAACCTGGTGGTCTACAAAGATGAGTGCTTCTTGCTTAGTGCCTCGAGTGGTTGGCTGGGTGACTCTGCTCCGCTGGTCATAGCTGAGATCTCTCACCTGTCTGTGTGTGACAGTTATGGGGGTGCACTGCTTATATCTGGCCTCTAGGAGAATTTTATGTTCAGCCCCAAGAAGTACCATTACGTGACAGTCTCCAGCTTCTGGGGTACCTTCAGGATCTCGTCTGGCCACATACTTCCAGGACACCTTCAGATAAAGACTGAATCCAGTAGGGTACTTGAGCCTGGCTATTTCTTCCCGATGCTAGATTCCTATAAAGGAAAAGCTCTGCTCCAGAGCTTCCTTTGAGGTTGGTTGGGATTTCATCAGATGTGTCTCATGATCTGAGGCTCTCTTCTCAATACTATTTCCTTCTCATATTACCTTTCACAGGTGACACCCCCCCCCAAGGAAACACCTTGTACTCTGAATCCCGTTTATGCTTCCCATGTGACTCAGGTGACATGCTGTGGGCTGGCCGGCTCTAGGCTGGTGTTGGATGGCTTTAGCTAGGATGACTGGGGTGAGTTGGTGCTGCTCCATGTGTCTCTCATCCACTAGTGGCTCAAGTCTGGGTGTGTTCCCATGATGATGACAGAGGTACAAGAGAGCAAGCAGAAACATGCAAGACCTCCTGCTATGGACTGAATGTTTGTGTTCCCTCAAAATTCTTATGTTGAAGCCCTAATCCCCATGTGCTGTATCCGGAGACAGCATCTTTACAAAGGTAATAAGGTTAAATGAAGGCATGAGATAGGGCCCCGATCTGATAGGATTCAGGTCCTTATAGGAAGAAATGCCAGAGAGCTCTTCTCTCTCTTTCTCTCTCTCTCTTTATGCATGCACAGGAAGAGATTGTGTCCACCTACAGGCCAAGAAAAGAAGCTCCAGAATGTCACCACTGCCTTGACATTGGACTTCAGCCTCTGAGAACCATGAGAAATAAAATTCTACTATTTAAGTCACCCAAACTGTGATATTTTGTAAGGGCAACACCAGCTTATGAAGATACTTCTTGAGATCTAGGCTTAGAACAGGTGCACTATCGTCTCCACCTCATTCAAATGCCTAAAAAAGTCACAAGGGGAAAAAAGGACTTTGTGTGGAGAGAAGGAAGTCCGAGGTCAACAATGAAGCAAGGGGATAGGAAGAGATGAAGAAGTGGGGTCATCAGTACAATGCACCATACTTATTACCATTGGACAAGCCATCCCAGGGGGAGGGACACCAGCCTTGAGCCTTTGCCCATGTATTTCCCCTCTCTTGATGTCTTTTCTTCTTGTATTTGAACCCTTGCATCTTATCCAACCTCCAAAGGCTATTTCAAACCCTCTTCTTCTGTGAAGTCCTTTCTGGTCACAATCGTTGTGCCTGTGTCCCCTGGATTCTCCCTGGGCAGATATTGAAAGCCTTCAAAGTGCAAGTCAAATGCAAATTCAAAGCAGGTCTGCTCAGGGTCAAAATGAACTTCAGATAAATGTTTGTGAAGGAAACCACTGAATAATGAGTGCAATGCAACAAGAGACCTACACAAGAGTCCTCCACGTGAAAATGGAAACAATGCTTCTACCTATTGCATGGAATTGCTAAGGAGAATTAAATAAGATGCTCCATGTTAAGCACCTGACACATCTGCAGTATATTATGAATGATCACAGTCCTAAGTGTAAGAGCTAAGACAAAAAGCCACTTGTAGAAAAAAAAAATAGAAGAATATCTTGATGACCTTTTCGGCAGGCAAAGGTCTTGCTGAAATGGTTTAGAAAGTATGAATCACAAAATGGGGAAGAAAAAACCGAGCTTCACCAAAAATTAAAACTCCTGTTTATCAAAATACACCTTTAAGAATATAAATAAGCAAGCCACAGACTGGAAGAAAAGACTGCAAAACATGTATCTGACAAAAGACTTGCATCCAGAATATATTAAGAATTTGTACAACCTGATAATATGAAGATGAGTGATTCGATTTAAAAAAATGTGAACAGATAGATCCTACAAGAATATACGCAAATGGCCAAGAGGCACATGAAAAAGTGCTCACCATCATTAGTCATTAGAAACATGCCAATTAAAATCATAATGAGATATTGCGACATGCCCACCAGAGTGGCTGAGATTAAAGGGCCCGCAACACTGAATGTAGGTAAGAGCGTAGGGGAGCTGGGACCCGCCCTCGAGGCTGGCGGGAATGTGAAATGGCACCATCACTTTGGAAAACAGTTGGGCAATTTCTCAAGAAGTTACACATACACTCACCCTGGGACCCACCAATCCCTCCTGAGGCGTCTGTCCCAGAGAAATGAAAACAAACGTCCAGGAAACACTTTGAAGACAAATGTTCATAGCAGCCCTTTTCATAAGAGCTCCCCAAGGGAAACAGCCTAAATAGTCACCTACAGGAAAATAGATTTTAAAAGATTGTGGTATATTTAGACAATTAAATAGTACTTAGGAAAAAAAAAAAGCCCATAAATGACTGACTCATCCCATAACATAGATGAATCTCCAAAGTGGCTTGCTGAGGGAAAAAGACATCCAAGCACAGAGAAGTGTATTTGGTATGATCTCATTTATATGAAATTCTCGAGATAAGTAGAACTGACCCTGTAATGATAGAAACCAGGACAGGGGTTGCTTGGAGGGGAGGGAGGATGGGAAGAGGAAGGAGCATGTGGAACTTGGAGCATGGGGGTGACTAAATGTCTCCTTTTGATAAGAATTGCTCAAAAGAGATTGAAGAGATACTTTAGATCTGAGCATTTCTCTATATCTGAAATCAAACTCAATTAGAGAAGAAATATGAGTTATCGGGGCACCTGGGTGACTCAGTCAGTTAAGCATCTGCCTTCGGCTCAGATCGTGTTCCTGGGTCCTGGGATCGAGTCCTGTGTCAGGCTCCCTGCTCAGCGGGGAGTCTGCTTCTCCCTCTCCCTCTGCTCTTCTGCCCACTGTGCTCTCTCTCTCTCTGTCAAATAAATAAATAAAATCTTTAGGAAAAAAAGAGTATGAGCTCTCATGAATATTATCGTCATTATTGTTTTTCTGTGCACTGGGCACCTTGACTGACACTTTGATGTCTTGTCTTGTAGTCAGGGGACTACAAGCACAGCGAGGGCAGGACCCTGTCCTGCTCCAGCACAGTGGCTGGCACAAAATAGATGCTCAGTGGATATCCATTGGATACATTCATGAATGAACAAGTGAGTGAGCATTTGCAGAGGGGGAGAGCACTAGTGAAAGAAATGTCTGGCTTTTGAAAGCGGAGCTGGGAGAAACAACAGTTTCGGATATTTACAGCCCTCCAGTCTCTCTGTTTTGGTTTGCTGGACCAATGGGGGCTCCGTTAGCACTCATATCTGTGTATTTACAGGACAGCCTGGAGGCTGCTTGGGAACTAATTCAGCATCTCAAAGAAATCGTTTGCCTTTAGAACAGGAGATGTGAGTATTCCCCACTCAGCTGAACAGAATGGCTCCACTGGGCTCCCCAAAACAGTCCTTAAGAACGTCCTTTAACTCACTCCGGAGGCTGGGAGAAGGATCCCAGGAAAGAAAGAGAAGCTGGAAGCATCGACGGCTTGCTACAGTTCCCCACTCATTGTCTCCTTTACTCCCCATGATGATGAAGCCGGCAAGGGTCACTGTCTCCATTTCACAAATGAGAAAATGAAGGTTCAGAAGGGTCCCAGGTGAGTTGCACTGTGTTGGGGTTGGCACTGCCTGCCTGGCAGTTGGTGGGGCTGGATACCCAGGTGTCATCCGAGCTCCGACTCTCACTTGCTGGGTGCCCGGGGTCAGGGTGCTCTCTGAGCTTCAATTTCCTCATCTGTAGAAAGGGGTCCATGCCTTGCCCTCCCAGCTAGGAAGAAGTGAGGCTGAGAGGAGCCCCAGGGAATGCAGAAAAGCACCCACTTCTCCTCCCACCCGGGGAGCTGGACGTGTCACCTGCCAGGAGGTCACCACAAAGAACAGGTGCTTCTCCATCAAATGTCTCCAGCTGGCAATGCCCTTCTCACTCTGTTTAGAAGCTCCTCCTTCTGCACGGCCTTCATTGCTACCACTCTGGTCCGAGCCATCTGGCATCCCTCACCTGGGTTAGCGGCCTCCACACTGGTCCCCATGATTCCACCCTTGTCCCTCAAAGTCCATTCTCTACTCAGCAACCAGGATGATCCTTGTGAACCCCAGGTCAGATCATGTCACAGCTCCAAACACTGGAGTGGTTCTAAGGGGACCGCCTCATCCTGGCTTGCCTGGGACTTTCCTGGTTTGAGCACACAAAGTCCTGTGTCCCGGGAGCCCTCTCAGTCCTGAGCCAAGTGGGATGGTTGATTACCCTAACGGTTTCCAAATCTTTCTGTGTTAAAGCCAACGGGTTCACAAAGTCCCATATCACCCGGCTCCCATCACCTCTGTGACCCTGTCTACTGCTCCTTTCCTCCCAGCTCGCCCCACTCCAGCCATACTGGCCTCCTTGCATTCATGCTGTCACCCCAAAGCCTTTGCACTGGCTGTTCCTTCTGCCTAGAATGTTCTTCCCCCATTTCATGATTGGCTCTCTTACTCCTGTCAGGTCTTTGCTTAAATATGTCTTTCTCAAGGACCCTTTCTCTGCTTATTCCAACTAAAATAATTCTCCACATCCCTCCCAATGCCTCCCAGATCTCTGTCTGCTTCATTTTTTTCCTTTGCCACACTTTTAATTATCTAACACATTACATATGTTACTTTCTTCTCTTGTCTACCATTTGCCCCTACCCCCAACTAGAATGTAAATTCCACGAGGGCATGAACGTCTTTCTACTTTAGTCACTGCTGTACCTCTGGGGCTGGAACAATGCTTTATAAATCAACACACAGCAGGTGCTTTGTGAATCATGGTTGAGTGAATGAGTTGCCTTAGCATCACCCATAAGTTGGGTCCTCAAGCTCCCAGTTAGGTGGGGGAGAGCAGCTAGCACACAGAGCCTAAGCAGGGCTGCAATGGCAGAGGGAGACACAGGGGTGTGGAGCCTGTGGAAGAGCCCCCCAAGCCTGCCCGGAAGTCAGGGAAAGCTGAGAATAGGAGGAAGAAGGGCAAGAAGACAGAAGCCTGCCAGTGGCATCTGTTTCGCAGCCTCAGAGAGCTCTGTCCCTGCATGCCCCTCCATGCTCTCTCTGCCATGCAGGGTTCCCTTGGGGACTTCGGGGACATAGCTGTGGCGGGCAGTGGCCCACCCACCTAACTCCGATTGAAGCACCCCATGAGCTGCCAGCAGCCAGAATGATTTTCTAGAAGCCTCTCTCTTTCCTGGAAAGGACACCTTTAAATCTATCTGGTGGTGTCTCATGCTGTGGCAATTTGGGATAAGCCATTCCACCCCTTATGCACAGAACTGGATTCCTTCAAAGTCAGGAGGGCTGGCGAGGTACCCCTGGAGTCGTCCCCTCCTGGATCCCATGCCACCTTCAATGGAGTTGCTTGAGATCAGAGCTGACAATAGAGGTGAACGTCTGCTCCCGCTGGGCCCTCACTTAGGGGGTCTCTGCCTGGGTTGGAGCCAGACACCCTTTCAGCCACTTCCCATGTGGGCCAGGCGACCAGGCCAGAAGACTGGGAGGAGGCCAGGGAGCACTGGACAAGGGAGCTCTGAACTCCGATCCTAGCTCCTCTGCTGCCAACTCGGTCAGTCATTCAGGCTTCCTAAGCCTCAGTTTTGTCATCTCTAAAATGGGCTCAGTGATCCTGTGTGCTGGTACTTCTGTGGACCAAACAAGCTCTAAAACCAGGAATTCCTCTCCCACTGCTTATTACCCAAGGCCTAGAGGAGTTTAATAAACTGCTTGAGATCCCAGCTTAAAAAGTGGCAAAGAGGGGAAAAAAATCCAAAGCCATTCCAGGCCACTGGGCACATGACCTCCAGATGGAGCAAGTGGAGCTGACTTTGGCCAGAGAGATATGGCGGAAGGAGAAGCGATATTCCCCATAGGCCCATGCTACCAGCTGACCTTGTGGGAATCACAGTCTACACTACCAAGCTTGGCCCGTGGTCTTCTTATAAGAATGGTGGGCTTAGGAGTCAGGGCTTTGGGTTCAGATCACAGCTTCACTTGTCCTTCTCACGTTCTTCCTGAACCTCAATGTCTGACTGCGGGGTGGACCCTCCAACCCTCTCCTCTGATTCACCCATTGAGCGTGAAGAACTGTTACTCATTGAATTGGTGAGAACCAGCTATAGTCTCTGGACTGAGTGTACCAGGGGGTAAGACCACTGTGCCTTACAGGGTTGCACACCCCAGCATCCTTCCACCTCTTGCAGCAGATGCTCCCAAGGACAGGTGGGAACGACATAAGGCCAAGGGCTTTCTGCAAGCACAGCTGCATCCCTGCCACCCCCCATCCACCCTTTGTGGCCAGCCAGAACAGGAAGATCACAGACTTGAGATTATAGGAGATTCGAGATGGGGAGGGTTGACATAAGCTGCTCCACTGAACTCTCCAAGCTGATGGCAAGCAGTATGAGCACGGTTTTATCAGAACCCAGAAAGGGGGTACTGGGCCTTCATGTGGCCGTCATAAAGCAGCACCTGAGTCATTTTTAATTTTATCTTGCATGAATAGAACGTGAGGGGTGATTGATAGAGCAGTGGACCCCCAACCATCTGCCTCTTAGAAGTGATGTTAAATACCCCTGAGCACACCACCTAGCTTCTTGCCGACATATGAGGAGTGGGAGCTGTTGGTGGCTCTGAACACAGGGTGACAAGGTCACCACCTCACCTTGTCACCAAGGCTACTGCTTAGCATCTGGCACTGTGCTCTGAAGGGAGCTGCCCATGCTGACAGGTGAATAAGCAACCGGGACAGGGGTGGTGGGAACAGAGCCTCAGCTGCCTGTCATCTCCTAAAGACAACAGCAGGAGCCTGGTTAAGCCATTAATCATATCTAGAGCCATCCATGGCCACAGCCGACATCCTCTGGCATCTGCCTCTCCCAGCTGCAATGTCTTCCTTCTCTTGTTCTTTCCACGGAATGATCCCTGGGATTAGGAAAGAATACAAACCCTCAATTCCTCAGCCCTAAACTGTGCAGTTGGCCATGGGTCTGGGACAGGGCCGGATCTCCGGTGGCCTGCGGAGCATCTGGGCAGGGATGGGATGGTGCAGACACAGGAGGATGACCCGTAGCAGGTGGATGATGGACAGGACATCAGGTGATGTGGGCACAGCCAATGCCTAACTCCAAGTTTATTATTCTCGTAAGACGTAAGCTTCGCAAAGGCAGCCCTCCTCCCACCCCAGCCTCAGCCTTATCTTCAGTGCCTGCAACAGAGCTCAGCAAGTGGGGGTGGTGGGAAGATCTGTAAATATTTACTAAATGAAAAAATGTTAACTGGGTCTTAAATTCAGATCTGCCTTTGGACACATCTTTTCCCTCTCTGAGTCCCACTTGCCTTTCCTGTAAAATTACCCCAAGTTTCTTTCTTCTTGTCCTGAAACTATAGGGTTCTTTTAAGATCCCGGGCACAGAAACAAGAGGAGACATTTGGGATGGCTGCTTAACCACTCTCACCTCTCAAATAACTTCGGTTATGCTGGCAGGGAAGCCCCTGGAGGGCATGGCCGTGCAGATGGAGCCTCCAACTTGGGCATCAGGGAGCCAGGATGCCCGAAGGTCAACGGAGCAGCCATGCTTACTGTGAGCTGACATGCCGGACACTGTGCTTTGGGGAGTGTGGACTTCACAAGGTGCTGGTGGGCCGGTTGCTATGAGTTCCAGACCCCTTGCACAGATGAGGGAAGGAGGGCCCAGAAAGAAGGAACTGGCTGAGGTCACACAGGGAGGGGATGGCGGAGCCAAGGGCATGAGCCATTTTGATATTCATATAGAAGTGGTGGCTTGGGTGGCACTTACTGCACTGGGTCCTGGGCTGAACAAGACGCAATGTGACACCAGGGTCCACCTGGGGGTTTCTGCAGGTGGCTTCCGAGGAGGAAGACCAAACTGAGTCAGTAGCTTCTGCATCAGGCCGTGTTGAGTTGGGGGGATCTGAGGGGCAAGGGGGCAGTCATCATCTTCCGGGATGTTAAGCTCACTTCTAACGAGGGAGCATCTTTGGGGTTTCCGTCTCCTGCGCAACAGTGAGGGGAGCTTTGCTGCTATGACTTGGGTTTAACCTTTTTGGATGCACTGCTCACACATCATTGAAGAATAATGACAGGTTTCTCCTTTACCAAAATGGACTTCATAAAATAAATTGTCCAGTAAATTTTTAACAGAGAACTCACAGAACTCGCAAGATAATTTCATCCTTATTTTTCTTTATCGCGCTTCTCGTTCTCTGAAAACATTTATTTTCTGCTTACTGCCTGTCTCCCCAGGTAGGATGTTCCCTCTAGACATGCAGGAGGGGCTCTGACTGCTTACCATGGATCCCCCCTGTGGGGAACAGTGCCTGGCACTTAGCAGGTGCCCAACAAATATTGGTTCAATGAGGAATCCTGCTGGCACAGGAAACGAAGCTCCTGGAAACTCACAGGTTCCAGGCCCTAAAAATGCCCGCAAATCTCCAATGCCAAGAAGGCAATGCAAATCTTTTCTTGAGTTCTATAATTGCTTTCATTTGGGGACCAAACTGGGAGCTTGGGACATATTTATCTGATCACTACATGAATAATGCACACTATTAGCAAATTAAATTACCACCTACTTTTGCAGAGCACAGGTTATGAGCTGAATTATGATCTCTACAAACTGTGCATGGGGAAGCCCTGACGCAAACCACTTCAGAATGTGACTGTATTTGCAGTTGGGACTTTGAGAGGGGTGATTCTGGTAAAGCGAATCCTTTTGCATTGCCCCAATCCAAGCTGACTGGTGTCCTTATAAGAAGGGTACATTTAGACACACGGGGAGACGAGGAGGGATGCATGCAGACAGGCCATGTGAACACAGGGAGAAGTCGCTGTCTACAAGCCAAGGAGAGATGTCCAAAGAAACCAGACCTACTGACACCTGCCTCTTGGACTTTTAGCCCCCAAAACCATAGGGCGATACGTTTGTGGTTTAAGCCACCCACTTTGTGGTACTTTGTTACAGCAGCCCTAGCAAACTAACACACAGAGGGAGCTCTGATTGGCTATCCCGGAGGTGTCCCAGGGATAGGGGCACATTGGGGGTAGGACAAAGTCTATGCCCATGGGAATTTAAATAGAGGTAGCATTGGCATCTTCCTGTGGGCATAAGCTGGCATTGCTTTTGTAAACAAGGAATAATAAGTACATTTATCTCCCAGGACTATTTCTAAAGTTGTGGTGTGATGCTCCATGTAAAATGCTTAGTACAGTGTCCAACGTAGCATGTGAATAATAAACACTAGCCTACACTTTTAATATAATACTTCAAGAGTGTTGAAGAAGCACGTATCCAAGCTCTAGACGTGCTTATACAAGTGTAGTGTGTGGTACATGCACATATTTGCATGTGCGTGGTGGGCTCTGAGCAGACGCTCACAGGTGCTTGAGTGCTGATACGGGTGCACGTTTGTGGGGATGCATTCATGTCGGTGTGTCACACGAAAAAGTTCCTTAACTTTTTCAGTTGGTTCGTTCATTCATTCATTCATCCAAATTTCTTGCCCACACATATATACACAATGCAGACAGACAAGGAAACCATGATAGAGGTAAAGAGGAGAATTAAGGGCGAATGGAGAAAGAGCATTTATTTCAGTTCGATGTATCAGGGAAAACTTCCTGGAGGAGGTGGCACTTGATTTGACTCAGCCAAGGGAAGACGAGTAAGGCCATTGCCTGGAGTTATGTAGGGGAGAGAAATAGCAGTATGCACTCAAAACTACAAACAGTTTGGGCTGATTCCATTCCTTGGAACCCTTCTACCCGTGCTGGACCCCTCCTTCCCTGTAGAAACCTCCAGAGTCCCATGATCACAGAACAGAGAGGAAACATGGATGTCAAGGAGCCATGGCTTTATTTTGTACAGACCAAGCATGCTGGGATCCCCATGCCTGAGGGATATGCCTCCTGCTGGGCCCCTCTTGCCTCTCAAGCACAGCCATGCTGGCTGGCTCTGGACTGAGGGTCCCTGGGGAGGTCTGGCTGGTCTCTCTCTCTCTCTCTCCCCAGACAGTTATGGAGTCAGGAAGTCTTCAACGGCAGTACATCTCAGGAGGCTGTAAACAAACGCAGGTCAGAGTGGATCAATGGGTTGCAGGAGGTGTGTTTTGGGGGTGGAGGCCCTAGCGTCCCAAATCCCCAGGTGACACTCCTGCAGAGACACCACCCGTTCCCAGAGGAATGAAGGATCGTAGGCAGCAGAAGGGGAACGAGTGGAGACACACGTAGGATACAGCTCCCAAAGGGCCAAATGTCTGAGCTCGGCACAAAATGACACTTCCCCGAGGGTGGGGATGTCTGGCACTCACATCAAACTCACAGTGTTACTTTGGGGGGTGGTATTATTTGCCCTGCCCTTGAGCTGTGGACACAGGTGCTTGGCCAGGTCACATCATTTGCCTAAGATCTCATGGCCAGTTACAAGGAAGACGTGAGCTTTGAGGGAGCTTGCTTGCTTCTGAATCCCCTAATACATTTGCCTTATGGGAGCCGGGGCTGTGTTGTTCAGTTCAAGCCTCCAGCGTGGAGGATTTTTTTGGCAGGTGCTCTGTTATCACGGTGAACACCGCTGGGAGGGAGGACTTGAGTTTAAAAAAAAAAATGGCAGAGACAAGATGTTCTGTGATGACTTCTGCTAAGAACTGTTCTCCTTATGGACGTGTGCCCTTTACTTGGCCTTTGAAACTGCTTTCTGTGTCCCCGAGAGCATAATAATGTAAATGAATATCACATCTCTTCCCGGTAATTGAGAGCAGAGAGAAGGCCATGTTAAGTCAAATTAATTTGCTCTGATACAGTCCAAGCCCATCTTCACAGAAGGGGCAATGGCTTTTTGATGGGCTGAGGGTGGCTCTCGAAGTAGCAGGTCTATGGAAGTGGAGGCCGGGTGGCTCGCTTGGGTCCAGGGGGCCTCTGGAAGGGGGGCTAGGGAGGGAGGCAAGGCCTGGAGCTGCTTCCAGTTCAGTGGCTAAGAGATCTCTGGAGGCCGCATGTTATTACCGGGCAGAGGGTTTGCCTTGTGTCTGGACCAGGAGGGAGGTGCTCACATGTCCTCCGCTGATGCCCAACTTTCCCCTAACTGGCTTTGCCTTTCAGCCTGGAGCTGTGAACTGGAAATGCCCAGGGCCCCAAGGTTTGAAACGTGCTCTGGAAGGACTTGTCAGGGGCCAGCCCTGCGTCAGGGCAAAGAGCACAAAACTGGAGGTCAAGGTGGCTGGGTTGGCAGCAGACTCACTTTGTGGTGGGGAGGGGCCTTGATCTTGAGGTCTCCTTCATTTGTTTTACTGGGGAGGTTGGAGTTGAGGAGTTCCAACATCCCTTTAAGTGTAGATGGTTGTGATGTCGAGGGAGGCAACCTCTTTAAAGATCCAGCTCCGTCACGGAGGCTCTGCATTTACTCCTGTGCATGCTGGGAACATGTATTAGGGTCACCAGTGGGGATTCTGGAGTTTTGAATGCCAGTTCCACCTGGGTAACTTCGTACAAGTGGCTTGACCTCTTTGACTCAGTTTGCCAATGTGTGAAATGGGAATAAATCATACTAACCTCCTTTTGGGGGTGACCGTGGATCTTAACTCACCTGTTTGATATGTACACCCAACAAATGTAAGCCATTATGAGCAATGGATTCCTCTTCCTACCTTCAGTCTGGAGAAGTTCCAGGGTTAGCACTGGGGTAGGAGAGAAGGCAGAGAGCAGCCCTACTTCTCCCAGTGCTGCTCTGGGACCTTTGCTCTCACTCCTTCCCCTTCCGCCAACCCCTACCTGGGGCCTCAGTTTCTCTCTGGATATTTAATGCAAGAGTTGGACTCCACTATTCCCAGAGCCCCTTCTACCCTGGCCTGAGCCTAGCTCACAAGATCTGCCATCATTAATGTGGACAGAGCACCACGGCTCCTCCAGCTCCAGGTGGAATGGAGGCCTGGAGAGACAAGACAAGAGTGGGGAAACTGAAGACCCAGAACCTTCTTTAGCATTGCCCCACAGGACCCTCTGGCTTTCTGATGGGTCTGCATTTTAAAGTACTAAGGAGTCAGTGGCACCTAGTAGAGCACTTTGGATGCAGCAACTCATTATTTCTGCAAAAACCTCTAAAGCCCGTCGTCTCTAGAGAAATCATGCACAGCGTGGAAGGCAGTGGCAGCGACAGGTTTTCTCCAGGCTGGCAGGCCTGGGCGGGCTATTTGGTGTTCACTCCCCCCAGAACGGCCCCCGCCCGTTGCTTTTTACCTGTACTGGCTCCTACTTCTGGAGGTATTTCTTCATTATGCTCTCCACATCCTCGTCTTTTGTCCCCACCCCCGGCTCTCTGTGCTCGGGGGACGTTCGCTCGCCACCATCACCCTCCAGCCGTGGCATCCTTGGTCGGCTCTTGATGCTGTCGGCGCTTTTGAAAGACACGATGGAGCTGGAGGAGGACGACGAGTCAGAGAGGTGAGCAGGGTCCTCCTTGGACTCCGGACTCTTTTTCAAAATGGTCTTGATCCCTGAGAGAACGTTCCGGTCGGCCTCCTCTGTCTCAAAGTGGATGCGTGAACGCCGTGGACTGTCTGGACCCTCTTTGGCTGCTCTGGTCAAGGACACAGGAGTCTCAGGCCTCCGGATGGCCGGGAGGAAGTCATCGAAATCCACTTTGGTCTTGCGTTCGTAGTTGAGGCTTGGGACCTTCCAGGTGAAAGGATCACTGTCCAGGGATTCCCCCATTAGGTGGGCAAACTGGCGGTTCTGGAAGACGAGTGGCTCCTTCCCCAGGTCTGGACAGCCCGCATCTTCGAGTGAGGACTCCAGGCAGCGCCTCCGAGGGCGCAGTGTGGGTGACAAGAGCGTGTCCCTGGCTGTGCTTGGGGAGCTCAGTTTTCTCCCCACGTTCTGCCCTGATTCGAAGAGGGACTCGCAGGAGCTGAACCGGGTCTTCAGCTTCTCAGGCAGCAGGGGGGTGCCCTCCGTGCCCTGGGAAGAGATGCATTTCAGGCTGGTGGACCGCAGGAGCCCGGCCGACGACGTCCCGCAGGCGCCCTGGGGCTCCGGGGCTGCTGCCTTGGCCCCAGGCCTCAGCGAGAGGTCTCCAGCGTCGCTACCCGCCCTGGCCCTCCGCAGCGTGGAGGCCCCGGTGGTCTGGTAAATGGGTAGAGTGGGCCAGTCCTCCAGGCCCAGTGGGGACCCCTGGCCCCTCTGAGCTCTCTTCCTCCGGAGACCCTCCACAAACTCCGACAGGGCTGCCGAGGGGCTGGGCAGCTTTTCCCTGGACGCTGGGGACGCATCTGCGCTCTGAGAAGCCGGGGAAGAAGACCGCGCTCCCAATCTCTCCGTGGACTTTCTCTGCCCACCACGCTCGTCGCCGTCCCCCAGATGGTAGTACTTTTGCCGTCGGAGGCAGAGGGGAGAAACAGACTTGTCCCCCGAGGTCTGGCTCTGCACCGTCCGGGCTCTGCTCAAGGCGGACGCCACCTGGGACCTCTCTGCATCCCCGGCTTCCTCGTTCATCCTGCGCCAGGAAGACACATGCATGCGGTCAGTGGAAACCGTGCAACGCATACAATCTGTGCAACTGGTGTGAGAGCCGCTCAGCATAGGCGCTAATACTATTTTTCTTTGGACACACCACCCCTACCACACTCTCAAATGAACAGAATCATTTAATGCATAAATTCAAGCCATGTAAGTGATTTCTTGTTGCTTTCCGAAATGCAATTTCTGCCTATAATTAAACCCAGCTAAGCACGTGTGAGTGGATTAAAACTGCAGTTAGGACAGGTGACTTGGATTTATGAGCCATCATATCTGACACGATAGGACCTGCCATCCCAGAACCTGCTGCGAAATAAGTGGTTTACTTCTTGAAGACTCTAGGGGGATTCATGGGGGGCTATTTATTTATTTAGGGCCAAGCCCAGAGGAAGGTCCTGCACCAAGCAGGGCTTCTGAGAGTCAGTGACCCAAATATGTCTCAGTGGGGGTGCTCCACAACACCCTTGATTATCTTATGAGGTGGAGGTAAAAACACAGTCCCCCCAAAAGGGAAAGATTTTCATAAAATAGACACGAAACCAAGTCTATACACAAGAGGACAGACGGTTTCTATTCCGGGACTATACCAGGCTTGGCTCTGATGCAGAGGCATTTTGTAGCAGCTGAGCCAAGAACACTCCCCCTCTGAAAAGTAGGAGCCTTGCAGCGAGGTGAAATTATAGACTATAAAATAAAGGGCATCTTTACAGGAGAGAGACCGGAGTCCATCAACCATTCCTTTAATAAATAAAACCCATTTGTCCTCCCCCTAAGAGAAATGACCCCCCTTCTCATCCATGGCAAAGTTTTATAATTTATAAAAAAAAGGGGGGGGGATGAATGTCAGAGCTTTGGCATGGCGGACAAAGTCAGGGGCTGGAGCCTGATTATGGCCAAGGGCCATGTTTAGGCAGGTTTCTCGTCATTATCCTGCTTCTCTACACTGTTGCTCCAACTGTAACAATGGGATTCAGCCCCCTTTACATAAGGGGTGGTTGGGATTCTGGCACAAGACTCTGGGGAGGGCTTCTTGCTCGCTGTGGTATGATATCACCATTTCCACCTCGACCACACGGGACAGTTTAGAAGGAAAAGAGAGGACCACAATGACCCAAAGTGCTTTTTAATCTGTTCAGGGAGCCAAGCCGATGGTCCCTAGAGGAGATACCCAGATTGATAGGAAGGTACAGACAGGGTAAGGGGATCAGGGTCCTTTCTAGGGACATGGGTAGGGACCTGCCTTCCTGAGCTCCCGAAGCCAAAGCTTCAACCTTCCCATATGGCTCTCTCTTCTGGGGTTGGCAGGAGCCTCCCTGGACCTTGGCTTGTGGGAGGTCACCATGGCAATGATGCTCTGTTACAGAGTTCCATGAGCGACAGACACAGGGCTGGCTGTGTTCATCTGCTTCTCCTTCTTCCCTTGGTCAGCTAGGTGGAGGGTCAAAGTCATGGTCATGATGGGGGCGACCACAGGGTCAAGGTGGTGGTCTAGGTGAGCTACCTCTGTCACCCACTCTCTTCCCCATCCTCCAGACTTCTCTGGCAGAGGCATGCTCCCCACTCCTTTCCCAGCCTCCTGTCTTGAACAAGCCCATCCAGCTTCCAGTCTGCAAGAGATGCACGCAGGCATGGTGCTGACATGTGAAGTCACAGGAATGAAAGAAAAGCGCTGGGGCACGATGGCTGGCACCTAGCTCCTCAAAGAATGGGGGCGAGATGAATAATTAAGAACCAATAACTAACAGCTGTGCATCATGGATCACAAACAGCTCATGGTGATCCTTAAGACTCCTAGGAATCTCTGAATCTCGAGCCTAATCACAGCTGGACTCCGTGAAAGCCTCAGTTCAAGCTCCAGGAGGGATGAGCAGAGGAGTGAGTGAGCAGGTGACCTGGCTGCTCATCGTTCCTGAGAAAGCTTGGTCCCCATGTGCTAAGACAGCAGCCACACCATTTGCCAAGAGCATCTGCCTCCTTTCCCGTTTCTTGGCTGTCACCTCCAGCTCTGTCACCACTGGACGTGGGCTGGAGTGCCCCCTTTATGAGGACCCGAAGGTGTATGGTCAATATCATTGCCTTGGAATCCCTCCCCGAGCACATGGCGAGACAGCCTTCTCGCTCTTTGCTTTATCTTTACTTTTTATTTTTATTTATTGATTTTTAAAAATAAACAGCTCGGAGCTGCCAGGGGCAATGGGCTACCACCAGAGCCAACAAAAGTCATTTCTGTCCTGCCTTGGCCCTGAAGGGAGGTGGGCATTGATGAATGTGTCTCAGGTGCTCAGGCCCATTCATCACCTGCCATGTGGGGATGGTGCGATTTAGGCTCCTGTCCCTGAGTCTCCTGGGGTGCTGATACCCCACTCACCCCAGCTCCCACCTTGAGCGCTGGCTGTGGGTGCCAGGACAGGGCATGGGGAGAGGGATGAAAGAGGAGTTAAGAGGAGGAAGGGGGGAGGAGGAGGGAGGGGAAGAGGAGAAGGAGGAAAGGGGAGGAAGGAGGTGGAGAGGAGGAAAGGGGCAGGAGGAAGAAGGGGAGGAGGAGAAAAAGGGGAAGAGGGGAAGATGGGGAGAAGGAGGAGGAAGGGAAGAAGAGAAGAAAGTGGAGGGAGGGGAGTAGGAAGAAGGGGAGGAGGAGGAGGAAGAGGGGGAAAGAAGGAAGAAGGAGGAGGCTTAAGAAGGAGGAGGAGGAAAGAAGGAAGAAGAAGTAGAAAAAAGCAAAAAGAGAGGAGTTGGGGAGCCCCCACCCGCCAGCCATTCTGTCAGGACTGTGCAGGCTCTCCTCCCCGCTCCCCCTGACTTGGCACGGAGCCCACCTCACAGCAGCTGCTCAGTAAATGTTGTTGAACTGAATCAAGTCTACCTTGGAAATAGGTCTACAAGGAAGAGGACCTAGAAGGACAGGAGAAGGGGAGGAAGGGCAGAAGGAAGCGGGAAGCAGGCAAACAGGCAAGTGAGCAGCTGTGGTGAGAAGGGATGGGGGCTGGAGTGCAGGGGGACAAAGGGAAGGAGGAGGGTGTCTGAGGGCAAAGGTGGGGACAAGGGGTTATGGGGAAGAGGTGCAGGCTGCAGGGGAGGATCTGCCCTCCTCGTCTTTGATCCAAGGAGGGATGGGTTGGGGGGCACAGCAGGCCACCAGCAGCCTAGGAGTGGGGGCCTGGAGGACCCAGGCTGGGAGAGCTGGTGTCCAGGACACCTGGCACAGGATCACTAGGACCGACCCATGGGGACGCCCAGATCCCCCAGACCTGACAGACCTGACTGCCTTCCCCAAGACCCGCCAGAAGCAGCACCTTCCTTAAGGGATGCAAGCCGAAGTGTCCCAGCCTGGTGGTCACTGAGCTGCACGGAGGAGCCCAAGGGCCCAGTGTTCTGGGGGTGGGGTGGGCTGGGTCCTGCTTTCCTGGAGTTGTCTGGTGCAGTCAGAGCCTCAGCTGGTGGGTGGAAACAGGACCTCGAGCCAAGCTCGTAGACCCCTGGGGAGCCAGAGGGGAAGGAGGAGGGGATAGAAGGAGAGGGCAGTAGGAGACACAGGGAAGGGGAGGGCAGGGCAGCAGCAGAGAAAGAAAGGAGTGGTGGCTGAGGACTGCCTCCTGGATCTGCCATTCGGAAGTCCACCCACGTCTCTGCGATGCCGGTGTCTATTTCCCGTCTGCATTTCCACTCAAAGTACGGAAGTTCCTTGCATCCACCCCTTTCTGTGTGCACACCGCAGGATTTAATGTGAATGCAGACACCCTCTTGCAGGCTTCAGGGGGAGGGTCCCAGGTCTGCCCTTTGAGGCGGGAAGGTCCTCTCCATTTCTGAGGCGGCTTTTGATATTTCAAACCAGCCTGCTGTTTTCATCCACGGACCTGGGAAGACTCATTTTTCCCCCAGTTGTCCTTACTGGACAGCTTGGTTCAGATAGAACTCTCCTCCATCAGCATCACATGATAGATGGATGACAGATAATCAAGATGTCGCTGTGCCTGCCTCCCAGAACCTTGGCCAGGGCGAGCGATAACGGATAGAAGTTTTTCTGAGTTACTGGGAGACAGGTATGGACAAATGCTAGGCAGGGACATGCTGTTTCTCTAAGAAGAGATTCCAGAAGCATCTTGGGAACTTCTGCTGTCTGGCCTTTAGTCTATCAGAAGAGCAATAGCTCTCTAGAATACTTGCTGAAAGGAGCCAGCAGGCATCCCTGAGAATCTAGCCACAACACCAGGCTGGTCCCCTAATTGAGTGGAGGGGGTAGTCAGTTGTCATTGAAACAGGCACCTCTAGGCTGGGCACCTACTGTGTGCCAGGCACTGTGCTGAGTGCCATGCCTACAAGAGAGACCAATCTGATAGGCCTCCTGCTCTCCCGGAGCTGCCAGCCATGTTCATTTATAATCTTTATAGCAACTCCAGAGATAGGATTTATGACCTTCAAGCACAGCAAGGGGGGTGGTGACCTCCCCAAGCACACATGAGTGGAAATGACAGAGGTGGGGTTCCAATCCCAGGAGAGATGACCCCACGGCCAGTAGCAATGTCCTCTGTAAACTTCCTTTAAGCCCTGCGATGTGATACAGAATTAACAGTTTTTCCTATGTCACCTTGTCCAGATAACATTTGTCACTTGAAGCTTGGTTTGCTTCTGCCACTCACCAATCACATGGCCTTGGGACAGTCACCTATCTCTTAGCCTCAGTGTCTTCAGCTATGAAATGTGGGAAATCAGGTCAATGTTGCAATGTTGTGGAATTAAGGTCTCCAAGGGGCAGGGGTTTTGTCTGTCATATTCACTGCCCCATCCTCCAGTGCCAAGAACAGCATCCTAGCACACTGTAGCTGCTCCACAAACATGTGCTCAATTAATGAATGAAATGCCAGTGCCCTGGCACCTAATAGATACTTAACTACTGTGTGTTGGATGAGTGGGTTAAGCTCTAGTGCCTACCACCTAGTAGGTGCCCAATTGATGTTTATTAAGTGAATTGATGAAGAAACATGAAATGCTGAAAATGCTGTATTAGTGGCTTAACCTTCTGAAGGTTTATTAGGGAGATGAGGATATGAACATCCAGATGTACTGGAATTTGCATTTTCTTACCTCCTAGGCTAGGAAAATGGGCTTCAGAGGCAGACAGGTCCAGATTAAAATCATGGCTCTGTTCTGGCCCAGCCAGGTCTCGTGTAGAGCTGGAACTTGCTCAGCTGGAAGAGTGGGAATGATAATGCCCTATCTCACAGGGATCTGTGAGGCATCAGAGAGGACATATATGATCGGTATAGCCAGTTCCTGTGAGTGTTGTCCGGGTCTACCGCCACTTGCCCCCAGCACTCCATGCAAGGCGAAGAGTGGTGCACTTCAACATGCATGTGTTACTTATTCGGTTCAAAATGCTGCTCTTAGTAAATGTATGTTTACAAATGTTAATGCTTGTTTGATTGTTTTTCTTTAATGGCCCTGCCCATCAGGGCTAGAGAAGGCCCCAGACTGAGGGCAGAGGTTCAAGAACAAGCAGTTGCTATATATGACCCTGATCTGAGCAGCACAGAAGAAGGACAAGCATATCAAAGTGGTCTGTTGGGTGGCAGAATGAGCCAGCTGCCGAGACATGTGTCTCAGCAGGGTCCACACTCCTGTTCCTGCCAGGCTGTCCTGTGAATGAGGCTCCAGCATTTTACCACATGAGTAGACGCTCCATGAATATCAGGTGAAGAATGAAAAAGGACCTCTATATGCATGTGATTTGTATGCACGATCTCATCAGAATCAGAATCCTTGCCCCATCTTTCAGATGAGGAAATTGAGTCTCACTGGTGAGAAGCCATTTACTCAAGGTCACACTTCTAAGTGGCAAAGCCTGGATTTGAACCCTGGTGAGCCAGATCTGAACCTCTTGCCTTTTCCTTCCATGACATCCTACACCCTCCCGGTAGAAAGCTGAGTGGAAACCTCAACTAGTTGAACTCATATCTACATGTTTATATATTTCAATGTCCACTGAGACATAATGAACCAAAAAAGTGAGGTCCAAGTGAAGGAGAGATATGGGATTCACCGGCTTTTGACATCATTACACAGCAAAAATAATTCCCAGGTCTGAGTCTGGGCAGAGCTTGAGCCAACTGTAGCTATAGGAAACTGGATGCAGACTTAATGACGCCATGAATCATCCCCCGAGATGTGCTGTCACCCCCATTCTTCATCCTCACCCTGAAATTCAAGAGGAAATTAAAAATGTATAGATGTTCTAATACTAGCAAGGCCTGGGATGGGAAACCAGATGTGCTTTTACAATGACCTGAAGGTTTTGTGACCAAGGCCAACACAACGGTGGATAATCTGTAATAAACATTGATATGGTGCCGGCAACTATGCAAGATGTGGTAGGAACGTGAGACATTTATTAAATCCCTATAGGGTGCTGCTGAATTCCGCATAATCACTACTGTAGCCTGTGCCTTTAGGCTTTGCAGAAACTCCTTGATTTTACCTTCACAATAGTCTTCTATTATAATCCACTATCGTAATCTTCCCATTTCGCAAATGAGGCTCAGAAGGATATGCAACTTGCCATGTAATACATGGGAGAACATGGATTTAAGCCAAGGAGTCCAATTCCAGGATCCATGTCTCTTGGCTGCTCGCTCTCCTGCCCTTTGCTGGCCTATTTTACAGATGAGGAAACAGAGACTGGGAGAGGCATGTAGGCTTGCTGAGGAAGTAGTAGAGCCAAGGGTCTCCTCTCAGTCTGACTGTATACAATGCTAGGCTGAGCTCACGGCAGCAGAGGACACCTTTCCTTCCTGGAGAACACATGGTAGGAGTGGCAACTAGATAGACCCGCAAAGAAAGGTCAGTAGGACAAAAGTTCTGGGTAAATTGAGCCTCAGGGTAATTGCAGCAGGAGGTTGGCAAGGGAGAGAGGTGCCAGGGCCTGTGTACTTGGCCTTCTGGGGGACATTGGGGTTGAATGAGGCTTTGGAAGGGGGGTAGGGTTTGGGCAGGGATATCAAGGAAGACATGCTAAGCACCAGAAAGGGATCACCATCCCTCCCCCCCAAACCTGCCAAGTTATGAGCTTATTTAATCTGCAAAACCCTTGGCAAGCAAGAGCTGATCATCTAAATCTCACAGACAAGGAAACCAAGGATGAGAAAGGCTATCCAGTTGGAAGACTCAAAACAAGGAGAAAGCCACGGAGTAGGATAACCAAAGAAGCATGCTCAACTGCAATGAGCCTGGTTACTCCTGGAAGAAAGGTACAAAGACTTGAGACAGGAAACAGACTCTAAATATCCTACATTCTTGATATCTTGATCCTATATCCTATATTCTTCATGATGGTTTCTATGAGACAAGATAACTCCCAAGTCTTCCTTGCTGTTGACTCTGATCTTAAGTGGCTGCTGAGTCCTTGACACTGGGGCAAAAGCAATCCAGTGACCCGCCCTCAGTAGATGGCTGTCTACCTACCTCCTGTGCACCAGGAGACTTTGCTTTGGCCTCACCCCTACATTCTACTTGGTCCCAGGTACTAGGACCAGCTATTTTTGAATGCAGTTGCCCATCAGAACCATCCCTGATACTCTATTAAAACACACCCATGCACGCATGCATGCACACACACACACACACCCACTTCAGTGTGATGAAGAGGAGATGAAGGGCTATTCTAGTTTCAAGAGAATAAAGGCTAACCAAAGATGGGAATAAAAGAGGGAAAACTGTGTGTGGGAAGAGAGGGGGTATATGGGTACCCCTTAATTTTTCTGTAATCCTTCTTAAAACTTCCCCCCCCCAAAGAAACTCTAATAATTTTTTTTAAGAAGAGAGATTAAAGAAACAACAACCAAATGCAATGAATATCTTTGATAGGGTACAGTGATATAGACAGTTTTAGGATATTGGGGGTAATATAGATATTGGGATCTTGGATGATCTTATTGGTTTGTTTCATTTTCTTAGATGGGAGAGTGTTGTAGTAGTTAGGAAATGTCCTTCTCAGGAGAAAGTTGGGAAAGTATTTGAAGGAGAACCGCCATGATGTTTTCAACTTACTTTCACATTGTTTAGCATTTAAAAAATGTGTTTAGATATGGATAGAAGTATAAAAGGAACTAAATGAAATGAAGAAATGAAGTGTATACACAAAACATTGGTCATTGTCAAATTAAGGTGGAGGCTAATAGAATGGATGGTGCCCAGATATTTCTGGAGTAGGAATATATAAGAAGAAAGAAGGTAGGAAGGACACAAAGAGAGGGTGAGTGATACTTACAGGTGATTTGGAAGAACCACTATTCCATGTTACAATGAAACCCACACACACAAAAAAAGCAAAACAAACATCTTTCCTCATCCTTCAATGTTCAGACCAACTGTAGCCTTCTCCAGAAAGCCTTCCCTCATCTCCCAGGCTGGGTGAGGTGTCTCCTTTGGCTTCCACAGCCCCTGTGCTTCCCCATCGCTGGGGATCGCAATTGCTTGTTGACTTATTTATAACCCCTAACAAGATTATTATGAACTAGAATGGATTATTCTTCTACAAATCCCTGGTATCTGGAAAAGCATCTCAAGGAAAGTTCACTGATGGGAAAGAATGAAGGAATGGAGGTGTAGAGGGAAGGGAAGCATGTGGAAATGTAGAAAGAATGAACAAAAGGGCTCCATCTGACTCCTCTAGCTGGTTAATTCAGACTCCAGCAGCCCTACTTCTCAGCCAGCCAATCCCACTTCTCTGAGTTTAAAAACAATAGATTCTAAGCCAACTTCCGGCACACAATCTGGAGTGAATGCTTCATGTCTAAGCCCAAGCCAAAAGCTTTGTTTCATTGCTATAGAATTTCATCAACTTCTAGAATATCAGAATGGAAAGGGAGCTGAAACCCCAGCTAGCTTGAACTCCTCATTCTTTTTTCTCTTAAATATTTTATTTATTTATTCATGAGAGAGAGAGAGAGAGAGAGAGAGAGAGAGAGAGAGAGAGGCAGAGACACAGGCAGAGGGAGAAGCAGGCTCCATGCAGGGAGCCTGACGTGGGACTCGATCCTGGGTCTCCAGGATCAGGCCCTGGGCTGAAGGCAGTGCTAAACTGCTGAGCCACCTGGGCTTCTCCGAACTCATTCTATACCTGGAAGGGAAGAGAATATCTCAGTTCATACTCTGATGACACAGTGAAAGTATTGGTTCTATTCCTCCTCCTCCTCCTCTTTTTCTTCTTCTTCTTCTTCTTCTTCTTCTTCTTCTTCTTCTTCTTCTTCTTCTTCTTCTTCAGAGAGGGAAGGGGGAGGGGCAGAGGGAGAGAGAGAGAATCCCAAGGAGACTCCCCACTGAGCACAGAGCCTGATGTGGGGCTCAATCTCACAGCCCTGAGATCACAACCTGAGTCGAAATCAAGAGTCAGATTCTTAACTGACTGAACCACCCAGGCACTCCTATACTTCTTTACCTTCTGATACAATTTCCACAATGTTTTGAAATAACAAACTGGATATGTCAACGGATTAAAATCTCTAGCTGGATTGGAGATTCAACTTGGGTTCAACATATTTAACAAATTTTCAATGCATTCCTTCACTTTTCACTGACATTGCCTCAGTGGAATGTGGTGCAATGGAAATAGTCATTAAAAAAAACCCAGACTTAATCAAAAAAGGACCCAGTTCCTCATGAAAATATAGTTTTAAGTGGATGGAAATTATCCAGCCATCCAGCCAGCCACCCCTCCTTACATCCATCCAGAGTCGTTTACTGAATCCATGACCCCAGATGCCATCAATACGAAGATCAATAGCCCTAGCAGTACAGAAGATTACAGTCTAACAGGGAAAGTAGATTCACCAAGTTTATGACTGGAAGGAAATTTGAATGAAATCTTCATATCCTCTTAGGCATGGAAATCAAAGAAGAAATGTTTACTTAGCAAAGAGAGTAAAAAGTCTAGCTCAGCATTCAGTTTCTGGGTGTGATAGATGAGCTTTTCTGGATATGATAAAACTAGATTTTCCAGAGGGAATCTCCACTTAGAAAAACTAGAAAAGCTAAGTTTAAATTTACAGGCATTGGAGAGCACCAAAGCAGCCAGGACTTGAAGGGTCAAATTTTGAAAGAGAGAAGTATGTTGAAGTGACCCCAGCACTATGGCATTTTACCTCTGGAGTTCTGTTTCTTTCTTTCGTCTTTCTTCTTTCTCTCTTATGAGAGACACAGAGAGAGGCAGAGACATAAGCAGAGGGAGAAGCAGGCTCAGGAGCCTAATGCAGGACTCGATCCCAGGACCCCGGGATCATGACCTGAGCAGATGCTCAACCGCTGAGCCACCCAGGTGTCCCTGGAGTAATTTTCTGATGTTGAGGAACAACTAATCCAAGTTTATGACTGGAAGGAAATTTGAATGAAATCTTCATATCCTCTCAGGCATGGAAAGCAAAGAAGAAATGTTTACTTAGCAAAGGGAGTAAAAAGTCTGCACATGCAGATATCAAGACTTACATATAAAGCTACATTAGCTAAGGCAATGGCAAATCAGCTCAAAGATGGACAAGTAGAAAAATGGAATAGAACAGGGTCTAAAATATATATATAAATCACTTGATTTAATAGAAGATGATATGGTTGTAAAATGTGAAAAATATGATTCCTTTTAAAATACACAACAGGGCTAGTTGGATATTCATATGGCAATGAATCTCAACCTCTACCTCATACCATAAATATTAATTCCTGATGAATTGTATATCCAGATATAAAAGTTAAATCAATACAGTATTTGTAAGAAAACATAGGGGGACATGTTCATAATTTGGAAGTAGGCAAATAAATTTTCAATGGGATAGGAAAAGAACCAACCATAAAAGAAAATATTCTATGCTTAGTTACATTAAAATTAAGAACTTTTTTTGTCAAAACAAATCAGAAGATGGTGAAAAAGGCATTGCATCAAATGAAGAGGATCCACATACTCAAGAAAGGACTTATATCTAGAATATATTAAGGACTCCTACAAATTAATAAAAAAGAGACAGCCCAAAAGAAAAAAACATCATGGGCAAAAGTCTTGATCAGACATTTCACCAAACAGGGTATTCCAATAAGCATATAAACATATGAAAAGGTTTCTTTACAAGGAATATGCAAGTTAAAACCAAAAAGGTGGCTCTATCAATATCTACCAGAATAGCTAACTTTAAAGAAAAATGACAAAATCAAGTGTTAGCAAAAAATGCAGAGTGACTGGAACCCCTATCCACAGCTGGTCAGAATATAAATTGGTACCACTGTCTTGACAATATTTACTAAAGTTGAAAATATACCTATGGCCCAGCAATTTTACTCCTGGGCATAAACCCAACAGAAATCTAAATACATGCAAGAAAAGATGTGCACAAGATGGCCCATAGTAGTGCCATCCATAATAGTGTTAAACTAGAAACAACTGAGGGGCACCTAAGTTAAGAGTCCAACTTATTTTTTGACTTAGGTCATGATCTCATGGGTCGTGATATGGAGCCCTGTGTTAGGCTTTGCATTCACTGAGCAAGTCCACTTGGAGATTCTCTCCCTCTGCCCCTGCCCCCACTTCCTTGCTCTCTCTCTCTTTCTCTCTCTGTCTCTCAAATAAATAAATAAATTTTTTTAAAAAACTGCTAGCAACAATCTAACTGCCTATTACTAACTGAATGAGTCATTATTATATATTCCTAAAAAGGAGCATTATAGACCAGGTTTTCTCAATGGCAGCATAATTGACATCTTGGACCAGATAATTCTTTGCAGCCAGTCCTATGCATTGCAGGATGTTTAGCAGCATCCTGGTCTTCTACAGTAGAATCTGTCTCTGTTATGATTACCAAAGATATCTCCAGACATTATCAGCTATCTGCTGGCAGAGAGGGGGCATGCAAAATTGTCCTCATTTGAGAACCACAGTAATAGACTATAGAGCAAAGAAGTCAAGGGAATTAGCCCTACATGTAACAATGTGAGTTACTCATAATATTAAAAAGGGAGCCTGGGTGATGCAGTCGGTTAACATCTGATTCTTGTTTAGCTCAGGTCATGATCTCAGCCCTGTGTCCAGCTCTAATTTCAGCTTGGAGTCTGCTTGAGAATCTCTCTCTCTCCCTCTGCCCCTCCTACTCGTGTTCTCTTTCTAAAATAAAATATATATATATATATTTTTTTTTTAAAAACCACCTAACATTAAAAGAAAGAAGCCAGATGCCAAAGAGTACTACCAGATACTTCCTCTTACACAGAATTTTTAAAAATCAGTCATATCTAATTCATAGTGTTAGAAGTCAGGATGGTGGTTACCTTTGAGGGAGGATGAGGTCATGAATTGAACAGGTGTAAGAAGGTTTTAGGGGCACCTGCAATGATCTGGTTTTGATTTGGGTAGTAATTACATAGGTAGGACCCATTTTTTAAAATTTCATAAAGATGTACTTTCCAGAATGTGTATTACTTTTTTTAAAAAAGATTTTATTTATTTATTTATTTATTTATTTATTTATTTATTTATTTATTTATGAGAGACACAGAGAGAGAGGCAGAGACATGGGCAGAGGGAGAAGCAGGCTCCCTGCAGAGAGCCTGATGAGAGACTCGATTCCAGGACCCTGGAATCACAACCTGAGCCAAAGGCAGATGCTCAACCACTGAGCCACCCAGGTGCCCCCAGGATGTATATTTCAATAATAGTTCTACTTCACAAAAATAGAGCTCAGTCAGAGAACCACAAGTTCTAAAAAATGTTCTGGACCATCAACGTTTAATCCAAATGGTTTTTACATAAACTTGCAGCTAAATTAGATGAGCCTCAAAATTCCTGAGACAACCACAGATCTACCATCCAATACCTGGAGTTTTAGATAGAAAACAGCCCTCCTTCCCATGGGAACCCATCCAAGAGTCATGTTGGCTTCAGAGATGAATCCTGGACAGAGCCAGATTTCTGTTTCCATTTGCTCAGGCTATGGGTCCACTGGTAAATGTATCTGCACTGATACTTCAATGCTTTCATTTTCCACTCATCTCCCTAACACTGATAAAAGTGAATAGAACCCTTTTGTCCCAGGAAGACATAAAACCATATTGATGAGAGGTCTGTTCATTAAATATCTTCAGGATGGATTAAAATGATCATGAGCTCTGGTTCTAAGAATGCAGAGACCAGTAAATAAATGTACTATTGAAAGGAGATTAGCGGTGAATGCTTAACCTACTTTGAGAACAACTTGTTTTTAACACTAAGTACCATCCATTCACATTTACATAATTAATGAACTAATTACAAACGCATCTTATCTAATCATTTAAGTGGGCCTTATGTGACCCATCCTTGCCTTCACTTCTAATTGCACTTCCTTCAAAGGAATACAACTTTACTTTCAAAACAATACCCTGTAATTTAGACCTTTTTATTAATTCAAGCCAGCCTCCTCCCACATAAAAATCAACCGGGGGTGAAAGGAAGTTGGTGTCTAAATGTTGTTCTTTTTTAAACTAAGAACTGCAAGCCAAAAGTATGGGGCTGCAAATGTTTACAGAAAGCAAATTTTCCCCAGAAAAAGGAAAAGTTGTAATGCCATCGTTTAGCCAGACGAACAGCGGTTGTGTTAAATCGGCACCAAAGCAAATGATACATACAACAGTAATTAGCGAAGATTACACAGTAATTAAAATCACGATGATTATGTGAGTGAGAATAATTTATACAATAATCTCCACGCTCACATTGCAATATGGTACAAGTCCAATAGCAACAGTGGAGAGCCATGTTTGGTAATAAATTCAAATCACAGCGTCACTAATTATGTGGTGATAGATTGGTCACTGAAGTTTAGGGATAAATTAAGTCTCTGACCAGGATACACACAATTTTATTTGGGCTTCCCAAGGCTACCAGTGGGGACCTCAAACACTTGAATGATTTTTCTCTATACTTACAGTCCTCTCTTTTTCCTTCTCATCCCTCCTCTAACCCCATCCCTCAACTCTGTCAGCATAATTTTGTCCACTCCCATAATTCAATCTTCCACTTGGTGGAAAACATTTGCTTTGCTTATTTGTTTTTTATCTACTCACTGTTATTCTGCTTCAGGTAAGGGACCCAGTTATTCTTTTGGGAAACTTTTCCTCCCCCAGTGTTCCTGTGGTTTGGGTGGGAATAACCGCATCTCCCAGAACCAGGTGAGAACACCAACTTGAGCCTAGGATAAGAGACTCCTTCATTCCCTTTATCCATTCTGACTGGTTCAGAATAGCCATGTGACTCCCTTTGGGCCAATGAAAGTCAAGCTCAGGATTTTTGTGGAACTGTTTAGAAAAGAGAAGCCCTCTTTACTTTTGGACTCTGGGTGGTGCAGACATGAGCTGGAAGGTCTTGGCCACCATCTTGCTACCTCAGAAAAAAGCCAATGTAGAGAAGAGTAGAGCAGAGAGGTTGCTGAGGGATCAAATACCCAAGATCATTTTTTGAATCCCTGGATCCAATAATGCCTGAAGCTAGATCTACCTTTGTTTCCAAGCTGCATGAGATAATGCTAGTTTTCATTTTGCACAAGCCAGGTTGAGTTGGGTTTCATGTCATTGATACCCTCCACCAATCCTAGTAATTATATTATGCAGAGAAGTTCTGGCATCTCCATGGATCCAGACCAGAGTTCAAAACTTCTGGATGGTTCCACTTGCATGTCCTTAAACGCATCAAGTTCAACATGTTTAAAACCATTTACTGAACCTCCACTGTCATTGGCAAGGGATTCTCTGTCATGCTCATGGTTTTCTGCTGCAAGTCTGGTCCACTTCCACAATCTCTGGCATGTGAGATTATTATAACCCAGTCATAGGGTTCCCTAGTCCTGCCTGTCACCATCCCTGACTTCAAGAGCAGCACTGCCCAGGCCAGCCAGGATGAAGGAAGGAGAGTGGAAGGGAACTCTTGCTTAGTAAACACCAACTTGGTGCCAGGGCTTCCACCAGTCACTATATAACTATTAACTCTTTAATCTTGCAAAGGGGATATAATCATGGAGGAGAGGCTGTAACGTGCTCATGACCAGGTGGCTAATAAGTTTGGATTAGAAACCAGGTCTACCACACCGCACAGTCTATTGTTCTCCTCTTACCTCTTTTGAAATAGGTCTTCAAGATCTCTGCCAGAGCTGGTTTAACACTGTGTCCACCACTCACCTCCGTCCTTGATCTGCACTCTGGGGGAGCTGAAGCCCAGACCTTGAGTATTCCTCGCTATATTCCATCAACACTGGAGACAGTTGAGCAGTCTGACAAATTTACCCTTAGTGTTGACAGCAGAAGCATCCTTCAAATCACCCTGGTGAGGGGTCATCTAACTTCTATCCACTGTCAGTCATTTGCTCCATGCATATTTATTATCTGCTATGTGTCAGGCACTGTGCTAGGTGCTGACGTACAAGAAGAAAAAGACAAGGTTTGGTTTTTTTGTTTTTTTTTTCTTAAAAGGCTGCTAAGATGCTTGAATTCCATCCTGTTCTATCCTGGAAGGCAGAGATCACCAAAGTTTTTCTGTAAAGGGCAGATGGCAATTATTTTTGGCCTGGAGGCCATCTGGTTTCTGTTGCAACTACTCAGTTCTGCCGTCATGGTGCAGAGAGAGTCACCAACAATATGTAAACTCAAAAATGAAAATGTGGGCATGGCTGGGTTCCAATAAAACTTTATTTACAAAAACAAATCGAGCGCCAGATCTGGCCTGTAGGCAAGAGTTTGCTGACTTTTGAGGTAGGAGATGGGAAGCCACTGCAGCCAGACTTTCACTTTAAAGGGATCATACTGGCTGAGGTGTGGGGGATGGACCAAGGGAAGATGGTTTTGGAAGTTTTTTGTCAGCATCTAGGACAGAAATGATGGCAGCCTGACTTACAGGGGTTGGCAGTGAGGATGGAGAGAAGCAGAGAGAGCCAAGAGTGTTGGAAGGGGACAGGATAAACAAGATTTGGGGATCCGTTGAATATGAGGATGAAAGAGAGGGGATGATAATCTGAGACTATCCAGCTTGGGAGACTTTATGAATGGATAGAACCACCAAATGATACTGATTACACACAGTGGGCAGGGAGGCAGGAGTTCCTCCTGGATATGCAGGGAGACATGTGGTTGGCAGATCTCAGTGTAGACAATTAAATACGATGTCTACGTTTAAAACCTAGGAGAACAGGGGATCCCTGGGTGGCGCAGCGGTTTGGCGCCTGCCTTTGGCCCAGGGCACGATCCCGGAGACCCGGGATCGAGTTCCGCGTTGGGCTCCCTGCATGGAGCCTGCTTCTCCCTCTGCCTGTGTCTCTGCCTCTCTTTCTCTCTGTGACTATCATGAATAAATAAATAAAATCTTAAAAAAAAAACCTAGGAGAACATAAGAGCTGGATGTCTAGATTTGGGGGTTGCCTATTTACAGTAGAGGAGTTAAAATCACAAAAAGGTTATCTGGGATCAGGTAGGGAGCAAAACAGTCAAGTGAGGGCAGAGTACCCCCACAGCCCCCCAGATTTGGGGATTGAGGGTGGGAAGGAAAAGACCAGAAAAGAGAGGTTTGAGGAACTCCAAGGAGCAGAAACGTCTACAAGGCTGAGTGAATAGAGAAGTGTTTGACAGTTTGCCAATGCTGGGGAGAAGTCCAGAAAAAGATCAAGACTGGAGACTACTTCATGTATTATTTTTTAAAAATATTTTATTTATTTGAGACTGAGAGAGAGAGAGAGAGAGAGAGAAAGCATGAGTGTCAGGGTAGGGGGGAGCAGAGGGAGAGGGAGAAGCAGGCTCCCTACTGAGCAAGGAGCCTAATGCAGGGCTCGATCCCAGGACCCCAAGATCATGACCTGAGCCTAAGGCAGACGCCTAACCAACTGAGCCATCCAGGCAACCCCAAAGATGAATTTATAGACAACACAGAGGTGGAGGCAGTTATTATTATTTTTTTTTTTTACTGGGAATGAACCAAGAATTTAGGGTTTAGGGTCTCTCTTTAGAGTGAAGGACAAAGGTAGAAAGAAAGTTGGGATGGTTTGGAATAATGACCAATGGTTTGAAATGACTGGTCCATGACCAGACATCAGCATTCTGTTCCACTGGGTCAATTCAGACTTGTCAGCACATGGATCCTGCACAATGGGGTGAGAGACCTGGGTTGGAGGTCAGTTGGGTTTGGGGAAGAAGGAAAAGCCTGATATACTGTGAAGACAAGAAGGAAGTGGGGGGAGGTCCTCCAGCTTTATCACTCTTCCAGTGAGGGCTGAGGCAGGAGAGGCCAGGCACACGGAGTGCGGTCGAGGTGTGAGGTGAGTGCGCCGGTCCTAGGAAGGCCCTGGCACCACCTGCAGCCAGATGTTAAGAGAGATTCCTAAGCCAAGTATGACTGCCACCACCAAGCCTATAAACTTCCTCTCTGGGGGCCATGGAGGTAATTTAGTGTCTCCATCTCCAGAAGCTTTTGCATTTATCAGTGCAGCTGCATGGTTCCTGGACTATAAATCATAAGGCTTTAGGTGTATTTCTCTGGGGTTGACGTCCCCTTATAAATAATGCAGGGAATGCTTTTATTTTTTGGCAGAAGACCACTTTCTCTCTCTCTCTTCTGTTTTTAAAGTGACCTTCCTTCTCAGTCAAACTCAAAATGTCCAAGAGACCCATTTATTGAGCCCAGCAATGGGTCAGGTAGTGTGGGGCTGGGGATACAGGTGTGTCATCCTCTCCTACCGCACAGTCTCCTAGCAGAAAGGACACTGGGACAATCCGGTAGTATCCAGTCACATTTAACATACAAATGCCCTTGGACTCACAGAATCATTTGCCCCTGTGGATAAGAATGTGTGTGTGTCTGTTGGTGAGAATGTGAAATGGTGCAGCCACTCTGGAAAACTGTGTGGAGGTTCCTCAAAGAGTTAAAAATAGACCTGCCCTACGACCCAGCAATTGCACTGTTGGGGATTTACCCCAAAGATACAGATGCAATGAAACTCTGGGACACCTGCACCCCGATGTTTATAGCAGCAATGTCCATAATAGCCAAACTGTGGAAGGAGCCTCGATGTCCATCAAAAGATGAACGGATAAAGAAGATGTGGTTTATTTATACAATGGAATATTACTCAGCCATTAGAAATGACAAATACCCACCATTTGCTTCAACGTGGATGGAACTAGAGGGTATTATGCTGAGTGAAATAAGTCAATCGGAGAAGGACAAACATTATATGTTCTCATTCATTTGGGGAATATAAATAATAGTGAAAGGGAATAGAAGGGAAGGGAGAAGAAATGGGTAGGAAATATCAGAAAGGGAGACAGAACATAAAGACTCCTAACTCTGGGAAACAAACTAGGGGTGGTGGAAGGGGAGAAGGGTGGGGGGTGGGGTGAATGGGTGATGGGCACTGAGGGGGTCACTTGACGGGATGAGCACTGGGTGTTATTCTGTATGTTGGCAAATTGAACACCAATAAAAAATAAATTTATTATTAAATAAATAAATAAATAAAGCTACAGGGGGAATAAAAAGCAATTGTCAAATAAAAAAAATAAAAATAAATAAAAAAATGTGTGTGTGTGTGTGTATGTATGTGTGTGTTTTAAAGGCTTATAGGCTCAGAGAAAATGTCCTGAAAACCTCTGAAAGCAAAAAAGACAACTTTAATTAAATAAACCGTGGCATGACTTGAAGATCTTTTGCAGGACTTGAAAAAACTGAGACCTGCCTGGGTGTACTGATAAGGAAAGGTCACCAAAATATATTGTCGAGGGAAAGGAGCACATTGTAAGAATTTATGCAGAGCATAAGGTACATAATAGGGCATAACATCATTTATGTCTTTTAAAAGCCCACAAATGTGTGATATATTTGGTACAGGTACATATATGTATAAACATCCAGAGAGAAAGGTGTCAAAGGGGGCACACCGAACGGAAGGTGGTGGATACCTCTGGGAAGGGAGCTGAGATTGGGGTTGTGGTTAAGAGGACTTTAGCTTTTGGGGTGCCTGGGCAGCTCAGTCGGTTAAATGTCTGACTCTTGATTTCAGCTCAGGTCATGATCTCAGGGTTGTGAGATTGAGCCCCATGTCAGGCTCTGCTCTGGGGGTGCAGCCTGACTAAGACTATCTCCCTTTCTCTCTGCTCCATATCCATTCTCCTGCTTGAGGGCATATGCGCGCTTTCTCTCTCTCTCTCTCTCTCTCTCTCTCAAGAGGATTTTAGCTCTTTCTATAATATTTTAAGTTGTTGAAGAGAGCAAGTATTCATAGATTACTTGCACAGTTAGAAGGCACTGGAAGGCACCTGAGCTCTAAGGCCGGACCTCACTATAAATTTGGATAAGATACTTCCTTCCACAGACCTCTGTGTTCCCCATCTGCATAATGAGCAAATTAGATCAGATAATCCCGGTGGTTCCTTCCAATTCAGAAGTTCGAGAATCTTTAAATTGTAAACGTATTCCAAGGGCGGTGCTCAAAAGTTTCAGGGCTTACTGCCATAGGATCTGGCACTCAGTAGGCATCTTTTGGAATGATGCTGAATGTTGAATAATAATCCTTATGCAGTTTTAATATTAAGAATAGATGTTCGCCAGTAAATTTTGCAGGTGAGTGATCTGCACCCCGCCTCCACCCACTCTGGATAAATATCAGAGAGCCATGGCAGTGCAACAAATACAAATATAGGCTTTGGATGGATTTCAACCTGGGTTCAAAGATTGGCTCTTCTGGGATGCCTGGGTGGCTCAGTGGTTGAGCATCTGCTTTGGGCTCAGGTTGTGATCCCAGGGTTGTGGGATTAAGCCCCGCATTGGGCTCCCCGGAGGGAGCCTGTTTCTCCCTCTGCCTATGTCTCCGCCTCTCTCTCTGTGTCTCTCATGAATAAATAAAATCTTAAAAAAAAAACAACTTAAGCCTCCCCCCCCCCCAAGACTGGCTCTTCCACTTACTTGCTATGGGACATTGATCAATTACCGGCCCTCTGGGAGTCACAGTCCGTGCTGAGATATAACCAGGTATGGTCAATATTTTTGCTCCAGCCTTTATATTATGGTTAGTTATTCACTCAACAAACATTTACTATTTATTGTTTGAGAGAGAGACAGAGAAAGAGATACTGTGGTGTGTGGGTGGGTAGGGAGGGGTAGAGGGAGAAGAAGAGAAAGAATCTCAGGCAGGCTCCATATCCAAGAATCCAATGCAGGGCTTGATCTTACAACCCTGATATCATGACCTGAGCCAAAATCTATCAGACCCTTAACTGACTGAGCCATCCAGGCACCTTCTCAACAAACATTTATTGGCACCAACTGTGTGCTAAGCCCAGGAATGCAGACATAAAGAAAATAGACAAGGACCCTTATCATCCCTCCTTGCTTCCTGTTCTATCACTGTCCTTGGTGTAGGCACCACTGTTCTGAACTGTCCAGGGACAAACCTGAGGACTTGGAAGGGGGGAAAGGAAAGAATAGGGGAGCTAGGCTCTGGACAGCCTGCCTGGGGATGCCAAGGACAGATGCTGCTTGAGGCACAGCTATAAGAGCAAGGTAAGACTGTGCCTGGACCAGTTGTGGGCCTCATATTCCTATTCTGTCATAGTGAGATTAATATCTGTCTCCTGGGTTTCCTTGGGGCATTGAGTAGATACCAACATCAACAAAGCCAATTTTCTTGAGCTCCTTCTAGGTGCCAGTCTGAATGAAGACACATTTGTGCATCATCTCATTAACCTGACAACAACCCAGATCGATTCCCAAAGAAACACAGACGGAGAAGTTCAGAAATCTTGCCCCAAATCTCACTGCCCCAAGTCCTCCATGAAGGTTGCAATCAACCTCTTCCACACTCATTAATGTTGCGCTTTTGACCCCTCCAGTGAATCAGGAGTGTTCTCAATGTTCTCTTGAATGGTGAGCCCTTTCCAGAAGGTTTCCAATTTACTTTGACCAGACACATCAGAGGACGCGCTATCTCTGGCGGCTCTAGCATTTCAAATGGATTTCTTAAATAATAAGATCTGAAAGTTGAAATTACTCCTTGGTCCATGGGCTGCAGAAAGGATGCTGTGTTAGCAGGCATGGAAATATCATGAATCCTGCATGTCTCCACTCCATCAGAGCCCATGGGTGACCAGGTGTGCTGCCAAAGAGCAGTGTGATTCTGAAAGGCATTCTTTTTTTTCTGAGCAGCAGGTCTCAACAATGGGCTTGAAATATTCAGGCAGCCTTATTGTAAACAGATGTACTGTCATTTTGGCTTTATTGTTCCATTTATAGAGCATGGGAAGAATAGATTTAGTATAATTCTTAAGGGCCCTGGGATTTTCAGAATGGTAAGTGAGCACCAGCTTCCACTCACAGACACCAGCTGCATGAGCCCCTCCCAAGAGAGTCAGCCTGTCCTTTGAAGCTTTGAAGCCAGGCACTGACTTCTCCTCTCTAGCTATGGAAGTCCTCTGGTAGTAGGCTCTTGCATCTACACTGGAAATCTGTTGTTTAGTGTGGCCACCTTCGTGAATGATCTTAACTGGATCTTCTGGAGAACTTACTGCAGCTTCTCCATGAGCACCTGCTGCTTCACCTTGCGCTCTGTGTTATGGAGATGGCTTCTTTCCTTAAGAAAGCCAACCTTTCCTCGTGAGCCAACCTCTGCTAGCTTCAAATGTTTCTTCTGTAGCCTCCTCACCTCTCTCAGCCTTCACAGAATTAAAGGGAATTAGGGCCTTGCTCTGGTAACTAGGCTTTGGTTTAAGAGAGTGTTGTGCCAGTTTTGAGCTTCTATCCAGACCACTCACACTTTCTCCAGATCAGCAATAAGGCTGTTTTCTTTCCTTATCATTCATGTGTTCCCTGGAGTAGCACTTGTCATGTCTGTCAAGATCTCTTCCTTTGTGTCCACAACTTGGCTAAGTGTTTGGCACAAGAGGCCTAGCTGTTGGCCTCTTTCAGCTCTTGATGTGCCTTCCTCACGAAGCTGAATCATTTCTAGCTTTTGATTTAAAGTGAGAGATGTGTGACTCTTCCTTTCACTTGAACACTTAGAGGCCACTGTAGGTTTATTAATTGGCCTAAGTTATTTTTTAAAAAGATTTTATTTATTTGATAGAGAGGGAGAGAGAGAGCATGAGCAGGCGAGAGGAGAGGGAGAAGCAGACTAGTCTCCCTGCTGAGCAGGGAGCCTGAGGCTCAATCCTAGGACCCTAGGGTCATGACCTCAGCCAAAGTCAGACACTTAGACAACTGAGCCAAGCAGGTGCCCCTTGACCTAATTTCAATATTGTTGTGCCTCAGGGAATAGGGAAGCCCGAGGAGAGGGAGAGAGACGAGGGAATGGCTAGTCGTGGAGAAGTCAGAACACATACAACATTTACTGATTAAGTTCAACATCTCATATGGGTGTGTTATTCGTCACGCCTCAGAATAATTACAATAGCAACATCAAAGATCATTGATCACAGCTCATCATAACAAATATAATAAGGAGAAAGTTTGAAATATTGCAAGAATTACCAAAATGTGACACAGAGAGCCGGAGCAAGAGCTGTTGGAAAAAATGGCACTGATTGACTTGCTTGACAAACCTCCAATTTGTAAGAAACACAATATTTGACAGTGCAATCGGCGAACACGATAAAGCAAGGTATGCCTGTACAATTCTAATTATGAAACTTGGATATGATGTTAATGAGCATTCACATCCTGCTATGGCCACCCCTGGTTCTGCCTCTGCTGCCTTATACACTGGCTAATGGGGGAAACCAGGGGGTATGTATTTATCAGGAGAGCACAAAGCCCTCATCCTTTGGGGTTCACAGAAGAGGTGGCTCTTTTTCCATATAGGTTTTTGTTTTTAATTAAGAGCAGTAATCAGATAATCTTGCTTTAATTAACTCCCCAGATGCAGTCCCACTCTTGGAGCCTCTCTTTGATATTTTCGACATCAAATTTTTCAGCCTAAGATTATCTGCAGGCATGCATCAGACATTTGCCATTTGCTGAATATGCCCAAAAGGTTAGCATGAATTTCCACTCCCTTCTTTTTGTAGAGACAGCATCCCCCTCCTTCAGAGCAAACACATTTCAAGTCAGGATGGGGTTGTCTGCATTTGCTCCTTGAGTCTGTGACTTTTCTTTCTACTTTATCACACTGGTTCTTCTGGTATCACAAAAGCAGTATGTATTTCATCTTAATTATGCATCTGCTTAATCCATAACTTCTGATTTATGGCCATTAGCTCCTAATTACAAGAAGGCCACCCTTGAAAAGGAAAACCAAATGAGCTGAGAGAAACAAAGCTGGCTGAAAAACAAGAGTGAAGATGGATTTAAGTCCTAAACTAAGAGTGGATCCCAAGGCCCGTTTGTCAGAGGAACCTATTGTTGGCAATCCTACAGATTTGCAAGAGTTTATCTTAGGTCATAACTGAATCCATCTCCCTCTGTGATGGGGAAAATATAAAACCTTGACATTCAAAACAAAGCTAAAAATTCTAAGGGAGAAATCATCCAGCCCAACTGTCTCCATACTGATTTGCCATTAAAAGAACACCCCAAAATATAGAAATGCCAAAGTGAATATGTTTACAAAAGAAAAATTGAAATACAGAACTACCTATAAACAGAAAATAAGTATGACTAGCTTTAGATAGAAGGCAACTATAATAAATCCACAGTTATTTAAAAAATCTTCACCACATGTTATTTAAAAATCATTGGGAAAACCTGCTTTAGGGAGGGTTGCATTAGGTTCTCATCATTTCAACTGGAGCAGTAAACAGAATTATACTTCCTGTTGCACAAATGAGGAAATGAAGGCTTGGAGAGGATCATTGACTTGCCTAAAGTCATTCAGCTAAGAAGTGGCAGGGTTATAGCTCAAACTGTCCAAGGCCATGCTTATCCTTGCTTTAGCTGGAGAAAATGGAAGACATGAACAACAACCTTCAAGGCATCACATTCTTCAAGTTATCACCCATCCAGTGGCAGCAGAGAGATAATCTTACCTGGGGCTGAGAATGTGGCTGCTGCTGGCTGACTGTCGAGAGGGGCTCCTCATGGTATCTGCGGCCAGGGACAGCGTACAACTCAACCAGGACTGCAGACTGCCCTCTGGCTGGGAACTGAGGATGGAGACATTATCTCTAGAACCAGAAAACAGGGTGCTGTCAGCACAATGACAACCACACTAACAGCAATAACTAGATATTCACCCCTAAGCATAAGCCAGGCATGTGCTACAACCTGTACATGCATAACCTCAATCAGTGCTCACAACACCATCCCTGAGAGATGGGAGCCAGTTCTGTCCCCATTACATAGATGAGAGTAATGGGATCTGAGGAGGCCAACTTGGGTCTTGTCAAGGTCATCCACTTAGTCAGTGATGAAGCTGGAGTACAAATCCGGGTCTCTCCGATTCCAATGTCCATGCTCTTAACCACATTCTTCCTTAGAGAGGTACTCTAATACAGATGTTGAGGCAACTCAGATTTTAGAGTAAAAGTTGGCACTGAATTTTATACCAAATAAAATGTCCATGGAATATGCCAAGTGTGAAGATCTTAACTCTTTGCCTGCCTTAACCAGAATGTCTTTGTAGATAGACGACTTTTATATCCTCTAATTCTTAAATTAGGCCTTGTGTGGGCCTGTCATTGATGTGGGTACTCAACAATGGTTTTATATTCTGGTTTATATACTCACACAACTATATCAATATTGATATGTATATCAATATATGTATCTATATCTACCTATACTTGTGTCTGTCTATAAATTTTTTTGCTTGTTTATAGAATACTCTATGGCGGGCAACATGGGAAGGAGCTTTAAATATGAATCCAACATTGACCCTGTCCTCAAGACTCCATCTTAGAGGAGTACACATCTATAGAAATAACCACAAAATAAAGGAGAAAATTATTAATGCCAAGAGAGGGACAGAAGGTAGGAGAATAAGGAAGGAGCACAGATTTGCTTCTTGGAGGCATAAGGGAAGGCATTAAGTAATGATAGTTGAGCCACAACTTGTTTGAAGGTTGGTTATCTCTAGAACCAGAAAACGGGGTGCTGTCAGCACCTGTTCTTCTGCCTGAAGAAAGGAATTTGAGCTGGAAGGAACAGCATACACTTAACTATGGGTAGGGCATGGATGATATGGAAAGCAGGAGTCCCAGGTAGAGAGGGAAGGAAGGGTCAGATATGTGTGGGGCTCAAATGTCAGTCTGAAAAGTCTATTCTGAGGCAATAGGGAGCCATTGAGGATATTTGAGGATGTCGGTGGCATGCCAAGTGGTAGGCTTCTTTCTGTCTGGAAGAAGTTGCACAGTTCAATAACATGTCCCCAGTGCTATATGTTATGATCATGGAGTCAGAGCTATCATAGACATTGCTAGTAATTCTCCAAGTGGGTGTGGATGTTCCCACTGGACACAGAGAGCCAGGGGCTTATTCTTGGCTTCAATGTCAACTGCCCAGTTCTATTTGGGGTTAACTTACATCTCTTTTCTGCCACTGCTGTAGTCCACTGCTGTCTGGACACTAGAAGGAGACACAAGAAAGAGTCTGTTATCCTTGTGCTGTCGGGAAAGAACATAGTCCTTGGTGTTAGACATATTTAGGTTTGAGTTCCACTTCCAACCTTTGCTCCTGTGTGATCTCAGGCAAGTCACTTGCCTTCTCTGACTCCCCTGCGTTCCTTTGTAAAATGTGGTTGCGAATAGGACTGAGGTGTGGAGCAGATGCTTCCTGTGAAGCAAGATAATCCCTAGAAAGATCTCGGCACAAATAAATAGTGTTGATTAAAAGGAAACAACCATGATCACTGCTCTTGTTTTAGGACAACCACTACTGCTATTATTAACAGCACCATTACTGTCAACAAGCCATGCATTTGCTTTATGTTCTTTGTGAGTGCTAGCGAATCAGACAAGAGGGCAGGTGGCCAGCTTTCTAGGGCATTCTGGGAAATGCTGAGACTAATTACAGTAGTAGCTATTCTGTAGGGAGCATCCCTTCATTCAACAAATATGCTTTACCTACGATCTCATCTAACCATCCTGCCTCTGTCCATTTAGTGAACAAAGAAACTGGCACCTTTGCTTAAGATCACACAGCTTTGAATCCCAGGTCTGTAAGAGCTATTAACCTCATGCTCTTCATCAAAAGGCAGTTGCCCAGTGTGTGGGTGTAGACAGCGAAACCACAACCTCAGATGCCTAAGACCTCATTTGAATCCTGGGTTCACAGGCCAGGGCCTCCCAGTTTTATTCTTCGTGTGGAATCTGGGAAATTTCTTCCTTAAAAACCTGGTCATGGGGTAGCCCGGGTGGCTCAGCGGTTTAGTGCAGCCTTCAGCCCAGGGCCTGATCCTGGGGACCTGGGATCGAGTCCCATGTTGGGCTCCCACTGCCTGTGTCTCTGCCTCTCTCTCTCTCTCTCTCTGTCTTTCATGAATAAATAAATAAAATCTTAAAAAAAAAAAAAAAAACCTGGTCATGGGGCACCTGGGTGGCTCAGTGGTTGAGGGTGTGCCTTTGGCTCAGGTCGTGATCCTGGGGTCCTGGGATTGAGTCCTGTATCATACTCCCCACTGGGATCCTGATTCTCCCTCTGCCTGTGTCTCTGCCTCTTTCTCTGTGTCTCTCATGAATAAATAGGTAAAATATTGAAAGAGAAAGAAGAAAGAAAGAAAGAAAGAAAGAAAGAAAGAAAGAAAGAAAGCAAGCCAGGTTGCCTCTCCAAGGGTTGTACCTGTGGCTCCTTGGTCCCTACCCTCAAGGGTCTGTTTGTCCTGGGGCTTCTATTCAGACATGTCTGTCCCCACCAGGACAGCAAGTAGCCCTCCTGAACCAAAAACATGTCTTATTCATCCATTTGGCTCCAGTGTTCAGGCCAGACCAGAAGTTCTCTCAGATACTGCTTTGTGAATTCAGAGAACTTCTGCTGTGAGCCAAGTCCAACCTATCAATGTTTTTATAAATAAAGTTTTATTAAAATACAGCCCCATTAACTCATTTCCATTTTGCCCATGACTGCTTTTGCTCTATAGTAGCAGAGGAGTTGCAAGAAAGATCATATGACCCCCGAAGCCTAACATACTTACTATCTAGCCCTTTAAAGAGAAGATTGATGTGACTCCCCCCAGCCCACCACCACCACTACCACAGTAAAACAAAAGCAACTTTTGTGAATGAGCCTCGGAGTGGAAGAATAATCACCCCCGGAGATGTCAATATCCAAATCCTCAATCCCAAGAACCTGTAGCTATGTTTCTTGACCTAGTAAAAGGGACTCTGCAGATGTGGTTAAGGCTAAGGATCCTGAGATGGGGAAGTTATCCTGGATTATTTGGGTGGCCCAATCTATGCATTTACAGCCTTCAAAGCAGGGAACTCTCCCCAGGTTTGGTCAGAGGAAGACATGGCTACGGTAGAATGGCCACAGATGCAACATTGCTGGCTCTGAAGATGGAAGTGTGGCAAGGCAAGGTGTGTTGATACCTTCTACAAAATGGAAAAGGTGAGAAAATGCATTCTCCCCTAGAGTCTCCAGAAGGAACACAGTCCTTCTGACTCCTTGACTAGGCCAGGGAGATTCTTGTTGGGCTTCTAATCATCACAACTCCAAGATAATAAAATCCATGTTGGTTTAAGATACCAAATTTGTGACAATTTGCTGTGGCACCAATAAAAAGCCCTGCAATAGGACAAAAGTGTCTTTGGTGAGTGATCTTGAATCTTCTTGGGGATCTAAACACAAAGTCTTGATGCAGCTTTTTAACAAACTATTTGAAAATACTGAAAAATGACACTTTGTGAACTGGAGCAGTACACGTGAGTAGATCAAAGTCTGATCCTGCTAGTGACCTGAGTCTTTCTAAGGCTCTACTGGGCTAGGGTTGTGGACAGAATAGAAGAGTGAGAAAAAGGCAAACAAACCCTAGAGGCCTTGCGGTGTGGTCCTTTCCCACCCTCTTTCCTGCTTGGGATCTCAGTTTCCCCATCTGTGATCTAAGGAGTTTAGGCCAATGAGCTGAGGCCTTGTCCAGCTTAGATGCTTGATGATTATATACACTGAAAAGGATATACTTGTCCCTAAAGCAGGAGTCCTAAGTCATATTGGTGAGGATCTTTTGTGAAGAATCTAGAAGGTACACTTCTACTTCTCCAAATGCACAAATCCTGATTCAAATTTTGGGGCAATGCCTGAGACGTCATGGTATCATTTAGACTTCATGCATGGAAACCCCCTCCCGTGAACTACTGACCCCAGGCTAAGGACACTGGTTCCAGCTAGCCAAAGAAACTAAGGATGTGGTAGGCAAGGGCCCTTGGAGGCAGAGTAGTTCCAATGAATAGGGCTAAACCTTCTGAGTGTTGATTGAAAGAAAAAAAACCTGAAGACACCTGTGGCCCAAGCTATTGAGTTGTAAATGGTGTGACATTCCTCTTTAAAAATAGAGAGGCTTAGTTGTATGGGAACAGGAACAGGTTTTCTTGTGGCCACAGACAGAGAGGATAGGCAAACGCTGGCTGCAACAGGGATGGGATTTGGGAAACGTTGTGTGTGTGTGTGTGGGGGGGGGGGCTTCCCACCCCAGGATTCCATGACTCTGGATTAAAAGAGGCTGTGCTCACAGGTCCTAGTGGGTGTCCAGGCAACTTCACATCTCCATAGTCCTAAGGCAACTTGCCTTGAGCGCTATAGGAGACAAACTCTCTCTGCTGGGCAGCCAGGCGTGCTCCCTGACACACTTCATTTGACTGAACAACAATCTTTAATTGAACCTGACCCAGGAAAGTCTTTACAGGACAACACACCTAATCAAAGCACCTGCTGGTGTTAATCCGTGCCCACTATTCACCCTTGAATGAGTGTCAGCCCCATGGCTGAACTCAGTGTTTAAATCTGTCCCCTTCTGAAAGGGCGCTCCCCTCACCCCAGACTAAAGAACCGTTCACTTTGAGATGTATAGTTGTGTTCACCGTCTGCTCTCCATTCCTTTCCATCCACTTCATGCTGCCCACCTCGCCAGATGCCAAGGAGGCTGATCTATCTGGGCCACATCCATGGGCTCCCTGCCCTGTGACCTCCCCTTGGGTGTGGCCAGTAGGGAGCTCAGATGGCAGCTGGAGGGAAGGATGGAAGAGAAGAAGCTGGAGTATTTATTCTCTTAGAATTCTCCCTCCTGGGGCACCTGGGTGGCTCAGTGGTTGAGCTTCTGCCTTTGGCTCAGGTCATGATCCTGGGGGTCCTGGGATCAAGTCCTACATCAGTCTCCCCATAGGGAGCCTGCTTCTCCCTCTGCCTGTGTCTCTGCCTCACTCTCTAGGTCTCTCCTGAATAAATAAAATCTAAAAAAGAAAAAGAAAGAAAGAAAGAAAGAAAGAAAGAAAGAAAGAAAGAAAGAAAAACAGAATTCTCCCTCCTGCTTCTCCTTGTGTTCTCCAGCCCTCAACCCAAAGCCAGAGCTCCTCCTGCCAGGCAGCCCTCTTTACATTCTCCCAGGCATTACTACTACCCCCTGGGTGCTGTACCACCCCTGGTGCTTCTCTACACTGGGTCCATATCTGTAAATGGTCCTTTTCAGGCCCCCTCTTTTGGGGCATGCTTCTAGCTCCTGCCAGACGCTGACTGTTACAATTGCTCATCTCAGTGCTGGTTTCTACCTTAACAGAAAGAACTGGATTTTCTGATCCAGTATTTTCTATGAGAAATAAGCAAACAGCAGGCATGAACCATCACTGCTCTACCAATGACTGTTATACCTTTTATCACCATGTGGGGAAAAAAATGGTGAAAAATCTCAAGAAGCAATCTTGTAAGAGCATAAGATTATCAGCAATCATTATAATGCCTTCTAAGCCCATGACTCTGGAAAAGAACCAGCCACGAGAAATAAAAAGATATAGGTACGGAAGCTTATTGAAAATAATCCTACTTTTTTATAGACATTTTAATCTGTGTGCTGGTTGCTTTTGCCTGTGAACCCATGTCATTGAATTTCCACAGACCTTCTGAGGTTAAAGTCAAGGTCTGCTGGGCATTCCGCTTGTCAACTTTTGATGAATTACCGTCCTGGCCAATTGTGGTGTCCGGCCTGCACCCTGTACCAGCCTTCATTTTAGATGGTCTCAACAACACAGAGGATGTATAAAATAAAGAGTCTGGGTTGAGAAGGGTTTCAGGAAGCCACATCACACCTTATGGTCTGAAAGATTGCAGGAGGCACTTATCAGCTTTACCCTGTGGTGGTCTACAGCTTGGGGATAGGGAGAGAAGAAAGGTTTTCAGGCAGAAACAGGAGTTTTGTTCTGTGTGATCCTGAAACTCATTGAACCAGATGGGTAGAAATCACCCTCCGGGGTGACTTTTTACAAGTCACGGATTATTGGTCCTGGCAGATAACTGGAGTTTGTGCAGCACAGTCTATAGAGCCCTTGTGTTCTGAGAGACCTCACGGAGGCTCCCAAGGGGTCAGGGAGAGAGATTGAGTAGGGAGGTCTGACCCTGCACTTTTGGCTCCTTAGGACTCCATCCTAAGCTAGAATTTTCTTTTTCCTTGACCTGAGCTGAAGGCAGATGCTTAACCAACTGAGCCATCCAGGTTACCCTAAGCTAGAATTTTCTATAGGAGTTTGTGCTGGTGGGTTCCACACTTAAGGAGGGTTTTACTTAAGAGGGAATTTGAAATCCACTTACCCTTTAACCCTGTGAAGAGTCTCTGGGTTGCAAGCTCCATGTTTGCCTATTTCTTACTGTTACCTTCTGTCTTAACGTGGAAGGCGAATATTGATGGTGATGATGATGATGATGGTTTTAATGTGTTGACTGGGCAAGTAATGGCTCTGGAAGTGCAGATGACCTGGTCTAGGTCTATTTGGTGGTATGTCCAGAACAGAACCCTGTCTCCCGACCTATCAGTGGTTCTCTCTCTCACCTTGGTACGTGTGGCTTTTAAAGAACTTGTGCCAGGGGGATCCCTGGGTGGCTCAACAGTTTGGCATGTTGAGGGTGTGATCCTGGAGTCCCGGGATCGAGTCCCACATTGCGCTCCCTGCATGGAGCCTGCTTCTCCCTCTGCCTGTATGCCTCTGTCTATGTCTCTCATGAATAAATAAATAAAATCTTAAAAAAAAAAAAAAAGAACTTGTGCCAGGCATTTGTGGACAGGGCCTTGTTGATAAGCAAGATAACTAATTAGATGTCTTCTATTGTATTGTTTTTGCGTGTGTCTTTGTCAGGCAATTCCAGCCTAAATGCCCACATTGCCTGGGAAGTAACACAAGAATGCACTGGCCCCCTGTCACAGTGACAGACACACATGCACCAGAGTGACAGGTCAGTTACTTGGCTAAGAGCAAAGAGTTTGACAAGATAAAAGAGGAAGATGGGGTATGTCAAATACAACGGCAGAGCTTGCTCATTGGAAGTGTGGGTGGTGGGGTCAGCCTAGAAATCATCACAGCCCCATCACTGCTGTGTGAGCCCAAGCCAGCTCCTTGACTTATTTGACTCCAGTGTCCCAGTCCGTAAGTTGGGCACCAATCTTAAAAAGTTGTGAGGAAAGTGTCTGCAAAGCAAGTAGTTTGCGTAGCCCAGCACACAGTCAGCTCTCAGCAGAGACTACCTCTTATCCCAATTACCATCATTTCCTATAAGGCAGGAGTGGGTAAAAATAGGTTGGAGCCCTGACTCCTCATGACCCCCATCAGCCGAGTATCCAGGCCTCCCAAGCTAGAAGGACACTTGGAAGTCAGGTGGCTTCTGTGGCATCACTAGGTTACGTGTCTTCACTGGGAATGGGGTATCAAGCTTCTCAGGGTAATGAAGAGATGCTAAAGCATCTAAGGCCTAAGGCAGGCTTATTACTCGAGGCGGGAGCTCAGGGATTGCAAATCAGAAGATAAGGGCGTTTTAGGAAGAGGAATGTGAGCAGTTCCAAAGTCTGTCCTTTTATGTAACAGGAACCTTTACAGTCTGGCCAGAGCCTGGGCCCACTAATAAATAAATCAACCCAGAATTAGGCCCTCAGTGGCAGCTGCCATCTGTGGTGAGACCCACATCTTCCTACTTATGCTGCTGCAGCCTAATTTTAGCCCAGTTAGAAGGATGTATGTCGAGAAACATGTAACTTACATGCAACACAGCACAAGAGACACCTTTCAAGAGCATTGGTCTCTGACCGGGCCAGCTGGAATTGGTACATTCTCAGCTGACCTAGAAGTCAGAAGTCATCCACTGATCTCTCCACGCTGCCTGCCACCCTACCCCAGATCCCCAGAAAGGTGCCAGGCAGAGCAGCCACAGACCCTGGGGCCAGGAATAGATGGGGCTGTCAACTGACACATCCCTTCCTCCATGAGTAATGAGCATGCTCCAGGCTCTGGGGGAACAGCTTAAAGCATTTCCCCATTAATCTGCGAAGGTTGATGCCCCGATCTAAGTCACAGCACAGAGCCCGAGTGCAGGAATGGCACGTGTTTAAATGTCACCGCATGGGCCACCTGGCTTTCTGAGCACGTAACCACGTTTCCAGCCTGGAAGGCCTGTTACACTCGGATCTAATTCCCAACATGGGGAAATGTGACTTTTCATAATTTGAACAAGTCTCTTAAAGAACCTTACCTCCAGCAGAAGCAACACACACACACTCTCTCTCTCTCTCTCTCTCTCTCTCTCTTTCTCTCTCCCCCAGGGTGGGTGTGAATCCTAATTGAGAGCTCAGTTTGGAGAGGTACCTCCACAAATCCCTCAGGCTCCCATCCAAACTACGTACCCCAGGTGACAAGACAATTATGAAGGAAGTACAGCGTGTTGCCATCAGGATGGGGAAGAGGACAGGCTGGCACCAGGGTAGGAGCTGGAGCTCTGCTCCAGACGGCGCCTCTGTAGCCCAGCAAGGCATGGATTTCCTTCTATTGATGAGGATCATTTTAATTGCAGTGTGGCCAGAGAACAAAGTTTGTGCAATATTAATTCTTCAAAATGTGTCGAGACTTCTTTGTAGGCAATCCCCATCACCTGCCCATCTCTCCCTATTTGCGTGCTATGGGTGAAATCTCTGCTCTGCATCTATTTCAAATCCAGGTTACAGGGCAGAGGGCCAGGACCAAGTCCTGCTGAGACAGAAGATCATGAAAATGCAGGCAGGAAGCTAAGTTCAGATAGGATTCCTGGGGTCCCAAGGTCTGGAACTCAGAAAAGCTGGATGAGCGAGTAGGGGGCTTGTCAGCTGGAGTGGAAAGAGATAAAGTTACCTCTTATCGAGATGAGGGTGAGGTCAGGGTCCCTTTCAGGCTTGAGAGGAGCCTCTATAAGCTGAGACTAGAGCGATGTCCATGACCATCTGTGACCTCACCACGAGGATCTCACTCCCCAGACAAGAATGTGCTCCCTGCTTCTGTCACTACTTCTATCTAGCCTCCAAGCATGGATCCTTTGCTTCTTTCCAATTTTGTTATTTTTAGTAACAAATTTTAATAATGAAATTTCATTTATTTCACTGATAACTTTCACGTATCAGAAAAGCAACCTCAACACCTTAAAAACAAATAATCCAATTAAAAGTGGACAGAAGAGATGAGCAGACATTTCTCCAAAGAAAACCCGCAGATGGCCGACAGACACATGGAAAGATGCTCAACATCACTGGCATCAGGGAAATGCAAATCCAGCCCACAATGAGATAGCGCCTCACACCTGTCACCACGGTTAAAATCAAAACCACAAAGAACGAGTGCTGGCGAAGAAGTGGAGAAAAAGGAGCGCACTTATCATGCCAAGCACTGAATAATGTTTAGAATTGTTCAATCACTATACGATACACCTGAAACTAAGAGAACACTGTATGTTAGTTATGCTGGAATTAAAATAAAAACTTGAAAAAAAAAAGAAAAGGAAAGCTAGGAACTTAGGTGGCTCCATCAGTTAAGCATCCCAATCTTCATTTTGGCTCAGGTCATGATCTCAGGCTCGTGGGACTGAGCCCTGCATCAGTCTCTATGATGAGCATGGAGCCTGCTTAAGATTCTCTCTTTCCCTCTCTGTTTGCCCCTGCCCCCCCCCCCAAGCTTGTGTTCTCTCCCTAAAGAGAGCGGGAGAGAGAGAGAAAGAGAGAATAAAAGAAAAGCAATCTCTGGCTATGCAAGTAAAAATGTTTCAAAAGTTTTACTCATTAGTTAAAAAAAACCTTCATATATACAACCATTAATTCTCATTATAATTAGTGCAAAAGTGCTCATGTCTTTATTAACAGAAGAGCCAGCCCAAGCATCAAGTAGGTAATATTGACAATAGGGTTTACAATTACAGACACGATTTCTGTCAGGACACTAATAAACTGCAGGGAGGGCAGCCCACGGGACATCCTAAATGTAATCGTGAGCCAGGAAGCAGGTGCAACACCAGTATTTGCCATTTCACCACAATTTGGCAGCTGTGCAAATTAACAGGGCATGGTAGCAACACTTAGAATTGTGCATGGAAGCAAGTTTTGCACAAACTGCGATTTCTTAGATAAAGTCCTTTATTTAGAGGCAAAGACATGCAGAGTCCACTAGGTCTCTGTCAGATGACGCTGAGCATGAACAAGTTCAATGTTACCCATCTCTGAGCAGCTTATGACCAGCCCAGAACCACATCAAGGAAAGGATGTGCTCACATACTAAAATCAGGTGTATAAAGTCTGCAACTTAGGGGTGCCTGGGTGCTCAATTGGTTAAGCAACCGACTCTGGTTTCAACTCAGTCATGATCTCAGAGTCATGAGATCAAGCCCCACATTGGGCTCCACGCTTAGTGCAGAGTCTGCTTGGGACTTTCTCTCCCTCTTCCTCTGCCCCTTCACCCTGCTCTTTCCCTGTCTCTCTAAAATGAATAAATAATCTTTAAAAAAAAATAAAGTCCGTAACTTATATGAGCAAAATCTCCAAATGAGGATCCTACTCTAGGGTTGTATGTGTATGCTCATTGCAGAAATTTTATAATATATAAATAAAGCTTGAAGAAAACAAAAATTGAGGTCAGGAGTGATGCCTTCCATCAGTATTAGAATGTTGGTGTGTTTCCTTCTGGGCTTTTTTTCCCTTGACCAGGCATGGTCTGCTCCACGGGTTCTTCCCACTGGCTAAATGACAGCTGACTTGCAACTCTATTTCCCTCACCGCCCACCTCTTGCCCATGCCTCCTGCAGGTCAGCAGCTGGCCGCTGCTTCACCCTATTATGAAGGGTGCGACAGGCAAAGGCCTAGGGTAGGAAACTCAGCAGCCCCAGGTTCAAACTCCATGCACACTCCTAATTTGCTATGTGACCTTAAACTTCTCTCAGGGTCCTCCTAGAAGTGGAGAGGGTTGCACTCATGGTCCAATACTGGATTGTTCAAGCTGCAATGTGAATCATTCCACAGAGACAGGGACCAAGGGGGAGCAGCAGCGGGTGCAGCCCTACAGGTGTGTGTAGGGAGGGAGTCACATCTGAAGGTTACATTAAGGCACCCTGTTTCTTAGCAGAGCAATGCAAACAAAATGCCTCTCCTTGCTGCCCAGGTTTTAGGCAGAGACTGGGATGTGGGCAGAGAGGCTACAGCCAGACAGGCAGCTATAGTTTCCAGAGAAGTAACATGCCAATGTTACAAAGGCAGCTCTGGGGAACAGGATGCTATGGGCCACCTGCAAGAGACTGGACAGCCCGGGTCCATGTGCCCATCTGGAACACCTCGAACTCCTTCCATCCAGGTGAGCAGCCCAACCATGGCCTGGGGAAGCTTGAGATTTGAGTGGAGATGGTGTGAAGTAACCTGTCTTCTAAGACAGGAGAGAAGCCCTGACATTGAATTTGGGTGGTCTGGTGTATCACCAGCTGTCTAATCTTACATCTTCCAATCAGATTTTGCCTCTGTGAAAAGATGCCCTTTCTGTGCCCAAACACAGCTTACACCCCTACACCCTGTGTGCACTCCTGGTACTGCTCTAAATGGTGTCCATCTGGTACCTCATTTGACACTGACAACCCTTCGAGGTATGCAGTGGGTTGGGTACATGAAACGTCAATCTGCGTGCCAAAAAGTAGTCAAAATAGAACAATTTGATGTAGCTGGTCCGAAGCATTATGTCCATTTTGCATGTGAGGAGACTGGGCTCAGACTGGACATGGAAACTGCCCACAATCACGATCTGCAGCCCACTCTGCAAGCACTCCACTGATTGCTTCCCTGAAGGCTTGGAGAGCTAGGCTAGGTGGCTTCAGTGGCAACAAGGAGATGCTAACACCACAGGGGAAGCAAAGATCCGGTCGCTGCTCACATAAGCCAGCCAGTTATCCCTCCCACCACTCAATGCCCTGGGGTCTCCCTGTAGATGGGGACCCTCAGAACTGAGAATGGGAGTTCTGTCTACCAAAGACTGTAGAACACTCAGGGTACAGTTCACTTGCTGTACCCAGCCACACCTGGGCCCTGTACATTACCTCTCCGTGTCACTGTCGCTGGACACCACCTCCTCTAAGGCTGCCTGTAGGTCAGCAATCCGCCGGATGGACGTCTCCAGGTCTGTCTGGAGGGTCTGTCTCACTGCTGCGAGTTCCTCCACATACTTCTCCTGGAGACAGAGACCACAAGCAAATGTTGGCCTTGGGCAAGAACTCACCTACCTGCCAGAGCTTCTGGGGAGGAAAAACACACCCCAGGTGGAGCCTAGTGTTCACTGAGTACCTAGTACATGGTGAGCACCCTCTCCATACAGGTGGGCTTTCAGACCCTCGGATAGATGCTGTGAATTGTATAAACATGGATGTTTTGGGGGCCACCAGGGCATGGCTGATGGCCCCCAAGACAGAGCTCCCTCATCCACACTGGAGGGGGGGTGAGTCTCAGCCTAGTGTGTCTGACCCCAAAGTCATGCACCACCACCCACTTTGCACCAGTCAGTACATCTTGGATGGATGAGTAAATATATGGACCAATTCATGTTTCCCAGAACAGTAACTGAGGCTGGTTCTGGAAGCTATGTCTGCCTCAGGGATGGATCTGGAGTGAGGCATCTGGAATAAGAGATAGGGCATGTAGTGGGGGGCAGACAGGAATGGTTCCTTTTGAACTCCACCATGCTGACTCCCCCAGCTCTGCATCTTAGAGGCAGCAAAGGCAAAGACAGACAAGCCAGAGGGGTTCCTCCCAGAGCAAGCAGATACCACTGCCATTTACCGAGCTCTTTCTGTGCCTGGCACTGTGTCAGGCAGGGGTGCTACTGGCATTAGTGGGTAGAGGCCAGGGATGATGCCTGACATCCTACAATGTGCACAAAAGCCCCTCCACAAAGAACTACCTCACCCAAATGTGCATAGTGCCCAGTCTGAGAAACCTTGGGTTAAACCTGGAATCCCACCTGCTAGGAATTTATCCTACAGGGAATGAGTCAAAAGGCAGAGTAAAGTCTGTACCAGAGAATGCTCAGAGCAGTGGGATTGGGGACGGGGAGAAGCTGAAAGCAGCCTCATCATCCAACACAACTGGGAATGGTTAGGAAGACCACAGTAGTGTCTCTTTGATGCCATGAGGCAGACATTAACATTTGAAATAAGGGTTGTGGTAGTGTGGAATGCTTCTGTGGAATAATGTTAAGCAAACGAAATAGAACAGGGACTATCATGCCCCTATCTATCTGCAAATAACACACATACCATTGGAAAAACACTTAGGGAGCTGGTGATATTTATAGATGAGGATGATGGGGGAGTGTAGATTAGAGATAAAGTTTTTCTTTTAAGCTGTTCTAAATTATGTAAGGATTATTTGTTGACTGTTTTATTTATTTATTTATTTATTTATTTATTTATTTATTTATTTATTTATTTATTTATTTTAAAGTAGGCTCTCAGAATCCTGAGATCAAGACCTGGGCTGAGATCAAGAGTCGGACTCTTGGGGCACCTGGGTGGATCTATGGTTGAGTGTCTGCCTTCAGCTCAGGTCATGATCCTGGGGTCTGGGGATCAAGTCTTACAGGGAGCCTGCTCCTTCCTCTGCCTGTGTCTCTGTCTCTCTCTGTGTGTCTCTCATGAATAGATAAATAAAATCTTAAAAAAAAAAAAGTCAGACTCTTAACCAACCGAGTAACCCAGGCGCCCCTGATGCTTTAAGGAACACATATATACCAACTGCTGAGGGTGTAGAAAGGTGAAAATATGAAGATTTAGGGTCAGATCTAAGCAATATTCCAAGTTACCCATTTAACTCACCAGCTGTGCAATCTGAAACAGCTTACAGTGACTCTCTGGGGCTGGGATCGTTTTCTTTATGTTGTAAATGAAGAAGTGGAGGCCAGTGAAGGCATTCAGTGCAGAGCCTGGATTTATTTATTTATTTTTTTTAATTTATTTTTTATTGGTGTTCAATTTACTAACATACAGAATAACCCCCAGTGCCCGTCACCCATTCACTCCCACCCCCCGCCCTCCTCCCCTTCTACCACCCCTAGTTCGTTTCCAGAGTTAGCAGTCTTTACGTTCTGTCTCCCTTTCTGATATTTCCCACACATTTCTTCCCCCTTCCCTTATATTCCTTTTCACTATTATTTATATTCCCCAAATGAATGAGAACATATAATGTTTGTCCTTCTCCGACTGGCTTACTTCACTCAGCATAATACCCTCCAGAGCCTGGATTTAAAGCCTGATCTTGCCAGTGATCTTTCTGGGGCTGCATGTGCACACTCCCAATGAAAGTCAGGGAGAACCAGGTCCTCCCCATTGCGGGGATGTGCACAGCTGTCCTTTGCAGAGTGGCCTGTCTATTCGCGGTATTGTGGGTCTGTGCTTTTCATCTGATCTTGAGTTTTCCCAATTTTAACGAGAGAGAGAGAGAGAGAGAGAGAGAGAAAGCGAGCAGGCAAAGACTGAGAAGTGTAAGGGCTGAGTGGAGCTGAGAAGCAGCAGCGTGGAGAGAGAAGGGGGTGACGGACGAGAAGCTGGCAAGCACTAGAGTTGATTGAAGTTGCCAGCTGTGAAATCCCCATCTTGGTGCTGACAAGGTGAGAGCCGGTCGGAGGCAGGGGCCCTGGGCAGGAGGCCAGTGGACTGTCACAGGAAATAACACGCACTGGGGGATGGCTGGGAGGCGCTTGCCTCTGGACGCTGGCATATCAGCTCATAAAGACACCCAGAGAAACGGCCGGGTGCAAAGTCTCAGGAACTTATAGGAGCACTTGTCTGAGCTCAGCTCTCTCCAAGGCGACAGAAATCAAACATGTTCTCCCAGGAGATGGGGCACCTGTATCTTTCTTTGTAAGATACAGAGATGCTAGCTGACGTCCGTCCACAGGCCATGTTAGATGTGCAGTAAGTGTTTGTTTGGGGGCTACGGAAAGCCAGAGCAGCAGAGGGGCCTATGTGAGGTCATGCAGCTGGGAGAGCACAAAGCTCAGAGGTGTTGTCTTGGGTTCTTGGGGGATAGTTTTCTGCCTCATGAGCCCAGGGATGAGAGAAGAGCACAGGTGTCCCCTCCCAGCTGTGCCTGGGTGAACTTTGCACCTGCAACGTCATGCAGTGTGAGCAACAAGGGCCTGACGTCTTAACCCTCACAGAGCCTCCTGGTAGGCAGAAACCAGGGGACCGGGCCCCCGGGGACAGTCACTATCTCAGGGATGGATGGCTCTGCTCTGGGACTAAGAAGATGGGTGCAGCAAGGGCGAGCTTAGGTGAGTCCAATCTGTAGTATCATCAAAGACAAAGTAGCTTCTAGAGCCAGTGTGCCTAGGTTCAAAGCCCAGCTCTGCCCCTCACTGGCTGTGTGACCTGTAGCAAGGTACCCAACCTCTCTGACCTCCAGAAGAGGAAAGGCTTGGTCAACGCTGGTATTGCTATCATTTAATTTTCAGAGGAGAATGAGGAGCCACTGGGGATGAGGAGCAGAGGTTTGCCAAGGTCACAGGTGAATAAGGACTCTAGTTCCAAAGGTTTTTCAGCACCCCGCAGAGAAAAGACATGGATGCAACTAAGGGCCGCATAGGGGATGAGTTATTAGAACGAGGAGAGCTTCAAGCAAGAAAAGCATCCATAGATGAGAGTATACGGACCAAGGATGGGATCCAGGGTACTCAGATCAGGCCCAGTGGGAACACAAGGAGACGGACTTGGGAAATCTAGAGTCTGTGCAATCAGCAATCAGCAAACCTTTTCTGCTTCAACTTGCAAAGCAAATAGAGCCTGCTGATTGCAGAGACCAAGTCGTTAGGGGAAATGCATGCGGTGCCCCAAACTGTCCCTGGGGCAGACAAAACAAAACCCAGCTAGAGACTGCTCAAGGGACACTGGGGGTGGGGGGCACGACACAGGAGAAGAGGGTACAAGAGACGTGTCCACTTTCCTGTCTGGGAGTCTGGGGCCTTCTCTCCCTCTCATGACATCTGACTAATGATGCTTGGGATTGAATCGGTATTGCCAAGTGCAATCAGGGTTGCATTTTGAGACCAAGTGTGAAGCTGGTCTTCTCTGTTATTCTCTCTCTTTAGAGGCTTGAAGCAAAAAGAAGTTGGGGGAGAAACTAGGATATGAAACTATGCAGATGCTAAGATGTATACAGCAGAAGCCTACTAATAAATACATCATATACCTATGTTAATCTCTAACTACAGTAATGGTGATATACACATTGCAATGACACCCAACATATAGTTGGTGTCATTACACCCAACATATCTATAGTAATAGATATGATATATTCATTACACTTGGGCACATATATTCACATGCCATTCATTCATTCAGTAAACACCCATTGAGCACCTACCATGTGCCAGCGCTGACCTGTGCAGGACGCAGATAAAGTCCTAATTTCTGTGGAGCTTACATTCTTGCCAGGACCAAATCTCTCTGTATTGCTGGTGTTTAGAACATAGCGAGCACTCCATCTATACTTGGGGATCGGATGAATGGTGTTACTGCATGACTGGAAACGGCGAATGAAGGAGGAGCCCGGGTATTACACTCACTATGTATACATAATACACCCCATGCATTCAGAGACAAAATCAATAAAAGTATTTTTACTGTGTGTGTACTTGTGACCTCCCCAGCATTGCTTAAGAGAATCACTAACCCTTGTTAAACTCCCAAGCTACTCCCCCTGGAGCATGCCACACAGAGCTGCCCGTGTGGGAGGTCTTTCATACGATAATTAGTGGCTGCAATTAAAATTGTCTCCTTTTGTGATGTTCAATTAGAGGTTAATATTTAAAACTGCTGTTTGTTTTCTTTGCCTGGGGCATCTTTAGGGGACTGTCTCTTGTCTGCAATTGCACAGAACTCTCATGTCCGTTTCTGGAACCCTAGAGGTTGCCTCTCCATCTTTTCAAGGTGTCCTCCAAGAAAATTAATTTCATGTAGCTTATATTCTAGGGCACAATATCTCAAAACACCCCTGAAACCTGATGAAAACTCACTTTGTCATTTTCTTCTGATTCACTAAAGACAAATAGAAACTTCATGTTACAGAGCCCATAGCTAAAAAAAAATTTACACACAAATACATATGCTATTATAAATACATATAAATACATGCAAATATGTGCTCACATACATACATTCAGATACACACGCATGAACCTTCCCAGTCTGACACACAGCACATACTTAATATTTAATTATTACATGAATATATTTATTTGTTTTCTCACGTACATTTAGCAGGTCTCATCTCACATAATCTTTATGAACCCTCAGAGTCAAGTGCAATGTAAAAACACAAAAAGTAACTCAACCACATTACAGGAAAGTAATGGCAGTGTTATTATCTCCGAGTGGTGAGATATCAGGTGATTTTTGTTTTCCGTTTTATTCTCCTCCAGATCTTCTACAAAGGATATGAATGACTTTTCTGATCAGTAAGTTAAAAAAATATGGGATTTTATTTCTGTCTATGGTATGAGGAACAATCCCCTGGACTGCCCACTCAGTGTCTCCCATGGCAGCCTCATTATCCCCAGTTTACAGATGAACAGGCTGAGCCTCAAAGGATAAATCACTTCCCCAGTGTCGTGCAGTCAAGACACAGTGATCTGCAGTCAAACCCAGGTGTCCTGACACCTGCCCGCAGCGCTTTTCTACTTTGCCTCCAATTACTCCTGCTTTAGCCAAGGATGCCTGTGTCTCCAGAGGTGGGGGCAGTCCGCCCAGAAAGAAATGATGAGATGATGAGGACCTGCCACTGTTTCATTCAGATTGTCCTAGGGTCACTTGCCTGGGAGAAATGAGGCTGTAGGGGAATAAAAAGCCCTGTGAACTGTGCTTTGGCTCATCATGGAGTGAGCATTAACATGAATGTTCGGTCTCCATATGGGAAAGACTTGGTGTACCCAGAAGAAAACCCAGAATTATGCATTAGATTCTCTTATATAAGGCTGAAAAAGAGCCCAACCTTCAGCAAAAAGAGGAAGTAGGAAGAAGATGGTCATTACTATGCCAGGTTCTTTCTTCCTAATCCTCTTGCAAATTAATTGTCTGAGTCTAGGTTTATCATGTGGTAATAGACCCAGAGAGACTCATCCAAGATCCTAAAGTCACACAGCTAGAAAGTGACACACAGATTCAAGCTCAGGCCTGCCTGTTTCCAAAGGGTCAGTCAATACCTGACCGTTCCTCCTACCCTTTTCTACACCCACAGTGGGCATGTCCAATCGATCACTGTCTAGACCCAGGCAATCTAGGGTCAGAGTCCACCCTATGAACTACCAAGCTAAGCACTTTATCCAGTGATCCATCTACTAGCATCAACTAGACCTCCCAAAGCTTTCGCACTCTACTCAACCCTCTTGGAAATGCCTCCTGAGTCCTCAAAGAAGATGCTTATAGTAGTTGGCTGGTTGGCAGGGGAGGGGGCTGTTTTTCCTTGAAAACTGGTAAGTGGGGGCACCTGGGTGGCTCAGTAGTTGAGTGTCCGCCTTCGGCTCAGGTCCTGATCCTGGGATCCTGGGATCAATTCTTGCACTGGGCTCCCTGTAGGAAGCCTGCTTCTCCCTCTGCCTATGTCTCTGCCGCTCTGTGTCTCTCATGAATAAATAAATAAAAATCTTAAAAAAAAAAAAAAGTAAACTGGTAAGTGCTCCGTGGGACTGAGGGAAGTGGAAGGCTACCACTTTTAGGGAGAGATCCTGATGGGTGGGGAGAAGGGAGAGGCAAGCTACCAATAACACAGGAGGAGCAGGAGAAACAAAACACCTATGTGAATTTTGAAGAGTTCTTAATCCTTCCTTACTTTCACCTCCTCATCTCGTAACATGCCAGTATTATTTCCTAACAAAAGATTATCACCAGGAACAAACAAAATAATGTCCAACTGTGTACATCTGGTATACCTAATATGTGGGCTCTCACTTGATATCTAACAGATATCCTTCTTTCTAAGTAAAGACTTGGAAAGTATGAAGCCTGTAGGTATTGTGTAGCAAGGACAACCTCATTTTTCAGAAAATGAAGCCTATAAACCTGATGGTTTTTTTGTTGTTGTTGTTGAAGCTGGAGGATTTAATACAGTGCCTTGAAGGAGCCCATATCAGTCAAGAAAATGGAAATTGCTCTAGATCATTCACATAAAGGGATTTAATACAGGGAATTGGTTATTCAGATGATAGGAAAGATGAGAAGCCCGGATAGATAAGCAATGGCAGGAAGGCACTGCCAACCTAGGACTGGAAGGAAAAAATGGGACGTTGGGCCATCCAATGGAAGTGTGCCCAGTGGAAGGTGGTTTCATGGAAGAAGAGCATTCTGAATGGGATGATCTGGAATTAGAGTTTCAGCTGCCATCAGGGACGCCCCCCACCAAGGCAGCACAGGAGATGGAGAAATACCCTGGCTTCTCTCCTTCCCCTGTCCTTCAATTGGCCATCACCACCTATCTTTGGCTGACCCTACCAGGGAAACTAGAAAGCATAGTTTCCTACAATTTAGAGTAGAGTAGAGAAGGGTGGGAATGTATCTGAGAGGAATCAGGAGAATCACTGACACAGAGCAGAGACATATCCAGGTTCAACCCAGGCTTCATTCCTCAAACTGTATACTTACAATTCCTATCTATCTATATCTATGTATATATTTATAAACATTTATATTTTATATAGATGTATATATGTGTATGTATATATATGTGTGTGTATATATGTGTGTGAATATATATATATATATATATATATACACATATATTTCAAGGAAAAGGTTACAAGAAATCCAGAATAACAATTTTCAAAGTATTACAGCCTCAAATGCTGTATTGCAAACCCCTAGTCTATTTTAATTATTTATTGCTACATAACGCCTCAACACCTAGTGTTTTGAAACATCGAATACCACTCATTATCTCTCATGGTTTCCTGCGGGTCAGGAATTCAGGAGTGATTTATCTGGGTGGTTCTGCTTCAGTCTGGCTAGAAGGAATAACAGCCCCCAAAGATGTCCACATCCTAATCCCTGCAATTCGGGAATATGTTAATTTAGATGGCAAGAGAATTTTGCAGGTGTGATTAAATTAAGGCTCTTGAGATAGAGAGATTATCTTGGATTATCTGGGTGGGCCCTAAATGTAATGAAAAGGGTCCTTACAAGAGGGAGGCAGAAAGGTCAATGGAGCAGAAGGACACAATTCAACCTCTAAACAGATGTATTTCTAGAAATAGGAGGAAGTTCAGGATGGCTACACTGTTTTCCTTTGTGGGTGGTGGAGTCCATTGAGTTGGGGCCTATACAATAGCATTCTGGACAATGAACATTTTAGGCAGGTTGGGCTGTTCATATCTAGATGATGGAGATCTGGCTTGTGGAAGGTCTAAGCTGTGTGTGTTTGCTACACACGCACACCACCACTGCATCCATGGACACACACACTATATACCAGGCCAGAGCAGGAGGCCACCTGGCCAAGGTTGCTGGGCCACTCCCTGGGTGGCTGAGGCAGAACTAGAACCTGGGCTTTCCTATCTAGGCCTTCTCTCTGTTAGAAGGTGAGCTTCTCTCTCTACGTTTTGTTTCACACACTTTGGAACATGACTCATTTTTGCCTAAACACCGGCCCTCACCGCTTGGGCAATAATGATGCCATGACCTGGGGTTCCAATGGTGAGGAGGGGGTCCCAAGATTCCCCCGAAGGCTGGGGGGTGGCAGAGGTCACAGACTCCTCGGACCCTTGTACAAAGAGGTTGTACACAGGCCCTAGACCCTTATACAAAGAATGTGGTTGAGGTTCTCAGACAGTGGGATGGGGACAGCCAGGGGGAGGGTGGTGATTAGGCTTTGAGGCATGAGTGTGAAACTCTCCTGTGAGTCTTTGAATCACAGGTTTGCAAGTTAAATTAAATTAAGTTTAAATTTAAATAGAATAGAATGGAATAGAAAAGTAAAATAAAATAAAATAAATAAAATAAAATAAAATAAAATAAACCCACTCTCTAAATTTTCTTATGGCTCTAGGTATTCGGAGCTCATAGCTTTCCCAGCCCTAAAACTCCCCCCAGGCTGTGATTTCTGATGCAGCCATCTTCAGAACAGGGCAAAAACAAGGACTGCCAGAGGACTCCAACCCTCTCAAGGTTGACACCTGCCAAGACCTTACAAAACCCCACCATTCGCTGACAGATATCCTGACCCAGAGTGAACTTCCACATGCCCCACTCCTGACTTTCCAGAGTCACTGACCCAACTGCTTTCTGCAAAAAAGAAGGAAGGCATTTCGTTTTTCTGCTCAAATGCAAATATGACAGATCTGTGCCACCCAATTTTCCTGACAGAGAAATAATTATATCAACATAATTAAGTCTCAAATGCAAAAATTATCTGTACCACATACACCGACACTACACTTCCCGCATCAGAGGGCCATTGTTCCAGGCAGTAATTATCGGGCCACCTTTGACATGTCTTATTTCAATTTAAATGGAAATGAAGCTCATGTGTCTTCTCAGCCCGCTAGTCCATGTGATTGCAGAAATAGGGAAACTGGACTTTGAAATTTCTCAAGTGTCCACTGGGTTCTGTAACCAAAGAGGGTAGTGTGAGAACAATTTATTTCATATCCCTTGTCCCTACTCTGGGCATCAAGTATCTTGTCAATACAATGGGCTAATCTCTTGGCATCTTTCTCCTGCTCTCTATTCATGAGCATAGAGATAGTGTCCATTATTGTCCCCTAAGCTTTCTCTTGCTGTCTTGAATTGCTGTCCTTCTCTTCTACCCAGGCCCTTCCCCATGCTGTATCCCATAAATAGCCCAAGGGAGAATCTCTGTAATCTGATAAATCTCCTGCTTAAGAGGCCACAATTACTCCTCATTTCCCACAATTCAAACTGGGTGGTTAAGCCTAGCGAGCCCTGCATAGTCCATCCCCCAGTCTACGTTCCAAGGTTCTTCTCCTTCTACTGCCCATACTCTGCACCCCAATTCTTCAGAACTCTCACGGTCTTCAGAGCTCCCAAACATACTGCATTCCCTCATGCCTCTGTGCCTTTGCACCTACTATTCCTCCACCTAGAATGCTCTTCCCTGCTGACAGGTGAACTCCTACTCATCTTCCAAGACCGATTTCATAGTCACTTCTTCCATGATGCCTTTTCCCACACCTACGGTCTAACCCCAACCCTCAGTTTCCTCATCTATAACGTGGGAATGACTTCAGCATGGTCATGCTGTGGGACTAGCTGTGCACTCATGAATGGAAAGCACCTGATGCACTGCATACAATGTAGCAGGTACTCCATACACATCAGACCTCTGTCTTGTTCCCATGATGACCAGGTGATAGCTTGTGAAGTATGGCAGGTTGATGGGGACTCCTCTGCTGTGACGCTTTCTCACACTCCCCCCAACTCCTGTGACCCTCTCATGTTCCTCTCTTCTTTTAGACATCCAGAACACTCAACCCTGCAACCCTACTAGCCCTACCGATTAAATGCCCCAGATCTCGCCCCCCAAATCCTCCTTGTCCCCTCTCCACCAAAACATGCTCTTATTTGCCCCAATTCCTCACTGCCAGCTCACGAGTCATGCAAACATGCCCAAGAATCAGATAAAAGCATCATTGCCAATGTGCTAACCCGCACCCTGCCCACTCTCAGATTTAAGTCTCATCCTTATTAGCATCCTTATGTATCCAGAGTTTCCCAGGAGAGACAAGACTCAGGATTGCAGTTTCTGCCTACAAGTCCAGGAACACGCCCTCCCCCACCCCCACCCCACGAATAGAGTCATCCAGGCCAGCAGTGACTGAAATGATTGTATCCCAACAGCTATGCCCAGTAGGCACAGCCAAGGAGAGGCAGCACAGAGGTGAGGTTGAGAAATGCACCAGACCCGAGAGCTGGACACGGGTCCCCCCTCTGCCCTGACTCACCAGCAGCAAGGAGTACATGCTAGAGTCTGTCTCCTCGACTCCACAACTGGCATGAGTTCCTTTCCTGTCTGCGGTACAGAAGGCTATGAGGCCCGCATCATGTCCACATGCTCTGTGAACTGCACAGAGCTGAATGCATACGAGATCATTATTTATCATATGGTCTCTTGCCCCTCCAGAGACCTACTTCTCTTCAGGCACATCCAATCGCTCTGTAATGACTAAAGCCCCAGCCAGCGTTCCCAACAAGCCAGAGAACCATCATGAACGAACTCGAGTAAACAGAATCAAACCCTCCCAGGTACATCAGCCTTCATGAATCATCTTATATTATTAGATACAACCCCCCCCCCGCCTCCAGCCCCAAGAAGTGATCAGACGGGACATGGACTGGAGCTGTCTCTACTGGCAATCAATGTTGGATCCTGCCCCTCCTCGCGCTTGGACCACAGTCAATGCCGTCTGGCTGAGAAATGGGTGGAGGTGGGAGCTATTGTCAGAGAAAACAGTGCATGCGACATTAACAGCTAAAGACGCCAATAAACAGCGTGCGGCCAGGCGTGATAATGACCGGAGATTAAGACAATGATTTCCCAACTTGATTGGCTTCCATCTGCTGAGGCGAGAGGATGTTCCAGAGACGCAAACACTCTGGCCTCATCTTGAAGCAGTGGAAACTTACACTTATTGATTGGGAAATGGGCTTTTTCTTTTTTTTCAGTTATGACTCTTGTTTATTTGTGCTACTTTGGGGGGGGAATTGTTTCAAGTGCTCACTGACTCCTCTAATTCAAGGGCACTATATGGCCTCCAGACAAGGGTTCTGGGTGGATTTTTATTTCCTGGACTGAAGAAGACTCTGCTAGAGAGAAGCATTACTGACATTATTGATGTATTGACATCAATTGACAATTGACATTGACATGGGGAGAGAGATCATTCTTTGCTCGGGGTGCCAGGAAGGTGACTGTTCTATGCATTTCAGAATGATTAGCAGCCTTGACCTAGTAGTTATCAGGAGCATCTCCGGATATTGCAAAATATTCCCTGAGTGGCAAGATCCCACGCAGTTGAAAGCCAAGCTAAAGGCAGAAGGGTAGGCGATAGACATCATTTCAGAAAAGCCACAGCCTCTGGATCAGATGTGAATTTGAATCTTGAACAAACCACTTTCTGCTCTGTGACCTCATCTTAAAAAAGCAATCCCCCCCCCTTTCAAGGCTTCAGGGGGTCTGGAATAAGGAGAGGGTATAATATAGTGCCAGCCACCCCAAGGGAGGTCCCTGGGCTGGTGGCATCTCCTGGTTGCTGGTTAGGAACGCAGACACTCAGGTCCTGTCCCAGATCTGCTGACATAGGACCTGCATTTTAACCACATCCCTAGGTGACCTGCATGCACGTGATTTGAGAAATGCCAGCATCGTGATCGGGAGCTTACATTTCAGAGTCCAGGAGACTGATTGCCTGTCTAGTGCGAATCTTTCCTACTTATTTAGCCTTGGGCAAATCACTTAGTCTTTCTATGCTTTTTTTTTTAATTGTGTAAAATAGGGGGGAAAATATCACCTCACTCATAAGATCCAAAGTGCAGCTTTAATTAGACAAATCGTGGAAAGCACGGGAAGCACTTTGCACCATGTCTGCCATGCAGCAGACAGGCACTAGCTGTTTCCAGACTGCTCCATCCTCCTTTGAGATGCCTCCCAGACTATAACATTAGGAAGCCCGGGCTCCCTGCGGGGGAACAGAGAGATGTAGAAGCTCCCTCCATACACTTTTGTGATCTTCCTTTTGATGGAGTCTAAAATTATATCAGCCACTTGGCCACTCATGGTCCATTTATTCATTTATTGACTCAGCAGGAAAGAAAAACAACTGCTAGGCGGTGTGTGCGCTCTCTTGTGCCCTCTACATCTCAAGGTTAGGGCCCAGTGGCACGTGTCTCTCCAATGAAGAGCCTCATCAAATCCACCTCGCAGCTGGGCCCCCGGCTCTCGCCAGCTCCATCGATCCTGCCCTCTCTGGCACTCAGGGTCATCTGGAGCTTCTCACTGAGGAGCTTGGCTCACTGGGACAGCTGGCCCTGGTCTTCTCAGTATAGGCACACAGCTCATTGATTCCCTCCCAGTGCCAGGGAACACATTAGCAACTGCCCTCAGAGACTCTCCTCATTCCCCCCTTGGGAGCCACACACTGCCCTGCAAAAGACAGTGGTTTGAACTAGGCCATACTGTCCTTAAAATTTTTCCACATTTGAATGGGCCCCTTTAGACCCTCTGGAAGTAGGGCTAGGAGTTTCCTATGCAAATCCAAGTGCCTGATGGAATACTATCAGTTTTTATGTTCCAAAACAATGGCAGCAAACTATGGCCTGCAAAGCCCATCTGGCCCTTGCCTGTCTTTGTAAATAAAGTTTTATAAGAACACAACCACACATTCATCTGTGTATTATTTGTGTGGCTGCTTTCAGGGTTCAGAGGTTGTGACATACTCTGTGGTACATGAAGCTGAAAATATTACTCTCTGGACCTTAGCAAAAAAAAAAAAAAAAAAAAGTTCTCTGGCTCCTGTTCTACAATCAATCCTAGGCTTCTAAAATTCTATAGCATTAGGATCTAATGATTCTGAGAATGTGTGAATTTCAATATTCCACACTTTTATTAGGTTGAGCCATGTGAAATCAACTATATTCAATCTTTTTGTATGCAAATGGAATTTCGTATGGTTCAACCTAATAAGATTTTAATATTATGTACGTTAATGATCCAAGCTTCCACAAGTGAGATTTTCTGGCTTGAAGTTTCTTTTCTTTCTTTTTTTTTTTTTTTAAGATTTTATTTATTTATTCATGAGAGACACAGAGAGAGAGGCAGAGACACAGGCAGAGGGAGAAGCAGGGGCTCCATGCAGGGAGCCCAACATGGGACTTGATCCTGGTTCTCCAGGATCAGGCCCTGGGCTGAAGGCAGCGCTAAACCGCTGAGCCTCCAGGGCTGCCTCTGGCTTGAAGTTTCTAAGGTCTTAGACATCATACACAGTTCTAGGAAGCCATCATTCCAAATGCTAAGGTTCTGTGGATCTAAATGTTGAGTAGCCATATTGATAATTAGGAAGCACTGTTATAGTGGGGAGGGGGTGGAAGTCTGAAAGTTAATGCACAGGCATCAAAGAGTGTAGCTAGTAAAATTATTATGCAAAACATGCAGGGCAGTGGTGTCTTGTGGAAAAATGGATAAATGACAGAGACTAGATGACAGTGCGTCCTTGCCATCCCAAGACTAGGGTGGCCCCAGGCTGAAGTGGGGTTTAACCTAAAAGAGCTGAGGTCCTGAGGAGGCTATGCTGAGCATACCCTGCTCTTTGTTCCTCCAAACCAAGTTCCCCTCTTTATGGCAATGAGAAAAGCCATAAGTACATAAAAAGGGAATCAGAAAGTTAAGTGGCATGTGGTCTGGCTAGCTCTGCCCTGGCGAAGAAGTCTGGGAGAAATTGTGTCTGAGATGAGAACAAAGGGGAAAAATTCAGATTATACACCAAATGGTTAAGTTGGCATGAGAATCCACCTGCTGTCCACAGGTGGCTATGGGGCATCTGATACGAGGCCAGTGCAGGTGAGCAACTGAATTCTTAATTGTATTTAATTTTAATTAACTTAAATTTAAATAGTTCCATCTGGCAGGTGAGTACCACATCAGACACCACCATGCTAGGGGATTTATATATGTTGTAGTGAGATAGAAAATAATCTAGGGGCACCTGGCTGCAGTTGGTGGAACACGTGGCTCTTGATGTCTCAGGGTTGGGAGTTCAAGCCTCCAGATTGGACATAGAGACTACCTTTTTTTTTAAATTTAAGAAAGAAAAAAAAAAAAAGGAGAGAATCTGAACATCTGAGAAACCACTGTCTTGACTACTGAAGAGGAAAACTAGAGAAACTCCAAGTTTCTAAGAGCCATTGGGTTCACGGTTTCTACGGTTCTAACATTCCAGGAGGTGTTATTATTCTATATTCTAAAGACTCAAAGTGCTGAAGGGCAGATGTGCCCAGGAAACCCTACTAATGGGGCACCTGGGTGGCTCAGTTGGTTAAGCATCTACCTTCAGCTCAGGTCTTGATCCCACGGTCCTGGGATCAAGCCCCACATCAGACTCCCTGCTCAGCTGGGAGCCTGCTTCTCCTTCTCCACTGCTCATGCTCTTTCTAGCTCTCTCTCTCTTTTTCTCTCTCTCTCAAATAAATAAAAAAATCTTTAAAAAAATCAAACTCCAGCTAAAATTCATCATGAAAAACAAAAATCACAAATCAAGGTTCTGTTTATATTTTTTCTATGAAGAGCAATCCTTTCCCCCTCTGGTTAAGTATGTCTTAGCATCATCATACAAAAGTCAGAATTCTCTCAAAGATCCCATCTAAAAATCATACCAGTTAAAATGCAAACATAATTATAAGACTTGAAATGCAGTGTCCTTGACTTAGTCTTTCATGACAGTCCAACATTAATCCACAATGTAAACTGCTCACTCTAATAATGACTGTACACAGACTGTTGATTTGTATACTTGGGGTTTTCCAGCCAAGGCAGTGCTTTACGGTGAACATGGGGTAGGCTGAGCCAAGGAAGGCATTTTGGGGTATGAAGGTACTAGTAGAAATAGATGACGGCGGGACCAACCTTGGGAAACTTAGAGCAGAGACACTTTCAAATGAGCTTTAAAGAGATGTGTGTCAGAACTTATCACCATTGCTGGGGCCAAAGAAAAGCCTTTAGTCACACTTCTTTTCTCCTGCATGATTTATAGCAGGAGTGAGGAAGTGGGTACTAGGGAAGACTTATTATTTATTGACCTTTAAAATGTGCAAGACACTCTTTAATCTCCTGACTACCTTATAACCCATTTTACAGATGAGGAAACTGAGACTCAGAGGAGACAGGTGACTTGCCCCAGACAGAGTCTGGAAAGGCTAGAGTCAAGATTTAAATCTAACTCTGCCATCTGTCTCTTATTCTACTTTTCCTCCCAATAGAACTTAGAGCAGGAGTCAGCAAACGATAGCCTGTGGGCCAAATCTGGCCTATTGTTTTTTTAAATAAAGTTTTCTTGGAACACACGTGCCCATTAATTTGTGTGTTGCTTATGGCTGCTTTTGTGCAAAGATGTGCAGAGTTTTATGACAAAGAATATAGGCTGCAAAGTCTGAAATATTTACTTCCTGGCCCTTTACAGAAAACATTTGCTTAATCCTGGCAAACAGCATCCAATTGCTACCTGGGCACAACCATCGGAGGTTTTGGTAGGCTTTCAGGAAGAAGTGAAAGCCATCTTATTTCTTCAGTTCCTTTCCTTTTGTTTGCTGAGAAGTGACATCAGTCTTCTTTTTTTCCCCCCACCCACCAGCCATGAGCTCACAAAGGCTGGAGCCTAAAGGATTCCCCCTGAGCATTTGTTTATAAGCCACTCTCCAGCAGGATGCTTTGTCTCCAAATCACTGCCAAACTTAATAACAGCATCGACCACGTCATCTCCCACCAAAAGTATAAAGGAAACTAGCTCTACCGCCCAGCTGGGTGGATGTCAGCCGTGGAGAGCTGCAAATTGCCCACACAAGGACAGATGTAGCTTGTTTTTGCCTTTCTTTTTCTATTTGAAAACTTTTCGGCGGGGGTGGGGGGTGGGGGGGATGAGAATGCCATTAGGGAAATGGATGTGTTGATTCTAATTATCTGAGCGGGGAACAGAGGTGACTAGAGGCAGGATGGGCTCCACGTCATTTACCTGGAATGCAGCCAAAGCAAGGCTGGGGAAAGAACAGAATTCCAATGAAGCCAGTGCTCAGGACACTGAACACAAATAAGGAGGCATCCATGAACCCATAGGACGACAGCACATGGGGGACAAGATTCTCAGAATTGTCAAACTGGAAATGATCCAACTCCTGTTCTGGCATTCTACCTCTGCTTTTAATGCATGTTCAGTTGGCCTGTTCCCAGAGGGACTCTAAGGTGCTCTCTGCTCTGGGCCTCACTTTTGTGGTGATGATGATGATGGTGGTCAAGATGATGATGGTGGTTGTGGTGCTAGTGGTCATAATGGTGGTGATGATGAAAATGGTGGTGGTGGTCATGCTGGTGGTGACAATGATGACAGTGGTGGTGGTTGTGGTAGTGACAATGATGATGGTGCTGGTGGTGGTGGGATGATGTTGGTGATGATGATGATGATGGTCATGATAGTGGTGACGATGATGACTGGGAACAGGATGATAGTAGTAGTGGGGTGATGAGGATCATGATGGTAATGGTAATGATGGTGGCAATGATGATGATGTTGGAGGGATGGTAGTGGTGGTACTAATGATGATGAGGTAATGGTGATAGTGATGAAGAAGATGATGATGATAATGGTGATGATGGTAGCAGTGATGACGATTGCTATGGTCTGAATGTTTACATCCCTCCCCACCCAAAATTCTAATGATGAAATCTTAACCCCCAAGGTGAAAGTATTAGTAAGTGGGGCTTTAGGAAGTGATTAGGCCATGAGGGTGAAATCTTCATAAATGGAATTAGCACTTTTATGGTGCTCCAGAGAGCACCCTAGCACCTTCCGCCATGTGAGGATACAAGAAGGTGCCAGTTACAAACTAGGAGGAGGGCCCTTACTAAAATACAACTGTGCTGATGCCTTGATCTTGAACTTCCCATCTTCCAGTACTGTCAGCACTAACTTTCTATTGCCTAAACATTAGTTGTAATGTTTTGTTACAGTAGCCCAAATGAACTGAGACCGTGTTCATGACGATGATAGTAAGTTTGCTTTCTTTGCACCAGCCCCCATGACAGGCCTTTAAACACATTATCTCATTAAATCTTCCCCTCAATGTTGTGAAGAAGTTGCAGTGATTATCCCCATTGTATAAGATAATGGAGACACAGAGAAGGTGAGTGTCTTGACCAAAGTAACACAGAAGGGAAACAAGGGAACTAAGATTTTCATCTAGGTCTCCTTACTTCCATATCTTGCCCTTCTGTCAAGCTCTTTCTTCATTCAACATGTATTTTTTTTTCAGGCCTTATATGTGTCCAGCAATGTTCTAGGGCAAAGGTAAGCACATTTTTTTTTTCTGAAAAGGGCTAGGTAATAAATATTTGAGATTTTATGGGCTAAGTGATCTCTGTCATTGTCATCTCTGCCATTGTAGCATGAAAGCAGCCTTAGACAATACATAAACAGCTGTGACTACCTACGTTCTAATAAAACATTGTTTACCAAAGAAACCCAAACAAAACCAAACCAGAAGACAGACAAGATCTGGGCCATGGATTAGAATTTGCTGATTTGGTCTATTTGCTATTGGTCTGGGCCATGGATTGGTCTAGATCATGGGATACGAAGCTGAGTTTTATGGCGTTGCATCAGGGGCCAGGGTAAATGGTGGTAGAAGCCTGATGGAGGGCTCTGCTTTGATTTACCACAAATCCACATTAGCTATAGACTTTAAAGGGGGTGGGAAGTTGGCTATTTAAAAAAACAACAACATGGTAGTCTCTAGATAACCCCTTGCGGTCTTCCAGGTGAGAGAAGCAAGGGGGTGCCTCTCTATATCTCCCCAGAGATAAAGTGATACATCCGGAATCTACCTCTGGAATCTGTGGTAGGTATAGAATCCACTTGGAAGGCACAAGAGTAAAGGGGCTATGTACAGGGATTTTGTCACCTTCAGAGGTTCATGATTTCTCCAGCACTATAGTCTGTTTAACCAGAGGTGGAATTTCCACCAGTCTGAGACTGGAGAAGGCATCAGATGAGATGAAAGAGCCTAGACAGTTTCAGGTTTGAGATTCTGCAACCCTGTTCAGAGATCTTGGGGTGTAAGGACATGCTCCTTCCAGAGGAGGTTCCCAGAATGACCTGTCAGCCCTTTGAGACACCCCCAAAGCTCGCAGCTCCATAACCACTGAAGTCTACCCTTGCATGCTGTCTCAGCCGAAAGGGCCTTGGAGATGATCCGATCCATTTTATGGGGAGAGAGAAAGTGAGCCCTGCTCAGGGGAGAGGCATGTCCCAGGTCCCACAGCCAATATGAGGCACAAGCGGGGCTCTCGAATCCAAGCCCTCTGGCTCCCAGGCAGGCTCCTCTCATTATAGGAGCTGCTCCCTTACGGAGCCAGAAAGGAAAATCAGGTTGCCCCCTTCTAGTCTGCTCCCCTGTTTCTTTGATCTGTCCTACTTATGGGACCTCCCAGCTGCATGAGTAACAGAAAAGTATAAAACAGAAGGGGAAGAAAAGTCAAGTGAGAGAAAAAAGAATAAGTAGAGAGGAGAAAACATAAAAGGAACTTGGGGCAGAGTGGAGGAAAGCTGGCAAAGGTCAAGGCACACAGACACGGCCTTCGAGGTGGGCACCTGAGGGCTTCCCCTCCCTGGAATCCATTCCTCATCCTTCTGGTTTTCCTTGGGGGAGCTATTTTTCTCCTATTCTCCATCCACATGGTGAGGACAGGGTTGACTCCACCCCTGGATTCAGGGCTGGGCACGTCTCCCAGAACTATCCAACCAGAGACTGCTCCCTTCTGGCACTGGTGCTCACTTTAGGGATGGGCATGGAACCCATACCAGGCCAATCAGAATCAGTAAGATTCCATTTCTGGACCTCTGTCTGAGCTGTCGGGTACAAGGAACTGTCTTACCACTGAGGTTGATTTGCTGATAATTTTTCAGCCTGACTGTGGCATCTGGGAAGGAAAAGCCTACCTGAGAATGGGGATGGAGAGGAGGGTTCAGTCAGTGGCATCCTGGTAAATTTTTTAAATTGGCCCTATGGGGAAGGGGAAGCCCCACTTTGGAACAATTTCCATGGTATAAATTCTCCTTTGATGACTAATGTCAATCTATCAAACCAACATCCTCAAATACACAGTTAGGAACAGATGTGCACAGTTAGCTCTGGTGAGCTGGTGCAAGTTGGCCCAGCACACTGCATTCAGCCCGTCAACATCATCTGAGTCCCTGAATTCCACTGGACCTGAAATCACAGGTCACTAGACTTTTCCATTAGATGTGCCAATACAATCCCTTTTGTTGAAGCCAATTTGAATTTTGTCACTTACAACCAACAGCACCTTAATTTAGACCAGTTCGCTCATCCTTTCCCACTATGTTACACTCGCAACTCCAAACCAGCCAATTCTCCCAGTAAAAACCATTTTCTTTACCACTTTCTGGTCTATCCTCAAGTCCTGGGGTCTCCTTCCATCTTCTCATTGTTTAAGCTCAGCCAAAATTAGAAAGGGCACCAAAAAGAGATGAATCACCTTTCCAAACAAATTGCTGCTTGGAAATGATTTCAGAACATTGAGTCTGATTTAGGGCCCCCTGGGTTTCCTTGGGACCACTATCTTCTGAAGATGTCCAGCTGGTGCCAATGATCCTGCTTTCGATCGTGAAGATTAACCTTCCTGAGCCTCTCTGCCATGCAATTAGGTGAAGCATAATCTCATCTAAACAATTTCAGTTGGATCTATTTGAATAATTTAATGTACACCTGCAACATTCAATCAATACCTGCCCCCCCTTACTTTTTAAAATAATTAACTTTGCTTCATTAAGTTACTCTAATTTCCAGCAAGTCTTAAAGTGACAAAAGTTCAATCGGTGAAGTCTCGGGGGACAAGATCAGTATCTACTCTTCTGTTCACCATCTCAACACTCCATGCATTATTTGTAATTGGTATTAGCAACTTTAAATTCTGATTAATTATAGGAGAGCCTGTTCTCAATGCAGAAACAAAGCCACAAGTCAGGGAGTAATAGACCCAATTATTCCTAGGTAGGGCTTTCCGTAATAGATTTTATTATCAAGATATCTCATCTCAGAGGCAGACGCAAAGAAACTCATTTCATTAGACGATACCACCTCTTGAAGCGAGACAAGCACATTTATCGTTTGGGATAAAGATAGCTTCGAAGAATTCTGTCCCAGAAACATGTCTGGGGCTAGTGGCGTGGGCTCCCACTCCTTCTTAGGACCAAGTTTCTTTTGTAGGGAGACTTTTGTGGGGAGACAGACAGGAACCCATGGTGCCTGGAAGGGGGTATTGATATAAATACCCACATTTCCCCCTGCTAGCTCCCTGAGAATGCAGGAGGCTATTACGGGTGGGAAGTGAACAGGGAGTTTATAAACGTGCTGGGCCACTTTGGATCAAACAGAGATAACGGGGTGGTAATTAGGAGAGCTATCTCCCCGTCAGGAGAGCCATAAAAGGTATTATTTACACCCTACTCATGGCCCCAAATGCCCTCCATATGGAATGCCTTTTTAAATACTTCAGTTCCCAGCCAAAATAATTCATCTTATGCTCTGAAGTTCACAGCCATTTGCAGGAGGAAAACACAGAGAGGTTTTTTCTTTTCTTTTCTTTTCTTTTTTTTTCTTTTCTTTTCTTTTCTTTTCTTTTTTCCTTTCTTTTCTTTTTTTTTAAAGGAAACCCTCAATTCTGGATTTGGTGAATGCCTCCAGGTGAAGTGGTAGGAGGGAGCTGTGTTTCCAACTACAGTTTGGAGATACGGGTCTTCGGGTGGCCAAGAAAACCCAATGAGAGAAAACAAGAATGAACATGAAACCTAAGGCCCTTACCAGCAGTGGCCAGATCCTCAGAAGCCAGGAGGAAGCTGCCAAGAGGGAAAGATGAAGGAGCTGGCAAGACCAGCAGAGATAGAACATGGAGTGAAGCCACTCAGAAAGAGTAGATGGGATCCTCTGACCCACAAGGCCAAAGAAGTCCTTCAGATAACAGAGTTCTGATGGTGAAATCATTTTGCTTAAAAAAAAAATCAGTTAATGATGAGATTTGATTTAAGAGCCTTCGGACCCCTAAGCCACCCTCTTTCTACTCTACACCACAGCCTCCTAACTGGAGCTTGGGGACCCTACCCCAAGGAAACTCCAAGCAACTGGTGTGCTGGAAGGGGCTCTTAACAGCTTGCATGAGCCAACTGCTGAATTTTCTAGGACTTTGCAGGCCAGTTGTTCGACATAATTGCCATTAAAACTTAAACGGTACAAATTTACAAGTCAATAAATCATATTAAAAATTAAAGTAACACATACTCAAAATGCATTGCTTCCTAATTATTTTAGCACCATTGTAAAATATTAGCACTTTTATCCATGCTTTTGAGGAGTTCAGTGTCTATCCCATGTGAAGGGTGGCTTCCCAATTCTGTGTTCAGGGACATCATGTGGTTAGCTTGAAATCAGCCCTGGTGGGAGATTCGAACACACTACATATCAGGACTCACCTGCTCTGGAGAGCTGGTTGGTTGGGGTTTTGTTTGTTTGTTTATATTTTTATTTATTTATTCATGAGGTACAGAGAGAGAGGGGCAGAGACATAGGCAGAGGGAGAAGCAGGCTCCTCTCAGGGATCCCGATTTGGAACTTGATCCCAGGACTCTGGGATCATGCCCTGACCCCAAAGCAGACACTCAGTCACTGAGCCACCCAGGTGCCCTGAGCTGGTTGGTTGTTAAACTCCTACTAGCATACTACTTACTGCCCTAAGCTTTCCTCCTGGCAATGCCTTCCCAAATCCAGATTCACTCCAACTTCTCCATCACATCAACGGGAGGTGAGGTCTCCTCCTTATAGGGAGTATGGAAACCCCACCAACCAGTTCAGAAAGGAGACAAGACCCTCATGGCTAGCCCATCAGCTGTTTCAGATCTCACCTTCTTTTCCCTTTTGCCCCCTACCCCAAAGGTGGAAAATATACCCCCACGTAACAACCACTAAATAATTCATGGGCCATATATAATTGATGCTGGATTTAACAGAAGTAGAGCCGTAAGTGGTTGTCTATTAACTATTTATGATTTTGCCTGGGCAGCTGACAAGCCAGGCTCAGTGAGGAGATCACACCCATGCTCCCATGTTTTATTTAAACATTATTAAAAGTACACAGTCTGCAGCAAGGCCTTCCATTCCACTCAGAATTAGGTTCTGCTGTGAAGTCACCTCTGGGGCAAGCCTAACATTGGGATTGGGATTTACTGGAATCACTCGTTTTTCCTTTGGGTATAGGGAGTTAAGCTACCTTCTTCCTCCTTCTGTCCTTGAATTCTCTCCTCCTGATGGGTATGCCTCTCCTCTAGTTTTTCTGGGATCTTGGGTACATCCCATCACCCCCAAGTGGGGAGTATCATGAGCATTGACTTCAGAGTTACTGCGAGGGTCATGTGAGAGCAGTGATCCTAATGGGGTGCTTTTGCTCCCCAGCGCACATTTGGCAATGTCTGGAGATAGTTTTGATTGTGATGTCTTGTGGTAGGAGGGTGGGGGTGCTACTAGAGTCTAGTGAGTAGAAGCCAAGGAGGCTGCGAAATATCCTACAGGGCACAGGCCAGCCCTGCACCAGACAATTATCCAACTCCAAAAGTCAATAAGGCCTAGATTACAGAATCAAAACCAATATTACTTTTTATGACTCAATTAAAAAAAATACTCGAATGAGTAAATATTATGTACCTAAAACTTATTGAGGAGGAAAATGGGTTTGAGTCAGACAGACCTGGGTTCAGATTCTGACTCTGCCACTTGCTGGGAATATGGCTTTGGAGAAGTAGCTTAATTAAGCTTTCTGGCTCCCAGTTCCTTTACTGGTAAAATAGGGATAATTTGCTCAGAAGGAGAGGTTTGAATGGGAGAATCCATGTAACTGCTTAGCCCAGGGCCCAGGATGCAGTAAGTGATAAACAAGCACTAACTCCCCACAATATCACTACCATCAACCATCCTGGCCATGGGATGGGATGGGGAAGTAGAGCTGGTAGGTTTATGATAAAGTTTAAGCAGAAGGAGAATCAGAGTCAGAGGAAGAGGAAAAGACGAAAGGAGAAAGAATACAGTGTGATATCTATTAAGTCCCTACTGTGTGCTATCACTGGGCACTTTTATGTAAATCATCTCATTAAAAAAATATTTATTTATTTATTTATTTATTTATTTATTTATTTATTTATTTATTTTAGAAGTGGGAAAGGGTAGAAGCAGAAGGAGAGAGAAACTCAGGTAGACTCGGTGCCAAGTGTGGAGCCCAACACAGAGCTTGCCCTCTTGACTCATGAGATCACAACCTGAGCCAAAACCAAGAGTCAGACTCTTAACCAACTGTACCACCCAGGCACCCCTAAATCACTTCATTTGATCTTCACTGCCACCCAATAAGATCAGCTGCATTATATTCACCACCCCATTCCCAGTTTATAGATGGTGAAGTGAGGTCCTGCCATGTTAATTTAGCTGCCCAAGCTCTCTGGCTTCAAGTCCAGGGCTCTTTCTACCATCCAATAAGTGAGATAAAGAGTGTCTCCCCAAAATTAATATCCACTGGGAACCTCAGAATGTGACATTTTTGCAAACTGGGTCTTTGCAGATGTAATTAGTCAAATAATGTCATATGGGATGAGAGTGGATCCTAAATACAATGCCTAGTGTTCTTATGAGAAGAGGAGAGAACACAGAGGCAGAGAAGAAAAAGAAGGCCATGTGGATGCGGAGCCAGAGGTTAAAGTTATGTTGCCACAGCCAAAGAACACCCAGAGCCACCAGAAATTGTATGAGGAAGAAAGGATTCTCCCCTAGGGCCTTCAGAGGGACCGTGGCCCTGCCAACAACTTGATTTCAGACTTCAGCCTCCAGAACTATGAAATAATAAATTTACGTTGTTTTAAGACAACCAGTTTTTTGGCAATTCATTACAGCAGTGCTAAGGAGCTAGGCATCCTTCCCCCACCCACACGCATGAGTCAAAGCAATTCTTTGGGGGAATGAGAGAGAAGGATAGAGAGAGAGAAAGAGGGAGGTAACATGCATGCACCTATGCAGGTGGTGGACAGGTGGGAGCTGAGGAAGAACGAGGCCAGCAGAGGAGAACAGGTGTGGGGTGGGAGGAAGGGACTCAGCAGCTGGCGTTCAGTGGAGGGAGCCGCAATGAGAAAGAAGGAAAGGATAGAAAGGAAGGTGAAGAGTCAGTGTTTATGGCCCTATCTGTGGTGTGTCTCTACCCTTCTGGAAACTTGACATTGCCTAACACACATCAGGCATTTGCTGATTGCAGGTGTAAAGAGGCCACACTGAACAGGATTGGACAACTCCCCCAAAGCTGCCAGCCGATCCTGCTTTATCATTCAAGACACGCATCTTCCACGTGCTCTTCTCTGCATCTCCTGATTATACCAAACTACTTCCCCCTGTGCCTACAAATCCCATCTTGTACCAGAATCATTTAGGGCTGCCTCCATCTCTTCCTCTCAATCTTGAAATCTCCAGAGGTATAGTTCCTGGGCCATTCATGTCTGCATGATTTGGTAAACACAGAGGGAAGTAGGAAGACAGAGGAGATGCTTCACCTAGTAAGGGGTGGGGGTAACAGTAAGGACTTCCTGGAGGTGGGACCTGACTTGAGTTTGAAGGTTAAGTAAGCAGGCAGAGGGATGCATGGGAACAAATATGGTGAGTCAAGAAACAACATGATGTTGGGTCTTTTCACACTTGCAAAGTGATAAAAGGGAGACAACCAAAGGCAGAAAATCTAGAGGCTAGATCGCAGAGGCTCTGAGAAGGAGCCTGGGTTTGGTTCTGAAGGCCGTGGAGAGCCATGGAAGTTTTCTTAGCAAGAAGATTGCCCAGGTAAGAACTGTTCTTTCCAGGAAGATCTTCTGCAAGGATGAATGCGAGTGGAGGGAGAATGGGGAGACAGGTTGAAAGGTAATTATAGAGCCCCAGACCAGAGGGTATGGAGCCTAATTAAAGACAAAGGAAGCAGGGATAGGAGGATGGAAGGGGATGAATTTTTTTTTTTTTGGTTTTTTAAAAGATTTTATTTATTTATTCATGAGAGACATACAGAGAGAGGCAGAAACATAGGCAGAGAGAGAAGCAGGCTCCCCCGATGTGGGACTTGATCCTGGAACTCCGGGATCACACCCTGAGCCGAAGGCATACGCTCAACTGCTGAGCCACCCAGGTGCCCACTGGGGATGGATTTTTAAAACAGCAGGCCTGGCCATTGATCTATGTGAGCCAGAGAGAGACAGGCCACTGGGATTTCTAGTGTGGGTCACTGGGTGGTGCGCTAAGAGTAAACAGAAGTCCAATCTATGTTTTTCAAGGCCTGGGAACTTTTGAAAGACACCTGGCAGGGATCCCTGGGTGGCTCAGCAGTTTAGAGCCTGCCTTCTGCCTAGGGTGTGATCCTGGAGTCCTGGGATCGAGTCCCACATCGGGCTCCCTGTGTGGAGCTTGCTTCTCCCTCTGCCTGTGTCTCTGCCTCTCTTTCTTTCTCTCTCTCTCTCTCTCTCTCTCTGTGTGTGTGTCTCATGAATAAATAAATAAAATCTTTAAAAAAGAGAAAAAGACACCTGGCCCAGGAGAAAGTAAAGGGTAGGGAGTCGGGCCAAGGTACTGGAGGATAAACCCAATAGGTGCAGCCTCCAGAACAGGTGCATCTGGTGGAAAGCAAGCAGAGGATAGGCCTTCCTGTCACCATCAGCCCTTCTAGCTGCCCTTGACCTTCCTCGGTTACCCTGTTGTGGGGCTGAGGTGGTTTCCCCTGGGCTCTGTAACTATTGAAAAACAACAGGACATAAATCCACAGATGAGCCATCTCATGGCTCCCATGACAAAGGGACTTGAATGATTTAGGGCCAGAATATTCTTTTTCTCCATAATGTCTCCTGGAGTCGCCAGGAATAGTACATTTACTAAAATTAATGGCAAAACCTCATTTTTCTTTTTTCCGGGAAGAGAAGTTCCATCGGCAGGGTAATTGATCCTGATCTGGACGTGCCGGTGGGCCAGCTAGGGATGTAAATCATTCACACGAAACAACTCGCAGCCTTTAAACCAACACCAACAGTGACAAATGGCACAGTCTGGGACAGGCGGAAGGGAACACGAAAGGGAGATCCATCAACATCCTTCCCACTTCTCACCAGGGCCTGGCAGGTGGGATCTTTCTGGGGGTCTCCCATGGCAGAACCATTTTTCAGCAGGATCAGGCTGACAGGGCAGGGTGGGGTCCTAGTGACACATGGGGACACCCATCCCACTTCCACCACTCCCAACTCTGCAGCCCTGGGCCAAGCCCTTCATGTGTCTGCACCTCCACATTCTCCACCTGCTGCGCTTGGTATCAATGTGAAGGAAAACCATGTCTGCAAAGGGCCTAAGCATTGAATGAATGAATGAATGAATGAATGCTTGGGCTGGAGCATTAAAAAATTCATTCTATCCCTACCAGGAAGATTTGAATCTAAAACATGGAAAGTGCAAAGAGCAATGCTTTACTCAAAGAAATGGCTGTTGGCCAACAGTGGCCATGGTGTCAACTGGCTTTCTAAGAATCCTCCAAACCCTGGTGTACAGACACCTTGCTTTGCCTATAAACACTCTGAGCACCCCTCACAGAGAAATGCATATAATACATGAATAGTGGTCTTTGTGATACCTTTTCATTCGGTGTGAGCTCCTCGAGGGCAAAGGTATGTATGTCTTGTTCCCTGCTGGATCCCTCAATATGGAGCACCGGGCATGGCCCATGGGAAAAGCTGAAGATACACAGTGAATAGGGAAAGAGCCAGAATGCTGACTACCTTGCAGAACACATGGCACCAGGGGCACCTAGGTGACTCAGTTGGCTAAGCATCTGCCTTGGGCTCAGGTCATGATCCCAGGGTCTTGCAATTGAGCCCCACATCTGGCTCCCTACACAGCAGGGAGTCTACTTCTCCCTCTCCTCCCTAGCTTAAGCTCTGTCACTATCTGTCTTTCTCTCAAACAGATAGATAAAATTAAGGAAAAAAAGAACACATGAACAGAGTGGCTGCTCCCTAGCCAGGGGTTGGAGGAAGGCAGACTGGTGGCTTAAACATGAACCCAGAGAGGTGAGATCACACTTGGGAAGCCTGGGGAAGTACCAGTATGCCACAATGATGGGAAGTTGGGACAGGAAGGGGGGGGCCTTGGGAACAGGGTGCTCCCACTGAGCTGTGCTTTGTCCATACTGTGAGCTTCTACAAAGCAGGGGCTCTATGATTCCTTGCACTCCCTACTAATGCCCACCCCTACACTATGCCCATAGTTGGTGCTGAATAGACAAATGTTGAATAAATTGGTGAATAAATGATACGAGAGAAAAGGACATCCTCTCTTCTCCCAGTGGATATATCCCAGGCTCTTAGGCAAGGAATGGATTTGAGGGCAAATGGGTTGGTGAGTGTGGGATACCTACTATTAAGCAGGGTCTGCCAGCCTGACAGTAGCCCTCTGAGCCTTGCTGATCCACAGAGTCACTGAAGAAACAGGCAATTTAGGGTCACTGCAGAACATCAGCGAGGCAGGAGCATGACCTCCTTTCTCACGGTAGATTGAAAGGCGGCTCCCTTAAACCAAAAATCCTCCTAGGACCTGTCAATGTGACCTTATCTTTTTTTTTTTTAAGTGTCTTTATGGATATAATTAAAGTAAGGATCTCAAGATAAAATCCACCCGGATTCAGGGGGATCCCTAAATTCAATTATAGGCATCTTTTTAAGAAAAGGGCAGAGGGATATTCAAGACACACATACACAGAGACAACCACCACATGAAGACCAAGGCAGATATTGGAGAGATATGGCCGCAATCCAAGGAATCTTCAGTGGGAGTGTGTTACGGCCCACACCTTGATTTCAGACCTTTGACCTTTAAAACTGTGAGAGAATAAATTTCTGTTATTTTAAGCCACCCAATTTTTGCTACTTTGTTAAGGCAGCCCTAGGAAACCAGAGATACACCAAAATGAAGGGAAGAATTCAGTCTTGGTAAACTTATGCAGCATCTTGCAATCAGAAAGCAGAGAACGACACAGGTCTCATGTCAGCATACACACAAGCTTTGTGTTTTACAGCTTTTTGTTTTCATTTTGAATCCTGTATGATGGTTGCTCTATCATCTTTTCAGTATTTCAGGGCCTTTAACGATCTTAACCTGTCCCTGGAAATGGAAATAGAGAAAGGAAAGGGAGACAGAGAGGGAGCAGAGGAGAGACAGGGAGAAAAGGAGAACAAAGAAAAGAGGAAGAAAGCCACTGTTTGATCTGACCGGTGTGCCTGGGTGTCTGGCCAGTTAAAGAAGACATCAGAGGAGACGGGCTGGGATGTTCTCTTGCTCCCAGCCAGAGCTGGCGGGAGGGGAACTCAGCTGCATGAGAAACAGGGCTGGTGAATGAGGAAGTCATCCTGTCAACTGGAGGAAAGAGCCTTTCTCTCTCCCTGGCTATGGGAGGTGGAGGAACTGCCAGTCATGGAGCTTGGACTTTGTCTGGGAACCTGGGTCTCTGTGCAGAGCCTCACCTCCCCCCCCACCCCGCCCCACACGACAGCCACATTGATGGCTTGTCAAGGGCAAAGCTGATGAGAATGGCCCTGGCTGTGGCAGGCAGTGGCCCGAGAAATATACTTGCTGCAGGCAGACAAGTTGGTGAGACCTGTCACAAAACCAGAATGGACAGGGCGGGTAGGAGATAAAGACTGTGATTTAGGGATCCCTGGGTGGCGCAGCAGTTTGGCGCCTGCCTTTGGCACGGGGCGCGATCCTGGAGACCCGGGATCGAATCCCACGTCGGGCTTCCGGTGCATGGAGCCTGCTTCTCCCTCTGCCTGTGTCTCTGCCTCTCTCTCTCTCTCTCTCTCTCTGTGACTATCATAAATAAATAAAAATTAAAAAAAATTTTTTTAAAAAAAGACTGTGATTTAGAGACCTTCTGGGCAAGCTTTGGCAGGTGGTGGGTTGTCTCAGTGAAGGCTCTATAGTGGTGGGCAAAGGCAGTGCCAGATGTCTCCCAGGTCACAGAACCAGAAACCTGGAGTCTTAGGGATATTGGATCTCATGGGGAAAAGGAGGAACCAGCTCTCTCAGATGGCCTGTGATCCCTGCAGGAAACTCTCCTCAGAAAAATACCACGCATGATGGGAGAGACCTTCCCACTGGACATGAAACAAAATTTTTATCTGTGTTCCCCTTTTTCTTCCCTATGAAACTTAGTAAAATGCCAAACTCGACATTTTATTCATTCTTACTTTTTTATTATTTTATCTTTTTGTTCCCCATCCTGTTGGGAAACAGATTTTTAAGTGTTGCTTGGACCACACCAGGGAGCTAAGCATGGCTTAGTGAATAAAAGCACAGACTACAGAGTTGGACAGCCGGGGTTCAAATTCTTACTAGTGTGTGTAGCCTTGGGCAAGTGAGTATACCACTCCAAGCCTCAATTTGGCGTGTTGATGGCCCTTGCCTCAGTTCTCCCACCTGTAAAATGGGAATAACATTCTGACTTTGCAGGGTTGTTATGGGGATTCTATGACATGGATGTTAAGGCTCAGTGTAAGGTGGACATTTAATCAACGTTGGTTCCTTCCTCTCCCCACGAGGGTGCCCTGCCTTTGGAATGTGTGAGGCAGGAAAAGTCTAGAATCTGAAATGCGCACAGGCTGGGTGGCCATCCAGCAGCAGGGAATGCGATTGGTCCACCTTGGACCCGACCCCAGAGCTTGCAGCCAATGGCAGCGTCATTTCTCTGCCCATCCCCTTCTGGTTTCTCCCTGCTTCCCAAAGGCCCTGGAGACCAGCCTGGAGGAGGCTCCCGCAGGGAAACCCTCCATCACTTGACAGCCAGCGTGGGGACAGCACTCACCAGCTCCATGCACCTGCGGCTGGCTTCCGCCTCCCGCTGCACCAGCTCCTCCATGTCCGCCTTCAGCTCCTCCAGGCGCCGCTGGTAATATTGGCTGCTCTCCCGCTGCTGGGACTCGGACTTGGCCGCCTGCGTGAGCTCCTCACCCATCTTGATCAGGCTGTCCCGAAGCCGGATCACCAGGACCTGGAGTCGGGGCGGAGAGCACACATCCCCCTCGTCGGTAGAGGCCAGAGGCGGGAGACAGGGGCCTCCAGGAAGAGAAATCCTGTGCTGAGTCTCTGGGCGTGTAAATAAGGTCATCAAGACGATAATCCTGATTTCTGATACAGAAACGAAGAATTTATTTTAAAAGCCTGAGAAAATGATAATTGCTATACCGCGGGGCAGCCTGGCAGGCGGACAAGCACCCTGGCTTTGAATAGGTGCTAGGTTCAATCTCCACCACTACCTCTTCCTGGTTGTGTGAACCTTGGGCAGGTTATATAACCTCTCTGAGAGACAGGGATGACTGACAGTATTTATGTCCCAGGGAGACTGTCAGAATCGAAAATGTTATGTTATGCAGAACGCTTAGCTCAGTGCCTGGCACACAGAACATTCTAGATAAGGGTTGGGAATTATTAATATTTAGAGCAGCCCTCATCATTTTAGGAAGCTGTGTGGCAGGGAGCACACGAGGCTGGGGAGTCAAAACCCCTTCTCCAGCATGGGTTCGGGTTTCTTGATTTGTAAAATGAGGTGTTTGATCAGATAAACTTACACGAGCTTCCACTCTAATGCTTTATGGCAATTTTCCTTTTTCTGGGGGGGAGAAACCAAGAGGACACAATGAGACAGTAAAGAGAAAGGAGCTGTGGGCATCACCATCGCTATAGAAAACAAACCCAAGTGCTATTCTGCAGAATTCATTAGTTGGCCAACAAGCCTGGAGCCAATCGATTCTGATGGGCAAATACTCGAGTGTTGACCTAAAACTGAGCCTACATGAATATTTCAGGCCCTCGCTCTGGTGACTCTGAGCCCCTCTCTCCAGATCAGAGACTGAATAACAGTCTAAAAGAAAAGTTTTACTATTCAATTGCCCTTTGCTTTTCAAATAGCATTTAGCAACAATTTCAAAGGGCAGCGGGGGGAAAGGGGCGGTATTAAAAGGAAGAAGAGCAGTTCTCAAATGGTGTCCCCCAAGGAACCTCTTCCTTTCAAGGGCCTGGGATTCTACTAAATTCAAATCATGGTGGCAGAGGGAGAATGTGAACTTGGACATAGACTCTGCCCCTGAAAATTTTTTTCTTATCATTTTATTTCTTCCTTCCTATCCCTTGATCATGCTAGAATCAAATTTTTAAAAAATCTGATAGAGCCCAATATTACATATACTTAAAATGTAGTAGATCAAAGTTCCATGGTGATCTGCAGAAACCATTATGGCTTGAGGGATCCCTTGAGGTATTCCGGGAAACACTGAGGGTCAATGCAGGGAAGACTCTTTCTCTGTTCTTCATATATAGCAGCCTTCTTAGAGACAAAAGGTCTAATGGGGGCATCAGGAGAATATTTCCAAGTGAGGAATGCAGGCTCCCATTTCTAGATGCACTGTCATCCTGTGGCTCAGCCAGCTGATTACAGAGAAATTATAATCTGGGACCAGAAGGTCCAGCATCAATCTACCCCTGTCACTGACACTACTTGGTTTTATCTTGAATAGGTTACTTGACCTCTCTGGGGACCTCTTGGAGTTCATTCAGTGAGGCCTATCCTACCTGCCCCAAGGTGGTTGCGACCAACATCCCAAGGTGTGGCTACTGAGAAACAGCTTTGACAGAGGCGACGTCCTCTGGTGGTGGCTCGTGTCACTGGCCTGCAGAGCTAAATATGAATGTCATTCACCCTGCCCCAGCCCATCCATGTCTTACCTGCCCTGTTCAAGGTCCAGCATCAATGCCACCTCCTCCTGGAGGCCTCCCTGATTCCCCAGCTTGCAAAAGACCTCCATCCCCCAAGCCTCACAGCTCTCTCACCATCTTATTTTATATTTCACCCACATCTCCAGACAAAAATCTGTTTCCGGAAAGCAGAATCTGCTTTGTACATCTGCCTTTCATCTGCCTAACACGGAACCTGGTACACCCTAAGTGGAAAATAAATTTCTGCTCAAAGCGAGTTTTGTGTGCCTAAGTGCATGAGGGGGTGGATGGAGATGGGGAAAATGGATCAACAGATAAAGATGAGGACAGACAGAGGGGTCAAGGAAGATCTGAAGAAAGGGAAAGACCAGAGAAAGAGAAGACAGACTGGAGAAAGGGGGAAAGAAAAGACAGAAGGGGACTAATGGATGGAGTGATGGCACATGGACATGGATGGAGGGAGATGGAGGTGTGTGGGCTGGTTGGATAGGTACTTGTGGGACTGTGAGGTTGAGGGAAGGCAGAAAGGAGGGAGCAGGGGAAGGAACACGAATTGTAGATGCAGGAGGATTATGGATCCAAGGAAAGGCATGAGGGATGGCCGGAGGACGGACAGAGCGAACAGACTTGGCTCTAGGCCTAAGTAATATTTACATGGCCACTGATACCTCAAATCTCTTAATCTGCACTTTCTGGAACTCCGTCTTGTTCTCCAGGTCACAGATGACTGCCTCCTGCCTGCTGACAATGGCTCGATCCACGGTGGACTGCTCCAGGTACTCGATCCGCATCTGAGCCACCTGCAGCTGGAGGTGAACCCGAGAGGTCCGTTGGCCACCCGCTGGCCCCAAGTCCACCCAGCATCAAGACATAGGTGGGACTTGGCCCCAGGCCCATTCACACTGCCTCCTTCTTCGTTCATGTTCAAGGCACAAACACAGACAGTTGGTACCCTCACACCAGACCCTGCCCTCATGTCCCAGAGGCTGGAGGTGATGTTTCTGTGTCTTCAGCCTCTGATATAAGACTTTCCATCAGGTGCTTGCTCACCCTCCTTTCCCTGCTGTGCTAAGAGAGCAAAGCCAGTGTGTGAGCAGCAAGCTTGGGCATTCCAGGTCGGCACCGAGAGTGGGCTTGGGAGCCAAGCACGTATATCAGAGTCCAAAGTCAGGCTCTGCCATTTTCCAGCAGGAGGCACCTGGGCAGGCCAGTTCCCCTCCTCGAGCTCATTCTTTCATTTCTGTGTGTGTGGGAGGATTGAAGGCAATTAGTACCTGGTATATCATAAGTACCCAGCAGAGGCCTTGTGCTATTATTGTGGTGTTACTGTTGGTGTTACTCATGCCCATGGACATTTGCTCCCGGCCCCGTCACTTCGACAGAACCTCTTAGCAGGCACATGCAATAGTTCTAGAAAAGCTTTGAGAACTGCATGGATAAGAGCAGCCCACTAGCTAATGAGTGAAATTCAGGAGTATTTGAAAGAATCATAGCCTCAAAGAAAGATTTCACAAAGGATGAGGATCCTGTCTCATCCAGACCAACACTTTCTCCTTGGAAACATTTCTCAGAGAAAGAAAAATCTTGTATTGGATGGCTGATGAGTTTCACTACACAAGACACATCTGGAGGCTGAATTGACATGAGCAAAAGTCAGTGTGTGTGTGTGTGTGTGTGCATGAGAGAGAGAGAAAGAGAGAGAGAGACGGCTGGGATTGTTCTCAGTTCATTTGCACAACTCAAGTTGAGTGAGTGGACGGATGGATGGATGAATGAGTGACAGTTTCCAGGATCCAAACAGGGAGGTTCTCCCCCCCAAGTGAATACTTTCCTTCCTCCCCACCACCAAAGCAGCTCTGAGCTCTGAGCACGTACATGTTCCTGAAGTTTGTGCTTCTCTTTCTTGGCTTCTTCCAGCTGTAGCTGCAGTTCTTGGATCTGCCCAATGTCAGTAGCAGACTAGTGAGACAATAAATAAATAAATAAATAAATAAATAAATAAATAAATAAATAAATATCACCTTGAGACTTTGCTGGGAAACTACTGCTGGAAAGCCCTTCCACCCCATCCCCACATGTCTAAGACTCTCAGAGCCTCCATGACAATAGTTCATTCCTAAAAAATTACTCCTCGCCTCCTCCCCACAACGTTCCTCACAGTGCCTGCTGAGTCACTCCAGTTATATAAGCCCATGGCTTTGGTCAACCACCCAGCACACAGTCTATCACACACTCTTGAGAGCCCAGAAAGAAATGAGCTTGTCATGGCCCCAGGGCCAGATTCTGAGGAGAGAGGACTCCCAAATGTCAGGTGACTGGGATACTGGCCTTGGCCTCTCTGCACCTTAGTATCCCCATCTGTAAAATGGGCTGATAGGCTCTTCTTAGCTCCTCTACCTAAGGTTTGGTCAGAGATTAAATGAGGCAATGGAGACTATAAAGGTCCTCAAAAAGAAGTAGAACCAAACTGTTAAGCGTGATGATCTCCTAGGAGAGGGATTCCAGGGGGCAGGAGGGCCCATCACTTTCTATTTTCCACATGTCTTTACTGTTTAAATTGCTTATAACATACATATGAACATACTGCTTTGAGTAATGGATCAAACAAACAAGTTTCTCTTTGACCCAAAATAATTGTGAGTCACAAGGGCAGAAGATGGCATAGGCTATTTCTGTGATGGCTGTTCTGACGTTGAAGATATAATTGGCTATTTTTGTTATCATTATTCCTCATTTAGTAGAAATCCCCAAAGATTCCATCTGGGGAGGATGCATTTGAAGTCTGGCAGGCACTGTACCATGGATCCCCTCTGGGGCACAACATGGGGAAGACACTCATTACTCCTGGAGGGAGCTGCTCTCTCTTCTTATGCAGATCAGAAACCTACCAGGGATCCCCATCGCTCATCTGTTGGCTCTATCTCAAAGCCTCTGCTGCACCCCAGCCTGCCACCGTGCCTCCCGATGTGTCCTGGGTCCCCGTCTACCCATGTCCACTCCATGTTCCCGGTACAAGCCGACCACAGTTTTCATTCATCCACCAGCTGTCTACCAGGTGCCCTACTCCATGGCAGCCACCTATCTAGGCTCTGGAATACAGAGCTGGACAAGACAGGAGAATCTGGGGGTGGCATCCTGGCTGACCCTTTCTCTCCTGCTCTTGCCCCTGAAAAATTTGACAATGATTCTCATCACACATAAAATAAAATCCAAACTCATCTCAGCCTATGAGCCCCTGTTCTGGCCCTGCTCTGCTGGCCTCATTGAACTCATCTCTTGCCACACTCTTCTTGCTGGCCTCCTTCCAGCCTCTCAAATGCACCATCTTTGGCCCTTTGCACACACTGTTCCTTCTGCCTAGAACATTTTCCACACAACCCTTACTATTCCACCCAACCTAATTAACTCCTGTTCCTCATCCTGATCTCCATCCAAGAGCCACCTCCTTAGGGAGGCCCTCCCTGACCTCCAGCCTCAGTCAAGATCCACAGAAACATGTTCATTTCCTTTCTGGACTCTAAGCTCACTTTGCAAGCACCTCCTGTGTTCTGGGTGATTATGTGAGAAGGCCTGTCCAGCCCATGAAATTACAGGCAAACACAGGGATGGATGTGCTTCTCTCAATATGGTATCCTTGGCATTTCACACAGTACCTCACACATGGTGGGGGCACAGTAAATATTAAGTAAATGAATAGATATATAAACAGATGTATGGAGAGGTAGATGGATAGAGGAATTGGTGGATGAATGGTCGGATGGATGGATGGATGGATGGATGGATGGATGGATGGATGGGTAGGTGAGTGGCTGAATGGGTAGGTGGGTGGATGGGTAGAGGGATAGGTGGAAGGACGGGTGGGTGGACAAAAATGGGGATAGGTGAGTGGGGAGGACAGATGAGCAGATGAATGGTGGATAAATGAATATTTTGATGGGTAAGTAGAAGGGTGTGGGGGTGGGTGGGTGGATGTGTGGACAGATGTAAAAATAAATCAAATTTTTCTCGGTGGAGATGTCTTCCAGGCATGCACACTCATCTGAAGGTGACGCCCTCCTCCATTAGGACCACATGAAATGTCACAGTTCCTATTTATCATTGTGGCATTTAATTCCTCCAAGGTCCTAAGACCAGAGAGGGGCCCAATCACATCCCTTTTTCAACATCCCCCACCTGCCTGGCCCAAGGCCACCAAGCCGTCTTCCACTTCCCACTGTTACCTGAGCAATGAGGTCCTTGTGCTTCTGCATGAGGTCATTCAGGTCATCCTGGTCCTCATCGATGCGCTTCAGCAGGTCTGCTCTTTCAAACTGCAGCCGGTACAGCTGCTCATCCACCTGGCGGGAGGCAGGACAATGTGGGGGTAAGACAGAAGGGTGGATAGGAGCAGGACAGCAGAGTCCTCATGAAGAGCAAAGGGAGGGGGGTTCCCCTGTGAGTGTGTTGGATAAGTGACCACATACCTGAAAGGATGGTCATGATGTGTGTGTGTGTGTGTGTGTGTGTGTGTGTGTCGGGGCACCCATGTGGCTATGTGAATGCAGCGTGTGTGTATGTGAATGGATATATGTCTGTATAAGCCCCTGTGGCCTTACATTTTATGTTCATTTTATTTTTTTAAGATTTTATTTATTCATGAGAGACACAGAGAGAGAGGCAGAGACATAGACAGAGGGAGAAACAGGCTCCCTGTGGGGAACCCGATGCAGGACTCAATCCCGGGGTCCTGGGACCACCACCTGAACCAAATGCATATACTCAACCACTGAGCCACCCAAATGCCTCTTTATGTTCATTTTAAATGTCCCTAGGACACACATATGAGTACAAATCCCTGGAATCTCCCTAAGAACTGGGACTTTGCTCTGCTCGGGGATATACCCCCAGTACTAGGCCTGCATACAGCAGGTGCTCAGTAAACAGGTATTGGGTGGGTAGACAAAATTGGATGCATGTTTTACCTATGAGGGCATTTGTGTGTCTGGTGATTTTGTAGGTAAGTGTGCACATTCGTGTGTGTGTGTGTAAATGTTTGTGGGCAAGTTCTCTTTAATCTGGTGCCCATAAAATCTGGAATAAAAGGTCCAAGAGGGATCTTGAGACAAACTTTTGTCTATATATCTGTGGCTATACCTAAACTTTAGGATTTTGCATGCCGAGTAAAAATTGAAGTCAACCTTGTATACAGACAGATGACTTAGAAACGCACACCCAATATTCACCAGTTGTATTAGATTCATGCTATATGTTCATTTCCCCCCATTCGGTGGCAAGCACATAGTAGGTTCATAATAGATGGTTGGGTTCCTTATAGGAGTGAGCCTAAGTGGGCCCACGAGGTACACCTTTGTCTCCACTCTTAAGATTGGACATACACTAACCCAGTTATAATGACCAAGTCCCCTGTAATGGTGGTGAGCACACAGTAGGACCACAGCAGGTGCCTGGGGACCCCTTACAGTTGTGAGCATACTGTGGACACACTGTAGACATTTTCGTTCCCACTTAGGGTACTGAGCAAACATTAGGCTCATACTGAATGCATCCCTACAGTGCTGAGCACACATTAGTTCTACAACAGGTTCCCTTGTCTACCTTTGCAGAGATAAGCACACAGCTGACCCTTATAGATGCCCTTATACCTTTATAATGCTCAGCTCACAGTAGAATGTTTTTACTCTCAGAGGGTTGACCCAGTAAGAACCCAATGAGTGCCTCTTGTCCCTCTTATAGTGCTGAGCACTTGGTGTGCCCATGCTAGCCCCCAGAGCCCTGCGCTGGCCTGGGTTCCCACAGATTCCAAGACAGGACAGGTACCAGGCTCTTATTCCGGGTCATGTTCTCCAGCTCGCTATGCATACTCTCCAGGTCTGCTGCCAGTGCCTTCTGGGTCTTCAGAGCATCCTCACACTTGGCTTCACTCTGCTCCAGCTGCACCAGGCAGGAGGATGGGAGGAGGAGAGAAGAGGAGAGGAGGGGAGGGGAGGGGAGAGAAGGGGAAGGGAACGGAAAGGAAGGGAAGGGAAGGGAAGGGAAGGGAAGGGGAGAAGGGAAGGGAATGGGAGAAGGGAAGGGAATGGGAGAAGAGAAGGGAAGAGGAGAAGGGAAGGGAAGGGAAGGAAAGGGAAGGGAAGGGAAGGGAATGGGAGAAGGGAAGGGAATGGGAGAAGGGAAGGGAAGAGGAGAAGGGAAGGGAAGGGAAGGGAAGGGAAGGGAAGGGAAGGGAAGGGGAGAAGGGAAGAGAAGGGAAGGGAAGAGGAGAAGGGAAGGGAAGGGAAGGGAAGAGGAGAAGGGAAGGGAAGGGAAGGGAGGGGAGGGGAGGGAGGGGAGGGGAGAGGAGAGGAAGGGAGGGAGGGAGGGGAGGGGAGGGGAAGGGAAGAAGAGAAGAGCAGAGCCTCGTGATGTTGCCTCCTTGATGTGCTTCCCCTCTGGCCCAGCCCTTCTCTGGCGGCAGAATAATTTACAGACTATCCTCATGCCTTCAAAACCATCCATCAGCCCACAAGAGGGGAAGGGAATGTGTTTCCATCTGAGGTGGCCAGGGTCTGAGCTACTCAAAATTTAACAGGCACTGTCCCATGAAATACGGCTAGTCCGTGTCAGTGCCAGGAGCTCGTCCCCAGCTATGTTCAGCAGATATTTGCTGACACCCACTCAGAGCATGCAGGGAACCATCAACCTGGCCCCTGCCCCATGATGCTGGGGGGTGGGGTGGGGTGGGGGTGGAGGATTTGGGCAGGCAGGCAGAGACAGCCTCCCTGAGGAGCACAGGAAGGAAGGCGTGGAGATACTGGGAATACAGGATGAGGTCAGGGAAGGCTTCCTGGAGGAGGTGCTCAAAAGTCAGTGGGAACTTGCCAAGTAAACATTTCTTTATTTGTTATTTGTTTTTTTTTAAAAAAATATTATATTTATTTATTTGAGAAATAGCAGAGGACAGCATGAGCTGGGGGAGGGGCAGGGGAAGAGAGAAGGACACTCAAACTCCCTGCTGAGTGGGATTGATCTCAGGACCCTGAGATCATGATCTGAGCCAAAGCCAGATGCTTAATGGACTGAGCCACCCGGACGCTCCCAAGGAGACATTTCTTAAAATGAGGTTTCAGACTTGTAAACTCCCCTGTAAAATATTTGCCATGTGAGCATTTTCCTGGGTTCTTAAAGACTAAGAGCCACTGACCTGAACAAAGTTTCTCTTTGTCACTCTTCTTTCTCATTCATTCACCCACCTGCACACATCTTAGCAACGGGGGGCTATCAAGTAGGTACAAGGACCTACATGGACCCAGAAAACAGACATTCCCTGCTGGAGAAAACCGGGGCACAAACCCTAAGTCCATTCTGCAATTGGCAGTTTCCCCTTGATTTCCAAATCTTAGAATCTCTGAGCAGAAAACAGTCTCAGAAATCGCCTAAGGAAAATGCTCGGAGCTCAGAGAGGGACAGTGGAAGTCACACAGCTGCAAGGAGTGAAGACAGCCGCTTGTATTGTCCATACTAGCAGACTTTTTCACTGCCAGGCCACTGTCCCTCCAAAATAGTTAATAATATTAAAATTGGTGCTCAAATACAGAAAAAAAATTTCTGCACACAATTTCTGGTCCCTGAGGCCACCAAGTTAGTGAGGGGGCCCCACTGATCTATAAAAGGACAACAATTGAGCCAAGGTGGATGCCGCCCCAGGCAACTGGCCAAGGTGGGGACACTCTGTGGGCAGAGCCCACCTTGGGATCATTTTCATCTCCTTCCAAACTGGGCAGAGAATGTCATCCTCAGAGTATCAACAGCTCAGCCCAGATGTTAGAATAATAATAATAATAATAATAACAACAACAACAACAACAACAACAAAAGAGAGTGGAGAGAATGGAGGTCACCACCGACTCCAGGATCTTCGGTCAAGTGCCGTGGGGAATGTTCTGATGTTCTGCTGCCATTTTGTCCTGTAATCCGTCGTCTTCCATCTGTGAGGTGCATACCGCTGAAGTCCCATTATACAGATGGGGAAATTAAGGCCCTAACCTCCTCCCACAGCTTTCTCACACTGGTGCCTGGAGTTCCAGCCCCACCTCCCTTGCCAGCAGCCACAGCCACAACCCCCTGCCACCCACCCCTGCCGATTTTCCAAGACCCAAGAACAATGTATTCCTGCTGGGGGTTTGGCACAGGGTGGCCCATTTCCCTCTCTGTGGGGGCTGAGATACACAGAGAGTGACATGGAGCAAGGAGAGGTATCGGCATTGGTAGAGCATCCCGAAAAGGGCAAATGAGACATCAGGCACAGTCTTGTCTTCCCGCAGGCGACCCCCAAGGGCTCTAGCAAGGCAGGGAGGTGGCAAAGAGGGCTGTCTGTGGGCAGGCTGGCAGGGCAAAGCCAGCTCTCAGTTCCCACAGAAGTCAGAGGCCTCACTAAGGAGGGGTATTGAAGCTAAGACCTGAAAGATGCAAGGAGACAGCCGTGCACAGATTGAGGGGGAAGAAAGAGTCCCCTGAGTGGAGGCAGTAGCTGGTGCAAAGGTCCTGAGACAGGATAAGAACACGAGTGAAAGTCATGCTGAGGGACAGAAAGGCAGCCACTGTAACTGAACAGGTAGCTCTACAGGGAAGGGGAGGGGAGAGGATGCTGAAGAAGTGGGTGGGTTGGGGAGCACGTTGGTGGGGCTAGTGACCCAAATGCAAAGTGCTGGTTCATTTTCAATCTGCAGAGAAACCACTAAGGAGGAAGAGGAGGAGGAGGAGGAAGAGGCAGGTAGCATGATCTACCCCCTGGCTGCTATGGGGAGGATAGGCTTTGGTGGACAGGGCTGGAAACAGGGCAGCCAGTGAGGACACACCATGATGTGTGCAAAGAAGAGAAGGTCTGGGCAGGCAGGAGCAGGTGGGCCGTCAGGGGAGGTGACGTCAGCGCTCTCTGACAGTGGAAAGGAGGCATCACACAGGGCCCCGCTGCCAGGCCAAGCTGCTCGGCCTGGGGCCAAGAGACAAGCGAGAGCCACTCTTGGTGACTGAACAGCACAGCACCAAATACGAGGACAGCACTTCCCATCTGCTGAGCTCCTCCTCGGGCTGAGGGTTTTGGCAGCATGATGCCCTGGTCCTCAGAGCCTCCCCAGAGAGAGGAGGCTCTGTTTGTGTCTCCACTTTATAGGCGAAATGATGCATGATTAAGAAATGCTCTTCTTTTCCCCAAGCTGAGCAAGCAGAGAGGGGAATAATTTGTCCCCGGGCAGAGACGGACATGGCTATCGATGTGATTCTTACCTCCTTCTGGGTTAGGGATAGGATTATCTTGGCCCTGATGATTTGGGCATTAATGGTTGCACCTGCTACTGTTGTTTGGGGACTATTTCCAGGGCACTGTGCTTTCTCCGTCTTGCTTCATAAAAGCCCCACAAGACCTCTTAGGAGCAGGGCACCACCGTTAGGACCAGTTGATATATGAGGACACCGGGGCTAGCAGAGGGGAAAGGACTTGCCCATGGTCACACAGCCAGTCAGTGGAGAAGCCTGGCTGGTCCAACTCCAGAGTCCAACCTCTTAACTGCTGGTCTCCACTGTCCCTCATGGAAAACCACCCTCTGGAAGGTCTGGACCACATGGGGAGGATGGGTTGAAATAAAAAAGAAAGCCCTGTTGCAGAGTGAATGGTTAGCTCAGCAGCAGTGCCATGAGGTGCTGGAGACCAGGTCTGGGGGCTCTAGAATATGGGCAATCAGAGACAATGGACAGAACTCGGAAGTTGAATCAATGTGGTGGCACCAAGGAAACACACATCATCCCCGGAGCCTCTTGGAGATAAACAAGTTCATCCCCGAGGGACAAGAGAAGAAACCAAAGCTTACTCGCACTTGCTAAGTGCCAAGTCCCACCAGTGTGGGGGCCAGAGCTTGGGCACAGAACCAGAGCTGGGGGATCGGCCTCTCTCAGCTGGTCACTTAACCTCGTGTCTCAGTATCCTCGCCTGTAAAATGGGGAGAGTCACACCATAGGGTCTATGTGAACCCTCGTAGTGAGTGAGTGAAATCAGGGCAGCACCTGCTACTGAGAAAACCCTAGAAAAGTAATGGTGGTTGTTACTGCTATTTGTCCCTTTCTTTCCCTGATCAGCCTAAGAAATAGGGGATTTCAACCCCACTTTAGGGGTCAGGAGAATGAAAGAAATGGCAGCTGAATGAGCCGTCAAGTTCCCCTCAATGGGATGAGGCAGGGCCTGGGCTCCCAACGTTTCAGGAACAGTATCAGGCTTCCTGGCAGACTGGGTGGGAGGAGAGAGGGTACCAACCCTGGAGGCGCCCAAGCCAGTAGGATCAGAATGAGCAAGACCAGAAACAGCCTCCCTCGCCCAGCCCGAGTTCTCCGCTGGGCAGGCTCCAGGCTGCTGCCGACAAGCCATCTAAATGCTGAGCTTTAAAAATTTCAATTTATTATACTTTAGGGAGCGGGAAGAAATACAGGGCCATCTCAGGCTGATTTTCCATTATGGATGACCTGCTGTAAGAATAACTCACCGCATGTTATTTCCATATGGGGGCTGTTTGAGTGACATTTTTATGAAGTCGGGTGGCAAGTCATGCTGGGGCTGAGATCAGACCCTTCAGGGCAGTGACACTGCCCACCGCCTCTTTGCAAACGCCTTCCCTTCCCGGGAGGTGCTCCAGGAGGGGCAGTCAAGAGAGCAGAAAGGAACTGGGCCACTGGGCAGGACTCCCTTTGGGAAGGGCTATTGGGGTCCACCCTCCGGTCCTCGCAGCCAGTGTGGCAAAGAGGATCCCAGGGGGAGCAGATCTCACATCTTTTGGCTTGAAGTTCACCATCCACGTGCACGGATGAGCCCTTGAGGGTTCCCTGTCAGACCTCCAAGATACAAGTTGGGGAGTGTTAGGAGAATGAAGTCCCTGGTGATTTCCATCCATTTCCAGACCTGGCATGGTGCTGAAGATAGAGAGGTCAAGTGACTTCCTGAAGGTCTCACAAGTACAAGGGCGGCAGGCCTGGGATATGACTCCAACTCTAAGCCATTACACTGCATTCCCTCTATAACAGTAGCACTCACGACAGATGCTTAATGGGGAAATTTTGTGATGTGTCTGCACAACATCCACTCTCCCTTCTTTGGATAGGAGCACCCCATCTTCTCTGCAAAAAAAAAAAGTGCATTCTCCAAATGTCCCTGTGCTTCTGATGGAGCTGACCCCCTCCCCAGAGCTATCAAGTTCTAAGAAGGGAATGCAACTCAGCCTAGCCAATCAGAGCATCACTTCCTGTTGGCCAGAGGGCTTAGTTGTGGGATAATAGCACGGCTGACACCAGGATTTTTGCTGGGACTGTGGAAGCGAAGTTCTTTTTTTGTGATGCAGAATGTAAGCTTGGAGTGTTTGGTGGCCCTCTTCCTAGCAAGAAAGAAAATACTTCCTAGAATAGAAGGTGACATTGAAGGTGCAAAGGCAAGAAACACATTCTTGATGATGTGGTTGGAGCACCTAGATCCAGGCAAGCCTGAAGGCAGCTTTCGCCTCAGAACTTTTCAGATATTTTGGCCAATAACTTCACTTGTCCTGCTTGAGCCAATTGGAGCTGTGTGGCTGGGCACCAGATACAGATGAGTGAACAGGTTAGAGGAGAAGTACGTGCACAGTGTCAGCCACAGAGTAAACCCATGAAACCACTGGTGATAGTGTTCATTGATCCTATCCTGCCAAAAATATTGGATCAAAGTAGCTCTGTCCAAAACCCTGTGATAGAATAGCGATCATTCATTCTTTATCTATGCTGTGTATGGATCCCTCCCTATAAGGGGATAAGTATTGCCCCTTCCAGATCGCTCAGTGGGGAAATGAGGAGGGAATGCGAGTTCTCCCACATTGACTATATGAGGCACCATTGGGGCCACTTGGTGTTCATTATCACTATGGCCCACAGCAGCCCTGCACAGCGGGAATCGGCCCACACCCTGTTACAAAGGAGGAAAGTGTACCCCCAGCAGGGGAAGGGACTTGCACAGGGTCAGATTCAAGTCAATGGGACTCTGAGCCTAAGCTCTCTCTGGGCCACCACCCAGCCTACTCTGCACACAAGTCTTTCCCTCCTGTTGAGTTCATCCTCTGCGTTCTCTCTGCAACATCCCCCCACCCCTCCTTTCATTCCCCAGGAGGGCAATTGAGATTCCCATCACATATACATCAACTACAACCCGATGAATAGCATTACTTTCCTATGCAAAGCCATCTGCCTGCTTTAAATACCTGGCGAAAATGTTTGCTTTGGACTTATTAAGCTACTAGATGAGTGGGCTAGGCATGTGGAATGAGGCAGGGAGAGGGGGAAATGCTGATATTTCAGTGGAGCAGTTAGAACCTGGATTTCTGGGTTCGGCTGAACAACCCGGAGGATTTAAGGATCCTGTATTGCAAATGCCACGGGGAAGCGTTCTAAGAAACGGTGTCATTGGCGGGCTAATCTCAACACATTCCAGGCCTTGACATCCTATCAGAGCACTCAGAAGAATTAACCTTCAGTAGGAAGGCTTTCCCTGAAGGGAATTACCAGCATCTCAAACTACAGACGGCCTTGATATCGAACAAATTTATTAAATGCAAACATATTAAAAATGTCAGGCCAGGTCCACCAATGGTCTATCTGGCTCAGAAATCTGATGACAGTGGCCCCAAGGGGAAATTCCTAAGACCATCTGGCAGTTACTCTCTGTGTCCTTGATCAAACCATTTGAGCATATATTAGACAGTCCATCATTTTCCTTACATTGTGCTAGAGGATCATTATTTATTGATGCATTGAAATGCTTTCTGAGTATTTACCATTTCCATCTTCTTCAGAGTAAAAATAATCATTATTAGTAGTGGCATTTTCATAACTACTCTCTGAATGCTTACCACGAATTTGTTATTTGCAAAATGTAACAACTCTGTGCAGTAGGTACTTTCATCACCATTTTATAGATGAAGAAATTGAGGCTCAGAGAGGTTAGTTAACTTGTCAAGATCACATAGCTTCTAAGGGGTGAATGGGGCTAGGACCTGGACTGAATTTTAAGCCCACAGCTTTCTCTTGTAAGAGCCCTGTGGCTTGTGCCTCCCAGCTGCTGGGTATAAAAAAAAAAACAAAAAAAAAAACCTTCTTTTACTTGTTTTAAGTCTATTTCTTTGAGGGTTTAAGGGTCCTTCTTCAGTGACAGAGGACAACTACATTTCGTAATGCACCTAATTGTCTAATTGCTAGACTGTACACCTGAAACTATTATATGGATGTATATACTAACATAATATACTAATATTGTATGTCCACTATACTTCAATAAAAATAATATATTTTTTAAAAGAGTCCTTCCTAATTTTGTGTCATAGGCTCTCAGGACTGCTTAGGTACTACATGATTGAATAGGCTTCAAGACTTTCCTTCCTGACTTCACCTCTGGCGGCAGTGGATTTGGAATATACTGGTGTTCTCCAAAGAGAGAAAGAAAAAGAAAAAGAAGAAGAAGAAGAAGAAGAAGAAGAAGAAGAAGAAGAAGAAGAAGAAGAAGAAGAAGAAAGAAGAAGAAAAAGAAACCTTGGACAGGCAAGATAAAATACACATAAAACACACTCTCTGCTTCTGTCCTATCACACCCCCATTTATATCATATTTCCAACACCCACTGCTCCAGCACCCTATTGCTCCCCTAAATAGTGCAGTATCTGAGTGCTTCCCTGTCTGTCTTCTCACTAGACAGTGGGTGCCTAGAGGCCACCTGAGTCTTGCTGCCCTCTGGGTCCCCACATGGTAGGGGTCCCCCACACACACTCACAGAAGGAGCCAGGGGAAGGAGTTAGTTCAGTGCATTCCTAACCTGTCCTGGGCAGCAGGGTCACCTGAGTCTGTAGCCCATACTGCCTGAGCTAGCCCCGAACACCCCCTTGGGAAGCCATCCCAAGCTCCTCCTGAGCACGAGTCTCTGACCCAGACACTGGCCAATGTCCACACAGCCAGTTCCCCAGGGGCAGGCCGTGTGGACAAGACCCTCTCCTGCAGGAGGAAATGACCTGGCTAGGGAGAGTGACCACAGGCTTGTTCAGCAAACCTGGATCTCAAGTCCAGCCTGAGCCCCCAGTAGGGAGGTAAGCTTCCTGCTGTCCTGTGCCACCATACTCACCGGAATATGTGGCTAACCAGAACACTCCCTGCCTGGCCAAGTGATTTTAAATTTGGATTCCAAGGTATCTGATGAAGACTGACCAGTTGGGTTGTTCATAAAATGGCACAGTCAGAATATTGCAATGTATATTATCTACTATCTCCAAAGCGGGAGAAAGTATTTGCAAGGTACATAACTAGCAAAGAGCTTACATCCAGAATATCCTACAAATCACCTAAGAAAAATAGCCAACGGTTTGAAAATGAACATACGGCTTCAATGGGCAGAAGTAGCTAACCAAATGGTCCATCTACTTTTTTTTTAAGGATTTCATTTATTCATGAGAGACACACAGAGAGAGAGAGAGAGGCAGAGACATCAGCAGAGGGAGAAGCAGGATCCCCACAGGGAAGGAGCCTGATGCGGGACTCTATCCCAGGACCCTAAGATCATGACTCAAGCTAAAGGCAGATGCTCAACCACTAAGCCACCCAGGTGCCCCGGGCATCTACTTTAAAAAGGTGACTTGGTTCATTCCTAGTCAGGGAAATGCAAAACAGGACCACAAGACACCTCCCCCCTCAGGATGGCTAAGATGTGAATAACTAACAAAACCAGGTGCTGAGCAGGATGGGAGCCTGGAGTAAACTATGTTTACAAGATACTTGACAGAACCATTTGGCTACATCTACCACAGTTAAGGAAACAGGTGTACTGTGATCCAGAAGTACTACACTTCTAGGTCTACACCCAACAGAGATGCATACACTGCACCTCCTTCCCAGATAAAATAACATGGGAACAAATGTTCCCAGTCGCCGTGTACCTAACCACCAAAATCTAGATGCAACCTATGTGTCTACCAACAGCAAAATGGCTAGCTCATGATATAGTCTCAGAAATAGCAAGGAGAATGAACCAACTACTACATACGATAATATCAGTAAGTCTTGTCTGCATACATGGAGAGAAAAAAATAAAAGCAAGAACACGTAGATGGTAAGAATTCATTCAAGGAGCAACATGAGCAGATAATTGAGAAAAGGTGCTCAAGCTAACATCTGGTTCATCACCTTCTCCCCTAAACCTGTGGGCACCTGCCTTGATCTTCCACACAATTACTCCACGTTGGCAATGTTGGCCCTACGACAGGAAGCTCCCCTCACCCCATTTGCCCGAGACTTCCCTGGTTTGAGAATCAGAGATCCCTCGTCCAGAGAACACCCTCAGGCCTGCCCAGAATCCAAAGGCTCTGGAATTACAGAGATGGAGACTCAAATTCCAGTTCCTCCAAATGGAAGAGCAAACACAACTGGCCTGAACCCTCCCCAAAAGCCAGCATCATAAAACAAAGAGGAAAGACAGACTGAGGATCTTTGGCATCATGAACACTGAATGCAAGCACTTCTGCATTCTGGGTTGGATCCCTCCTGAACATGGAGAAAAATCTCTACGAAGAACGTTAACGGGGTGATAGGCAAAATCTGTGTCATGGAAAGATAAGATCGAGGGGTTGGCAAACTTTTTCAAGGATCAGAGAGTAAATATGTTTGGCTTTGCAGGCCAGGGAAGAAACGGAAGGAGATACATATAGGTAGGTACTGTACTTACCTAACCACATTAAAATGTAGCCTCTTGGGGTGCCTGGGTGGCCTAGTCAGTTAAGCATTTTCCTTGGGTTCAGGTTGTGGCTTTGGGGTCCCCGGGATGGAGCCCTGCCATCTGCCTTCCTGTTCAGTGGAAGGTCTGCTTCTCCCTCTGCCCCCCCCCCCCCCCGCTCATGCTCTCTCTTGAATAAATAAATAAAATCCTTAAGAAAGATAAGACATAGCCATTTAAAAACATGAAAACCATGCTTAGCTCTCAGGCTGTGATAAAAAACAAAAACAGACCACCACAACAAGAAACAGGCAATTGGATTTGAGCCGGATTTGGCCCGTGGGCCATAGTTCATTGACCCCCGGATCAGAAAACAACATATTATCAATGTGAAGTTTCCCTCTTTTGATTAGAGCAAAAGGTCATCATGTTTGTGACTCTTTCCCCAATAACTCGGGAAACAGTTATCTGGAGAGAGAATGATAAAGCAAAAGTAGTAAAAATGTTACAAATTGATGAATCTAAGGGAAGGATAAACAGGGATCATCTCTGCTATTCTTGCCACTTTGAGATTCTTTCAAAATATGTTATTTTTTTTTTTTCTTTCAAAATATGTTATTTAAAAAAAATACAGTTCCTCCCGAATTCTGTACTTTGGACAAGTGTCCTAATGCTGAGCTTCCTCCAGCATAAAAGGAGCATAATACAGGGACGCCTGGGTGGCTCAGTGGTTGAGCATCTGCCTTTGGCTCAGGTTGTGATCCCGGGCTCCTGGGATCGAGTCCCACATCAGGTCCCTGCATGGAGCCTGCTTCTCCCTCTGCCTGTGTCTCTGCCTCTCTCTGTGTCTCTCATGGACAAATAAAAATAAATAAAATCTTAAAAAAAAAAGCGGGGGGGGGGAGCATAATACTGGCTGCTTTCCAGGGGGAGTCAGGGCCCATTCCGCGAGTTCTTACTCATCCGCAGAACACCTGCTGCCTGCAGATCCACCTCTACACTCTGGCCCCAAACAGAAACAGGGGTGCTCACATGGTGTTCACTGCATTCACAGAGGTTCAGGGGCTCAGATTAAGTCACGGCATCTAAGTGCCTGGCCCCATGCCTGGTGGCCACTTGCCATCAACATAATCATTGTTAAGATGGCTATGATTACCCTGATGGCTGGCTGGCTGCTCTGGGGGCCCAGCCCTCCACAGTGCTCGAGGGGGACAGGTCCTTTTGGGGAGATGTATAGATATCACTCTCTGCCTATGATGAAACCAGCCTTCCCCCACTTCATTTATAATAGCATCGGAAGTGTCAATATTTGTGGGGTGAACAGGCCTGCGATAACCATGTTCTCACCCAATTACAACTCGGTTTTTATCTCCTCTGACAGGAGGTTATGTTAATATTGAATCAATTCACTCCAACATCATCTTTAAAGAGGAAAAAAAAAAAAGTCTTTTCAAATAAAATACCCAGGCCACCTGTCCTGTGGTTCCTGGCCGAGAAGAAGCATTCCAAAGGTGCTCACTCACGCAAAAGACTCCCATCAGAGTCATCTTCCCAGGGTGTATTATTATTTTCAATGTCTCATGGAAGCATGGGTGACACGTGGTGACAAACGTCCTGACTAAAGGCACTGGGGAGGAGTCAAGGGCTATCAAGTCTTGGGCACACTGGTGGGGGGACCTCAGGCTGTTGCCCAACCCTGGCTGGGAGTTCATCATGTGGAAGATACCCCAGGCCCAGTGGGCCCTCCTGAAGGAACACTGAAATTGAGCCCGGATCCCACCCCCTTTCCTCCCATGGAAAGGTCCTACAGGGGTATTTGGGAGCTTTCCAAAGGGACTCGAGGGCCCAGAGGTGGCAGAGAGCCAAGAGGAGACACATTCATGGTCTTGGGGTAGCACATACTAAACTCCCAGGAGTTGAAGGCTGTGGGTTCAACTCTCACCTTCATCTCTTCATACCTCCATGACTTTGGAACAGTCTCCTGGTATTTTTACTTAGGTCCCTGCCTTTAAGGTGGTAGAAGGTAAACGGGGAACACAGGCAAGCAAAGGTAGTAATTGCGAGAGACCGATGTACTCTTCTAAATGTAAACCCAGGAGAGAGTGAAGGTAGAGAGGTGGGCCCTCACCCAGCCTGTGGGAGTCAGAGACGGCTCTCAGAGATGATGCACTAACCCCAGCTCAGCAGAGAACTAGATGTTCAGCAGGAGAAGAGGTTTCAGTGGGGAGAAGCAAGAAGACATAGCTTGGGCAAAGGTGGGAAGGTGGGACAGGTGTAAGGGACCCCAAGCTGTCCCTTAGCTGCCGGTCAGAAGTGTCAGGAGCACAGGAGCCAGACTGCACCCGTCAAGGTCGTGTCAAGGAACTCGCACCATACCGTATTCTGAGGGCAGTGGGAAGCCACTGAAGGCTCTTGAGCATAAAGAGCCAAGATTGCACATAAATTTTAAAATTCTCTCTCCAAGGGCGCCTGGGTGGCTCGGTCCATTGGGTGTCTAACTCTTAATGTTGGTTCAGATCATGATCTCGGGGTTTGTGGGATCGAGCCCCGCATCAGGCACCACACTGGGTGTGGAGCCTGCTTGAGACTGTCTGTCTCTCTTTATTCCTCTGCCCACCCCCCAAATTCTCTCTCCAAAGATCAGCTGGGAGTAAGATGGTTTGGACAAGGCCAGAGGCCAGAGACGTGAGAGAACCCCAAATGAGAGCTACGAGTGGTGGGTGACATGGGGGGAGGACAGGAGGGACAGACTTAAGAGCTGTTTAGGGGTACAATGATTGAGACTTGGTGACAGCTTTGTGCTCAGCAGCCCCCCGCATGATTTCAGTAAACACGAGAGCTGGTGAGGGGAACAGGGGTCTCCACTTGAAAAACACAAAACCATATTTCCTTTGGGGAAGAAACAAAGGTCAAGGGCATGAATCCAACTAAGAAAAAACAAAACAAAAAAAGCAACCACCGCCCCGGAGAGGACATCCTCTTCGATGTTCTCGTCGGAGCCAGGTGCCAGCATCTGCTCCTCACAGATGTTATTTATACATGGCGATTATCTCAATTATATATCTTGGTTGTTGAGATTGCTTCTGTCTCCAGATTAGTTTGTTTCCAGTGGAAACATTCCATGGGAATTAATTAGTAATTGGCTCCTAAAGAACAGGTGTCAACAGGACAACCCCACACACTGCCTCGCCTACCTGTTCTACGAGGTCTTGTAAAATTGTGTACCCAGAAACCAGTCTATGAAGCCAGCAGGGAGCTCCTCATTTAAAAAATCATTGTCTTATTGGTTTATTGTTTTTGTTTTTTTGTCATATAGTTTTTAATCTAGAGAATTCACTCGAATCCATGGTCTCGTGTTCTTCTGACCAGCTCCATAACAGGGAATATCGTGCCCCTTTTTTCAGTGAGAAAAAGGAGGCCGAAAGGCAGGGTGGTTTGCTCAAAATCACACAGCTAATTAGGTAGCAGAGGCAGGATTGGGACCCAAGAAGGTTCTACGCTCCTTCGAGGGGTCTTCCTGATTTTATTACCAGAGTCTTAACCTTCAGGTGTTACCTGAGATATAGCCAAAGCTCCCGATGGAGGGAACTTGGGTGGAATGAGCCAAATAGTGATCTTGGGGTTCTAGATGGTGGGGCAATGGGTGAAGATGCCTGTCCTTAAGGCAGTTATTAGAGATTCTGGAAGATACTCTGTCTAAGGGACCTCTCCCATGCTGCTGGTTGAGCCTGGCACACGGCACATCAGTGCTTTGGCCAGGACCTGGAGTCCTGCCATTTCTTACAAGCACTTCTGATTACATCCATCTCCGTTCTGTAACTCTCCATGGCTCCTCATCACCAAACCAATCATGAGCCAACTCCAGTCTCAACTCCCAACATTCCCCTCTCCGCTCTCATCCCCCGCCACCTACACATGATACTCCAGCAACACCACTGTCAAGAGGAATAGTTCCCTGTCTCCATGTGCCTCCAACCCTTTATGCTCTGCTGCTCCCTCCCCTAGCCAGCAATCCATTTCCATAAAGAGACAGCTGAAGCCGCCAGCCCCCCTCCCACAGCTAAGCTAAGGGCATCCTCTTTTGCTAACCCCCCACCTCCCACCCCCTGCCTGCCTACCATTCCTCTGGTAAGGAGCTTATCCCTCTGCTTGGCAAGTGGCTGCTCCTTGCTCTGCCTCTTGCAGACTGGGAGTCCCTCAAGGGAAGGGGCTGTATGGTCTCCTCCTTATCCCGGCATCCTGGCCTCCGATCTGTCCCAGAGTGGAGACTGAGTCAGTATCTGCTGAATGCAAGTAGTTCTTTAACAGGTATATTCCAACAATTTCCTCATCTGTGCCCTGAGAGAGGAAACCTTTCTCTGGATTGTCTGGCACCATAGTTAGCGAGCTGTAAGGGCTGCAGGGTGTGTGTTCACTGTTTCCCAAGAGCCTCGCTGGCTTGACCTCATCAGCAACCCCTCCACACACTGGACCATCGAGTGAATGAAAACGTTCCACTTTGAGAAAAAGTCTTGGGGTGGTCACGTTGCATGTCCAAGGTCACAAGATTAGCAAGTGCCAGATCCAGTCCTCTTGACTCAAGTGTAATTAATTTCAAAACAGCCGAACAAAGATCTGTCACACTAATACAAATTCGCTGTCAGTTTTCTCGCCTGCAAAATGGACTCGTGGCCGCTGACCTTGAAAGGGAGTTTTGAGAGATAAATGAGGCTCATGACTCCCACGTGCTGGTCCTCAGACCAGCATCCGAATCCTCCGATAAGGATGGTTTAAAATGGAGGATATCAGGTGCCAACCCAGACTTCATGAAGAAAAACAAAGAAAAGATTATTGGGGGTGGGAACTGGAATCTGTGATTTTAAAATGTTGCTTAAGTAATCTGATGTACAGCAAGTTTGGGGATCCCAAGATACCAAGGAAAAGCCTGGTACATAGTAGGTGCTTGACAAATGTTAACAGGACCCATATTATACCAACTAAGTTGCAAAGAAGACTGAGCGAACAATGATACAAATAAGTGGAAAACATCCCACACCTCAATATGAGTATTAAGGGAAATAAATAAGGTTCTGAAATAGGGACTTGCAAGGGGTCTCATGTAACTTGGGTGGTCAGGTAAATTCTCACCCCGGGAGAAGGAAAAGCAGGTGGGGACCCGAACATGTAGAACCCGGGAGGTCTGGATTTTATTTCAAGGGTCATGCAAAGCCATTGGGAGGTTTTGAGCAGAGAGTAACATAATCTGATTCACAGTTTAGAGGATTGCTCCTCTGTGCCGAGAATGGATGCAGAGGGGACAACAATGCCGTTAGGAGGCAATGGACCCTTCCAGTCTGGACAAAATGATATCTGGGATAAGTGTCGATGGAGCTGGCTAGTAGGGACAAACTTGGGGCTGGTTTGAAGGTTATGGGACTTGTAGATGTTCTGGTGGCAGCAGTAATTGCAGTATTTAGCTAATCCTTAACGTAACTGCAGGAGGTGGGTATTTCTGTTTGACTCATTTAACTAATAAAGAAACCATCTCTGAGAGGTCGAATAACTTATCCAAGGGCACACAGCAATGCATGTCTGAAAGCTGTGGATGCCAACATTCTTTGCCATCACATCAGACTTAAGTTTCACGAGGAAGGGTACCTGTCTAACCATTGTACACCTAGATGGAGCGTATCACCTGACACACAGTAGGTGCTGCATAAATCAGGAAGGAAGGAAGGAAGGAAGGAGGGAAGGAAGGAAGGAAGGGAGGGAGGAAGGAAGAAAAGGAGGAAGGAAGTTGCCCAGGGCCAGACCCAGCACTCCCGGCCCAGTCAACAACAAAGTTAGCTCCCTCTCTGTTCCCCCTCCCATCTGCTCGCCCTGCCTCTGTCCCTCTGAGCCTTCAGGTAAAGGACAAATACCTTCCCTGGGAGGGGAAACACAGTGATGCCCAATGTCATCACCACTCTATTTGATTAGCTCTGACACCAGCATCCGGGACACGTGTGCTGGGAGCCAAAGCAACTGTAGCCTGACCCCTGGTCTACGCGATCCCATCCTTATAACGATTTCCATGACAACAGCAACAGAAAGCCAAGGCTGTGAATTCCCTTTGATAGGAGCCGGATGCAGAGATGAGGAAGAAGGACTTTCAGAAGAATGAAGCTCTTTGATTCAGCTCGAGGCGCCTTCATTAAATACCACTATTTTTCAAGAACACACATTTTAACCCTGCAGAGGAAGGTTTCTCATGAATACTTAAAAAAGGAAGAAGAAGGAGGCACAAAACCATCCTGGTTCTTTTTCAAGAACAATCACCTGTAGGGAGGGGGATGCTGGGTGGCTGTGGCTTTAGGAGTATTTGTGGGGAGGTGAAGAGCTCACGGGCCCCCTGACAAAGAGGCTGCGTGAACCCGAGGCCTGGCCAAGTGCTCCACTATCTCAGCCCACATGAGGCAAGTCAAAAGGCCACCCATGTGGACAGCCAAACAGGCAGGCAAAAGAACCCCTAGATCCTACAATTAGAATCATGAGCTGGATATGAATCCCAGCCCTGCCACTCAGCTGCTATGCTGCCTTGGGCGTACCACTTTCCATCTCTCAACAGGATTTCCCCAACCGTGAGGTGGGCACAATATCACTTCCCCTGCCCCAGGGGTAGGAGAGGGTATGAGGATTGAGTGAGGTAACACATTGAAGCCCAGGTGATTCTGGTTTTCTGACCTGGCCATGGAGAGAATAGAGTGACCAACTGTCCTGGTTTGTCTGGGGCTTGCCCAGGACAGGGGACTTTCAGCCCTAAAACCAGGACAATCAAGGACAAGCCGGGATGGTTGGTCACACTAGCCAAGCATGGTTGCTAAACAAAGGAACTGCTAAAAATCCTAGAATTTTTGAGAGAGTAGAGCCGTTCCGTGTGGTCTCGTTTAACAGCATTGTGCCTGTGGGGTATTCTCTCCAAAAACCCACCAACCTGGTCCAATCATGAGAAAAGCATCGCAAAAACCCAGATTGGAGGGACACTTTACAGGATACCTGGCCAGTGCTCCTCAAAACTGTCAAGGTCGTGAAAAGCAAGGTAGGACTGGGAAACTGTCCCAGACCAGAGGAGAGACTGGGCATGCACAAAAGAGAACAGAGAAACTAATGATATCTAAATTAAGCCTAAAAATTAGTTTAGAAAAAAAACTGTGGTTGGGGGCAGGGGGAGGTTCTCCTGTAGCTAATAATCTCTACGTGAAACCTTTCATTTTACAGATGGGAAACTGATGCAGGGACAGGACGTGTAGAAGGCTCTAGATCCAGTTTCTAAGACCTGGAGCTAGACTCTGCTGCCTCTCACTGCTTGCCTGGGAACCCGCTGACCCTCATGAGCTCTAGAAGGAAGAGAGAAGATTACTGGTTTTGGAGTCAGGGAATGTGGGTTCAAGGCCCAGCTTTGCCTTTAACTGGCTGTGTGACCTCAGGCTAATCTCTCACCCTCTCTGTACCCTGGTTTCCTCATTAGGTGAATGAGTCCATTGACATTTATTCAGTATTTATTACATGCGGTGGACTGGATGGGCAACATCAGACACAAATAAAGCATAGTCCTGCTATCAGGAAGTATATAGTTTTGCCTGAGACTCCAAAAAATACGGATAACCCATCTGAGCTTCTGGGGATGGCAGGGCTAAGGCCATGTGATAGGAGGCCAGAGAAGGAAGAAGAAAGGAGGGCAAGAGCCTGAGAAGGTGAGGTGGTGAAGGCAGCAAGAAATACCTTCCAGCTCCCCACACCTGGCTTCAGCACAAATGGTTTACCCACAGGACGTGTGGGTGCACACATCAAAAGCATGGGCGCAACACCCCCAGTGGGGCTCTGAGCATCCATGCCTCGTTCCAGCTCCCTGTGGGGTTGGGTAGCCAGTCCTGTGTCCCTGCTCTGGGACCTCTCTCCCCAAGCCCCCACCACTCCACTGTGGGATCTGGCCCTCATATCTCTCAACACCTACCACCCCGGGCCATGCCGCCTGCACTTGGCACAGCCCAAGCCTGTCCCACCCCCCAAGGTCTCTGGCCTCTGCCTGGTCTCACTGCCCATCTGTCTCCAGTCCTTCTCTGAGGCTGCCAGGGAGGGTGGAGCCCTGAGTTCGAATCCCAGCTTGGACACTTTCTAGCTATGTGACTTTGGGTGGGTCTCGTCCCCTCTTTGCCACCTCCTTTGGGAACTGGAGATGATGTGCCATCCTGCATGGCATAATTGGTACATGGTGGGCACTCCGGCAGGTGACAGCCAAAGGTAACTCATTACCATTCTAATCGGCACTGTCGGTGGTGGTGGTTGTGCAAGCTTTGCTGTATTAGCACGATCACTGGTGGCTTCATCTCCAGCGACCACACACACATGCACACACCCACACGCACGTGCTGCACCCAGCCATTCTGCCTCAGGCCCCTATTCTGCCCATGTCCTTGAGGTGCATTCTATTTCAGCCCTGAAGAAGGGAACTGGGCTCATCAGTCATTTATAAGCCCATCCTCCTCATCCTCCACCTCCATGTGACCTGCCCAGCTAGCCCCTCAGTGTCGCCCATCTTCATGCAGGTCTGGGAAAGTCAGAGGTCACTGCTGTGGCCACAGCCATACCTGGGACAGAGAGCCACTGTCCCTGGCTGGCTGCAGCATCCTCCCCAGCCTGGTCCTAAAGGGACACCACGACACCCACCTGGCTGTGCACTTTCTCCAGCTCCTCCTTGCTGACCGACGTCTTGCCATCCTCCATGCTCCCCAGAAGGAGCTGCACATCTGACAGCAGTGCATGAGTCCTTTTGAGGTCCCTCCGAAGACGCTTCTCCACATCAAAGTCTCGATGGCCAATCTGGAAGCCAAGGGAAGGCTCTGGTGAGCTAAGATGGTAGAGCAGTGGACAGACAGGTTCCAAGTTCTCTGGAAGCAGGCTTGCCTGGTCTCAGATCCTGCCTCTGCCTCTCACACTGTGGGACCTTGGACAAGACCTTTCTCCTTTCCCCGAGCCTCACCTTCCACATCTGCAAAATGGGAACGGCATCAACCACACAGAGCTGTTATGGGAAGTAAGCAGCTGTTTAGCTGCAGGCCTGACTCATAATAAAGGCATGAGAATCTGAGCTGTGCTCCTTGCTGCTTTCACAGCCTGCAAGCATCAAAGTCACCGGCTCTCATCTTTTGCACCCAAGTCATCAATAAGGCCTCTCCCCACCTCATCAGTGCCTAGGGGTCAGGTGAGGCCCTCTGGTGACAGAAGTGAGGACAGCAGTTACCGGGGCTGAGACTAGCTAGGGCAAGAGAGCTAACTCCCCACTGGCTATTAATGCTATTCCTGTGGGTGCTCTGTCTCTGAGTTTATGAAAATTCATTGAGCTGTGCAGGTGGGGTACACCGTGCTTCCCCGCATGCATGTTACACCTCAGTAAATAGTTTTAAAATAGCTGTGCTGCTTTTGCTGGTCTAAATCGAGTTTTTTGTCCCTTGCGCTGGTCCCCTTTGCCAGGTTAAGGCACAAGGTCATTTTCTGCAAAGGGATGTTACCCAGAAGGGAGCACATTCCTTTCCCCCAAATCCTGAATGTCCTGCCCCTTCAAGTGGGCAGCTTTCCAGTGGCTCCTGCAGAAGCCACAACCTGGACTTGGTGTCAGGGGGGCGAAAACTCCCAGTGGCCGACAGTACAGGCTGAGATGAATGGAGGCAGGTGCAGGATTACCTGAGGCTGGACCCGAAACACTGACAGTCCGCTGTCTCCCCTAGAAATGGTGCTGATGGGGGGATCCCTGGGTGGCGCAGCGGTTTAGCGCCTGCCTTTGGCCCAGGGCGCAATCCTGGAGACCCGGGATCGAGTCCCACGTCGGGCTCCCGGTGCATGGAGCCCGCTTCTCCCTCTGCCTGTGTCTCTGCCTCTCTCTCTCTCTCTCTCTGTGTGACTATCATAAATAAGTAAAAATTAAAAAAAAAAAAAGAAAGAAATGGTGCTGATGGGAAAGACACTGAGTATCTCTGAAACTCGCAAAGAAACTAACAGCCCCCCTCTTTAGGAGACTGGCGGAAAGAATGAGGACCGATCAATCAGATGCGGAGTTTTCAAGAAAATGCAGCGGAGATGTTTGTGGGACCCAAATTCTACACACCTGGATACCTTTGTCTCTACAGAACCATTTCCTGGGATGCTCACAATGCCCCCAGAATATTCTAGAAAGAAGGTAGGGGTTGGAACAGGGTGGCCCAGGTTTTAAACCCTGGGGCCATTTGCTGGCAGCGGGAAGTATGGCTGAATCACGCCACCGCTCTGAACCCGAGGCTCCTGGTCTATAAATATAAGGTAAAAAAAAATAAAAATAAAAACTCTATCCTCCATGTTGAGATAAGACAAGGATCAGGCATGATAATGGATCAGAAAGCACTTTGTATGCTGTCAAGCGCTTTACAAATATAAAGAATTATGAGTATTGTCTGATGACCTAGAATGCACTCCTCTAGATTTTGCATTACTATTTCTCTGCTCCCAGTTTTGGATTCTTTGAAACATGCGTTGGTTCTTCAAATCTAACCTTTTTGTTCTCAGATGTATTGCTTTGTTAAGTTTCAAATACTGGTCTAATATATATATATACACACATACATAAATGTATATGTTATATAATCTCACCTGCCGAGCTAAGATCAGAACCGGGCATGGTGCCAGGCCCTTTGTCACATGTTATTGCATTTAACTCCTGTGACCGTCTCTTAAAAATAGACATTATTATTATTTTTATTGCCTTTATAAAAGCAGAAATAGCTAACATTTATAGAGAGCTTCCTAAGTGTCAGACACTGTTCTAAACACTTTATGGGAGTTAACCTGTTTGGACCTCTTGGAGAATCTATAAGGTGTGTAGTTATTACAGTTCCCATTTTACAGAAGATGAAGCTGAAGCCTACAGGGGGAGAAGAAAGTGGCCCAAGATCACACAGGTAGTAAGTGGCAGAGTTAAGATAGAAATCCAGCTGTCCAGGGGTACGTGGGTGGCTCAGCGGTTGAGCGTCGGCCTTTAGCTCAGGGCATGAGCTCGGGGTCCTGGGATCAAATCCTGCTTCCCCCTCTGCCCATGTCTCTGCCTCTCTCTCTCTCTCTCTCTCTCTCTGTGTGTGTGTCTCTCATGAATAAATAAATAAATAATCTTTAAAGAAAGAAAGAAAGAAAAGAACAGAAAAGAAAAGAAGAAAAAGAAATCCAGCTGCCCTGATCAGAAAAAGGTAATTTCAGTGCAATGTATGATAACAGAGGTAGGTTTTGCTCCTTCGTCTAAGAGAAAGTATTGTGGAAGTACAGAGGAGTGTCAGCCAGCTACGGCTGAGATGGGATCAGAAAGAGGCCTAGGTAAGTGGGAGCCAGGTGAGGTGCAGGGAAGGGCATTCTAGGAAGAAGCCACACCATGAGCAAAGACAGAGAGCTGAGAAAGTCTCGTATATCTGGTTCCAGGTGATTAGCATGAGGGCATAAAACACGAGGTGGAGTAGGTCGTAGAGCAAGAGAAGTCACCTGGGGCTAGCTCACGTCTTGTAAGCGATGTGAGACTCATGTACCGTCTCGGGAAAATGGAGGTATAGCTGATGCAATTAGTAGAGTAAGGAATCTTCTCAAGGTTCTGGTGTGGCTCTGCAGGGAGGATTCTAACCCAGCATTAGAATGCAAGTCTCTAACCATTGCACTGTAGCGCTAGGGGAACCTGAATCCTGATTCACTAACTCGAGCCCAGGTTCTTCACCACGGTTGCATTCAAGCAGCATACTTGGCATCTTTCTTATTTTCTATCTGTTCTTGCTCTTTACACATCCCAGAGTATAAGGAGCATTCAGTCTCCTGCAGGGCAGGTTGGCATCAGGGGCATCCCCTGATGTTGGTGCTGACCACGGCTCAGAAGACCCTGAAAATGCTGTCACTCTGCCTCCTTTCCAGTGGGATGTTTGCAAATGAAACTTAAACAAAAATCTCAGACCACGTCACCCTCCCCTTCATAATGAATTGCAACAAGAGAGGAGAGCAAAAAAAGAGAGAGAGAGGGAGAGCTCATTAGGTTAATGGGAAATAAATGTCATTCTGCAAGTTCACATTCTGTAGCACAGAGATTCAAATTTGGATAAAGCTGGTGAATAATTAACCAATAAATCTAAATGATGTTTAGTGTTGTTGTGGGAAACTATATTCAAATCTCAACTGTTTCAACATTAATCACAAAGCCAAATTGCCTGGGGCAGTTGTTAAATGTCTGTTGAGCACTTAAAAAATATAAGCTGGAAATGCTGGTAGGGATAATCAGCCACTTTACAGATGGGGAAATTGAGGCTAGGCAAGAGAATGGATAACATTCTGAAAAAATCAACATGGGCAACTAAAGGTTTCTTTTAATTAACTGGACCTTAATCATTTTTAAGCAGCATAGTGCTAGATTTTAAAAATACTGGCTTTCAAATAATACAGACTTCATTTCAAGTCTACTTAGGCCACTTACAAGCTATATGATCTTGAACAATTTGTTTTAGCTTTTGAGCCTCAATTCTATTATTTATAAGAAGGAACTAATAATAACAAACAGAGTATGTCAGAAAAAATTACAATCAAATAGTTATCTACAAGGCGCCTGGTGGTTCAGAGGTTAAGCATCCGACTCTTGGTTTTGGCTTAGGTTATGATCTCAGGGTTGTGGGATGGAGCCTGACATTGGGCTCTGTGCTCAGCTTGGAGTCTGAGATTCTCTTTCTCTCCCTCTGCTCCTCCCCCAGCTTGCTATCTTTTAAATAAATAAATAAATAAATAAATAAATAAATAAATAAATAAAATCTTTAATATAAAAAAATTTCAAAAGCAAGAAAGGAATAAAAGAAGAAGCAAAGAAAGGAGACAATAAGACAGCAAATATTAAACACAAAATAAAAGAATAGAGGGACAGCTGGGTTGCTCAGTGGTTGAGCATCTGCCTTTGGTTCGGGGGTGGTCCCAGAGTCCCAGGATTTAGTCCCATATTGGGCTCCCCAAGAGGAGCCTGCTTCTCCCTCTGCCTATGTCTCTGCCTCTCTCTATATGTCTCTCATGAATAAATAAAATCTTTTAAAAAATAAGAGAATAGAAATAACTCCACATATATCAGTCATTCCAATAAATGTAAATGAATTAGAATCTCCTATAAAAAATTTGAGACTGAAATGCTGAATTAAACAAAACATACACACACACACACACACTTGGAAGAATTGAACATGAAGGAATTTAAAAATGTCTTGCAGCCAAACTAACTAAAAGAAATCAAGCAAAATAAAATAAGGCAAAAATCATTCATGGAGAAAAGACAGACCACATAATAATCAAAGGAGCAATCTGCTAAGTAAATGAAACAATAATAAAATTCGGTGCACCCAAAAATATAATCTCAAAACATGGAGAAACATGGAGTTCCCTTGGAGAAACTATTGCTCATGTGCACAGTGAGATGTATATAAGAATAGGCACTGTAGTTTTGTGTCTTAGGACAGAAACAACTGAATATCCACCAGTGGAAGAATAGAATTACAAATAAAAATAGTACTGTGTAGCAGTTAAGATGAATGAATTAGAGCTACACGTATTATCATGGACTGGTCTCACAAACATGGTGAAAGCAATAAATTGCAGAATCATATTACTGTATGTGGTTAAAGTTTAAACACATATGCCAGGGAATTCCATACTCCAACCATAGGATGATAGTCTCCTCTGGGAGGCAAGGAAGAAGGAAGGGGGAAGGAGAGAGGAGGAGGAGCTTTAAGAATGGAAACCACAGGGGCTACCAACTGTTTCTGAAGTGTGTTTTCCTTAAAAATATCTGAATCTGAAACGGCAAAATTTTAATTTATGTGAACCCTGGGTGCTTGGTGCATAAGCACTGATTCTATTATTCATTGTACTCTTTCATGTGTTTGGCAAACATCTTAATAAAACTTTAGAAAATTACCAAATGCGATCATTTATTTAAGGGTTCCAGCTTAGTGACTAACACCAAATTAGCATTTTATTCATTTCTAGTCACCTTCCGTTTGCACAGAAAATGTTTCATTTCAGCAACATCTATAAAAAAAAACCTTTCTTTACTGAATTACCTACTTTGTCTCCTTCAGTGGACCATGCTGAATAGAATGTCACCTTCTCCCAGTGATTTCTTGCTATCATTCTAGAGTCAAATATTGGGCTGGGCTCTCTTGCACTAATGCTAAAGAAAGAGTAACCCCAATGGCTCTGCACTCACTGGCCGGATTGGCTTGGCTGAGACACTAGAAAATTCAGAGCAGGAAGATGATAAAGCTTTCCTGTCCATTCCTTCAGCTTCCAACCCTGACATTCAGTGCTATGGTGGTCCTGCCCCAGGACTCACTCGATCAATTAAAAAAAAATACAGGGGCTCCTGGGTGGCTCAGTTAGCTAAAGTGTCTGCCTTTGCCTCAGGTTGTGATCCCGGGGTCCTAGGATTGAACCCTACATGGGCTTCCTGTTCGGTGGGTCCTAGGATTGAACCCTACATGGGCTTCCTGTTCTCCCTCTCCTGCTCCCTTGTGCCTATGCTGTTTCTCTTTCTCTCTCTCTGTCAAATAAATAAATAAAATCTTTTAAAAATGCACAATGAGCACCTATTTGTCTAAGGCCTGGCTGCCCTACATGACCGTTTGAAGAGGGGCCCACATTCCTTTGTGACCAGAAAGAGTAACTCTGGTGATTGACAGTGAGATCATTGCTAATTAAAAGACACTGAATGCCCATTAAGCAAAGACATTAAAATACACTCCTGTGATACTTGAAAAGAAATCACAGAAGCCACAGGCATCTCTCTCCGAAAGCCGGGCTTCATGCAGAGGCAGTACAGGCAGGGCAAGGAATATCTGGGAAATAGAGGAGTGATTCTCCCCAACTGGGAAATCAGGAGCTGGCGCTGTGCTCTGCTGCCTGCCTTATTTACAGCTGTGGATTTTTTTTTTCAAAGGGGTAGGTGGATTTTGTGCTCAAAGGACATTTGGTCATGTTTGCAGGTATTTCTGGTTGTTACAATGAAAGAGGGATGGTCTGCTGCTGGCATTTAGTAGATGGAGGCCTGGGATGCTGCTTGACATCCCACAGTGCATGGGACAGCATCCCTACAGCCAAGGATGGCATGGTTTGAAATGTCCACGGGGCCACAGTCGAGAACCTTGGTATACCACCATGGCAACCCCCCTCCACACACACACACAACAAGGCTCTGCCCTCCAGAAGCTCAGAGCCGGTTCATTAGTTCACCCAAAGCCATAAAGCCATGAAGACACAGAAGCAGCCCCAGCTAGGGCTTCTTCTTCTTTTTTTTTTTTTTTTTTAAAGATTTTATTTATTTATTCATAGACACAGAGAGAGAAAGGCAGAGACACAGGCAGAGGGAGAAGCAGGCTCCATGCAGGGAGCCCGATGTGGGACTTGATCCCCGGTCTCCAAGATCACACCCCAGGCTGCAGGCGGCACCAAACTGCTGCACCACAGGGGCTGCTCCCCAGCTAGGGCTTCTTTTTCCTTTTCTTTTTCTTTCTTTTTTAATCCCAGGGTTTGGGATTAGGCCCTGAGCCATAGGCAGAGGCTCAACCACTGAACCACCCAGGTGTACCCCCCCCCCTCACCTCCCCTAGCTAGGGTTTCAAGCTACATGTGCTTGACTCTGAGCCTGGTTGCTGCTAACAAAAGTCTTATTCTCACAAGGCCAGCTGCAAACACAGCGGCCATTCGCATTCATCCCCTTAAGCCAAGGGCTAGGCTGCCTATCCTCCCGCCCTGACAGCTGCTGAAGGCAAGGCGACCTTGTCTGTCCCTGCTGGCCAGGCCTCCTCTGTTTTCTCTCATGGCCCTTCCAAGAACCCTGCTGTGTGTGGACCCCCCCTCCCCCGCCAGAAGGTGTCCTTTGAAGACCCAGTGCATGTGGACAGGGCCAGAATTGATGGGCAAGAGGGCATTTGGGAGGAGCAAGTGGAGGCTAGCTGAAATGACCAGCTTCTGAGTTTTCCTGAAGACTTATTGAGCTGCCCTCCCCACCCCCCACCTTGAATCCATTTCTCTTAACAGGGCCTGGAGGCAGGGAATGTGTTCTCTGGAAGGTCTGCTGATGATTTCCTCTTACCTGATCACAGAGGGTTCCAATCAAGCCTTCCAAATCCTGCTTCTCATGGAGGACCATCTGCTTCTCCTCGTATTCTTGTTCCAGCTGCATTTCCAGCTGGCGGAGCTGCGGGCAGAAAGGGCAGATGCAAAAGTAGGATAAATGAGCTCCATCCGGACAAAGCCCACAAGGCAGGGAGACTGTCTGGAGGAGGGGGCGACTGGGAAGCTCGCAGTCCCTTAGCCCCGTCCCACGAAGGCCGCCCTAGCGATTAGGAGGAAGGCGTCTCTGTCGGAGAACTCAGGAGCCTAAGAGCTTGGGAGCCCCACAATTATGAGGAGAGCTGGTCTGTGATGGCAAGCCCCCTGCCACTCACCATGAAGCCCTTGCCCCCAGTTCCCTACCCATTCCCTACCAACTGTTTCCTTCCTATGCCATGACCTTGCTTGAATATTGGCAAAATCTTGGCACTCTGACTTTTAAGGCTCTGGGCCACATTTACCCAACATGTTAAAATGCATCCACCTTCTTTCTCAAATAGACTGTGGATCCATTTTTTTTTTTGGGGGGGGGGTTGCATTTGCAATTACTCAGTGTTGTAGACTACATGTTCAGGTCTCTCCAAAATTCCTATGTCAACCTTCTAAATCTCTCAGGTAGTATTATTTGAAGATGCAGCCTCTGGGAGAGAATGGGGTTCAGATAAGGCCAGGATGGTGGAGCCTCCACACTGGGGTCAGTGCCCTTATAAGAAGAGACAGCAGGGACCTCAAGAGGCCAGTTTGTCTGTAAGCCAGGAAGAAGGTCCCTCACCAGATGCCCAGTCTGCTGGCACCCTGATCCTGGACTTCACAAAAAATCTCCAGAACTGCGAGAAGTAAATGTTTGTCATTTAAGCCCCCAATCTGTGATGATTCATTATAGCAGTCCAAACAGACTAAGACATTTAGGATCTGAGCAACTCATTTCATTTACATCTGGCTCTGATTTCTCTACTCACCCAGCAGAGGCAGGTGTTCTCCACTAACGTGAATACCCCACGACAACCGCTCTGCACACCCTCTTCCCCGCCAGCCTCTCTCCTATATGCTATCTTGCCCACCCTTCACCCTCCCTTTCCAAGCTGGATCAATGACCCTATTGCCCTGGTGGGCAAACTGAGTCCAAGAGAAGTTCTAAAGTACACACTCCTAAGTCAGTTGCCGCTAAAAGCAGTTACTGTTCCACCCTCTGGCCCCAGTTCTTCTGTCACCCTGGACAGCCATCAGCATTCCCACCCTGGTGGTTAAAGCAATTGATTTCCTGCCACGGCAAGAGACAGACGGAGCAGAGTGGGCACTAGATGTGAGGTCCAGGGGAGCATCTGTCATCAGGAGAAAAACACCTTTCTCTGACCTCATGCTCCCCCTTTATAAATCTGTCCACAGAAAAGCCTCAGGAGGGCCTGGGTCACAACTCCACCTCATCGGAGCCCTGGCTCAGGGCACTCATGATGCTTTGAGGCACTTCTACAATGCACCAGAAATTGTGCAACCTTCACGGGAGGGCACGAGGGCAGGGACTGGGGGCTTCCATCTCCTGACCCATGGAGGGCAAAAAGAAAGTACTGATTGATGGTCATTTATGGAGAAAGCAAGTCCATTTCAAAACTTTCTTTCAAGAGTGAGAGACACAAGGCCCTCTCCTCATATGTGCTTTTAGTGTGAAGACTGGCAAAGCTAAGATCCATTTTGAAAAATACACAAAAGAATAAAAAGTCTGTATCAAGCAAGAGGGTGATGGGTATGCAGGTGGAGGACTGAGGAAAGTCCATGCTGGAATGAGTGTGGGAACGACTGAGTTAAGAGGTTGTTGAATGCAAGACTTATCAGAGCCTTTGGCAAATTCCCTTATGGGAAGCTAAAGGGTAGAGCATTGCCCAATGCTGACTTCTGTCAATACTTCCCAAACATTTGCAAAAGAAAAAGAATTTAAGTCTACTGTTTTTGTTAAGAGACTGGGCTTTGGAGTGAGACACACCTAAGTTCAAGTCCCAGCTTGGCTACTTCCCGGCTGGGTAACTTTGGGCAACTCATTTCACCCCTTGAACTCTGGTTTCCTCATCTGTGAACCAGAACAACAAACTTTACAGAGTTCTTCAGAAGAGCAAAGATGCTGGTGGACATCAAGACCCAAGCCTGGTGCATGGCGCCCATTGGGTGTTCAAAGAATCCCATTTATTTCTCCCAGATATGTAAGAATGGAAAAGAAGCAGAAACTGGCCCCTCCATGCTAACTCCCGGTACTTTACAGTTTACAAGGCACTTCTCATTCTTTTATCTCACCTTCACAATAGCACAGGAAGGCAGAACATTTTCTATCCCTTCTTCTATTTCATGGGAGTCTCAGGAGGTTCTGAGACTTAACTCAGGGACACTCAGATCGGGATGAGTCCAAAATCATTGACTCTTTCTTTCCAATCCTGAGGAATTTGGGAAGGAATGCACTTGCTTCCTTAGAATGATCCATGTGAAGCCCCAGAGGGACTGAGCTTGAATGGGACCCCAAAAGGAATATTTGAAGAGCAGGACAGATGCAGTAGCATCAACCACTGGGGGTGAAGAATGGGTTCGGCTCTCAAACACCCCCCTGCAGTGAGGGCAGGGTACCAAGGAAGTCAGATCTGCCCGAGGATGTGCTCAGCTAGACTCCCATTTCCTGCCAAGGTTCTGACAATCACCAAGGCTCTCCTCAGTCCTGCCCAAGAGGATGCTCGGCTGTGAGCTCTGAAAGGTGCCAAGTCCCCACACCCTCCTTCTCTTGGATGGGTGAATCACACCTGGGAGCAAATGAACCACCCGGCTGGTTCCCTGGCTCCTCTGAAGGGCCGGCTGCATGGAAATCCACTAGTGCTTGTAAGTTTCCAACAAACAAGGATTGTTTGTACGTGTCCAACAAACAACGATTATATTACAAAACTGCGCAATATTTCCCCATCTGAGATCTCCTTGAGTCTTCACTGTGACCCTGCATGTAGCCATATTATCCTATTTTACAGATGACAACAGTAAGGCTAAATACTATCAAGGTTATGGGGTTTTTCCAACACCCCACACTTGGTAGTTGATGACTTTGGGACCTGACCCAAGCCCCCATTGACTTGACTCCAAGTAAAGCAGCAACATTGGCTTTCTTGTATGACTTATAAATTGACTGTGGGTGACCAGCACTGGATACAGAGCAAGATGTCAAAGAATAGCCTGGAGTTGAACAGTAGTTAAGGCTTAAAGTCACTTTCCCAAGATGGCACAGTTGTTAAGGTGGAAGGACAATGATCCAACACCCAGGCCCACAAGCCCTACAGCTCTAGAGGTCTCTGTGGACAGACCACTGAAGGAGCCAATAATGGGAATAAGCTTTGGGAAATGCTATCTGGCCCTTTTCTGGAGACCCAAATGCACACAAGACTATGAAGGACCTGGAGGGGGTCCCACAGTGAGAAAACCTATTCACTGAGCCATAATCCCAAGCTTTCCAGCCATTCCACTTAAAAGATTCATCTTCTATTCACATCAGTCAATGCATCTGTAAGGATGTTTATCTCAGCAATGGTTAGAGGAGCAGAAAATCCGAAAACCCTAAATACCCAACCACAGGAGACTTGTTGAACAGATTACAGCGGGTGCCTCAGGTGGACTGCTTTTAAAGCTCTTAAATATGTAAGTTAGAGCTGTATTTACTGACATGGAAAGAAGTCCAGGACGAATCGCTGTGTGAAAATAGTGGGCTTTGAGAAAGCATGACCCCATTTAGGGAAAACGATATTGCAATAAATATGTATGTGTGTGTACACAATGACAGAGAGCAATGAAGTGACTTTTAAAATAGTATTAATGATGTTTCTAGGTGGTAAGATTTCAAGGATTTATTACTTTCTTGTCCACTGTTTGAAATGTCTGCAGGAGCTTAGATGAAGTGTAAGAAAATATTTGCAAAAGGAAATAGCCAGAAGAGACTAGTCCCCTTCTTGAAACATGTAAGCCCTTTCCCCAAGCTATAAGGTCACATGGCATGATGGGCTTATGGGTGGATATCTTGAGGGTTATTATGCTCGACAGTTCCAGAGGCTTCTGGAAGTTCCAGGACCATATTTAAGACAGGTACTTTTGCTCCAGCACCCATGACAGCTAAGGTCTTAGCTTAGGTGGATGCAGGAACAGTCTGACCCCAGGCCCTAGATTCCATCCCTTTCCACCCCACTCTAAGGAAGATGGCATCAAGACTGGATCTGCAAGGGCCCAAGGGCACATACCCGCTTCTGACAGGACTGACGGACATCTTCCAACTCCTCCTCCTGATCCTCACGGTCCTTCTGGTGCATTTGCTTCATCCGCTCGATCTCCAGCTCGAACCGCTGGCGGAGCTGCAGGGCAGCAAGAAGAGCAGCACATGAGGGCAACCCACACCAACCATGTCATCCTGCTCATTCTATCTGCATTTTTCATTTCTGGAGTGCAGGGTGAGAGTCAAGTAATCCCCGCAGGCACCCAGGAGGGGCAGAAAGGAGATGGATAAATGGCCCCCGTGCTACCTCTCCCTTCCTGCAGTCATTACAAACATCAGTTATCAATCATGCTCTTGGGGATCCCTGGGTGGCTCAGTGGTTTCACACCTGCCTTCAGTCCAGGGCGTGATCCTGGAGACCTGGGATCGAGTCCCACATTGGGCTCCCTGCCTGGAGCCTGCTTCTCCCTCTGCCTGTGTCTCTGCTTCTCTCTGTGTCTCTCATGAATAAATCAATCATGCTCTTTCCCACTGACTTTAGAAGGAAGGATCCTTCTCAACACTTTTAACACAAAGCAAATAAATGTGTCAGCCTTGGAGCCAGCATCAGTGAGGGTTTTTTGGATGGGCGGATAGGTGGGTGGATGGATGGCAGAATGGAAGTTTCTTTATGAAGATAAAAGGCCTACAGAGGGAGACCACTTGCCCCAAAATGTCACCATGGACAATCCACTTGGCTACTGGTTGCTTTGTGGGAAACCACCACATTAGGACGCTTTAGGAGAATTCAGTGAGATTGTCCGTGTAAAACACCTAGCACGTTGCCTGGCACACGAATAGGCCTTTCTCGTTTGAAAACAGACAGAAAGGGCTGCCCCCCTCCCTTCCTAGGAAAACAAAATTAAGAGCTGTGTCCCCATGGAGGAGATGACTTTTTAAAATGAGAGCCTCCAAAACTTGCTCGGAGCTGACAAAGAGCCATGATCCATGACATTTTTAAACTATGTGATTATGTATAGAAGGTTCTAGAATCGAAAGCAGATGTCGTAGGTTCCTGTTCCAGTTCAAGATTTTCTTTTCTTGATCTTTGTAATTGAGGGACTGACCTAAGCTCTTGCTTCACAAATTCTGTAGCATGTTAGCATTAAATAATAAGATTTTTGAAAAAACTTACATTCCAGGGCTTCACCCTAGACCTGCCAAATCAGAAGAATCTCCAGGTGCCAGGCTCCGAGCATCTATACTTCTAAGCTTCCATTTATCTGGGCTCTAATGCTGCTGGTCTTGAAGCGGCATTTGGAACCCAATACAGTAGATGGGTTGCAATGTAGAAAATTTCTGATCATTTACCACACCAAGCAGCACCTCTCACCAAGCCCTCAGAAGGTTACAATTGCTGTCCCTACCATGGAAATTAAATTGCAAAAAAAACCAATCTTAGTCTTTTAAAATGTTGACAATATTCTCTACTATGCAGAACTGTGGTGGAGAGGAGAAAGGAGAGTGTACCACAGAGCCCCTATTACAGTTCCTGGCATAAAGTAGGCTCACTTTAAATGTCAGCCTCCTTCCTCGGCTCCTTTAAAATGACAGAGGTTATGGGAAGATAATCCAAAACGAGGAGCTTAAGCAAGTAAATATAATATTTCTTTTTCATTTTTTTTCTAGCCCCTTGGACACCCCTGACTTCTGCAATACCATTTATGTCAAGCTTATATGAGTTAACATAAAATTCCCTGGAAAAAGTGCTATATTGTGATCAATAAATATCTCCCGGATGTCTACAAGGGCACAGTGCAGCGTGAGGTTTTGGGCAAAGCTCAAGTGATTCAAGTGTTGCGTCAGCCTCACCTTTTGTGCACGCTAAGGATGGAAAATTAGGAAGGATGCATTAACTTTCGGGTCCCTGAGGTCGCAGGAATACATTTCTGCTCCCGAGCACCATGGGGTCCCCTGATGGTATCTTAAAGAACTTAACAGAATTTTCCGGAGGACTCACTTTATTCTTGACTCTGGGTTGTTATGCCAGCTGCTGCATCCTCCATGTCTCTTAAAGATCTACACAGATATTCCACCTCTTTCATGAGCCTCCCTGGATTCCTAGCTGGAGCTGGGGGAAGCCAGGGGATTGACAAGGCTCCAGTTTCATTGTACAGATGAGGAGACTGAAGTCTAGAGAAGATAGTGGGTTTGCCTATGGTCATAGGGATGTCTTGAGGGTCCCATGTGAATGTGACCATATTTCAGTGCTTTGAATGCCACAGGACTTTCTTGCCTCTGGGCGTTTGCACGGGTTGTTCCTCCTGCCTGGAACTCTCTTGGTGCCAACTCGGACTCATCCTTCAGTACATGTCACTTCCTCCAGGAAATCTTCCCTGATTATTCCCCCAACCCTGCTCCCAAGACCAGATATGCAAATTAAGCTTTCTCATGATACTCAGCATGACTATAAACTTCCAGAAGGCAGAGGGGCACATCTGTCTTGTTTTGTTTTGTTTTGTTTTTAGAGAGAAAGAGAGAGAGTAAGGTGGGGGGAGGGCAGGGAGGGCAGGGCAGAGGGAGAGGGAGAAAGAGACAATCCCAAGCAGGCATGGAGCTTGACACAGGGCTCATCCCAGGAACCTGAGCCAAAATCGAGAGTAATGCTCAACTGACTGAGCCAACCAGGCGTCCCTTGTCTTGTTTACCCCGGCATCCTTAACATCCACACCTTGCACGAGCAAAGAGGTGCTTGATCAATTCTCATTGGCTGAGTGAGTTAAAGGAACTCTGTTTTCTGAACTGCCCCAGACTCCGTCCCTCCATGCCCGCCACACCCAGGTCTCAGTACTTGGTAGGTTCCGTGCCAGTAAGTGAGTGTAAGGGAGAAGCCAGGGCAGGCACCCCAACCTTCCCACTCCTGCTTCCCCCTTATCCCTCCCCCCACTTAACCAGAGCTGCTCAGAGTTCATCTACTTTACTTATTTATGCTACCACGTCAGATTATCTAGAAAGTGATCTCCACCTTATAATCACTTCGAAGTCATTGCCACTTGTGAAATGCCACATGAGCAATTTCTTTCCAGTTAAGCCTCAAAAAAAAGCTCCGCTTCCCCTTGAAAAGCTGGTTTGTTTTTACCTTGGGATAACACAGAGCAGGCAACTCACATTTCCTTTCTCTCTCTGGCCACCAGGAATTTTAGAGCTGAAATCATTAAGTGTATGAGTTCGTTTGTTTTGTGTATTGGCTTATTAATTCACAATCCCCAAACCTCCTAGGTGTCTATTTTAGTGTGTGTTTTTCTGGCTTGTGTTGTTTTATTTATAATTTTTCTATTTTATGATGCATTCAAGGCTCTATAAGCCGCTTTGAATCTTTGTGGAATGAGGCGGGCATATCAGCAAACGAACCGACAAAGAACATATTCATCAGATAATACTTCGTTAAGGATGATGACGGAACAGAGGACTAGCTGAGGACAAAGCACAAACCTGGGGCAATGTATTGACAAGTCCTTAAAACAGGGAGACCGACATTCCTCTTAGGACTCAACTGCCTCAACGTTAATACTTTGCTAAGGGCAAAAGGCAGTCTTAGCCTGACCCCCAGGATCCTTTAAGTCTACTTTAACATAAAAAAAAAAAAATCCTTTAGAAATTTCCTTTATCTCTATCCCCCAAGATACATTTTGGCAATCATCCCCCAAGCACATGGCCCACCGATATACATTTGAAGGGTCTCATGGCTCAGGTTTTATTAGACGGTAATAAGTGACCTTTTCCCAGCAACAGCTAGCCCCCTCAAGGTCCTGGAAACCTTGTTTCCAAAATTCCTTAGAGAGTACGCTATCCTCAAACCCCTCCCAACTCCCAGGTATATAATCAGCCACCCCTCACAGGCCTCGGGCAGCAGCTCTTCCTGCCCACGGGTCCTGTCCCCGTGCTTTAATAAAAACACCATTTTGCACCAAAGACATCTCAAGAATTCTTTCTTGGTTGTCGACTCCAGACTTCACCCCACCGGACCTCACCTATATTCCAAAACTTCATCAAAGGGTGCTGGTATTAGGGTATTCAATATTCCTGCCTTATTCTCTTTATTTTGTGTTCTCCAAAGACTAGTGCTCCAATCTTTCTGGAGGTTGTGCACAGCGCTGTGCTCGTAGCAGATATTTTAGGTGCTACGGACTCAGATGGCACAGGCTCCACATCCCATCCCTGGCACCCCTCTTGGTGTCTCCAAGCCTTAGTTTCCATATCCAGGAAGTGGGGTCTGACCCTTGTGGGATGGGAGGAGTGGGCTAGATCATGAAGGATCTGAATGCCATATCTGGAGATTGAGAGGGTTTCCAAGGGTAATAGGGAGCCACAACAGAATGAGAAACAGTTGAGTGAGGTGAGGTGAAGTGCTGGTATTGCATTTCAATAACCCGCTTCTGCACTGCAGCCAGTATGCGACAGGACATTGGCCTGGGACGGAGCTTTCCTACCTGCTCCAGCTGCTTGATGGTGTTTTCTTGCTGGTTCTGGATTTTCTGTTGCTCGAGGGCACTGGATTCCAGTTTCCAGAGCCTGTCCTTCAAGCCAGCGACGCAGTTTTCTCCCAGAGAGGACAATCCCAACAGCTCCTGCTTATGGGCCTGCAGCATCTCCACCTCCTGCTTCAGCTGCGAGGTTTCCTGTTCCTTTTGCTACAGAGATAAAGGGGGTGGGGATCTGGAGTCTCATGACCACACATCCCCACCCACCGGGGCACAATATGCCATCTCTGCCTCAGGCTGGAAGCCGGGCAGGACACCCTTTGGGGCACCAAGGCCTGGGCCCTGGGACAGCTCACACAAGCAGGAGTGGAGGGCTGCCCCCATAGTTAGACCTCAAAACATGCCCATTTGTAAGCCGTGTATCCATCTGCCAAGGCGAGGATTGAGACATGGGGGCAGTGAGGCAAGGTGTCTAGAAATGACTCACCCAGGTTAGAAAGTCAGCTCCAAGGTCAAAGAACTTTGGGCTAGACCAAGAAAAACTGCTGAATGCCTGGCTGAGAGCTTTCTTGCAGTGGGAGTGGGGGGTGGGTGGCGGGCGGGGTAAGCAGGGAGCCACAGAAGGGTAAGGAGCAACTGAGTAAAGTGCCCACATAGTATTTTAATAAAATCTCTCTGCACCAGAGCCTGCATGGGACAGAGCGTTGCCCCTAGATGGGGTGACAGCTAACTCATTCTTTGCCCAGCCTCTCCTACCTCCCAGGTGGGCACCTTGAAAGAGCTAGGAAGATCTGATTATCAATCTTCCAACTACTGTTTGTTGTATCAAGGCACCCTGGGACCCAGGACTCCAGCTGGCTGACAGACCTGCATGCCCGCTCCCCACCCTCCACCCAGAGTTCTCTCCCTGTCACTGTCTACCTCAGATGCCCGGGCGGGGAGGGGGGTCGTGGAAGCCAGCAGCTAAGAGCCAAGAGGGCTCCATGCACCCTCCCTTACCTTCAACTGCTGCTGAAGCTGGCCTAGTTCCCACCGGACGCTGGTGTTCTCCTGGGTCACTTTCTCTCGAAGGCCCTTCTCAAACACAGACTCCCCTAGGGCCTGGGCCAGCTGCATATCAAACCTGTTCAAGCAGAGCACATGTCACGGCACTGGGGTGGGGGCCCCTGGGGCAGGAGCAGATAAGACTGGACACAGGCATTTAGCTTTCCGGGAACCAGGAGAGAGGGGGCAGAGAGAGATGGGAGGTTTCACTTGGTGCTTGTAGATGAGGTTGTGGATGGACGGTAGGAATCTGGAACACCAGAGAGCAATTTTTTAGGGTTTATATAGAGTTCCCACAAAAATAATGGAGTCTTACATAAAACATGATAAAATACATAGGTGAAAACAAGAGTAGAATAAAACTATATACAGACACAGGAAAGGAATTAAGAAACATATAGAATGATAGAAAAATTTCATCTATCTGGTTTGCCCATATAAGCTAATGCTCCTTAAATCCAAAGCCCAGTTTGGGTGTCTAATGTTGGTTGATCAGTGAAGGAATGAAAGCATATATCTGCACAAACAAGGCATATTCTATGTTTCATCTCCTACATGATATCAGCTGGCTCCCACGCTCATAAGCCATATTAGAGCAGAGTAACTTTTGATAAGAGGATGGACATTAGTACATTCAGTCTTGTCTTCATTTGTTTCCCCAGGGAAAACCACAGAGACTAGACAGTCATTTTGGGGACTGTTCCGGGAATTAGGAAATGCCTCGTTTGGGGCCCAACTGCCCCTCCATGAGGGTGCCTGCTGTGTGAGAAGCACTTTCTGGGCTTGGACATCATACCATGAAGTTGTCTTCCTCTTATATCCCTATCACACATGAGGAGACCAGTAGAGGAGGCTGTGCCAAGCCTCAGTAAGATGTGACCTTGGTAACTTGCCCTTGACCCACACGGAAAGTCCCACTGCTCCAGGGAACTTGGTGTGGTCAGAAAAGATGAACTAAGCATGGGCTTTGGGCACTGGTGAGAAGAAAGTCTCCCTTGTTACAAGGCTATCCAATGTATCTTAACAGTAGATAGTCCTTCAAAGCCTCAGACTCCAGAGAAAGCCATTAGGCATCACATGAGGGAGTCTGCCTGTTGGAAGAGCCAGGAGCTTTCTGATTGGCTGTTGGTGACATCACTCAGGAGGTGCCACTGGCCCCCTGGAAAGGGAAACATTGTGAGGGTGATAGTGCTCTGGAGTCCCAATCGGCCGGGGCTCTGCACTGGGGTCCTTGTAGTCCTTGTACCGCCTTCAGTAAGAAACAGGTAATGATGTCCATTTTACAGAAGAGGAAGTGAAGCTCAGGGAGGCAGAGTGATTCAGTCCCAAATGCCAAAGTGGTGGAAGTGGGCTGGCATCCAGCTCCCCTGCTATCTTAGCTAGCCCTCCATCTAATTGGGACAGGTGGGGGCAGACAGTAGGGGCCAGACAATGACCGGTTTCCAAGAAGTCCCTGACCTAGCAGGCCCCTGATGCCAAAGGGTGGCTCCTACAGACTCTAACTTCTAGGATGTCCTGACCAACCAACTGCCCGAGGCCAGAGGGATTGACACGCATGCCTCACCCCACCCGAAGCAGGCCTGCAGTCTAACCTCCAGTGAGTGTGGGAGTCAGTGAGCCCAGCATGGGCCTCATCCCAGCGAAGCAGGCTGGGAGTTCCATCGGTTCTCGGAACTGAGCTCTGTGACCCATGCAATAACCGTGGCAACAGGAAGCCAAACCTGTTGGAACCACTTCAGGCCATTGTGAACTTAGAAGCCAGGGAGCTCTACAGGCATGGAGACATCAGTCCATCCAGGGCCCAGAAAACTGAGGAGGTGGCTACATCTATACTTTGATTAGACTTAGAGAGATATGAGGAAGTGACCCTCATTTCCAGATCCTTCCTTCCCTCAAGACAGTCATTTTACCTGAGTTCCCATTATTAGAGCAAGGCTTCCCTGCTCAAATGCTGGTCCACCCAGAAAGATAACGGCTGCCATTTGCAATGAGCTTCAAAACATGAACTAACTTCTGCCAGGAGATGGTACAGGGATGGGAAGTATCACAGGATAGGTAAGTCTTAGGGGAGGGGAAAGCAACGTTAAATATGAAGAAATGGGACTTTCCCATGGGAGCCCAATAGGGAGGTTCTTGAGTGCCTGGAAAGGAGGATTTTGCCAAGGGGTGTCAGGGAACGACCAGAGAGATGGAAGTTTCTGGTGGCATAAACTCCATGGACAGCCTCTATTCCCATCAGAGAGTGGAAATCCTCCATATAACCCCTCAGAGCAGGAGGAGAGGGGGACACCTGGGTGGCTCAGGTGGTTTAGCATCTGCCTTTGGCTCAGGTCTGGATCTCAAGGGTCCTGGGATTGAGCCCCACATCTGGCTCTTTGCTCCCAGGAGGGAGTCTGCTTCTCCCTCTCCCTCTGCCCCTGCCCCAGCTCATTCTCTCTCTCTCTCAAATAAATAAATAACATCTCAAAAAAAAAAAAAAAAAGAATAGGAGCAGAATCCACAGATGACAGCCAAGACTGTCATAGCTGGCAGAAACTCCAGAGGAGGCTGGAGTCCCCACCTCTGGGTTTACAGAGGGGTTCTCTAGGGGCTTTTCTCAACAATAAGTCCAAGAACTCCTCCAGAACCTCAGTCTCTCTCTGGCCCAGAGAGGTGGCATCATTTGACAAGCTCACACAGGAAATGGCCAAGGTATAACCAAGCCATCTTCCCCACTGCAAGGACAAGGTTCATCCGGAGTCCCCAGGAAGGTGGAAAAGAAAACAGAGTCAAATATTAATAAAAGATTAAAGAAACCTCTCTCATTTGGGGAGTGCATGCTAACAACCCCCAAGGATCTTTTTTTTTCACACGAGGAAGCCAGCCCAGAAAAGCTCAAAGTGAGACATACAATATTTAATTACGCAGACCCAGTTCAAAATCTATGCCACGCCCATGGAAATATAATTCAGCTTGCCACCTCTTGCACATCTTGTAACATTTTTCTGTACTGTTATCCCAGACTGTCTAAAAGAGGCTGTATCTCATCTCTTTATCTCCTCTAAGTCTCCACTGGACATCATCTGATTCAAAAGGGGACCCCTACACACCACTAACCTCACCAAACAAGGTGAAGAGCTTCCAACCCAGGGTGGCCAGGGTGGCCAGGGATAAATCAGCACAGGTGCTAAATAAGGTTTTGCATATGGAAGTTTCTGGGTCCCAGTCTAGGCTCCACCATTTGAGGAGCATGGGAACCAGAGTGCAGCTTCAAGACTGGCTTCTTGGGGTGCCTGGATGGCTCAGTGGCTGAGCATCTGCCTTTCAGTCAGATCATGATCCCTGGGTACTGGGATTGAGTCCTGAATAGGGCTCCCCACAGGAAGACTGCATCTGCCTCTGTGTCTCTGCCTCTCTCTGTGTGTCTCTCATGAATAAATAAATAAAATCTTTAAAAAGACTGGCTTCTTGTTCATCCATCCATCCATCCATCTGTGCTAGAACTGCTCACATGATCTGAGAGGCCTAAGCCCAAATGCAAAGGGCGGTGAGTAGATCTTTGGCCTCCCCCTTCTGTGGCCCACTGGGTCTACCAACAATATCATTAAGTCCTCACTGCTATGTGGTGTTCTCAACCCCCACCTGAGGCTAAGAAACTGAGGCACAGGGAGTTGAATAACTCATCCAAGGTCATACAGCTAGAAAAAGGCACAGTGAGGTCTCGAGCTGGGGTGGTTTGACATCAGCGCTTGCTTCCCCAACCACTGCGCTAGGGTGTCCCTGCCCTCCATCACCAAGTCTTCCCTCGATAAATGAGGATCCCTGGGGCCCAGAGAGGCCAAGAAAGTTCCCCAAGGTCACATGGTCAACTGATTGGATAACCGGTAAGAATCGCTTCTTGCTGTACACTTAGGGGGAACCTTCTGGGAATGAGGTGTGAGGGGTGGAGAGGAAAATACATGACCAAACAAGCAGGTTATGCCCTGTGGATGAGTGGGCCTGACAGAAGTTGGGGGGCTGAGGAGGAGAACCCAGATGCCCCAGAAGACAACCACTATTCCCCACCGCCCATTGGTACCAACACAGCCCATCCTGCAGCCCAGGTAATTGGTGGGAAATGCAACTTACTTCTTCTGCTTCTTCTCAAGCTCATGATTCCGGCTTTGCTGGTTCTCCAGCTGGAGGCGGGTGTCCTCCAGGTCACAGGTTAGATAGTGGCACTTCCTCTTCAGCTGGTGGGTCATCCTCTTGGCCTCCTCGTAAGCACTCTGCAGCTCCCCAAACTGTGGGAGTCACAGAATGAATCATCCTGCTCTGATCGGGCTTTCTGCCTTTTATTTCAAGCAGCTGCCAGCCCTAAGGTGAGTGTGGTGGACAGAGAACAGGTGCTGAAACCAGAGAGACCCTGACTTGACCGCTTTCTGCTTGTGTCACCTCAAGGAAGGGACTTCTGCTAGGGGGAGCCAAGGGTGAGTCCATCAGTCTCTTGGCATTGTTTCTTATTTGCCTCAATAATAACCCTGCCAAGGCGCCCAGAGGTTCTTTAGGTGCCCTGCCTCCACATGACAGCCCTGTGGGTCCCGTGTATTTAATACCCCCAATGGTGGGCAGACTCTCAGAGCCTTGTGGGGACCAGCCATGGCACACCTCGAAGACATGCCCAGGAAACCCATGAGACAGGCTCTAAAGGTCAGAGCCATCGATGGCACATTCGATGGGCCTGATGGCACAGGGATACACATAACCGTAAACAGAAAAGCCAAGCCTCTTGCCTCTTCTTCAAGGAAAAACCTTCCCAAATGTCCTAGTTTAAATCTGGGAGAGAGGACAAGTCAGCACACTTGCTTTGAAGAAATGGCCTCATTAAAGAATTTCTTTAAATAAGCAAAACTCTGAGTTAATGAAGCCTGTAATTCTAAATTCAGTATTTGAAGGCAAATGGGATGTTTTCTTATATTCCGCAGCTCAGAAAAGGTTGCAGCCTTATTACTTTTTAATGCAGCATGAATAGCCCCCCTTCCTTGGGGAAACTAACCCGCCTTTGTAATTTGTTACTAAAGAACTGTGCTATTTCCTTGCAGTTGGGTTTATCTACAGCTCAAGATGCTTTTGAGGATCACAGTACAGTGTCTGGGTTGGAAGTGACCACTGAAACCGTAGGAGGATCCTGAGCTTACTTCCATTGTTTATAAAACCCCACGTGAGCTCACCCTGTCCCTCCTCTGCATGTGGTCACACAGTGCTTTTCTCTCACAGTGAGGAGGTATACACAATGGTAGGACAGGCAAATATGACCTCAGTTCTCAAGGTGCTCACCACGAATGGCGGTGGTGGAGAGACCAGGAAGTGCAGATAATTATAATGCATCACCATGAGGTTTATACTTGGGGACACAATTCAGGAGCACCCAACCAGTCTGTAACAGGGGAAACATCCTGGAGGGAAAGATATGTAAGCTCAGATCTTAAGAATAGTTGGAAGTATTCAGGTCGGGGGGAGAGAGTATTCTAAGAAAAGGAAACAGTATGTACAAAGGCCCAGATGTGAGGAAGACTAAGGTACTGCAAGGGAATAGGATAGAGAGCTCAGAAATATAGATATTTGATCTTTCCACAAAGGGGTAAAGGTGATACAATGAGCAAAATAGTCTTTTCCACAAATGATGCTGGGACAACTGGTCATCCATGTGCAAAAAAAAAAAAAAAAAAAAAAAAAATCTTGACACAGAGCTTACATCTTCACAGAAATTAACTCAAAATGGATCACAGACCTAAATGTAAAATGCAAAACTATAAAGCTCCTAGAAGATAATGTAGGAGAAAACCTACATGACCTTGGGTTTGGCGATGACTTTTTAGAAATATACTAAAGGCATGACCCATGAAAAAAAGAGTTTGTAAGCTGGACTTCATTAAAATTTAAATTTTTCTGCCCCATAAAAGACATTATCAAGAAAATGAAAAAGACAGGGGTGCCTGGGTGGCTCAGTTGGTTAAGCATCCATCTGCCTTCAGCTCAGATCATGATCCCAGGGTCCTGGGATCAAGCCCCATATTGGGCTCCCTGCTCAGTGAGAAAGGAGCCTGCTTCTCTCTCTTTCTCAGTGAGAAAGGAGCCTTCTTCTTTCCGCACTCCCTGCTTGTGCTTTCTCTTGCTCTTTCTCAAATAAATACCTTAAAAAAAGAAGAATGAATAGACAAGCCATGGACTGGGAGAAAACTTTCCCAAAAAACATATCGGATGGAGGACTATTATCCAAAATATACAAAGAACACTGAAAACCCAACAAGAAAACAACTCAATTAAAAAATGGGTCAAAGACTTTAAAAGACAATTTGCCAAAGAAAAAAATGAATAAGCATATGAAAATGCACTCCACATCCTATGGCATCAGGGAATTGAGAATTAAAACAATAAGACACCACCACCCACCTATGAGAATGGCCAAAATCTGGAATGCACATGAAAACAAATGCTACTAAAGATACGAAGCAACGGGAGCTCTCTCGCTCACTGCTGGCAAAAATGCAAAATGGGACAGCCACTTTGGGAGACAGTTTGGCAGTATCTTCCAAAACTGAACACACTCTTACCATATGACCCAGTAATTGTTCTCCGTGGCATTGACCCAGAGGAGTTGAAAGTTTACGTCCTCATAAAAACCTGCACATGGATGTTTATTTCAGCTTTACTCACAATTGCCCAAACATGGAAGCAACCAAGATGTGCTTCAGTAGGTAAGTGGATATACTGTTGTCCATCCAGGCCATGGATTACTATTCAGCACTCAAAAGAAATGAGCTATCAGGCCATGAAAAGATGTGGAGGTAACTTTAATGCATATGACCAATTGAAAGAAGCCAATCTGAAAAGACGACATACTGTATGATTCCAACTATATGACATTCTGGAAAAGGCGAAAGCATGGAGGGATGAACTGTTGAAGCAGAGAAGATTTTTAGGGTAGCAAAACTACTCCATAAAACTACAGTGGAGGATTCACATCATCGTACATTCGTCTAAACTCACAGAATGTACAACAACAAGAGTGAACCCTACTGCAAATTCTGGACTTTGCATGATGATGATGTGTTGTTAACACAGGTTCATCCATTGTATCAAGGTGGTCACTCTGGTTGGGGGGAGTTGACAATGAGGGAGGCTGTGCATGTGTAGCCTAAGCAGGTGATGTTTGGGAAAGTACTTTCCTCTCTTTGCAGTGAGCTTTAAACAGGTGAGTATGGTTGAATTCAGTGTGCTAGAGCCATGCTGAGAGCTGATCCTCTTCCCAACTCCACACCCAAGGATATCACAGTAGTAGGTTGAGATCGGCCCTGGTGGAAATATTTACACCATGGAAATTGGCAATTGGCAGATGCTAGACAGTTGGAGTGCAAGCCGGCTAGAATATAGACTAGGAGGAGTTGGAGATGACACAAAACAGGCGAAGAGGTCACGCTATCCTACCTTCATCTAAAAAACCCTAGATATGAATATTTGCGTAATGTCCAGCTGCACTTTCAAGAAAGGAAGGGAAATTTAGGGATATCCAAAATGCAAAGGACACAAAACAAAGGCAATCACGATAGAGGCTGACACTCTGGCAGCCAGGGTGGGAGAGAAGAGGAGAAGCTGAAAGATCCAGAAATATCACTAAGGAAAACGGCTGTGTTTGAATGCCCTGTTGGAGACAAGGAACAAAGCCTTGGGACCATGGAAAGTGGGGTTTGGAATGAAGTTCCTTGCATCAAGTCAGGACCCTCAAAGAGCTGCACCTTGGGGTGAGGGGACAGGAGAAGCTCCACCCACCGGCCTGGAAGGAGGTCAGAAAGCCTGGCGCCACTCTGGCTCTGGGTGGGGGAGGACACATTCCCATAAGAAATCAAAACTCCAGGCCTGTGCCTCCAGGTTTAGATCTTGAAACTGGCACTTTGCACCTGCTACAAGTTGCAAGAGTCTGCAATGGAGAGAATTTTGCATCATCTCAGGGGCTGGTGCAGAAGACAGTGCAAAAGTGCTCCTTCTAGAGAAATACACTGCAACTCTATAAACACAGGGCTGCCGGGAACATCAATACCATGTTTTTTAAAATTGAAAAGTAAGAGCAACTGACACAAAAATAACTAAGTACACACAAGATTCACCCTAAGAGTCAGAGGAAGAAACAGAAACATTCCACCATGCAGACTACCTGAGGCTTCCGTGACAGGAGTATGAGGGGCATGTTGAAGATGAGCTCACAATCAAAATTGACCAAATACTCAAGGAAATGGTCCACCATGAGAGTCAGCAACTTGCAAAATTTTGCAACTTGCAAAATCTCTTGGCGGCAATATAGCAAGTGGGTGAGGGGAGAGGCTGGAGGCAAGGAGACCAAGCAGGAGGCTGTTGCTGTGGTCTAGGTGAGAGATGGAGGTGGCAGATTCAAGGCAAAAGAGATAGATGGATCGAGGATTCTAAGAGCATAGTGCAATCATTTTATAAAGCAGAAAGATCTGAGGCCCAATACCCAAGGTTCTTTGGAATATCCAGAGTATTCTTTCCCCGGGTAGAACACCCACATGCAGACAAAATGTTTTCATCTCCCATAGTGATGAGCGTTTTTAACAACAGTGAAGGTGGAAAGACACGAAGTAAGGGTGCCCTCTTTCTCCCTCCCTAGGTTCGGCCGATGTACAGTGCTGCTAAGAACCTGCCCAATCTGACACTCTGGGGACCCAGGCTAGCTACAACCTCTTACCTTCTGTTCCACCTCTTTCCTGGATGTCAGCTCTGAGTCCAACCTCTCCTCGAACTGCTGTAGACGCTTCCTGAGGAACTCATTCTCCATCTGAGCACAGTCAAAGCGCATTTGCCATTCGTCTGCTATTTAACAAAGTCGGGGGGAGGGAGGGGGCAGCAGAAGGGTAGGCTAGGTGAATGAGGGTGGTTCTCTCACACTTTCTCAGCTCTCTGCACACAATTTCACAATAGAGAGTACCTGAGGCCTGACCTTGGACTTCAGGGTAAGAAATTCTGCTTTAAGTCCAAGTTAAAAAAAAAACAAAAAAAACAAAATATTTCTGCCAGGCAGCCTGTTCTGTCCACCTCTAGTTGTCTAAAGTTATTGACTGCTCACTATTTTAAGCTTGGTTGCTTTATACTGCTCAATTTCTCTATAACCATACATATACTTTTCTTTTTCCAAGGAAATCCATAACCCTTGAGGTCAAGAGAGCTGTTTTTATCATTTGTAGATCCTCAACACACTCTAGAAGCATCCCCTACACACAGAAGTTTCCTCCATATGTGTTGATACAAGCTCACCAACTGGAATCATCTTACTGGCCAACCACAATGGGTGACAGTATGTAAGCTTTTACTGCTGGTTAAATTAACAAATAAATCAATGAACAATAATTAAAGGGTCTACTGAATGTGTAGCAACAGAGACATTGATTCCAAGATATCTCTATGAGATAACAGAACAATCCCTTGTTTCAGTACAAATATTAAAAAAAATCACTTGCTGGTGTGCTGAAAACTATTTGACTGTATAGAATAGGCCAGACCAGGTTATGATGTCTTCAGATAATCTGAGTAATAGAGTAACGTCCCTTAAGGTAATGGAGCTGTGGGAAACATTCCACATATGGATAGCTGAAGATAGAGACCACCCACTTCATTCATCTTTCCATCCATCCATACATCCATACATCCATCCATACATATCTCTATCCATCTGTCTCTCCATCCATCCATCCAGCCATCTCTCCATCCACCCATCATACATTGTTCTATCTACCATACACTGGAATGCCCACTGAGCACATTACTCCATACCAGGCACAAGGGATATCGAAACAAATAAGAAACCACTCTATCTTCCAGCAGAATCTAGTAGAGGAGACAAATATACAAAAAGACAGTTACAACCTAGCATGATCAGAGCTCTCATAAAGGAAGCTTACAGGAATCCAGATGAGAATTCAAATTCATAAAAGCAGCAAATGTTTTTGCTCATGATTGTATCTGCAGGACTTACTACAATGCCTAGCATATCATATATGCTTCATAACTTCCACTGGATAGGTGGATGGTTGGATGGATGGATGGAAGGACCAGATGGGTGGTTTTTAGGACAGGCATATGTATATATGTATTGATGGACGGATGAGTTTCCACCAAGGTAATAACATCATGGAAGAAAAAGAATTCTATCTCCTTTCCAGGAAAAAAAAAAAAAAGAAAGAAACCTTAAATGCACCTGCAAAAGGAAGAGAAAACAAAAAGCATTTGTAGCAGCTGTACGTGTGCTCTGTTCTATGATGTGCCACAGAGCAAGAGGTATGAGTGGTCAACATGAGCAGATGAGGAAACCATTCTCCATTCTTCGAGGCTGATTTCCACCACCAGTGCCCATTCCGGGGGCAGGGGGCATTCTTAATCAGTACATATAATTCAGCCCTTCGTTAGCCATTTTTTCCTGTATTTATCTGACCTCCCCATGTCTACTTCAAATTTCTCGAGAGCAGGGCCCAACTAAAATTCTTCCAAAACCCCCTCCTCCTGGTGGCCTGCTCAGTGCTGGCTGCACACCATGAAAGGTCCTCTCCAAATACTTAACCATGCATGGTGGAAAAACAGCTATGTTCTTAATAATTGATACTCCAGCTTGATCCATTGAGGAGGTTAGGGTGGCATTGCTCTGGTGTGATTAAAGTGTTTTATGGCTCCTTTCAACTTTCCTATATTTTAGAAATTTTCTATACTGAGTATGTATTGCTTTCATAATGAAAAACAAAATATTTGTGGATTTGGCTTCCTGGAATGAGCATCCAGGCCTGAGAGCCTATATAGCATTGTGACTAATGGGCTCATGAGCTAAGTACAACCCCCCTCCCTTTCAGTTCCCAGATCTTCCCATAGAAAACAAACTGGGAAATAAATCACAGTTAGGATGGAATTGGGGCTGATGCTCTTCTGAGGAAACTGTGCTGTCCCACCTCCCAGGTCCAAGCAAACCCATTTCCCACTCCCTGATTGCACCCTACTTGTTGGGTGTCACGTATCAGAGAATCCCCCAGCTCCCCTGGTAAGTGCCTGCCCTGGAGGGAGCCAGGATGAGAGGAAGCAAGAGCAGAGTGAAAAGCAAATGCACTTTGCCTCTTCACCGCCTCCTGACCTCTGTTCCTCTGAGTGTCCCTGACGTTTCTAGGGCATAAATCCTCTGGGGGCACCGACAGAATGATGTCAATGTTTTATAAAAGCTGACAGACACGCTAGGCATCCTTCTCACCTGACTCATTTAGACTGGAGAGAGGAATTGACAGAGATGTCACCATGCCCACTGAGCCATGAGATGTGAGTCTCCAGGCAACCATGGAAGCCGAGCACCACCCGAAAGCCCTGGCTCTGCTGAGTACACCTATTGCTGGGCAGTTCAGGGGCCTCACCTTCTCTCCAATGACGGCTGAGCACCTGACACCACTTTGAAATTGGGATAGTAGTAGTTCTTGCTCCATAGTTTACAAACACAGATAGTGACCCACTATTAACAGTATTAATAATAACAATAAAGCAGCCATGCCCATGGCTAACCACTTTTCCACTAATCACCTATGACTACATCCATTTGAAAGATGAGCAAACCGAGGTACACATTTCTTTGCCCAAAGTCACCCACCTCATGAGAGACGGAGTCTAGATTCAGATCCAGAGAGGCAATTTCATCAATTCTACTTTTAACTACTGAAATGCCTTGCTCAAAATTTATATTAAAAATATTCATATAAGGGCACCTGAGTGGCTCAGTTGGTGAGTGTCTGCCTTTGGCTCAGGGTGTGGTCCTGGGGTCCTGGGATTGAGTCCCACATCAGGCTCCCTGTAGGGAGCCTGCTTCTCCCTCTGCCTATGTCTCTGCCTCTCTTTCTGTGTCTCTCAGTAATAAATAAATAAATTTTTTTAAAAAAAATTCATATAATTAGGGCAGCCCGGGTGGCTCAGCAGTTTAGCGCCACCTTCGGCCCAGGGTCTGATCCTGGAGACTCAGGATCGAGTCACACATGGGGCTCCCTGCATGGAGGCTGCTTCTCCCCCTATCTGTGTCTCTGCCTCTCTGTGTGTCTCTCATGAATAAATAAATAAAATATTTAAAAGAATTCATATAATTATAAAGGTGCCTTGTCATAGAGCCATTTTTTTTAATCATTCTTTGCATTATTACTAAACTGTACCTGTCTAATTTTGATAATTTACTGTTTGGGATATTGTCGGGTTCTTTGTTTCAGGCCTGCACTAGATAGGAAGTTCCAGGAGGATGGTGGGGCCAGGTCTGCTGGCTCTGCCAAAGCGTCAGCCCCTAAGGCAGTGTCTAGAGCATAGGAAGTGCTCAGTGTGTATGAATGAATGAATGAATGAATGAACGAATGAATGGAACAAACAGCAATTTCCACCCACAGCTAACCTCAAGGGTCCCAGTTTGCTCACCCCCTCCTGTGTGGCTCCTTCCCAAGTCACTCAGCTGAATTTTCTGCTGGGCTTCTTCCAGCTGCTTCTGTACTTCCCCCAAATTCTTCTGGACTTGCTCATACTTGCTCTGGAAGAAAGGCCTCGACGTGTCAAACTAGAGCTCCAGAGAGCCTGGGCCTGGCCATCTCCCCCGTGGCGCCTCCATAGCCAGGGACTGTCTACCCCCTGTGCAGTGTTCATCCAGGGCACCACCGAGGCCAAGCCTTAGGAAGACCCATATGCTCTCCAGGGCCTTGAACGTGGAAGTCAGTAAGCTGCACATCTGGCTTAGGCTTACTGCCCCACGTGTGAGCAGATGGGGAGGAGGGCAGGCCCAAGCACTCCCAGCCACCTTGCTCAGTCACACACACACCGCCCCCACCCAGGGAACACCCACCTTCAGTTCCTGGACCTCCCGGAAGGCACGTTGCCGCTCTGCCCTCTCACTCTCCAACACCTGGCAGGCCACATCCCCTTTGAAGTGTTCATCTGCGAGCTCAGTAGTCAAGTCAGCAATCTGGAAGGAAGAGGGTTAGAGCAGGGTCACTCGTGGGGGGCCACCAACCCTTCTTCCCCCAGGCACCCTCCACAGGACCACCCTGGGACAAATCACCAGCTCTCATAGCAAAACGACCTCTCAGGGTAATGAGGTGGTTGAGAGCGTGGATGTCAGAATTTTATTGGTCTTGCTGTGTTAGAATTCTTGGCCCAGCGCTCACCTGCCGTGTGACTTTGAACCAGGCAGGATGCCTACCTGATTCTCAGTTTTCTCAACTTTTGAGGGGGGGGGATAACTTATAGAATTGTCTTGAGAATTAAATGAGATAATCCACATACAGCTTAGCACAGTGCTGGCACACACAGTAAGTGCTCACTTTAAAAAGATGCTCTAGCAGAAACTCTCCTTACCCATCCTTCAGTGAGCCATCGTGCTGGACGGACCAACAGGCTACCCTCAGTAAGACACACAGGTGCCCACCACATAGGGGTGCTCTCAGCTAGAAAACCTCTCTATGGTTCCCCATGGTCTTCATGCCTCTATCAGGGGATAGCCATGCGCACGCAGCATCAGCTGCGTGCGCCCTATCCATTTGTGCCTGTTGCATTTCTGCCATAACTACTGATTAATTAGCTGTTACATATGCAGAAAAAAATATGATCAGGCAAGGAGATTCCATGAAAATTAGGTGGAATGCATCAGAAGAAATGAATACAGGTGAGTTGCTTCTTAAAACTCTTAAAATTCGAATTAAAATACATCTATGTTGGGCACCTGGGTGGCCAGTCAGGTTAAGTGTCTGCCTTAGGCTCAGGTCGTGATCCCAGGGTTCTAGGATCAAGCCCCATGTCGGGCTCCTCGCTCCTCAGGGAGCCTGCTTTTCCCTCAGTCTGCTTCCCTCTCTCTCTTTCTGTCTTTCATGAATAAATAAAATCCATACAGAAATTAAAATAAAATATACCTATTTTTTCAAATAGTTGCAGGTACAAAAACTATGGGGGGAAAAAACCCCAGAATTTAAAAAATTAGTTTTCTGCAATCAAACTACTCTGCCATTTGCTCTGCTTTAATGAAATCAAAACTGGAAATCACGTAGTCGTGCGTTGGGGGGATGATTTAAGAAAGGAAGAAGCGGGTCTTGAGTCAGTTGCTCATACTCTAAAAGCCGGGCATCTACCACAGAAATGCAGTGAATTCAGGAAGTCCTGTTTCGAGGCAAAAAATAAAAATGCTTATATTTTAATGAATTCCCACTCGCGCTGACTTTTTTTTTCCCATCAATGACCAACGACAGACGCCAGATGGGTCAAGGCTCCTGTGCTATTATTGTTCCAAAGTGCAGCCTTCCAGGTGCAAGGATATGCCAAAGCAAGTGAGGAAAGACACAGATAAGTGGACTGTTTATGAGTAAAGTGGCTCAGACATGACCTTACACAGAAGGATTGCACAGGAGACAGCGCCTCCCTCCATGGAGGACAGTGGTCAAGAGACAGGGAAAGAAAAAAAAAAAGGTATGGGGTTCAGGTCCAGACACAACAACTAACATATCATATGACCTGGGATAAATCTCTTCCTCTCTGGGCCTGTCCTCCCTTGAGCTAGAAAAAGCGCTGCATTTAGGTAATGCCTGTTGTCCTGTTGGCCTTCCCATCTGATGCCATTAATGTTGCAAGAAGATGTCTAAACACTTGACTCTGCCCTCAGACTCTGTGCATGACACGGAGGAGTGGCCATGGGAGTTGCCACAGATGCAAAGTGGCCCCTCCAGCATGGAATCCAGAGGCCCTCTGGAGCTAGTTGCTATCAATACCACCAGCTCACAGGTGGTCTCAAAAATCATTCCTCTGAAATTGAACACCAATAAAAAATAAATTTATTATTAAAAAATAATAATAATAAAATAAAAATCATTCCTCTGCCCCATGAAGGAGAAGGATGAGGATCCATACATTTTGACATGGGAAAAAAAAAAAAAAAGGCCCCAAGATCTATCAACGGTGGGGGGAGAAAAAGCAAAGTTGCAGAATAGAATGTCTGGCATGTACCCATTTTTGTTTGGTTTGTATCTGCACAGAGAAAGGCACTCCTGAACTGTTCATAGGGATTTTTTTTTTCCTAGAGGGTGGGCTCACAGGGGACACTAATTTCCTTGTGATGCATTTCTGATTGTTGATTTTTTTTGTATCAACTTTTGTAATCGGAAAAACCAAAATAAATCTCTTTAAAAAAAATAATCCCCCAAAATCGAGCTACAAATATGAGGGTTGCTGCTCCGGAACATTCTGTGCCACCCACCTTCTTCTTCCCTCCTCCAGCCCATTGGCTTCTTGGTGATCACACCAGTGACTGGCTCAGACCAAAACACGCATTTCAACAGAAACGGGGAATAAAGGAGGCTTAGGAGGAGCATTCCAAAGTCACATAGCAAGTGAATGACAGAGCTGGGACTTGAGCCCAGACGCCTCTTGTCCAAGCAATGGCCACCACTTAACAAAGCAGTGGCTCCCCCAGGGTGTTCCTTGCTGTCTCTGGGGTGGGGCTTCTTTTGTGGATCCTTATATTGCTATCTTTTAAGTGTTCTGGGGAAACACTTTTGCAGTCCCCTGAGATGGTCGTTAAAACACAGAGCCCCGGATTCCCAGAACGCCCACACCGTAGTCTGTGGTGAGACCCCGGGATCTGAATTTCAATGCACTCCACGGTTATTCTTAAGCGCAACCGAGTTTAAGAATTATTGCCATAGAAATTGGCAGTATCTCTTCCTAATCTTGGCTTCATGCTTGGCTTTCGATGGGTTACATTGGCTTACGTCCAGGCACACTACAGCACTGGCATTGGAGGAGTGATCATTTGCAGCGGGCACAGAATACAGGCTGGTGCAATTCGGGAACACCCCACATCATGCCCCTCACCCCCACCTCCCCATCCCTGTGATCACCATTGATCCCGAACACCAGGATGGTGTTCTCTCCGCCTTAGCCAATTAGTGTGAAATTTAATTTTTGCTAATCAGCCTGAGCAAAGGGAGCACAAAATTAATTTAATGCATTAATTTTGAGTTCTACACAACCCAAGTCTGGAGCCCAAAGGACAATTAGTGCTTTCAAATTAGGGACATGACAGACGCTTTTCACAGAGACAAGTAGCCCCTGACCTACCCCTGCCCCCAAACCCCTCTCCCTTCCTACATTCAGGGCCCGAGGGCTTCATCCATAGAGGTGAGGGGTGGGCACCACGCCCAGAGCCATTAGGTGAATATAAAATGAAAACCAATTTAACGAGGAGAGAGCCTAGTTTGCAAACCCAGAAGGGTCCTTGCGGATTACTCAAGGACCAATTAACTAGAAATTATTCCGAAAACCTCCCTGGATCCACCACTTAAGCCAAATCATCAGAAACTCTCTTTCTACTTAGGGACAATGACTCCAAAGGTCTGCCAGGGAGAAGGGGACAGAAGTAAATGAATTTTCTGTACATTTTGCATAGAGTCAAATAGAAATAATATATATCCTGCTCACTGGCATCATTTCCACTTTGAGCGAAACAGCAGGTAACAAAAAATTTTGATGGACGTTAAATGCTGAGCACAAATGGGACCCACTGGGCTGTCACTGTCACTTGTCATTCATTATGTGAGCACCGACTGTGTGCCAGGCCCTGCTTTCAAGGATCTGCCCGCTGAGTTGGGGAGATTAAAACACATGTGGAGCACCCATATATCTGAACCCAACCCTGTCCTTGGCTCTTAATATACAAGAGCTCTCAAAACTCCCCAAATCGGGACACCTGGGTGGCTTAGTGGTTGAGTGTCTGCCTTCGACTCAGATCGTGATCCTGAGTCCTGGAATCTAGTCCCGCATCAGGCTCCCTGCAGGGAGCCTGCTTCTCCCTCTGCCTGTGTCTCTGCCTCTCTGTGTGTCTCTCATGAATAAATAAATAAAAATCTTTAAAAAAAAAAAAACTTATCTATAGAGAGTGAGCAGTGGCCTTTCCCTGCCTTCCTCTACTTTTCGATTTGATGAAAAGAATCAGTTCATTATAAACCCTTGTAGGAGTAATAGCTCACCCTCACTGAATGCTGGAAAGAGACATTTTTGTCATTCCCTGTTCACAGAATAGGAAACTGAGGCATTGAGTGGTGAAATGATTTGTTCAAAGTCATGGCTGATAGGTCCCACGGGGAGTCTGGCTCAGACAGCCTGAGTCCCAGGTCCTGACTCATAATTACAATGCTGTCCTGTCCCTACATCCACTGTCTAATTCAATCCCTCACCCCCCAAGCCCCTGGGGGTCAGCAGTGCAAGAGTCGTAGATGATCCTCAGGAAGTAGTGGATGGGGAAGGAAGTATAAAACATCCAGCTGCATGCAGCTCAAAGACAAGATCAACCACCCCTCTGGGGCCATGGCCAAAGGGAGTTTTATGAACCCCTAGTGTAAGGCAAGCCCCATCCCCATCCTCATCAACCTGAGTGATTAAGAGAGAAAATGGAAAATAAAATCAGAAAAAGTGGGGTGGGGGAGGGGGATAAATCAATAGACAAAAGGTCTATCCAACTGCAGAGCCAGCTGGCTGGTGCGCTGTTTGCTTGTCAAGGAGATTAAGCCACGGCTTCAATCTCACGGTATCTGCCCTCAAAGCTGCTTCAGTCATTAGGGGAAATTCAGAACAATTCTGTGGCTTAGTGGCAGGCTCCAGGGTTCCCCAGAGACTCACTCTGGGCAGCAGTTCAAGCTCTGCCCTGTGGATTTTTCTTCCCAGACAGATACACCACCTGCTCCTAGGTGATGGTAACAGTTACCTTAATCGTCGTCACTACTACACAATGCTCACCACGAGCCTGGCACAGGGTAACCCACAGAACCTTCGCAGCAGCACCAGGAGCTAGGTCCAGACATCTCGGCATTCCAGATGAGGACCTGAGGCACCAGGGACCCGAGGACACCCAGCCAGCCAGTGGCATAGCTGGACGTGAATCGAGGCAGCCTGGCTTGAGAGCCTTCACTCCTGACTACACCATCAAACTGCCTCTCGGGAGCTCAAAAAATCCATAAAAATTCTGCGGGAGCCAAGGACAAAGGGAGGGACAGACAGCCTCTAGCACGTCTGTGGGAACTGGTCATGGGGCCACGCTGGGAGAAATGTCATGCCTCAGAGCAGAACACAGGGGATGACACATCACTGACTGGCCTTGTGGGGAGAGTGGTTTCCATGAGCTTTCGAAGGGGTCTTCAAGAGGAAATAACTCCTTGGATGCTGTTCCCTACATCTCCCACCTTGGAAATACTTTGGGGCCAGCCCCCATCTTCAGGATGGAGTTCAAACCTCTAATAAGATTCTCACAGCCACTGTGATCTAAGCCGGCTTCAAGGACTGGCCCCACTCCATCACCTCCCCATGCACCCGACACCCTCCAACCACCAGAACCACAACTGCCAGCCCAGGTCCTCGATCTCTGTCTGGTTCTTGCTGTGCCCTTTACCTGGAATGCTTCTCTACCTTGTCACCTGGCCAGCTCCGGTTCATCTTGAAGGATGAGCCACTCCCTGACCTGATTCCCAGTCCAAGGAGGTGCTCTTCCTCCATCACAGCCTGTTTGGAGTCAGCCAGACCCAGGGTCAAAGCCCAGCTCTGCTACTCACCAGCTGTGTGATATTGGACAAATCACTTCACCTCTCTGGTCTTCACTGTACCCATCTAAAACATAGGGGTAACTAATGATACCTTCCTTATGGTTTGATTTGATGGTAAAATGAGATAAAGCAGGTAAAGGATGTGTCACAACACTGGCACGGACACATTGCTCATTTCGTATTTCTCTAATTACTAAATCCACTATTATTTCATTCATTCATTCCATTGGCATTGAATTCTTTGAGGGGTAGAGAAATAGCTAAGACACAATCACATATATGTTAGCAATGGTGGCAATGTGCGAAGTCTTGCTGTGTAAGAGACAGTGTAATAATTACTTTATATGCACCTCCACACACCACCCTGTGGAGAAGAATATGGAGTCATCACTGTCACCATGTTGCTGATAATGACACAAAGGCTCAGAGTCCCGTAGCAGTGAGGGCCCAAAGCCAGCCGTCCTGATCCACCCTCTGCTCCTGGACCAGACACACCAAGTCAGGACATCACATCCATCCCTTAACCTGTACTTAAAATACAGTCCCTAGTATTTTCATTTGTGTTACAAAGTAGGTAAAGAAGACATTGTGGCCCTGGGGGAAACTGAGGCACGCAGAGCATTCCAACTGTGCACTCCTCTGTGGGGCTTTAGCTAAGCCCATGGTGGTCATCTGGGACTATGCCCACACTATGGCCATAGAACCTCTGCAGCCAGCTTTCTATCAGTAGGACACTCTCCCCAGAATGTCCCAGCAGCTAAGGCTCAAGAGGCTCTAATATCCTGAGGTAGATAGGCAACCTGGCTGGTTTAGTCTCCTGGGGATTACAGAGCTGCCACACCCAGTCCCCACCCAGTCTTAGCAGAGCACGAAGAGTCGGAAGACTTGGTAGATGATCTAGACTCAGTCACAAATCACTTCCCTTACCTCCTGGAACTTAGCTCCTGCTGGCCACGCTTGTGACTAGCCAGGGCCAAACTCCTCAGCACCTTGCAAATGGACTTTCTGACCTAAACCATATCCTGGTGGATCCCATGGATCCTCTCTTGGCCATTCCTTAACAAAAAGTGAAATGTCTCAAGCTAACGATACCAGACATCCAGAGTGCACAGACCTGTCTTTTGCTATAAATAAAGTCTTAGGGAAAACCCAGAAGATACTCCAGAGAGGGAAGAAAACACCCCATTCTCATTTTTCTCCATGTGTTCCCTATAGGAAATTCCTATAAGAAGAAAGACCTGCTTTCTTGCGAAAATAAAAAACCCCACTTTGCATCGAGGCAGATTTTGCACGCTTGAAGAATATTTATAGCCAGCTTCCTGGAGGCTTCTCATCTCCTCTTCTGCTCCTTTGCAAATGAAGCACTTAAATCATTTTGCAATAATGTTGTCTTTTTAATAAGCCTAGTCAAAGGGAGTTTCCACTGATGAGGCACAACATGTTTTAGCAACATTTCTATCAATTGTTTCCCCCCTCCTACCGAGACAAGCGGGTGGGGTTCAGAGGCCGTGAATAGGGCCAGGGGTGTCTTCAGGATGCACACATGGCCTGGAGGAATATCTGCCTCCTAACCTTTACCAGGTACTCTTGGAAGAAAGTAGACCACATGCAAGGGGATGCCTTGTACCTGTTCCCTAAGTGTGGCCCCCAGACCAGCAGGTTCAGCATCATCTGACAGCTCATGAGACATTCAGAATCTCCAGAGCCACTCCACGCCTACTAACTCAGAATCTCTAGGGCTGGGGACCAGCAACTATAGTCTAAGAGTTCACCTTGGGGCTCATTAAATGAAGCAGTGAAAGACTCCCCTCCCCAAGATTCCCTCCTGGGTCAAATCCACAGGAGATGGGATGGGGAAGCTACAGGGTACATAGCTCCCCACCCCCGCCCCACCCAGGTGATTCTGATGCACTTCACAGTATAAAAGCAACCATTAAAAAAAAAATCAAAGTAGCTTTTTGGTGGAGGGAAAAGAATTAAAGACCTTTCTTCAAAGAAAATCTTACTTGGGCTCCAGTATGCTACATTTCACCAAATCTGAGCTGCCTCTGATTATAAGATGCACCACTATAGAAATAAGAAAAGAAAGTGCTACCAATTTTTAGTGGAAGGTGCCAGTGATTTTCAAGATGCATCACAATCACAGAGAAGTGGAAAGGTGAGAAATAATGTGCATTGGGAATCAATAAAATACATTATTAAAGCAAAGAAATGTATCTATTGCCATTGATAGGTTTGGGAGTTCTGAAGTCCTTTGATCTCTTCTTAGCCCTTTGACAGAGAGAATCTTGGGACTTCAGAAGATAAATCTTCTAATTACTGCATCCAAAAAAAGGCAAGCCAAAAAGCAGAGGAAGAGATCTGTGCCACATACATCCAACAACTGAACTTATATCCACGGTATATGAAGGGTTGCTACAAATCAGTAAGAAAAGCAGTAGAAAATGGCCAAAAGACTTGAAAGACCACTTTGCCAAAGAGGGTAACAAGCAGCCAAAACATATGAAAAGCTGCAAATTAAAATCATGATGTTGGATTACTGCATGCCCAACAATATTGCTAACTGAAAAGGATAATACCAAGTGCTGGTAAGAGTGTGGAGCAACTGGAATGCTCACCCATTGCCATGGGAAGATAAATTGATACATATAATTGAGCAAACTGTTTGTATCAATTAAAACCCAAAATAGAAAGAACTTAAAACCTAGCAATTCCATTCCTAGTGATTTCTTAACAGAAAATGCATGATCTGTGCACCAAAAGATGTGTGGAAGGATGTTCACGGCAGGCTTATTCATAAGAGTTTAAAGCTGGAAATAACCAAATGTTCATTTAGAATAGAATGAATCAGTAGTGCTATATACACATGATAGCACGCTATACGGCAGTGACAATGAGCAAGCCACAACTGCCCATAACATGGATGATTGTCACAAACAATGTCACATGAAAGAAACCACACAAATGGGTACACACATTTGATTGCATTTAGGTAAAGTTTAAAAATAGGGGGTAAAAAACCCCATCGATATTGCTAGAAGTCAGTTCAGTGGTTACCCTTGGAGGTTAGTGGCTGAAAGGGCCACGAGGGTGGGTTTGAAGGGAGCTGGGAATGTTCTGTGTCTCCACATGGCTGTTGATTGCCTTGGTGTGTTCAGTTTGTGAAAACTCATTGAGCTGTATACTTATGAGGTGTGTGCTTTTTTGTATGTTGGACCTTAATATAAAGTTTACAAAGGAGGAAGAGGGTGGGGAGAGAATCTGAATAGGAGGAGGAAGAAACCATAACATTTGGTCCACTCAAATGTGCTTCCTGAATAAAGCTGTTTTGCCTCCTATTTGAATTCTTTAGGGAACTGATGTCATAACCTTGGTTTGTAGTTCAAGACGATGTCCGCAAAAGCACCCCTCTTCTATTCACTGTACGAACATCCCTGAAGTGGTACTTTGCCAGGTTACTTAGTACCCCTTTTCATGAGGACTCATAGAAGGAACTTCTCTGATATTTCCATACCAGGGAAAATTAGGATTATCTCAAGCAACAGGTGTGTGTGTGTGTGTGTGTGTGTGTGTGTGTGTGTGTGTGTGTGTCTAACTTGGGGGACAACATGTCTTTGGAATATCTTAATATCTTGCTTCCCTCTTTGCTTTGGTTGCTAAGAAGCTCAGTGTCAACATTTCAGTTCACCTTTCATGGCTCCATTTTGTGTTTACTGTGCACCAGGGACTGGGCCAATATGATGAACAAGACACACCCCTGCTCTTGCGGCCTCAGTTAGAACACACCCATCAGTGCAGTGGTGGGAAGCACAGGGCTCCGGGATCACATATGGTAGGAGCCGAACTGGGCACTTGGGTGGCTCAGTTGGTTGAGCATCTGCCTTCTGCCTGGGATTGAGCCCTGCATTACGCTTCCTGCTCAGCAGAGAGCTTGCTTCTCCCACTCCCTCTCCTGCTCCCCCTGCTTGTGCTCGCTCTCTCTCTGTCAAATAAGTAAATAAATCTTTAAAAAAAAGAAAAAAGAAAAAAAGGTAGAAGAACCACCTGAACTGGGTGAAAAGGGATGACCAGGCATTAACCAGGGGAGGAGGGTGGAGAGAACAGCCCATGCAAAGTCTGTGAAGTGAGAGCAAGTCTAAGGTTCAACAGTAGATTTCTATTTCCTAAGTCTTCCTCTGGTTGGATGCACTCTTCAACTCTTCCTTCCCGTTGCTCTGACTTTCTTAGCTTTTAAACTATATCCTACTTTTCCCAGGCCTATACCTCTTTTTATAACCGCATACAACACAAAGACATAGAGAACCTGAGTAGAATACCGTGCAGGTGCTGATACTTTGAATGCTCAGTTCAGGTCTCAGAAGCCTGGCCCCCTCCCTTCCTTCTCCCAGCGTGGCATAAGCTGTAGCCCAAGCTGTTAATGATGCTTAATGATGCTAACCTCATCACTCTCTCCAGTCTCCCCCAGCAGCTGAGGCACCCCCCAAGCCCCCAAGTCTGACTTGACAGTTTGTGATGAATTACTGTATGAAATGTCAGCTCAGTGGGAAGGAGTTTCTATAGGGAAGTCACCAATATTCCCAACCCACGCAGAGCTCTCTGATTTTTTGCTTCTGCCGCTCTACCAATGCTACTCCCTGCAAGAGAGGTCAGGCTGCATGCTCTCTAGAGCCTTCAATGAGACTGGGGGTGAGGGGCTTGTGTGCCATTTCCTCTCCTCCTTACAGTATTTTGCCCAAGAGGGCATACCTGTGGTACAGCCTTTCCACCCATCCTCACCTAACTCGCTGTGATACGACTGTCCCTTCTAGGAGTCCCTGCCTCTTCCTTGCCCATGGGACTCAGACAGAGAACCCTTGGTGGGGAGAGTGGACACAATTATAAGGAGAATGAGAAAGGACAGAAAAGAGATAGCCTGCCCCCCCAAACTTCATACATGTCCCCTTGTGAGCCAGCCAGGGTCAGCTCAGGCTGTCCACATAGGAAAAAGAAGGTGTTCTGTTGGCTTGATCATAAACCCAATTATAGCCACCACTATCCATAAACCAAACCAAGCAACATTATTGTAATAATAGCAACACGGGCCCACAGGTGTGGAAAGCTCCAGTTTTGCTCTAAATTGATGAATATAGCCCCAAGTTGCCTCAGGACCTTTGCACTTGTCACTTCTTCTCTTTTCCCCAGATCTGCACATAGATGGCTGTGCCAAATGATTCAGAACTAGACTCAAACATCTCAGTGCATGGAAGCTTTCCTGGACACTTAGACAAAAAATAGCCACCTCCCCTCTGACCGTCACCTCCCTCTGCTTAATATCTACAGCACTGTACCATCCAAAAATAGTTTGCTTGTTTATTTACTTGTGGTCTGTCTTCCTCAGTTGGCCTGGGGACCTCGTGAGGACAGGGATTTTTGCCTTCTCCCTAGCTGTATCTGAGGTGGCCAGCTGAATGCCTGGTACATGGAAGATGCTCACACATATTTGCTCAAGGGATGAATAACTGGACTTCCTTTGAACTTCAGTAGGCCCCTGTAAACTACCTAGGACTAAGGATGAGATGGGCAAAGCACTCACCCAGGGTGCAAAATTTTAGGGAGTGCCAAGAAACTCAGAAACCGAGATAAATAACATTCTAATGCAATATTTAAGAACGTCAAAATTAATGCCAAAATCCATGATGAATAAAACATCAAAAATTTAAATGAAGACAGGATCCCACTGTGCCGACTGCCTTACTTGCCTCACCTTAATCCCGGCCCACCAGTCCTGTGTTTATTTGAAATTTTGGTATTTGGCTCATCATGGATTTTTTTTGCATTAATTTACATTTTAAAAGATACTGCACTGAAATATGATTTATCTTGCTGAGTTTTTGGCACCCCTTTAAATTTCATGCCCTATGCACGCGACTTACTTGAGTCCAGGCTCTGAAAAACTAAGCAGAACAGCAAGTTTCCATGAACAGCTCTTCCTTGATCTATCCACGGCTCTTTGACCATGACCCACATATATATTATATGGATCTGTTTAGGAATCTGGAATTTTCTGTAGTCCCCTTGGGGGCAGGGACCGTCTGGCTCCCATCCTTATCCTCAGTCCGTGAACTCAACACCCCACTAAGGATAGAGAACGTGAGCAAATGGTCATACCCTCACCCCACAACGTAATCTCCAATTACATGTCCCTTTCCACCCCCGAGAGGTGACCACCACTCTGAATTTGGTGCTATTATTTCCATTAAATAGCTTCACACCATAAGGCAAATGTCCCCACTCAATATACAGTATTATTCTGAATATTTAAAAAATTAATACATCTGATATCATATTTTAAGTATTCTTTCATAACCTAAATCATTTGTCTTCAGTGCTATGTTTTCAAGGGCAATCCATGTAGATCCATGTACCTTTTGTGGAAGGGTCAGGAAATTTTTTCTATAAAGAGCCAGATAGTAAATATGTTTAGTCTTTGTGGATCATAGATTCTCTGTCACGACTTCTCAGCTCTGTCATTGTGGCATGAAAGCCACCAGAGACTGCACACAAATGAATGGGTGTGGCTGTGTGCCAATAAAACTTTCTTCACAAAAACAAAAACAAAAACAAAAGCAAAAATGTAGCCAACTGGGTTCAGCCCGTGGACCATAGTTTTCTGCCTCTTTATTCATTTTTACTTTTGGCAACTCAATTTTTCACCTAACAAAATGTGTTCATTTTCTTATTGATAGACTCCCATTTGGGTGTTTACATTTCTTCAGCATGACAAAGCCACTCCTATATACTTCTTCGTGTCTCTTCTTATATAAATGAGAGAGATTCTCTTGCATATACACACAAAATGGAATTGCTGGAGCATGGTGTATGGACAGGATCATCTTGTTCAGAGACAAAGTTGGGTTGTTCAAGAGTGAAGAGATCAATTTACACTCCCACAGCAGCATATGAATTCCTGCTGCTATACATCCTTGCCAACACATGGCAACTCAGCCTTGGATTTTGCCAATTTGAGGTGAGAAATGGTACCTATTGTGGTGTTAATTTGCATTTCCTGATTGCTTACTTACCTTAAGCATCTTTTCATGAGACTACTGGCCATTTGAATTCCAGGATGTTTGAACTCTTGACACAAGAGTTCCCCTCTTGGGACCTGCCGATTCCTCTTTTTGCCCATTTTTTCCCCTACTGGAGTGCTTTTTCTTTTTCCAATTGATTCAAGAAAGTTCTTTACATGTCCACATACTCTTTGCCAGTTATATGTATTGCAAATTTCATGGCCTAGTATGCGGTGTGTCTTCATCTTACGCTTTGATAAACAGAAGTTGATTACTCTCATAGAGTCAAATTTGTCAATTTTTCCCTTGTGATTTGTGCTTTCATGACTTACGTGAGAAATTCTTCCCCTTGGAGTCAGGTGATATGAGTTTGCATCTCAGTGCTACACATGCTAGGTGTGTGACCTTAGGAAGAGATGTAATTTCCCAGAACTTCAGTCTCCTCCTTTGCAAAATGGGGACAAGGACTGCATGCCACCCCCACCCCCCACACACACACCCAGGGCTATTTTGAGGAGGCTTGTAAAGTACTTAGCACAGTGCCGGGCACATCATCACCTCCCTGGTCAACCTCGTCCCACCCAGGGACCCCACACAGGAGGGATGCAGTACCTTGCTCTCTAGCAGGTCTGCATTCTGCCGGAGTTCATTCCGGGACTTTTCCGATTTTTCTAGCTTCTGTCTCAGCATCGTAAGCTCCTCCTACAAAAACAAACACTTTAACAGAAACCATCCTGGAGCAGAGGCAGAGGTCCCACGCGGGTTAAGAGCAGCTGGGGAATGGAGCAGTGGTTCTGTCAACCCAACTGATGATGCCCAGATGCTCAGCTCATTCCCCATTTCTGAATCTCAACCTCCCAGTCTAGGGGCTGAATGCAAATCCTCAGAATGAGTCCATTGTTTAACCTGGGACTGGGAATGCCTGAGTGAGATGGTGCCCTGGGCCCTTCACCCTCTCTGAGACCGCTCTTCTGTCAATGGCTCAGCGTTATGTTTGCAGTACTGCCATCAGGAGCTGCCTCGATGTGCACCCACAGAAGACTGTTGGGGTGAACTATGGAATGTACACAGAAAAGGGTCCTAGGCTGTCGTGGAGAGAGAACCAGGGAGACCTCTGCGAAATGGGACACGGCATGACTCCCAAAATATATTGCTAAGTGTAATATGCCAGCGGCAGAAGCATATGAACAGTATGCTATCTTTTGTGTATGAGAGAAAGAAAGTCTGCATGCATGGGTGAATTGACTAATTCTGCAAGAATAAACAACAGCAAAGATAAACCAGAAAGCAATCGACGTGGGTACTATAGAAGGCGGGCGCTACCAGGGTAGAAGAGACAGCAAGAGGAGTGTTCTCCAAGAGGCAAAGAGATCAAGGACTCAAGGATCCCACCACCAAGTTTCTCTGGGATGGATAGTAGGTGTCCATGTGCCGCTGGGTGGTAATGGGGTATCTAACACCCACAAGTCTACAGTGTAGCCAGACATGGGACAGAGGGTGGTCTATGTCTGCATTGATGGAAGCCAAGGGATATCTGGAAAAGGGCAGTGAGGGCTGATGGGCAGAGCATTTCTAAATCAAGAATCTGCAGGGTGGAGACACTGGGTCCGGACGCAAGCACTAACATGAGGGTGCAAAGAAGGAGCGGCCACCCGGCGCCCTGCCTGCCACGTGGACTGACCTCCTTGGCATGGAGCTGCTCGTCTCCAATAGTGGAGCTCAGCAGCGGCCGGAGGGAACCGAGCAGCTGCCACCATGACCAGTCCTTGACCGCCAGGAACACAGCCACATTCTTCTGGATGCACTGTGAGGCCAGTCGGCGAATCTGCAGGGAGAAGAGGTCAGAAACTTGAGGGGAGCCCTTCCCAACCCAGGGAAGGTGAAGGAAAGAGAGCAAGGGGATGGCAAAAGGGATGGAAAAAGTGGGCTCATGGCTAATGGAAGAGATTGGGTAACTTAAAAATTTTAAGAGGTTCTTTTCAATGGTGCCATAATATCGCTGCATAGTGACAGCTGGTAGCTGTGCCTGTGAGCCGAGCACAACATATAGACTTGAATCACCATGTTGTACGCCTGAAACTAACGTAACACCGGGTGTCGACTCTATTCAGCAAAAGTAAATATGAAAGACTCCTAACTCTGGGAAACGAACAAGGGGTAGTGGAAGGAGAGTTGGGTGGGTGGATGGGGTGACTGGGTGACGGACACAGAGGGGGCACTTGACAGGATGAGCACTGGGTGTTATACTATATGTTGGCAAATCAAACTCCGATAAAAAAATACACAAAAAATAAATTAAAAATAAATTAAAAAAAGAAAAAGTAAATAAAAATGTTGTTAAATTTTAAAAAATTGTTTTGAAAGCCTCTTCTCATCAAGTTGGGCTCTGGGCATTGGATGTTATGCCACAATATAATTTTGCATGACCTAAGAAGAAGAGGAAGAGGAGTCCAAAATATTATACAGCAACACCTTGTATGGGGCTTAGATTCAGAAGCCACCATGAAAGGCAAATCATTGAATATCCCTGCAATTGCCCACAAGACACAATGGCCATAATTATGTCTCATGGTGATATTTAGGGGCTAGGTATCACTTTAAGTGAATTTAAACACAAATCCCAGGCTTCTCAAACCCGAGTGTGCCTCACAAGTGCCAGAAGAGCTTGTTAAAACACAGATGCTGGGCTCTGCCCCCAGAGGGTCTGATTCAGTAAGTCTGAGTGGGGCCCGAGAATGTGCATGGCTAACAGATGCCAGGTTGGCATGGATACTGTTGGCCTGGGGACCACCCTTGGAGGTCCACCGGCCACATTCATTCATGTCTCAGGTGGGAACCATGTTGCCTACCAAGCCAGAAGATCCGTCCCCATCATCACCATCATGAGAGCCAATGCTTGCACAGCGGTACGGCTCTCCCTACAGGCCAGGCAGCATGCTGAGCACCTCACAGACTTAGCTCAGTTCACACCACAGCCCCGGGAATGGAGACGTTACTGTCATGTCCATTTTACAGATGGGGAAGCTGAGGCACAGAGCGGCACGCTCAGGTGCTCAGCACCATACAGCTGCCCAGCTATGGGGTTGGGATTTGCACCCCTGCAGCCTGGGTGCAGGAAGAATCTCGGGTCTTAATTAACCTCTATTCTAAATAATTCCAAGGGCATAAGCTACTGGAGAGCAGTGGGTCAGTGGGTTCGCCCACAATATTTCAATTATTAATGTTCTTGCATTTGCCAAGTAAGTATACTTGAATTTACAGATTCACATAAACTGGAGGTGCATGTAATGAGACTGCGTGCTAGTAGTACTTAGTAATGAGGATACTAAGGTAACAGCAACTAGCATTTATCGAGTAGCTGCTCTACGGCACGTACCATGCTAAGTGCACACGACCCCATTTCACCTTGACCCAGCTACTAAGTGGTGGAAGTGAGATTCAAGCATAGTTCTTATTTGTCAAAGCTGTGCTGCCTTTTTTTTTTCCATTGCTCAAGCAACAGGGAAGTTCAGTCTCCAAAGGTCTCAGAGGATAGTAGCCCAGGGTGGCTCAGGATTGCGGACTCTGAACTCTGAACTTGGGTCCCCTAAGCCTCGGTGGCCCGGTCCTGTCATGCCCTGCCCACTGACCCATGAAAGCCAAGTTCTCCAGAGATGGAACAAGTGGAGGCCATAACAAACCAAGCAGGGCTTGGACCGCCCCATGATATCCAGATCAAGTCTGACATCATTGATAATTTGACGTCAATGTCCTAGAGACAATCACAACATCTTACAAAGTGTCACTTTAAAGTCCTGCCATTCAGGGTAAGCCTGTGGACCAGCAGCGCTGGCACCATCATGGGAGACCTGCAGAGCCCTGTGCTCACCCCAGACCCACTGGATCTGCAAGTGCATGTTAGTAATATCCTTTAGGGTTTCATGCACCAGCGCAAGTGTGAGAAGCGTGAGATCGCAGCCCCCAGATCAGCTCGGATGCTGCTTTGCCCGGATCTCACACCTCTGCAGGGATGACGAGGCACGCTAGCCACCATACCTTCAGCTTTTTGAATTCCTGCCGAGACAGAAAGCCCTTACAAGCCGCCTGGAATAAAAGGATCCTGTGAGACGCCAGCTTCTCCCGCTGCCTCTCAAGCCTAGAGACCACGCCTGCCTTGAGGAAAACCTGGAAGGAGAGAAGGTGGCAGGTGACTCCTCTTTCCCTTCTTCTAGCTTCTGGATGCTCAGAGCACGGCCCCATGAGCAGCATTGTCACCACTGAGGAGCCTGTTAGAAATGCAGAATCTGGGACCCCACCCCAGACCTGATGAACCAGAGCGACATTTTAACATGATCCTCAAGGGACCCAGGCACATGTTTGCTTGAATACCACAGCTAGGAGACTTGGCCTAAAAGTCTCTGTGCACCAGGACTGCCTGGAGAGTGTGGGAAACACACAATCCCAGGCTTCACCCCAGGAAAGCTGATGAAATCCCTGGGTTTAGTGTCAGGCCTGGAAATGTGCATTCTTTCTGGGAAGAGCTGCCAACTGTCTGAAAGAAACAGTGCCCTCGAAATACTTGGTCCTACTTTAAAAGGAGGGGCAGAGGATGTTGGGGAGCTGAGGGCAGCCCTCCTGGGCTAAGAGAGGAGGGGGCCAGGCTGGTGCCATCTACATGAGGTGCTCAGGTAGCTAACAGAAAAACAGCTTGCAGTCCATAGTTTCCAGGCCTCTGCTCATCAATAATGGATGGAGGTCCCTCTGCAGCAGAGTGATCAATGCCTTCTCGGCACCCTGCAGGGCCGCCTTCCATAGACTGCAGGACATGCAGAGGGATTTTCTGAGAACCTGATGCTTTGGGGCCGGACCTGATCTGGCCAGTGTGCTAAGGTAGCCATAATCTGTGTCACCCCACTAGAGGCAAAGGAAAGATGCCCTAATGGCCGGGGACTTGAGTCAGTGACAGGCGAAGGGGTCACTTTTCAGATGCCCAGCTGCTGCTCATTTCTGTAACCAGCCTGATGTATTTCTTTGCCAGATGTGGCTTATCACCCCCAAAGATGTTCAATTTCTCCAGGGGCACTGGATTAATCAGTGATAATATGTTAATCAGCGATATTATCAAGCAATGGGGCGCATTATCAACCAATGTTATGGATCAGAACCAACCACTTGATACATGCAGGGAAAGTACTTCACACGCACAATCCTATATGGCGGTTATTGTGATCCCCCCACTTTATGGAAGGAGACATTAAAGCTAAAAATGGCATTCCCCCCACAACCCTCCACTAGCAAGTGGCAACAGCAGGCCTATTTCCCTCTGCCTAACTCCAGACTACAGTTACCACTGAATGCAATTAACATTTGCATGGCATCTAGGTTTTTCAAAGCTCTTTCTCCTATGTCCCATTTTAATAATAATAAAAAAAAAACAACCTTATGAGGAATCTATTGGCCTGGGGAGATTATGTAATTGACTCCAGTTCACATAGCTGGTGAGCTGCAAAGCCAAGTTCACCTCCAGTACCCCATCCTCATTGTCAACATGAAGCTTCATTTCCTCCTTCGCTATGATATAAACGTCTGAAGCTTGGGGTTGAATTGCAATTTGATTCCAGGTGGAACAAAGGGTCTCCATCGATTGGCCATTCCCCTAAACCTATTTGCTGTAATGGAGACCACTCTACCTATCCCACAGCGAACCCTCCCCCCACGGGAAAATGAGAATTTGCACGTCCAATCCGCGCGAACTCTGTTTTGCAACCTTCCCTGGCCTTACAGAACACTTCATATCCACCAGAGCCACCAAGACAATTAGCCTCATTGAAATAAAGACACGATTGACTCATTACCTATCAGATTGCCTCAATAATGACTGTATTAATTTCACAAGCTAGCGAGTCCCAAAAGCCGCTATAAAAAAAAAAAATCAATGATCAAAATGATGACAGCTCTAGTTCGTATATTACAAAAGGCGGCGGGTGCTGCCAAAACCACTATTGATTAAGTATGAAGCTTTCATTAAAAAGATAATTGGAAACGACCATACGCAGAACGGGAATAAGTCACCGGCTGTGCAGAATCTTATCTTGATTTTTTTTTCCTTCTAAAGAGCATCTTGCCAGCCAGAAGGCCAACTGCATGTGGGATACCACCTTTTTCATAAATGTCATGGCCCTCAGCACAGGCCTTGATAAGGCACCAGGGGCTGAGAATCACAAAGAAACATCTAAATTATTTGCTTTTGTGGGTCCAATGGCTTATCGGACCCAAGCAGAGTGTAACATCCCAACAGCCCCACATTTAAGGAATCTACTGGGGCTACTGCTAATGCAAACTGTTTTCCTCTAAAAATGCTGAAGGCCAAGGTCTAAAAAAATCTGATATGACAAGAGCTCCCATATCTGGGACTGCTAAGGAATTAGGTCCTGTCTTAGTCATTTTCCAGATTAGAGGAGATTCATTCTTTAAACATTACAATGTTAGCCTCTTTGATAAACGTCTTGCCCCCCTGACAAATGCATTCAACAAGTAAATGACAACTGGCTGATTCCCATAGCCAACTTGTGGGATAAAAAACAGTGGCTCCATTTTACAGATGTTGGAAGAGAGCCCCAGAGAGGCTAAATCACTCATGATTCACACAGTTGGGGAGTGGCTGAGCTGGGGTAGGGACCAGGTCTGACTGGTTCCTCTGCTTCATGACCTTCCCACCTAGGAAGTGTCTAATCCTGCCACACCTAAGACTTACACCTGCGCTGAAGGGTCACAGGCTAGTCTGGTTTCCAAAGGATGCATTACTGTAATTTGCTCTCGACTGTTTCTTAATGGTTTTCTCAAGAACAATGATTTTCTTTATTGGGATGTTTTGGCTTCTTCTAGATTTCTTGCCCTCACCATGTGAAAATGTGTGTAAAGACTTCTCCTGTTTTCTTCCATGCTCTACAATAGCCGCGGGGATGATAGAGACTGATTTTTATATTCATGAAAAAACGGAGTAATTATCCAGACCAGTGGTTCTCAAACTTGAACATGTGCTGGAATCCCCTAGAGGGCTTGTCACAACCCACCCTTCTGAATCCAAACCCACAGAGTTTCAGATTCACTATGTCTCAGGTGGGGGCCTCTGAGAGTTGATGTTTCTAGCAAGCTCTCAGGGGATGCTGCAGCCACCACTGGCCCAGTGACCCTATTTTGAGAATTGCTGGTCCGCAAGGATGACGTTTTTAGAGCAAAGGAACAAGTGCTCTGATTTCAGGCCATAAAGACCCAGATATATTTCCACTAATAAATAGCAGACCCTACAGTATATTGAGAAGACCCTGGGATTCAGGGTGATATGGGTTTCCATGGGAGCTTTAACTGTCCTCCCTAGCTACCATAAGGCCTTTAAAAGGTATAGCTCCCTCACCAATAAAGAAGGGATTTCCCAGGCACCTGGGCAGCTCAGTGATTGAGTATCTGTCTTTGGTTCAGGTCATGATCCCAAGGTCTTGGGATCGAGTTCCAACTCCGGCTCCCCATGGGGAGCCTGCTTCTCCCTCTACCTATGTCCCTGCCTCTGTGTGTGTGTGTGTCTCTTATGGATAAATAAATAAAAATTAAAATTAAAATTAAAAGGAAGGAGTTTACTAATTATCTCACAGGAAATTTCAAGGGAAAAGAGGAATAATATGTGAAATGTCCAGCTTGGCACCTGGCCATGGGGGTAGGTGGGGAGGTGGGGGGGGGGGCGGACACCAAGGACCGACAGGTTCGTTCTTTGGAAAGGCTTGCAAAAGTCCAATCGCTGCTAACTCCTAGCGGGATAAATCAGGTTGAAACCACAGTAGACTACAGCTTTCACCACACATTTTTGTAGGAGGCCTGTGGGGAGAGGCTTGGGTGTCTTTGGGGCAATGACTATATGAAAGACTATGAGCTCTCCAAGAAAGCAGGTGGGACAGGGTACTCAGGGTTCCATGAATGACCAATAGCCAGTGATGCCACCATGGTGGGCTTCTGGAGACCAGGGCCCTTCCCCCAGTACCTTGCATGGCACATGGAAGTGGAAGGTGGTCAACAAAGGTTTGCTGGTTGATGTTACTCAATCAGGAGATGAGTGGAGAAGTGGATGGAGCAATTTTTCCTTTGGTTTATTCTCTCCAGTTTCTATTTCTGAACTTTGTCCCCCACCCCCACCTCTCACCTACCACATGATGCTTGAGTTTATAATCTCCATACCCCACTTCCCAAACTAGAACCCATGGAACACTGGTTCTGGGAGATGGTAAGGGTTCTTCCACAAAGACAAAAGGATGGGAGTCCCATAGTCAAAGAGTTTGGGAATTTGGGAAGCTCTGAATATATTTTCCTTCTTGAAAACTGAGTGGATATACAGATATATCAGACTCCATGAAATTCTTCCCTAAATGTTGAAACATTATGGAAAGGTTTTTGGCTTAACATTAGTTTGGGAAAAGCTATTCCTTTCAAGATTAAAATTATGTGCCTTCTCATGGAGCCTTACTTTTCACTTTGCTGCTAATCAGCAAGGACTATAGTTGGGTTACTCTTGGTTTCAAAGTAAAAGTTACAAGCTCTGAGTGAAGATGAGCGTTTCTTCTTGCATTTTATGGCAGCTCTTCCTGAGATTTAGAAAGTCACAGTGATGTGCAGGGTGTTAACTCTTCCAGACCACTGAGGTCCCTGGGGGTGTAACTAACCTCTAATAAATGATATTTCCCAATGTTCTTTCTTCCCATATTATACCATGTTATCTTCCTGGCCTTGTAAGATAGGCATGGCAGAAAATCGCCAGCCCTGTCTTCAGTTTCCTGAAAAGGATCCCCACAGAGTTAGCAGACAATGAAGTAGAACAAGAATTGGGGCTCATCTAGATCTGTAATGGGATGGATGGAGTGACCTCAGAAAGCAGCTCTACTCACTTGGCTGTGCCCAACGACGACTGCCTTCTTCTCCAGGTCCAGGGTCTGCAGGAGCTCCTCCACAGCCTGGGGAGAAGAAGAAAGTTAAAGAGAGATAAAATGAGACAGACCCCACCATGGGACATCAGGCCAGCTGGCTGGCTGGCTAATACCTCAGGAAAGACAGGATGAGAGGCCCACCTCGCCCAGGCAAGTGTAAAAGATGAGCATGTACTGACACCTATTGTGTGCCATCCACTATGTTGGGACCCTCACAGACACCATCTCCTTGCATCTCCATGGCAAGGTTGGGTACTCACACATCATGCCCATTTATATATAGAGAAAAAAAAACAGAGATGTAGAAGTAAGTGAAGGATGTGTCTGTTATGGAAAACAGTATGGCAGTTCCTTTAAAAATTAAACATAGAAAGATGCCTGAGTGGCTCAGTTGGTTAAGCATCTGCCTTCGGCTCAGGCCATGATCCCAGGGTTCTGGGATTGAGCCCCGCCTCAGGCTCCCTACTACTCAGAGGGGAGTCTGCTTCTCCCTCTCCCCCTGCCCCTACCTTTGCTCACAATCTCTCACACTTACACACTCTCTGTCTCTCAAACAAGTAAAACATTTTTAAAAAAATAGTGATAAATTTTATGTTATGTATATTTCACCACAATTTTTTAAGAAACAACAACAAGAAATGAAGGCATTTCTCCAAAGCTATAAATCACACAGAGCCAGACGACAGAGCCAAATTAGAATTGAAATCTGTCCGGCCACATTGCAACACCTATGATTTAACCATTTCCAGTGCCCAGGATGGCTCCAGAGGACCCTAGACCACTAGGAACTTCACCTGCTGTGTTGATGAAGTGTGCTGTGACAGCATGGCCGGCATTCTGTCCTTTCCCCATTGTACTTGCCAGAAACAATCTGGCCTTCACAAATATTTCCTGAATAAATGGCATGGCTGTTAACCATGTGTGCCCGACCCAGAGGATGGAGGGGGAGCCTCTGTTTGCTTCTTCTCTTATTTCCTCCACTCCACCTGGTACTGTTCTAGGCACACAGTAGAAGCACAATAAGTACAACGACTGTGCAAACAAATAAACAAGTGATCTAACAGAGGTGGAAATGGTGTAGGGTGGTGGAAGGAGAAGGACAGACCCATGCAGGAGACATAAATTCACTCAAAGACATTTTCTGAATGCAGCCTTGGCCAAATCACAGCCATGTCGTGGGATTTTCCTTTGTCATCAAGGTATGCAGGCTCTGAAATAGCCCTGCTGGAGATATGTACCCTCAGGAAAATACAGGTCACACCTGGTTCCTTTGTGCCTGCAATTCCGCCCCCACTCTACCTCCACACCACCCCTCATGGACCTTCCATTCACTGAAAATCACAGTCTATTTTCAGAATAAATTGTCAGAAAAGTAATTGCCACACTCAAGAAACAAAAGGTATTATGGGCCTGGTGTAATTTACTAGATGAGTTTCAGTTCCATGGGTCATCAGCATTATAGAAAATTTCCTAAGATGCTTTAAAAAAAAAAAAAGCTTATTAAAATCTGGTCCAAGACTATCGTCTAGGAGCAATTTTCCTCCTCTGACCTCCTCGAAGAACATTCCATAATGCCCCTCCACAAAATTCAGTGGTTTTACTCATTACATTTTAGCCAAAAATGTTCCCAAGGAGCTGTAGGCTGCAGAATGCATAAAAGCCAATATCTTCAAAACACAACATCTTTTTCTCTGCACAAGAGCAAAACAAAATGAAATTTGACCAAAAATGGATGAAAAATAAATAAAACCTACAGCCAGTGGAATTTTTCTAAGTCAATCATGGTGTTAACACCCAGAGTAGCGGTGGGGGGAATCAAGATCTGGAGGAGGTAGATCCACCTGGGCTGAGATCCTACCTGGTTTTATCACTCATGAACTGTGTGGCCTTGGACAAGCGCTTTACCCTGAGCTCTGGGCTCCTCTTCAGAAATATTATTTTAGAAGAAATAATAGCATCTATTCCAGAAGATTCTGTGGTTGTTCTTGCAGAAGGCTCCATGCCGAACCTGGCATGTAGCAAGTGCTCAATTGACATGAGAAGTTAGTTGTGCTAAAGTCCTTGAGTGAGTCTTACCAGTTCTGTCTTGGTCAAAACTTGGTAGAGGTGCTACAGAACATAAACTGAGCCTCCTTTTTGTGGGTACACCCTCAAATACCCGATATTCAGATTCGTCCCCATCTCCTTTCTTAGAGCCCTGTAGATGTCCATGTGGCCAAGAAGATCAGGCCTAATGAAGACACATTCTGTCCTGTTCATCTCATTTTATAGGTAAGAAAGCTTATCCAAAAGATGGAGCAAATGAGTGGCTGCAGGCATTGAATCATGCTCCTTGTCCTCATTTTCCTCACCTGCAAAATGGTCCTAATGTGTCCCACATAGACCATATGGGTGTTGGGATGATGAACTAAGAATCTACGTAAAGGTAAGCGATGTTGCACTTGATTGCTCTTATTGTTATCATAATGAATATTACTCTTAGATTGAACCATATGAAATTGGTACTTGCTTAGGTCAATTACCAGTGATCTGATTTGTTTCTATACAAGGTCAATCACTGTCCAACAGATTGTTGGTGGAAAATAGGGCAAGAATTCAGATTGCTGTAATAAATGTCTTCCTTGTGCCGCATCTTTATGGAATCAGCTATTCCACCCTAATTGTCCAGATACTTGAGGTTTACCCTCCTCACATAGAATGCTGAGTACAATGTTGGCCATTTTACTTCAAGGAAACAGTTTGCTCTTGTGCTTTGAACTTGAGCATGACTCTCAGTGCTCTATACATTACTCATTTTATTTTCAAACCTCTTCAACAGATACTACTTGGTGCCAGTTTTATTTATTTCTTTTTAAAGATTTTTATCTATTTTCTGAGAAAGAGAGCACAAGCAGAAAGAGGAGCAGAGGGAGAGGAAGAAGCAGACCCCCCGCTATGCAGGGAGCCCAATGCAGGCTCTATCCCAGGACCCTGGGATCATGACCTGAGCCAAAGGCAGATGCTTAACCGACTAAGTCACCCAGGCACGCTGTTTGATGCCTGTTTTACAGACAAAGAAAGTGAATTCTAGCATAATGAAATGGCCTGTTAAAAATCATGTGCTAGGAAATCGTGGGTGGAGATACAACCCTATGGAATCAGATTCTTGAATTTTTTCTCTGCCCTCTGATGCTGGGGTCCTGTCCAGCTCCACTACTCACTGGCTGTGTGACCCCGAGCAAGCCATACCTCCTCTCTGTCCTCTGATCCTCCATGTCCTACTCTACTATGTGGGGTAATCATGTCTGTCCTCCAAGGATAGAGTGGAGCTTTAATGAGGTCACAAAGGTAGCACACAGGAGTGAGACTTACAGAAAGGTGATGGAAGGAGCTTGATAAATCCTCTGCCCCTCCAAAAACAGTGGTAAAAACGGATACAATTTTTGAAAGCAACAAGTTCAATACTCTGGAAATTGAACAAGGGGATACATAAATGGAAAAGCATTTGTTCAAAAGAAGCTATTGAATCTCAGGTAAGAACAGTGAGAGATTGCAGCAATCTTGACCAGGGCTGTTCCAGTCCTGACCAAGCCCTGCACTGCAGTAATCCTATAGGGGAGAAGGAAGTCATAAAAACCAGCAGCTTTGCTGCCAGAAGGGGCTCACACATGAAGTAAAGTATAGGAATATCCCATCCCCAGGATCATTGTCAGAAATCGTAGTGATCTTGGCAGCAAAGCAATGGAGAACGTCATTAGCACACCTAGCCTAAGATTGTTATCTGGAGGGATGCCTGGGTGACTCAGAGGTTGAGCATCTGCCTTTGGCTCAGGTCATGATCCCAGGGTCCTGGGATCGAGTATCGCATCAGACTCCCCTCAGGGAGCCTGTTTCTCCCTCTGCCTATGTCTCTGCCTCTCTGTGTGTGTTTCTCATGAATAAAAAAAATAAAATATTTTTTAAAAGATTGTTATCTTATTGGGGCAAGCAATGAACATTGACAAGCCGGAAATGTGATGAAGGGATATAAGGAATGGACACGCATGTAGGGGCCTTGTCAAGCCCCCATATATTCCTGACAACCTGGAGGGCTGCACACATGACTCAGAGTTACATGCAGGCAGAGGCTGACAGAGCCTTTAGCTAACTACACGTCCCTATTTAAACATAAGGCCACGTACAAAGGCAGAAAATCTGGGAAAGGGCCAAAGAGTAAAAGCTGTGGCACAACTGTAAGTGTCTGAACATTGACTACATTTCCCACACATAACTCCATTTGAATCAGGTAACGGCTTGCAGATTCCCGGTGTTTGATTACAGCCTGTACTGACCGCTAAGCTATGCTGACAAAGGGGCAGCCCCTGAGAATCCAGGATTTGTAATAAAAACAGGAATGAAAAACCCAACTGGAGACATCAATAACCTTATAGTGTGGGGGAGACAGACTCTAGTCCACATACATCACTAAATAATTGGGAAAAGATCAGAATCTGGAGATGCTATTATGTAATATCAAAAATGTCCAGTTTTCAGCCAAAAAAACAAAAAACAAAAAAACAAAAGAACCCAATATGAGACATACAAAGAAACTGGAAAGTGGTGACCTACACTCTCAAGGAAACAAATAGAAATTCAGTCAGTAGAAATCCTTCGTGGGCTTAAATGTGGGACCTAATACAGACTGCCAAGCAGCTATCATAATGCCCAGAGTCCTCACTCTCTGGCCTGGTGCATGCTACATTTCAGTAAATACTAACAACTGGTGGAGGTTCAGAGGTTATCAGGCCCTGTTAGGCACTTTCAAGTGATGACACATTCTTCATCCCCACCCTTCCAGGCTCAAATTATGAGTCCTTGAATGCACCTGGAAGAAGCCCAGCTCATGCCTCTACTTATAGAGCCCCTTTGAGTCCTAGAATTTTGCAGAGAGTTTTCCCTCTGATGTTCAACAAGGATGCACCCAATAAACATGCGATCTGACATCTCACATTAAGCTGAACATGCCAGACAGGCAATAAGAGACTCCAGGAATAATGGAGAGCCATGGTGGGCAATTCTTCCCCAACTCACTCCTCAGCGAGTAGTGTGGTGTGAAGATCCATGTCTGTGGAATCGAATGCTCACCCAGGGAACCATTTGGCTGCTGTGAGCACAGCACCTCTTCCCTGAAATCCACACCATGACCCAATGGCCACCATGGCCCAATGACTGCCATCTGTTGCATACCTGCTAGGTGCCAGGCACTTTGTTATGCCCTATGACATGCCGCCTGTGTTCATACAGCTAATCAGACATCAAGGGCTGTGGATGAATGAAAAGATGACAGAAACGAGGATTTGAATACAAATCTGTCTGATTCTAAACCACATGCTTTTAACCACTGAAGCACCAATCAAATCAACCCATAAGGGTAGGACTATGTCCCTGTTCTTTAACTCCTTATACTCAGAACTGCATATAGAATGCGGTATGAACACACACACACAAACACACACACACACACACAATTGAGTGAACACTGACTAGAAAATGTGTACAATTATTAAAGCAGTAAATCCAAAATGGAGGAAGACAGTAAGGTGAGCAAGAAAAGAATGGTGAATACACCTCAAGGGCTTAGGCCATGGAGAAACCCTGAGTAAGGGTTCAGCACTGTCCAGTGGACAGCTCCCCTCCCAGCTGTTGGGCTCCTGGGGGCCCCTCCCCAGCAGAAAGGGGTTCAGACAAATTCAGAGAAAATGGGAGTGTCCACAAGGGTCTAAGATGGAACAAGAGTGGCTGCCTTCGAGAAGACAGACTGACATCCCTTAATCGTGCTCTTCCAATCAAGTCCACAGGGACAGGCTTTGTTGGCTAAAATCAGTCGACACTGTAGGCAGTCTGAGGAAAGGGCAGGCCATAGGGTTTCCTCACGTCGACTGGGGAGACTTGGAAAGTCCTGTTGGAACAGCAGAGAGACCGAAGAGACCAGAATCTGGGACATGGCCAAGGTGAACTGAAAGAGCCCCTCACCTGACTTGCCTGAGATTCCACCATTTATGGTCATTCTGAGGGGGCTTCAGTGCAGGTGAATGCATAATCTCAGCCAGATGGGATAACTCGGGGAGGAGAGGAATGGGATGCCAGGTGATCAGAGAGGGAGACAGGGTCATTTTGGAGAAAAGAACATGTGCCTGAGTGTCTAGAAGGCATAGGGGCATCCTGAAGAGCTGGAGACCACGGTGAGGAGACTGCTCCCTAGATAGGACCGTGGAAAGACAGAGTAGACTGGACTTCCTTCATGATTTTGCTTCAGCCACTTCATGTAATGAAGGCCAGGTTTCTATGCCATGCCCCTGCCAATAACTTCTCAGTTGACCATCACTGACCACCTGATAAAGCCCAGATTCTCTTGTTTGACCAACAATGACCCTTGACAATATCCTCAGCCTGTGTTCTTGACACATGGCATCCTTTGTGCTCCAGTTACTCTAAATTAGCCATGCAACTTCATCACCAGACTTTTGTATATGTTACACACAGTATAGGTTGCCCTTTACTCTTTCTCTTACCTAATTCTTCAAATTGTCCCATAGGGCTCAACTCAATCATCATCTCCTCTGAGGAATCTTCCCTGAATGCCCCACCCTCAACCTGACTGCAAACACTTTAGGGGTGTTCCCTGGGGTATCCCAAAGCCATCCCTCTGCATGGAAATGTCCTGTTTTAGTCTTTCCCTCACCCTGTGAGACTGTGTTCTGTCCATCCCTGTATCTCTGACACCTAGCATAGGACCTGGTGCAAAGCAGACACTTGGTTAAAGCTGACTGGAATCAAAAATAGATTTTAAATGAACATCATGGATGGTATATTCTGTACAGAAATTCACCAGACACTCCGCCTATCCTCAAAGGGCTCCCATTCCAAAGTCTTATGTGAACATGAAAAGACGCTCGACATCATTGATCATCGGGGAGGCGCAAATCAGAACTACACTGGGATGCCACTTCATACCCCTTAGGATGGTTCTTATCCAAACAAAAACAAAAACAAAACAGAAAATAACAAATGTTGGCAAGGATGCAGAGAAACTGGAACCCATGTGCCCTGTTAGCTGGAATATAAAATGGTGCAGCCGCTGTGGAAAATAGTGCGGCATGTTCTCAAAAAATCATAGACACAGGATTACCACATGATCCAGCAATCCCACATCTGGGTAGACACCCCAAAAGAAATGACAGCACGATCTCAAAGATCTCTACACCCATGTTCACAGCATCATTTTCCACAATAGCCAAAAGGTGGAAGCAACTCAAGTGTCCATTGACCAGTGGATAAGCAAAATGCTGTGTATAAAGACACAGTGGAATACTATTCATCCTTAAAAGGAAAGAGGTTCTAACACATGCTAAGATACGGATGAATTTGAGGAATTATGCAAAGTGCAGTAAGCTACACAAAAGGACAAGTAGTGTGTGATTCTACTTATATGAGGTCTCTAGAGCAGCCAACTCCATAGAGACAGGAAGTCGAATGGTAGTGGCCGGGGGCTGGGGGAGAGGAGAGAATAGGGAGTTAGTGGTGTCTAATGGGGGTAGAGTTTCAGTTTTACAAGATGAAAAAGGTGCTGGAGTCGGATGGTGGTGCTGGCTGCACAACAAAATGGATGTGCCAAATGCCATTGAACTGTATGCTTAAAAATGGTTAACATGATATATTTTATGCCTCGTACTGTGCCACAACAGTTTTGTTTGTTTGTTTTTTAAGAAAAAAAAGCCCTTTGTGCAGAGTCTGAGAGCCTGAGTTCAAATCCCAGCTTCACCAGTCCTTGGCTGGTGGTGATGGCCTCAGTTGCCTCTGCTGTAAATTGGGTATGACTCCCAGAGTGGGAAACCTTTATCTTTTGAGGTCTGTTTCAGGTGAAAAATCTGAAATTTTTTTCACATCGTGCCTATTTTGTGATGAGAGTTTGCACATATGCAGTAAAAGGCATATGCTATTTTTGTTCGAGAAATACCAAGTAGCCAGCAGGTGCCCACCAAAGGCGTGTACGTTATTGGGAAAGAGTCTTGATTAGGTACCACGTATTAGGCACATGGGGGACCTCATCAAAGGCCCCTTTCGCACCCTGACAATGCATTCTCTCTGCTGCCATCTAGTGTCTTGTGGCAATATTGACCTTTCCTCGCTGTCAAACTTGTCTTATTAAATCCTGAGGTCTTAACTGCTTTGCACACAGAGGCTGACAGTTTGCCCACCCAAGCACGTGTTCATGTATAATTCATGGTGTATCACGTTGCCTGGCAAATGAATATTTATCAGCTTTTTCATAAGAGGCAGGCTGGTGTTTCCTTTTGTTGCTACCAAAATTCTATGCTGTAGCAAATGAAATTTGCGAGCAAATAAAAAGAGAATGAGAAGAAGAGAAACCTCCCAGCCAAGTCCATTCCACTTGTATTTTTCCATTTATCCGAGGCCCCCCGGCATGTGCATGGAGGTGGTTTCGGCTTGGCTACAACAGAGGACTGCCGAGTCCTCCAGAATAGAATCATTCCATATGTTGTACCTCTTGCCCCCGCAGAACACACCCCCACACCCCTCTTCTGTGCTGTGTTCAACTGCAGAAGAGCCCAAGACCTTTTCCATGGCTCCACTCCAGATGCTCTGAACACAGACCAAGTTTAGGGGTGACCGAGGACAAGGAACCCCAAATGGAGATTGGTACAGACTGGCTGGTGGCGTCAAGCCCAGGCAGTTTCATGACTTCCAAACTGGGCTGCCACCAAGAAAGGGGATTTCCCTGCACCACACTGGTTGGGTCTGATGTCCCCTCCCCATAATGAGTTAGGAGGGCCATGTAGAAGGGGCTACCTTGTCTACAGGAGGTGACCTGTGCCCTGGTCCCTACAGCAGTGAGGAGCCATAAAGGACCTGAGAATTGTGACTCTATTTACTCTTCTTGCCTCATGACTCATTGACTGAAGATTCCAGTGATGATGATCTCAGACACACCTGGGCACACTCCCGTGGAGGTGGAGTCTCAACATGGTTGTGAGCATGGTGGCTGTTGCCATCATTCTGGCCTTGCAAGATGCCGATGACAGTACTGACGTTCATGCTAATGACAGCAGTGCGCATACACTGAGCCCTTACAATAATACAGCAGGGCCCATGTCAAGCCTGTGAACTCTACCACTGCATGTAATCGCCAAAACACCCTCTGGATGGAGGCATTCATGCCGTGCCCACTTTACAGATGAGAAGACTGAGGCAGAGAGATGCCATCACTTGCTTATGTTCATGCACCCCCCACTGGGAGTCAACCACAGCTCTCTTTGACTCTGGAGCCATGCTTGCTCAACTGCCCTCCCTGGAAGCAACAAACTTGGGTCCAAGGGCAAAACCCACAAATGCCTGGCTGCATGGTCTTGGGGGAGTCAGTTCATCTCCCCGAACTTCCATTTTCTCATCTGTAAAAGGTATCTGTAAAAGGTATGTATGCAACAGCTCTCGTTTTGAAAGGCTGTCAGGAGGATGCAGGGCTTTGCATATTCTAAAGAGTCTTGTGATCATTGATGAGCCAGGGGCCATTCTCGGCAGAAAAATGTATTGATATTTTGACACTGGAGTAAAGACAAGGTTCCAATCATGGGAGTTTATGGTGGAGTTGGAGAAAGGAGACACATTGGGGCAGAAATACATGGGTAGGTATTTGTATTCATTCATTCATTCATTCATTCATTCATTCATTCAAGGGACAATTTTTTGAGCCTTTGCTGTAAGCCAGAAAACTCGTAGGAAATGTTCGTAATTTCAGAGAAGGGAAATGCACACACATCAGTACAGGATATGTGAGGAGGGTAAGCCCTGAGCTAGCATCTGAAGAGCAAAGTGATACTATCCACACAAAAACTGGGGAAGAGTGCTCAGGCACAGGGAACAACTAGTGCAAAGGCCCTGGGGCAGCATTCACAGTGATTCCCTAAGATGGGGGCTTTGGTGTGAAGCACTTCCTGAACACTGGGCACCATGAAGCTCTCTTTTTCATGGACTACCCCCGGGTGCTGGTGCTGGCTTTTCATCTTGCGAGAGGCCTTTCTAGTGGGCACATGCTCTTCTCATGGCCCTAGTTTTCCTCCTGCACTTCCTTACACAGAGTTTCAGGAGGGTCATTCCTAAGTGACCAGTGCAGGGGGTACAGGCCGGACCAAAGATCTGAGGCAAACCTCACACCACCCTCACCTTTGCCCCCCCTTTGTCTCCGATCCCCGCACCCCTGCTGGTCCAGATGCCTCCTGGGGCAACCCCCTCTGGAACAGAAGCACCCAGGGACCCACTCCCTCCTGCATTGCCCCACATACCTTCCTCTCGTCTATTCCTTCAGAGGCCAACATGAGCTTCTTTGCGAGGAGAGGGTCGAGCATCTGGAATCGCCGGCGGAACTGAGTGAGTCCCACGTGCTCAGCATAGCCTGGGAGGAGGGCCCAGAGCAAGCAGAAGAACAAGGGGTTCAAGTGAGAAGACCAGCCCAGGGCCTGGCCTCGCTGGCAGCCTCCACCCTGCTCCCAACCTGACAGCGAACTTGTAGGTGGATCCACTTTTTAGGGTCTCAGTTTCCCCATTTGTCAACATCGGAGATTGGGTTCAACCAGCATTTCCCAAATGTGTTCCTCAGAACACAAACCCTATGAAACATTCCACGGATTTGCCCTCTGTAGGGTCACACCGTGTGCCAGCATCGATGCCAAAGGCTCTGCGGGCCACTGCAGGGAAGCTGCCAGATTAACTTTACTTAAAACCTGTTTGACATGGGAAAAAATTTTGGGGGGGTCCACTATGTATGACCACCCCATAGACTGCATGTGGGAAATACTGCGTTGGATATTGTCAGGGGTTTTACAAATCTAACATGTAGGATGGACACAGGTATATTCTGTGTGGAACCTGGGCAGAGGCCTCTGGAAAGCTCCAGAGAGGTGACATTAGAGCCAACCTCTGAAGTAGCCAGAAGAGTTTGGCACAGGAGTGAGTATGGAAGGGAGGTCTCAGCAGAGGGAGCCAGACAGGGGTCACACAAGGGTGGGATCCTTGGTCACAGCACTTCTGTGCACAAGACATGAGGTTAACAACTTCCTTGTGTTATAGACAGTCAGGGGCCACCATCATTGTACCCATTTTGTAGACGTGGAAACTGAGGCCTGGAGAGTTCGAGTCACCTAGCCCAAAGTGACATGGATAGAAACTCCCCCAGCTGGGATTCAGACCCAGACAGTAAGTAACTGTAACTAATCCACTGGAGAGTAGCCAACAATGAGGTCAAAGATGAGCAGGGACAAGATCCCAAAGGAACTTGAAGTCAAACTCCAGGCCTCAATGTTTGGACTTGGTCCTGGATACAAGGGCCATAGAAAACGCTCAGTTGTTTAAAAGGAAACTGGCGGGCAGCCCCGGTGGTGCAGCGATTTAGCGCTGCCTACAGCCCAGGGTGTGATCCTGGAGACCTGGGATCGAGTCCCATGTTGGGCTCCCTGCATGGAGCCCACTTCTCCCTCTGCCTGTCTCTGCCTCTGTGTGTGTGTGTGTCTCTCATGAATAAATAAATAAAATCTTTAAAAAAATTATAAATAAATAAATAAATAAATAAATAAATGGAAACTGGCTGGATGGGGCAGAAAGTCTGGTAAAATCTGACTCTACTTTGAGACTTCACAAGAAGCCAAATACATGAACCATGAGGCAGAGTGACGGTGGTGGATATGTGCGGTGAATCTAGGAAGCCTTCCTGGGGGAGGAAGGGCCTTAGGCCAGGTTCACAGGATGCTGACCACACAGAGATGGGGGTAGGAGGTTATAAGCATGCACTTTCAGGTCAGATTGATGTGGGTTCACGTCCCATTTTTACCCTTCTTTGCCCTCTGACCCATCACGAATGACCCCATCTCTTTGAAATTTAAGTTCTTCACTTGTCAGGTGAGAATGGGGTCACTATAAGGATTGAATCTGATGATTTATGTAGTAAAAGATGCTAACACGTATGGATGCTTTCCCACATCCAGGCAATTCTTCTATGCGTTAGTCTCTTATTAACTCATCAAACTGCTCATTAGCAACCTGAGACCTGAGCTATTAGGGCAGACGAAAGAGAGGCATGATCCGGGGACTCACTAGGTATCGGCCACATCCAAGCCCAGGCTGACCGGCTCCGGGGTCTGAGCCACGCCCACCAGGCTGTCCAATGCGTAATGTGTGATGAGCATTTGCTATATGCCAGGTGCTGTGCTAAGGGCTTGGTAAGGATGACGTCAGTTAATATATGTAATGACACAGTGCCAGTACATCGTAGGCACTCGATACCCTGCCCACATACGTGTGCATTATGTGTGCACGTGGGTATATGCATAAATGCACCAAACATGCACGAATTCAAATTCATAAATATTTGATAGGTGTGTATATCCGCATGTGCACAGACATATTTCTTATACAGTGTAAGAGAGACAGAAACCACTTTGAGCAGAAAAATGAGGAACTAACCAGGCCAGGGAGGCAGAAAATCAGAAAGTTCCATCATGAGGCATCAAATCGTTACTTGGTTGGAAAACTTATCCTGCCCCAGGCGGGCTGCACTGAGAATGTACAGGGCAGACACCGTGGAGAGGACCGAAGGCCGAGGACTGGGAAGGGACAGCGGACCCAAGCCTGCATGCAGGGCTTCTCACGGGTAGTCCACGGCGTCTGCAAAGGCCCAGCGCCTCCTGCCAGCCAGCCAGCCAGCCAGCCAGTCAGCCAGCCGGGCTGAATCGATCGGCCACCGCTGTGACCATTCTGCTCTTCCCCTGTGACATTATCTGTCACCCTTCGCTTGCGGTTGTGCAGGCAAGAGGAAAAATCAATGAGATGCTCAGAGAAGTGAGGGTCTCTTCTCTGCTTCCAGCTGCTTCCAGCCTGTGTGTCACATACCTAGTGCTCTGGGTGCTGGCTATTAATGCAGCGGGAAGAAATGGGACCACAGCCACAAGCCGGGCATCAGTGACCACAGAGAAGTTAAATGAACAGGTGCCCCCCTTGCCAGCCTCCCCCCACCCCACTCCAGCTACCCCGTCCCCTGCAGAGACTGTGACCATGCCTGAGCCATTTCTAATGTCAGGGAGGGGAATCCACTCGGTGGCCTCTGGGGTCTCAGAGGCAGAAAAGAATCAGAAGGATTCAGAGCAAACTCAGCCACTAAAATGAGCTTATGTGGAAAGCTCGGGTGCAGGCTTACTTTCTGAAATATTGACCTAAAGACTTTGTTTCTCAGATTAAAATCCCATCCAGCCCCTGCCACCTCCTTACCACCTCAGCTTGACCTGCTGAAAGCCAAACCTCCAAAATTGGCACTCACGGCCTTCCTTGGTGGATGGCCTGCCTCATCAGCCACAACTGCCCTGCATTTTGAACCCCAGTCCCTGAAAATTCAGGCTCTTCCCTGCCTCTGGGCCTTTGCATATGCTGATCAATATGCCTAGTGTTCTACTTCCCAGACATGAGCTGCTGGCACACAGCTGGTGCTCCCGTCCCTGGGTGCTACCAGTCAGTGGGCATGTCCATGGACTCAGACATAAGGTGCCCACTCCCTGGCTGTCTCTTACCTGCCCTGTGCAGACGCAGTGCCTCCAGGATGTGGGACCCCGCAAGCTGCACCCTCAGTGCCGGGATGTCCAAGGTCAGCAGTCCGCCTGTCCCTGGCTTATCTCTGCCAGGCTGTGGTGGGGTCAGAGGCCCCTGCCCAACCCTGCTTTCCCCAACAGGGCCTGGCACAAGGCAATGGATGAAGTGTACCTGGGACCTTCTAATTATGCTGGTCAATGCATCCTAGGACCAAGAGGAGAGAGGGAAGTCAAGGCCCGCTGCTTTGGGATGATATGGACAGGGATGCTCCCCAAATGTACATTCAGCCTCACCTGGGCATCCTTGGGGGTCCCCATGTCCTATGCCAAGCACTATGCCTATCTACGGCCTGATTGATGCTCATGAGAAAAAAGGGGGAAAGGGCTGTTCTAACAGCCCTTGTAACCACTGGGGAAACTGAGGGCAGGCAAGACCCCATGTCACCCAGACCCCTAGCAAAAGAGGCAGGCTAGAAGCCAGGACCCAGGCCTACAGGCTTCTTCTGTTTAATAAGCTATGAGGATTTTTTTCTCCCCAAAATGTGTTCTCCCCATGCCCCACCCTCTGGGCTCAGAGTGACCACTGACCCACCGAGGCATTCTCATTTGTTATTGGATGAATTTCCATCCAGTTGTAGATCCTCCTGCCTTCCCCAAGGAGAGCCTCGTGGTGAAAATGAGGCATGTGAGAGCTGAGACAGGGCTGGTTTGGCTGTGATATTCGTCACCCTGGTCAAGAAGGTATTCGGAGGGGATGCCTGGGTGGCTCAGTGGTTGAGCGTCTGCCTTTGGCTCAGGGTGTGATCCCAGGGTCTGCGGAGTGAGTCCCACATCAGGCTCCTCACAGGGAGCCTGCTTCTCCCTCTGCCTATGTCTCTGCCTCTCTCTGTCTCTCATGAATAAATAAATAAAATCTTTAAAAAAAAAAAAAAGAGGGTATTTGAGGATCCTGGGACTTTCCAAAGCTGCTCAAGGCCACACAGAGGAGCCTAGGCTTTGGCCTTGGATGTGGATAGATAACTCCCCAGGTATTTGATGGTGGATGTTTCTCTGCTGCTCTGAGCCTCAGCTTCTTCCTCTGTGGAAGGCAGGGTGAGGTCTGCCCCTGCAGGCTCGTGGAGGAGTTTCAAGATGATGTGGGCCGATAACTCATCCTGGAGGAGGAGTGGCAGTGGAGGCCAGGGCTCTGTGGAGTTGGGGCTCCTGCTCACCATCTGTAGCTTGATCTGGGAGCACGGGGCTCTCCTCTTCACCGCGGCAAAGCTGCTGGCAAACGCCCTCCTCACAGCGCAGCTCCTTTGCAAGGCCTGCTGGGAGGTGCCCTCCAGGCCAGCCACGGCCCGGCACACGGGGGGCACCTTGGCCCGGGGCTGGCATAGGAGCCTCAGATCCTCCCTGGCAGGTAGGACGGGGAAGAGAGAAGGACTTTAGGGGCTCACGGAGAATGGGTCCCCCTGCTTGCTTCTTGCTAACCTGCTCCCTGAATCCACCCCTTGAGTCACACATCCTGGCTGCTACACTTTTATCTGCAGTCCCTTCTGCCAGACAAGTCTTTGCTTCACGGCAAATGCCAGCTTGTTTCTCCAGGCCTCCCCCTCCTCTGACTTTAGAACAGCAAGAGCAGCAAGAAGCCCAGCTGGATATTGTCACTAAGAGGCCTGTAGGAATCCCACTGAGCCTGCACTTTCTTAGAGAGCAAAGCCATCTTGGTTCTCCCTAGAACAGGTCCAGCACATAGTAGGCCCCTAGGTCTGGCACATAGTAGGTGCTTACTCTACAGTTCATACAAGAATGACTAAGTCAGGGGCTGAAGAGGCCCCACAAGGGCATCAGTGAAATGCCCAGCCCAATGTCCAGTGGCAGAGGGGGCCTTCTCAGTACTCCTTAACACACAGCTGTGGGGCCGGGGCTCCCTGAGCATCTGCTCTGATAAATCTGAGCTGCCTTGCCTTCCCGTTTGGGCCAATAAGGGTGAAGAAGGCCAGGAAGACCCTGCTGTGCCCTGGATGGGGCTGGAATCCAGAGAAGGCCGGTGCCTCCCAGGTCCCATCCGTCCCCTCCCCTCCAGTGAAAGCATGCAGACAATTTCCATCACTTTCTGCAAGTCCAGACTGCACCGTCCCCAGCCCTGAAGGTGCGTTATCCACCTCCCTCTATGCCTCCCCAGACTATCCAAACTATTGAGGATCTTCATCCACAGGATCCAAAGGTACTTAAAGTGGTTAAATTCATGGCAGGCCACAAAGATTACCAATGGCTTGACGTCACTGGCATTAAAATAAGAAGCTGGGGAGGAGCTGCAGGATCCCCCCTGGAAGCAGGAGCTGTGAGAGGAGAGGTCAGGGCCCTCAGGCTGTGGGCACCACCCCCTGGCAGAGGGAGAAGAGGCTGCCCATAGCCCTGAGCCCCATATGTGGGTTGCCCCATCTCTAGGGTGGGTAGATCTGACTTGTGGTTTTTAGGGGAAAATGTACCCCTGGACAGGTCATGTCTGCTTTGGGTCTTTGCTTGATATAAGTGGAATGATTGAATTTGACCAAAGCAGTGGAACTTTAGTGTGCATAGTCACCTCCAGGGAAGCCTACTGGCAAAACAAGTCCCCTGAGAGATGGGGTGGGACCCGCAAATTGGAATGTTAGACCAGCAGTGAATCTGGAGAATCTGGCACTCCTGGGGATAAAACCACATTCTAAAAAAAAAAAAAAAAAAAAAAAGCACTGTCTGCTCTCAAAAATCACCAATGCTTCGCTCCCAAGCACACAAGACATCCTCATGGAATTCACCCTCAAACCTGCTGGGTTCTTTCACTCCCACGGGCCATGACCTTACACACGTGGTTCCTTCCTCCCAGAATGTCCCTAACTCGCTGGGCCGTCAGATCAACAAAGCATGGCCTCCCTCTTTCCTAATCCCCCATCTCTTGCCCAGGGGACGCAAGCTGTGGGATGTTAGAGCAGGAGGACTCACGAGGCCACAGGTGTGCAGTGAGGGCCTGCAGTGAACCAAGCTCCTTAATAAGCCACAAAGCCTCACAGCACACACATTCCTGGCACATTCCTTGCCCCACCATTCCCACTTCTCAGAATGTGAAACTGAGGCCCGCATCATGCAGCTTGAAAGTGGTGAAAGCAGAAGTTGAATAACTGACTGACACCCAAGCTGTGCAGTATCCGCCTGATTCACAGCCCCGGCCAACAAACATTCATTTTATGGTGGAGGAAGCAAAACAAGCAAACAAACCCAGGGGAGAGAAAGTGACTGCCCGCAGTCACCCAGGTGAGCAGTGGCGGGGCTAGGACTTCACTCAGGTCCCCTGGCTCTCCACACTGTCCTCTGTGTGCTCATGGACCTTCCTTCTGGTGCCCCACCCTACCCGACCCCACCCCAGCTTGACCTCCTTACACGAACTGCGTGCCCTTGAACCCACATAAGGGCTTTCCAATCCACTCAGACCTACATGCCGAGAACTTCTGCAAGGACCATGTAGACCCAAATGGATCCCGGTCCTGCCTCTCTTTTCCTGCGTGATCAAAGGAAGGCCCCTTCACCGCCTGGGGCCTTCACGGCATGGGTAGCCAGTATGTGCCTCCTCCCCCTTCCCACGCCCCCAGCGCCTGCCCGGTGCTCTCGGTTTCTCTCTGGTGCCCTAGCTCTGCCCCTGCAAGGCTCCAGCAGCGAAGCTGGGATGATCAGCATGCATACTGGCATGCACATGCACACACCCACAGAAGCATTTTTCCAGTAACTGTGGCCTGCAGGCCCCGCTTGCTGCCAGCACTTCTGAGCACAGCCTTCAGGGAATGCAGTGCGCTTTTTTTTTTTTTAACACCACAAAATGTTATCGTTTCCGTTTTATGAGCCCCTAGTTCTAGGATGTCCATAAAATCGTTCCAGTCACATCATCTCCCAGATACTTAATGAAAGAAAGGCAAACAGCCAAAGTAAGAAGGCTCAGCTTTCTAGCTTTTGTGCTACCCTTACTCTCTCTCCCCACCCACCGAAGGCCAGCTTTTCTCTTTGGCTAGACTTGTGCTGGCTCCAGGGACACATGATATCTGAGGGATGGAGTTGCTGGACTGACCCTCCCTCACTGGGTTGTTGGGACCGCGTGGCCCCAGTGGGGAGGGAACTGCAGAGCCCTGAATGCCCCTGGCTTGTCCCTATCCCTGGCTGCACTCACCTTTTTGACTGCTGCAGGACCTGGGGGGCGTCCAGGGCTGAAAGGTTGGGCTTGGCCTTATGGAGCCAGCCTGTGAGGTCGTAGCGCACGGGGTCCTGTCCCAGCTGGTGGAAAATCTCGAACTGGAGGGGCTGCTCACAGGACCGGAGGGCCGAGGTCCCTGAAAGCAGACCTAGCACATGAGTGTTGGGACGTGCAGGGGGCGGTGGGGGCGGTGACACTCCACAATCACTTGGCAACACCAAGAACACACTTTTTTCACTTAAGTATATTTCCAGGTAGCGAAAGCTAACAGCTCTGGGCACCCGCACCACTCCTGGTGTTTGCATGTCCACGCATTATTTCAAACCTAGAATCTATTCCTCCTGCTTTCTGAAACACAGGATATCTGTTTTCCCCAAATATCATCAGTGCATACAGTGTTGATGATTCTCACCATACCCATGTACCACCTGGGTTGTTATTTACTTAATATTTTCCTTAAATAGGCCAACATTTATAAACAGGTGAATCCACTTCATAATGAAGCATTACACGACAGGTTTGGTGTGCATGCTCTATTTTCTGGAAATAAGTATACAACCATTAAATATTTTGAAAATATTTGTGTGCCACTGAAAAGCGTCTTGAATGGTACCAACGAATTAAAGGCATAGCATACTCTTGGGAGACGTTGACACGCACTTGGTTGCAGGGTCCAGGCCAGAAAAACAAAAAGGCCTGGAGCTTTGAGAGAAGGCCTGCATTCAAGTCCTGACGCTACCATTTACTACTGTGTGACAGGGGTCAAGCATCTTAAATCACTGACCCTCAGTCTCTTCCTCTGTAAAATGTAAATTATATATATACCTCCCAGGATGGCACAAAGCTTAAAGGAGATAATGTGCGTAAAGTATGTTAGCATGGTGCCTGGCACTCAGCTGTCACTCGGTAAACTGTAGTGGGTGTCACAGCCATTTCTTGCATTCGATCTTATGCCAGTGTTCTAGAGCCAAGTGCTCATCTCCAAATTCCTAGCACTCAGCATGCTGCCTGGTACATGAATGGAGTCCAGGAGTACATGTGGAAGGAAGGGAGGAAGGGACTGAGGGAGGGGGAGAGAGAAGGAAGGGATGGGGGAGGGAGGGAGGGTGGGATCCTGGACATTAATCATATCGCTCTACTTGCAGTGATGCTCTCGGGTTGAGTAATGGCCCCAGACCCATTACTCTCAGGAGTGGTCATACTGTTCCGGTTCTTGTACGTATTCTGAATGTCCGTGAGTTCCCATCTTCCTCCTGTCAACATGCCACATGCCAGCATGTTCTAGGGCCCCCATCCCTCCCTCAAATGCTAATTTGCCACCTCTATGCCGCAGTGAGGGAGGAAACACGAAACCTGCATCTCTTGGAACTCCGTACACAGTCACCGCAGTCGGAGAGTCTGCAGGCTTCCGACGAGCACGGGACACAGGTTCTGCGTGGGCTTGGCTTCCTGGAGGTCTTTGTGCTCGATACCCAGGGCTGACTGAAGTTACCAGCAAGGGAGGCTTCTAGTGAAGTCAAGTGTCCCGTCATCAAGGGCTTCCAGGAGACCTTTGGAGCCATGCAGTCCCTGCCCTCAAGGGGTCACCTTCCAATGAAAGCCAGGTGACACAGCGCCCACCTGGGTCTGGCCTGTACGTCCACGCTGCCTGTACAACGTCCGAGGTATCTGTTTGCATGGCCGCTCCCCAGACTGGACTGGAAGCAGCTTGAGGGCAGCGACCATATTCATTCATCATCATGTCTAGCGGCTAGCACAGAGCTGGGCTCTGAATAAGGACCCCAAGAGCATTTGGGGAGGGGGGCCGAAGGCGAGAGAGTCCTGTTTGCTGAGACCCCACCGGTCTCTGCTGGACATGCACTCAGGCATGATGTCACCTCTCAGGTCTCTGAAGTGAGGATCGCTGGGCTGGTTTTCTAGAAGGTAACACTGAGGTTCAGAGATGAGACCACTTGGCTAAAGTGGCACAGCTCGTGGGGCAGAGCCAGGATGAGGACACTGGTCTGATGGCCCAAAGACTGTGTTCATCCCCATTGGTGGCCCGATACACAAAGAGAAGAAGCGTCACATTTCCTCCCTGGTTCGGCCCCAGGAAACCACTCCCAGGCTCCCAGGGGGCTGCTCTGCTCAGTTCTCTCACTCTTCCCTTTCTTCAGGAGGTGGTTTCAACACAGTTTGTTCATCCAAGCATTTCATGGGCAGTGTTTGCTCTCAGGAGCCCCAAACAGAGCCTGACCCAGTATATCTCTGTTGTGGCCCTGCACCATCACCTCTCCAGGACCCCAACCCTCCCACACTGGAGTCGGGGCTTCTGGGGCACCGTGCCCCCGGCAACCACCCTCTATGTCTGTGCTGCAGAAGCCTGTCACCTGACTGTCGGCTGGGCCTGCGCTCCACGGGGCTGCCCGCTGCTCACCCAAGACACTCAGTGGAGAGGTAACAGCAAGCGCTGGGTTATGAGACAGCATTCTCATTAACTCAGAGCTCATCAGAAAGCCCTAGAAACAAAAGACCTTTTTTTTTTTTTTTTTTTTTTAAACCAAAATATCTGAAGTAATGAGTCTATCTCTGTCTGGTCAGGACAACAAATGTTAACAGTCTCCCTCCTGGGAGTGGCCAGCACCAGAGCATCCTGCTGGGGGTGTCTGGGCATGGCAGGTCAGGCCTCACAGGAGGAGAGGGGACCACAGATCTCTGCAAATCCCCGCCTGCCCCCACCATGCCCTACGTGACCTTCCCCTTCTGAGCCTCCTCTGTGTCATTTGCCTAAAAATCAGGATCCAGGAAACATCCCGTTGGAGAAATCCACCTCCTTTGATTCTGGATCAGGGTCTTTTTCCATATTCATCTCTTCTATACCAAGGATTTGTTGGGGTCTTCAGGCCAGTGCCATCCTGGGTGCTGAAGGGGGGCATCTAACCCCTGTCCTGAGGAGCTGACATTCCCATGAGGACAGATGCGAGCTGTCTGGCATGAGGGCTGCAGAGGAGACCGGAAGAGCAGGGGAAGGGGGGCCCGGGGTACGGGTGGAGAGAGGTCATTACTTTTCACAACATGGTCAGGCAGGCCCCTGAGACCCGTAGGAGGTGAGGGAGCCGGTCACGTGGAAACATGGCGGAAGAGCATTCCAGGCAGAGGGAACTGCCAGTGCAAGGCCCTGAGGTGGAAGTGTGCTCGGCAGGTTTGAGGAGCAGCCAAGGCAGCGGGGTGGCTGGAACAGTGACTGGAACAGAGCAGGTGAGGAGACAGGAAGGGAAGACGGCAGATGTCCACAGACGCCCTGCTGTGTTCCAGGCCAAGAGGAGACAGCAGGGAGCATAGGTGCGCCCTGTGCGCTCCACGGTCACACAGGCTGGTCGGGGGATGGAGGACAGGAAAGTGAATGACCAAACATTCCAGAGCCCCGAGAAGCCCCTGAGGGAAATAACCAGGGAGTCAGGCTGGGTCAATGGAGCTACAGAGGGAACAGCTTCAGACAAGGCCTGGAAGGTCTCTGAGGAGGGGCCCTCTGAGCACAAAGGGGAGGGAGGAGGATGTAGAAGGGCTTTGCACACATTAGCTCCTCCATCCTCACACGAGCCCCCTGGGGGGGGGGGTGTCACCATTATTCCTATTTTACAGGCTGCGGAGGTGGCTTTCCAGAAGTTACACACATTGCCCTCAAGTAGTAGAGTTGGGATCCAGCCCAAATCTCTGGGGTCTAAAACCTTGCTGAGCTTTTTTTTTTTTTTTTTTTTTGTAAAGATTTTATTTATTTATTCATGAGAGACACAGAGAGAGAGGCAGAGACACAGGCAGAGGGAGAAGCAGGCTCCGTGCAGGGAGCCCGATGTGGGACTCGATCCCAAAGGCAGACGCTCAGCTACTGAGTCACCCAGGCGTCCCCGGTTGAGCTTTTAATAGCTCAGGCTTCCAGCTTCCTGAGGATCTGAGGGATGTTCCTCCTCCACTCCACAAAAGCACTCCCAAGCCCTGGTGTCATTCTCCAAATATAGGGGCTGCTTTCAGAGCCCAGAGAAGGGTGGCAGGTCTGTGTGACCTTTGGAGACAGGACTCCCAGGCCCAGCACTTGCTCTCATTTTGGATGCCTCCAGGGCCCTATAAGCCACCTGGCTTCTCTGAGGCCTCAGCGACCCTGCTGTGGGGTGCAGTAGTACCCACAATCCGACGCTTAGACTAAGGGCTCACTCCTAGCCATTCTCTCTGCCTCTCCATCCTCATTCCCCAGCTGGTCAAGAGGCAGGTGTACTTCGGAGAATAGAGGTGACCTCGAGAGAGGAGAGGTAATCATCCCTGGGAGCCAGTAAAGCTCTAGGACCCTGCAAGGTGATGGCAGTCAGGGGCTGCATCATGACTTGCTCGGGCCCTGGGCACTTTTGTCTTCATAGGCTGCCCCTTCTTCCATTAAAATATATTTATGTATTAAAAGTTATTGGGGCCCCTGGGTGGCTTGGTGGTTGAGCATCTGCCTTTGGCTCAGGTCGTGACCCCGGGGTCCTGGATGTGAGTCCCACATTGGGCTCCCTCTGGGGAGCTTACTTCTCCCTCTGCCTCTCTCTGTGTGTCTCTCGTGAATAGATAAATAAAATCTTTTTTAAAAAGTTTTATTTCATGACTGTTGATATCAAGGCAAATAATAAAATAATACTAGTAACACATAAGTGCCCTATATGAGTCTGCTACAGCTGCCCTAACTGGGGATACCATAGCTGGGGGGCTAAAACAATAGAAATGTATTTTCTTAAAGTGCTGGAGGCTGGAGGTGCAAGGTATGGGCAGGGCTGGTTTCCCGTGAAGCTTCGTTCCTGAGCTTGTAGCTGGCTGTCTTCTCCCTGCCTTTTTGTTCCGTGCACATCTGAGTCCTGATCTCTTCTTTTAAGGACACCGGTCACATGAAATTAAGACCTCACCTAACTTTAATGACCATTCTAAAGACCCTCTCTCCAAAAACAGCAAATGCAGGCACATTCTGAACTCCTGGAGTCTGGGACTTCAACACATGGATTTGAGGTGGGATACAAGTCAGCCCATACCTAACACACACATACACATATACATACACATGCATGTACATATATATACACATATACATATATATCATATTTGACCTAAAAGTTCATTTTTTTTCTTCTGCTTTTAACAGAAATTAGAACATGTGCGTGGGCCCCTAAAAGCTCTGTGCCTGGCGAAGTCAGCCCTGGGACGACCACATTTGCATGGCCAAATCCTCTGGGATTCATTTGGGTACCAGTGCCCTGAGCTTGCACTGGGGAGAGTAGCCAAAGCCCTCAGATGCTGCCGTGGTTTCTGCTCAGAAAGTCTGGTCCTGATGCCAGTGCAGGAAAGCTCTGTGAACGTCCCAGAGAAAGGCCTCAGCTGGTCCCTTTGGGGTACAGGTTTTTGCTGTCACCAGCCCAGCAGACAGCAGCAAAGAGAGCTATTATCTGTCTTTCTCCAATTTTTTCCCAGTTTCCCATAATCTACTCCAGGTGGACGCTTACCCCAAACATTCCATGGAAATGGCACTCATCCCAGTTGCCAATGACCTCCATGTGGCCAAATCTATGGCTATTTCTCTGCCACACCTCACCTGAGAGGCCAGGTGAGGCCAGTACCCTCCCTCCTTCTGTGGCTTCCAGAGTGCCACACTCTCTCAGCTTCCTTCCTGCCTCCTTGGCTGCCTGTCCTCTGTTGCATTTCCTAGTCCCTGGACTTATCCCTAGGCCTTGACACTGGAGTGTCCCACGGCTGAAGGCTGGACCATCTTCTCTGCCAACCTGGATCCTCTTAGTGATCTCAACCAGAATTGTGGTCCCCAATCCTCTTACAGATTTCTTCATTTTATCATCCATCTCCTCTGCTAGAATATCAGCCCCATGGAGGCGGAGAGAAGATATTTGTCCTCTTCGGAGATGTATGTCCTGCCGTAGGACAGAGGCTGCCACATGTTAGGTGCCCCATAAATACTGCTGAATGAATGAGCCAGGCCAGTGAGGACCAGGAAGATCTCAAAGCGGATCTGCCTTCGTAGATGCCTGAGGGCATCCGGGTGGAGTGGAGGGGGGCAGCAGAGTCACAAGAGAGATTTCGATTCAGACAGAGGTCGTTTTGCATCTGTCTGCTGACACTCCCCCTCTGGGTGACCTTAGACATCTCTACAAGCATCCCTGTGGAGCTCAGTGTCCTCATCTTGGGGGAGAAGAGTATCAACCACCAGACTGATGACAGAATTTGATTAGACAGCGTCCATGAAGATCTGAGCACCATGCCAAGTGCGCAGAATGGACATCACTCCTCCAACCCCTTAACTGACGGGGATAACAGTCTTCATCGCCATCAACAGCTCGGTGCTCATCGATCAGCGCTCCCTCACTACTCTCAGAGGCTGAAAACAAAGCTGATACCTCTCTCACCCAATCATCGTCGCAGAAATCCTGGTGAAAGGCAGGCAGAAGTGACCCCCGCCCCCCAGCCCTCTTCATGTGAGCAGTCCATCTGGGGCTATCCGAGGCTTGCTCAGAGTCACATTGGTGAAACATGGAGAGCCGGACTTAAACTTGGGGCTGAATGAAGCCAAAGCCCACATTCAACCTGTGGTTCCATCTAGATGTCATGATTTCCCCTCCCCCCCCAGTCCAGCTCATTGCCAGGTGCTGTGGGTTCCACCTGCTAAATACCCCCAGGCTCCGCCCACCTCCCTGACTGCCTTCCATACCACCACATGCATGAACTTTCCAGAACGTAAATCTAACCATACCTCCTGCTGCCTGGAATCCTTCATGCCTCCTCAGAGCTCTAGGGCTGAGACTAATGTTTTTTTGTGTGGCTCACAAGGGCCTCCAGCGGTCTGAGCCCCAACAACATCTCCAACCTTGTTTTCCTGCACTGTATCTCCTCTTCTTTGGCAGATTTGCCTGCACGCCTGTCCCCCCAAGACCCTCTGGCTCCTGGAAGAATTTGGTCTGCCTGACACACACCACCAAGCACCAGGGTCTTTCATCTAAGGTTCACCAAACAGGAACAGGCTTATCTGCTTGCTTGTCCAGTCTTTCCCCCCATATCCTCCCCTGATGAAGACATGGGCCACATCCCATGATCCCATGGCTGGCTCATCACTGGGTAGTGTGGAGCCCAGCACACAGTAGTAGCCAGTCAATACATGCGTTGACTATATTGATAATTGGTTGATAAATGATTGATTGAATAGTGATTAATAAATAATTAAATTGATTGATAAATGTCATTCATTAATAAATGAATGAAAGCACACACAGGCATAGGCACAGACATCTATGCACTCAGATGCCTCCACACCCCACCTCATCTCGTACAGGCCTTACTGGGGCTTTTTCTGCAGCAGACAAGGACAGATTCAAACTCCCGGGCTGGACAGAGTGCCCTTCTCCCTTTGTCCTTTGCCTTGACTCTCTTACCTCCGGCCTCAGCCCCTTTCTTCTCAAAGGCCGCACAGAGACGTTCGAGCACCACGCTGTCACTGGAGCCCTCCACCCGGACCTCTTCATCCAAGAGCCAGAAAAGGCCCTTGGCATCCTCAGCACCTCCAACGGCTGGTAAGCGGACCTGGGGGAAAATTCCAGGATCACCGTGGAGCCCTGATCCCAGACAGAGGCTGGTCCTGGGCTTCCCTTCCCACCTCTGGGAGTCGGAAGATCTGAGTCCCTGGCATCACGCCTCAGACGTGCCGGCCCACAGCCACGTTCCCACTCACCCCCAGACTCCCGGTATGGAAACCTCAAAACTATTACCCCCTGTTTCAGGAGGTCCGAATCCGGCCTCTGTCCTCACCTCCTGTGTGGCCTTGGGTAACTTACTGCACCACTCTGAGCTCATTTCCTTTTTATGTAAAATGGTGACTGACGATACCTTGTAAGAGGGCTGCAGCGGGGAAGTAACAAGGGAACACACTCTGTGAATTACGCATTCTAGATACACGCAGGCGGCTGTGTGTATTTGTGCACAGCCAAACATCAAAGGATTAATTCCATCTGCATCACTTCTTAGAAGTCTGTATTTTTTTAAACTAAGATCTTAAGTGAGAAGTGGGGCGTTGAGTACCCAAAGAATGTTCTAGAAGAGAAGGCGAACTTGGCTCAATAGCATAGGCATGGGAATTTGAAATCCAGTCATGAGCTTCAGAAACCGTCTAGGCAACTCTGAAGTTTTGTTTCTAGGAAACAGAGAGCCCTGGAAAAGCTAAGCAGCTCATCTGAGTCCCACAGTGAGTTGGCATCACCAAAAATGGCACCAAGGGGTTATGGAAGAAATGCATATGATGCATGGGGTGACTGGCTGTCCCTTGGCGACTGGGACTGAGGGACCTCCCAGAGCATGAGGATTTCAGAGCTGTAGCCAGCAAAGTCACTGACAAACCGGGGAAGCTGGGAACCCCAGCTGGGAAATATTGGGCCATGCCCCCAAGAGGCCCAGAAAGGACAAGGGACATATCCAGGGTCACACGGAGAGGCACAGAGGCAGAACGGGAACCGGATCCCAGATATCCAGAGGCTTCACCTTGCCTTTCTTTACGGGGCTGAATTTAACAGCCAGCCCATCCTCAGAAGGTAGCCATTCCCAGCCACTGCCCCAGCGTCCAAGGAACCCCGGGCCCCCACCCCACCTCCCTCTCCTCACACTGCCCAGGTCACCCCTCCAGGCCTGCCTCTTCCAGGTCAGGAAGCACAATAGGGAGGGGGAACCAGCCCAAGAGGTGCCAGCTGGAAGCATAAACAGGTAGTGACCGGAAGGGCTCATGGACAAGGCTGCTTTGCAGGAGCAGGTGCAGGCCACTAGGAGCCAAGAGAAGGCTTGGAAGAGAAGGCCAGGGGTGGCCAACAGGAGACAAAGAATGACAAAACTGGCAGCCTCACATGGCAGGAGGAAAATGTGACCTGTGGGACACCTAGCACATGCCATGCACCCTGCCAGCTGCTGTGTGCCACATCTCATAAACATTCACAACCATCCCAGAGCATGCTATTGTTCCCATTTTAGGGACGGAAAAAACTTGAGAGACCCAGAGATGTGAAGGGATATGCTCAAGGTCACTGAGATTGGACCAGAACCGGGTGAGCTGAGCGAAATGGTTCAGGGCAGTTCTGAGGGACAGTTGAGCAGAGGAGGTCTGGGGTCACCCCAGGGGCTCTCGGGATGGGGACAGTAAAGACTCAGGTATACCCGCAACGTAAAGCCTGTAAATGCGTGGACCCAGCATTGCCTCCATTTTCCATCCACCATCGGCCCCTTCCCCCAGACTCTTCCAGATATGGCACCTGCATCTGAACACCGGACCTTTCCCCCAGGTGTCCCCTCAGCTCACCACGGGCTGCCAGGTGTGAGTGCTGGCGAGACGTGGTGTCAGACATCAGGTAGAGAGGTAGTTCTCAAGCTGAAGGGGTTTGAGGATTCATCGCCCGGGACCACATCCTCGGACCAGGCGGAGAGAGGGTCACCAGCTTCAGCGGTTTTAACAATCCCCATGGGTTTCCAAAGGCCAACAGCAGTGACAGCTAGTGGCTTAAAAGCTCAGGTCATCTTGTTATTTGCCACATGGTGTCTGAGAGCCTCGGTTTGCTGGGCCCTGCCTTACCTGGGAAGGGTTCTGGTCCACTACAGCCACCGTGGTCCCTGGGGAAGTCTCTGGGAGGTCAAAGGGCACGGAAATACCTTCCTGGAAAGTGACAAAAGTTCAGCATTAGTTCCTTCTGTGAGCTAAACAGGGTGGAAAACTTCTGGAGGAGGAGAGATAAGTGAGGCCTGTCACCTCCCCTTCACCTTTTTTTTTATTATCATTTTTAAATCTTTTTTTAAAAGTAAGTTCTACAGGGCACCTGGGTGGTTCAGCAGTTGAGTGTCTGCCTTTGGCTCAGGGAATGACACTGGGGTCCCGGGATCGAGTCCCAAATGGGGCTCCCTACATGGAGCCTGTTTCTCCCTCTGCCTGTGTCTCTGCCTCTCTGAGCCTGCCAGGCGCCCACATTATTTTCTAATTGTGCTAAACTATCCACGGCATAAAAGTCTACCTTTCAGTGTGCACAGTGAGCGGCATTAAGCTCACTCACGTGTTGTGCAACTGTCACCGGCCCTCACCTCCAGAACTCTTCCATCTTGCAAAGCTGAGACTCCGTCTCCATTAAACACTGACTATCCACTCCCTTCCTCCCCCTCCAGCCCCTGGCAATCATCGTTCCACTTTTCGTCTCTGCGAATTTGACTGTTCTTAAGTATCTCATGAGTGGAGTCATACAGGATTCATCCTTTTGTGATGGCTTATTGCACTCCGTATAGTGTCCTGGAGGTTCAATCTACGTTGCAGAATGGGTCAGATTTTCCTTTCTCTTTATGGTTGAATAATAAGGAGCCCATCGTGTGGATAGATCACATTTCTTTACGCCCGCATCCACCCACAGACACTTGGGCTGCTTCTACCCTTTGGCTACTGTGAGCAATGCTGCCGTGCACATGGGCACATATATATCTATTCAAGAACTTACTTTCAACTCTTTTGGGGTAGATACCCGCGGTTAGAACTGCTGGATCATAGGGTAATTCTAATTTTCATTTTTTTCAGAAAAATAGCATACTGTTTTTCACAGCGGCTGCTCTATTTTATAATCCCACCAGCCAGGCACATGGGTTCCAATTTCTCTACATCCCCTCCCACGCTTGCTGCTTGCTATTTTCTGGGGTTTTTGATCTTATTCATTCTACAGGGTATGAAGTGGTATCTCAGTGTTTTGATTTGCAGTTCCTTAAATTTTGGATGCTTATTGGCCATGTGTCTGTCTTTTTTTAGGGGGCTGGAGGGGGAATATCTCTTCAAATCTTTTGCCTTTTTTTCCAGTCAGGCTATTTGTTTGTTTGTTTGTATCCTCACTGCTCAGGCTTTGGATGAGAAGAAAGGGGATAGACTAACATTCCAATAACATCCAGACACGTTCATCCTGCAGGCTCATCAGCAATTGCGGTGAGAACTTTATCAGAAGCTAGTCACTCAGTCCAAACTATTCTAGTATTTACTGGGGAACTCACGAGTGCTGGGCCGAGCACTGGGTGTCAGAGGCAGTATGCACAAACTATGGTTAACGACGATCGCCATACAAAAGTCATCGGAAATGTCCAGGTGAGGCTGTGCAGGAAGATGCCCGTCACAGCGTTGTTTATAAGAGCGTCATCGTGGAAATCACCCAGATGCATAAAAGAGGGGTGAGACAGCATTGGATGTAACCAGTGAAAAGTATGATTACTAAAAGTTGCAAATGGAACAACAATACGTGAATAACACAGGAAAGTAGCAGACAACAAAATCGTGTGTAGGGAAGGATCGGAAATCTGCAGAGAGGACAATATATGGAAAATTAAGTGGTATAAAGTACAGACAGCAGCAACAGTGCTTGCCTGTGGGTGGTGGGGCTCCTAAAGGAGGTTGTTTTCTGCTTAGGGCCAGTCCCATGCACTTTCCAGTTTTTAAATAAAGAGCATGTATTGCTTTGATCATCAGAAATAAGCGAAAGAGTAGGCACCTGGGTGGCTCAGTCAGTTAAGCATCTGACTCTTGGTTTCAGCTCAGGTCATGATCTCAGGGTTGTGAGATTGAGCCCCATGTCAGGCTTTGCACTCAGAACAGAGTCTGCCTGAGATTCTCTCTCTCTCTCTCTCTCTCTCTCTGTCTGTCTCCCTTTGCCTCTCTCCCATGTCTCTCTCTCTCTCTCTAAAAAGAACAAAAACAACCCACAAAAAAACATTCTTTCCCCTTCTATGTATCTCACTCTTGCAATTTCTCCCATCAAGAAGTGGAACCTATTTCCCCATCCCTTGAATCAGGGCTCAGCCCTGGATTTGCCGTGACCCACTGAATACAGAAGTGATATCACCAGTTTCAAGCCTAGGACTCAAGGGGCCCTGCACACTCTTGCTTGTCTCTTGGAACCCTGCCCAGCACCATGAGCACAGCCTAGGCTAGTCTACTAGTGGATAGGACATTCCTGGCACACAGATGAGTCATCCCAGCCAAGGCCTGCCAGGATCAGCTCATGGCCAGCTGACCCCCAGACACAGGAGAGAGCCACCCAGGACCATCAGAGCCATCTATCCGCCCTGCACCTGCCCACAGACACAGAGTTTGCTCAGCCAAGACCAGAGAGCTTCCCAGGCAATCCAGAGACTTGTCAGCAATAACAAAAGGTAATTTTCAAAGTCACTATGTTCGGGGGCACGTTATTATCTAGCATTATTGTGGCAATTGATAACTGATACGGGAATATTTTTATTTCTATTTTACATGTGATAGAATCAAGAATCAGAGAGAGTGAGTGACTTTCCTACAGCCACATGGCCAATAAATGAGAGGGTTAAAGTCAGACCCCAGGGCTCATCATTTTAGTGTCACGTATTTCAGATTTATCCATGTTGGTGCTTTCATGTTCATTGCTGTGCAGACTCCAACCAAAAAGATAAATAGATAAAAAAAAAGGACCATAATTTGAATACCATTATCCAATTGATAAGCAAGATGGTCATTTCCAACATCATGCTATTAGCATTTGCTGGAGTCAAAGAGGTCCCTCCCCTTCAGGGAAGAAAGAAGCAGTAGATATGATGGGGCCATCCTGGGTGCTGGCAGCGTTCCACTTTTCACCTGGGTGGTACGTGCATGAGTATGTTCATTGGATAAATTCACTGGGCCATACACTACTGACTGATGCAGTTTCTGTGGAAATGTAATATTTCCATTTAAACTTAAAAAAAAAAAAAAACAAGAAGAGAAGGGCTGGCAGGAACATGCCTATGCGCGTTTCCTGGTTCACATTCCTAGGGTCTGGAGGGTGGCTCCTAGGAGGGAAATGCATCTAGGACTTTGTTATGTATTGCCACCCTAGGAGCCCAAGGCCGGGGCAAACCCTCCCATCCAGAGTGCTCCCCCGGCCCCAGAGCACGAAGGGCTTTCCACAGGGAAAATGCAAGCCACGTTAGATGAGGAGCATCCAGCTTGGGCAAAGTGGGCGAGGAGGAACAGGTCACGCCAATGAAGGTGCAAAGCCTGGGGGGGGGGGGGGGAAGTTCCCTGGAGTTTGCGGACTGTAGGGACTGTAGGGAGCAGTGCGTGGAGATAGGGGAGCGGCAGGGGTCTGGGGAGCTGACCCGGAGTTAGGGTTTCGTTCAGTGGCAGGCCAAACAGGAGGAAGCCAAGGGTTACTGAAGGACCGGACCGTTCCTGCAACCCTGGCTGACTCACACGCTCCCCAGAGCCCTGCCGATGGCTCCACGGCAGCCAAGTCGTACCTGCCGGTATCGCTCCAGCGTGGAGACGAAGGTCCGCTGGTGGCAAAGCAGCTGCAAGCGCTCATGAGCGTAATTGTGGCACAGCTCCTCGAAGGTGGCAGCCCGGTCCTTGCACTGGTGCCGCGGGTTCTGAAAGCCCGGAGAGTCCACCACCATGATGGAGGCCATGGAGAGGTGGTGGGAAGAGAAGGACCTGGGGGGAGAGGAGAGAGGCCTCAGGACCACGTGGGACCCTAGAGCCTAGATGGCCCCCGCCCCCCACTCCCCCATGGCAGATATGGAGAGACTGAGGCAGCATGCTGGGTGGGCCTGAGGATCTAGCAATCTAGGGCCAAAATGAGGCTCACTGCTTACAGGCTGTGTGACCTGGGGCAAGTTACTTAAGCTCTCTGAGCCAATGTGTCCCCAGCTGTTAAATGATTGTAGGGATGAATAGGATGATGCTGAGGGGTCAGATTCAAGGTCGAATCACGGGAGTCAAAGTGTGGAAAGTGCCTTTCACGGATATAGCAGGCCTTCAGGAAAGGCTCTTTCTCCACCAGGCCCACAGTGGAGAAATGCCTTGCTTAAGGTCACACTACAGATTGTCCATAAACTAGAACCAGAGCCTCCTTGTCTTTCTCAGGGACATGTTGCAATAGAAAAACAACATGCATTTGGTATTTGGTGCCTCCGTTTAAGACATTCTTTCAAGCCCTCTCCTCCTTGGATCATTTTTTTTTAAGATTTTATTTATTTATTCATGAAAGATACAGAGAGAGAGGCAGAGACACAGGCAGAGGGAGAAGCAGGCTCCACGCAGGGAGCCTGACGTGGGACTCGATCCCGGGTCTCCAGGATCATGCCCTGGGCTGAAGGTGGCGCTAAACCGCTGAGCCACCGGGGCTGCCCCTCCTTCGATCGTTTTGATGAATCTATCGGGGTGGCCAGAAAAGGGATTATTTGCATCAACATGCAGGAGTTGAGAGATGTTGGAAATAGTCACACAAAGGCTCCAACCTTCCTTCTGCAGCCAGGGGGCTGTGTGTCTTGGGAGAGCTGCCCAACCTCTCTGGGCCTCAGCTGCAAAAGGGTCAATGATGGACACACCCAGAAGCCTGCTGGGAGGGCTGGAAGTCATGAGACATCCAGGCTCTGAGTGCCAGGTCGGCAGGGGTGGGTACGTGCTTAGTAAAGGTTGCCTGCTATTATTATTAATTATGATTATTATCACGATTGGCCCTACCCTTTGCTGGGCGCTTGTTCGAACCGTAGCTCTTCTGCATTACCTGTCAAGGTTTTCCATCTATACAATGGGGCCAAGAAGATCAACCACCACATAGACATGTGTGAAGATTATCAGTTAACACTCAAGAAACCAGGCACCTATGAGGTGCTCATAGGTGGTGGGGGAGTGGGTTCTGTATCATGGAGGTTTGAAGGATGCGATGAAGCAGCCCCCCTCTGCAGGCCGAGGCAGCTTCTCCCGCCAGCTGTTCATTCCCTACCCCTGGCACTCCCTCCTCCAAGCATGCACGATCTTGGTTTCTAGATGATGCGTCTGTGGCCTCAGATGGCAAATGCTCCAGTAGTGAGAGAGCAAGTGGATGCAGTGTCCCAGCATCATAGGAGAACCCCTGCTGCTCTGCTGCTCCACACCAGCCTCACCCCACTAACAGGCTGACGGAAGCCTAATGACACTTCCTGCTCTCAGGAACCGGGGAGAGAAGCCCTTACAGTGATAGAAATCAGGCTCCTGGCCCCTGCAGCCTGGTAGGCTCCTGGCCCATTCCAAAACGATACCTGGGTTGCTCCCCATCCTTAGCAAAGAATTTTAAAAAGAAATGGATGAGAGCGTTGTGGTGGGTTATTCAGGGAAACATAGCGTTGTGGTGGGTTATTCAGGGAAACGTAAAGGTGTGAGGTGGGAGCACAGCACTGTGCCCGCCTTCCAGCGCCACTTCTCTGCGCGTCTGTTACCTCAGCTGTAAAATGGGCTGATGCACATAGTAAATGATACAAGACATGAAACACACAGAGTGCAGGCCCTTGCCTTAGCGGGGGCCCCCAAATCATTAGCTTTTATTGTCGGTAGTTTATGATCACCATTAGGAAGAACTGTTAAACACGCACTATCTCTTAATCCTTGCAATGACCCTGGCGGCGGTGGGGGGTAGAGCTATTTCACAGGAGCTGGAGGGGAGGTCAGAGAGCTGAAATGATTTCCCTTGGGTCACCAAGGGAGAATTGAAACCGAGCACCACCCAGCTCAAAAATTCACTCTTCTCTAGCCACCCTCCCCCAAACCTCAGTGTGCTAAAGTGCCTGTGCTTGAGCTTATGTGTGTACCTGTGAAGAGGCTGCCATTACCTGTTGATGAGTGAGATCACAGCAGCAAAGAGCTCTTGGTAGAGGCCCGAGGCCATCCCCTCCACACACTCCACACCTGTCATCTTGAGCCCTGGAATGGGGAGAGAAGGAAGGGTGGACATCTGTGGTCAGACTCTTGTGTGGGGCCAAGGACAACATGCCCCAGCAATGGTTGCTGGCTTTAGAGAAACCCCCTCCCTCATATTCATCCCTCCACTGCTGAAATTACATACCCATGCTCTTAGAACCAAGTTCAAGTGTCTCATCAGGACTTACGCAGTTCTGTGTCACCTGGCCCTACTTCTGATCCAACAAGCGCTCCTACTAATCCCTGGGGGACCAGCCCAGTGTCACCTCCTCAGGAGAGCCTGCCTTGACCACCACCCCCGTGAAGCCAGTTCCTGGTCCTACCTTGCTTCTTTTGATTTAATTAATTCATTTTTGACTGAGGAATGATTGACATACAAAACGCTGTACCTACCTATTTAGTGTTTCCATCCCGATGAGCTTGAAGGTAAGTTACGTCACCACAAACAGTGCCCTGCGCCTGTCAACTCTAGAGAATTTCCTCCCTCCTTCTTTGTGTGTACATGTGTGATAAGAACACTTCATGTAAGATCTACCCTCTAAAAAGAATTTTCATCGTGATGTGATGAGCCCTGGGTGCTATACTACATGTTGGCAAATTAAATTTAAATAATAATAAAAAAAAAGAAAAAGAAAAAGAATTTTCAGTATACAATACAGTATGGCAACCGTAGGCTCTGTGCTGCCCAGCGGACATATTCACCTGCTGATGATCTAATTTGTCTACTTACTCATCAGCACTCTAGGATTTATTCATCTTGTGCAAATAAAACTCTACCCTTCAGTCATTCTCTTCGTTTTTCCCCGTCCCCTCAGCCCTGGGGAACCACTATCACTCTGCTCTCTGCTTCTAAGAGCGTGACTGTTTTAGATTCCGCCTATAAGTAGGAACATGAAGTAGATCATTCAGTCGTAAAAGGGAAAATCCAGCCATTCACTACAACGTGGATGAACCCAGACGACGTCACGCTATGTGAAACAGGCCAGACACGGAAGGACAAAGCTGCCCTGCTTTTACAGTGCTGAGCTCATGTAGTCTTACTTGTGCAGTTAGGTTGTTGACAACCTCCTCCCTGGCCCCGCACCAGGCTGGGAGCCCCGCAAAGATGGGGACAGTCTCTCGGTGAGCTGCCTCCCTGAGCAGCCCGGCGCCTGCCACATAGTAGGCACTCAGAACATTTTTGCCATTCCCTCTTTCTGGAAGGAAATTTGGCAGTTCTCTGTCAGAAGCCATAAAACGTTCATAGATTTGGACTTAATAATTACACTCTTGGGCTTTTATCCTAATGAAATATTCAGAGAAACAAGGATTTCTGGGTACATATGTTCTCCTGATTGTTGATTAAATTGGATGAAAATCGCTTTTTTTTAAACAACCTGCATACCCAACAATAGCAAATGGGTTAGATAATTTGTAGTCTGTACAAAGGAGTGCTTAAAGCCAGGCATAGACGAATATTGAATGAGAGGGAAAAGCGCCTACCTGTCACATTAGGAGGAATGAAAATGCTTAGCAAACTATTACTGTAGTCATGGTCTCAATTTTGTTTGAACACACACACACACACATACACACACATACACAAGAGTGCACGTGTGGCCTGTTAAAATAGCCAGCCTTGATGAGGGTGCATTGAACAAAGCAGAGTGAGAAATTAGGAAGGGATGGTCAGATCATAACTCCTAACCTTTACATTCTGCTTCCATCCATAGAATCAGAAACGTGATTTTCACATCTGCACCGTGCCTGGAGACACAGTTCTGCTTGTACACTCCAGGCAGCCCCCTGCAGCCCCAAAGCACTTCCCATCCCTCCGGTAGCTCCACCCCGAACCTGGGCTGTTGCTAGGCAACCCACAACCTCTCAGCATCTCTCCTAAGCCCGTTGCTCCCCTGTCTTTTTCACACCTACCCTTAATACCTTGGCCTGAGAGGTAATTAGTGTTAATGTTTGAATGTGCATGCCCATATGCTCATGTTTCTGTGCACGTGTGTGTGCTTCCTGCAGGGTGTGAGTGTGTGTGGTGTATGTTTGTGCATGTGTGTGTACATGGATGCATGTGTGCTGAGTGTATAGTGTGGGGTGTGGGTGTGTGTTTCAAAGAGGAAGAGTAACCATAAGCATACTCCAGCTCATACCTGGACCTACAAGCAAACAAAAGGCTAGTGGCATCCAAGTGACACTAGTCATCAAGCTGAAGTCCCTGGAGTGGAGCAGCTCTGAGGATCTAAGGGGCCTCTGAGAGGTGGGCCCCAAAACCACAGTTCAAAAACAGTGCTACCCACTAATGCCAGACTCTGCAGCCTCTGGGACAACCACTCTTAGTTCTCAGGGACTCACAGTCCCTGTGCCCTCACCTCCTGCAGCCAAAGCATCTGGTTGGTGGAGGCTGCAGATTTAGGACCCAGTGGATCATGCTCCAGCAGGTGCCATACAAAGCCCTCTGGCTTCCCCCTACATCAGTTGAAAGCATCCCTACACCTCCACCCACCTAGGCCGAAGTCCTAGAGGCTGCCCTGGTCCCTCTTTTCCCCCCAGGCCCATGCTATCATCTCTAGTGTGAAGCAGACCTTGAACATGCCCTGCCCATCCCAGCTGTACTACCACTTCCTTGTGTAACCACCAGCATTTCATTAGGTGACCTGTGTAGGTTCCTTCATGGTCTCCCTTCTCCCACCCATTCCCCAGGCTTCCCTCTGGCTGAGCCATTTGAAGAACAAGTCAAATCATGGCATTTCCTGCCTGTGCTTCTGCATGGTTTCTCATGGGTCTGAGCATAAAAACCCTAGTTTGCAGAGTCTTATATGAGCTTATCACCACTACCCGGCTCTCCAGCCTCAACTACCTCCCAGCCCCCCTGGCCATCACAGTCTTATTTCTATTCCTCAAACTGGGAGGCCAGCCTTTCCCCTGACAGGGTAGGGGGGAAAGATCATAACTCCTAACTCCTATGGCTCAATAAACATAACAGCCAGTGGAAAAGTGTTTTCCCCTTGGTACTGCTCAGTGTCCCCTCTCCATAGCACAGGGCACCCTCCCAGGTTTCAGTAGAACCTTCAGGACTCTGGACAGAGCTACTTGGCACTAGCACTGTGAAGGTAGGGACCATATCCACTTCGCCCATAGGTGCCTCCCTTGCACCCAGAAGGTCCGCATATAACAGGTCCTGGTAAGTAGGCGAAGGCCTGTTGGAACGTCCACAGGGGCTGGCCCATGGGAGGAACCCAGCCCACCCAGAGAGGCAGCAGTGTAGCACCTGAGCTGGTCTCCTCTTCCTCTGGACCCCGCCGGCTCGGCCCAGATGTCACTTGCTCAATGATCTGTCGCAAGTGGTGCTTGAAGGTGGCGGTGTTCAGCTCCTCATACTCACAGCCCAGGGCCTCAGCTGCATGGTTTGCCCACTCAAACCGCATGAACTGCTTCCGGCCCACTGCAAGAGGGACAAAGCAGAAGTATGGTGGTGAAGTCCCGGGCATGGAGTGGGTGGGCCCCAATGGTCCTCAGGGATCTCACCGTTTCCCACCCTCTGGGCCACCCACCCTCAGCAGGGAGCCTCAACAACCAGCCTGGGCAGGGGTCAGCTTTCCCAAGAGACATGCTTATCCTACTTCCTTGCAATTTGCATTGTTCACTTTTTCAAAGCAATTAAAATTATCATGTGGACTCTCTAAATGGGGAATTGGGTAATTGTTAGTAAAAGTGTGATTTGTCCTCTCGTGTATCCACTTACATATCCATCCACTACCCGCTGCTGCCCACCTACCTATCCATTCAACTACCCACCCAGCCACATACTCAACCATCTCACCGTCCACCCATTTATTCAAAACACACTTACTGAGCTCCTACTGTGCAACAGATAGCATTAGCCACTGGGAAATCAATGATGAGCAAGACAGATAAGGTGCCTGCCCTCAACTCAAGGTGCCTGTGCTTATAATCTATTGAGAAAGTAATACAATATATAAGTAAACAAATAGATGAATAAGATAAATTAAGGATAAAATTATAAAGTTTTTCCCCTTTAAGGAGAAAACAAAACCAAGAGATGAGATCAAGAGAAATAGAGAGCAACCCTGTGGATCTATGGTTGTCAAAGTGGGCTCTATCTGAGGATGTGATACCTGAACTGGGTTATGAAAAGTGAGAAGGAGCTGGCTACCTAAAGAACCAGGGGAAGAGCTTTAGAGGTATAAGGAGGATACTTTACAAAGACCCTGAGGCAAAAAATGAGCATAGTGTATTAGAGAAATGCTGAGAAGGCCAGGTGGCAGGGATATAAGGGGGGCATGAGGACGAATCAAAAGAGTTTGAAGACTCAATGAGGAACCACTCTACGAACTATTATAAGGCCATTTAATATCAGAAAGGGAGACAGAACATGAGAGACTCCTAACTCTGGGAAACAAACAAGGGGTGGTAGAAAGGGAGGTGGGCGGGGGGTGGGGGTGACTGGGTAACGGACACTGAGGGGGGCACTTGACGGGATGAGCACTGGGTGTTATTCTATATGTTGGCAAATTGAACACCAATAAAAAATAAATTAAAAAATAATAATTTTTTAAAAAGCCATTTAAGATCAACAACAGGGATGTCTGGGTGGCTCAGTGGTTGAGCATCTGTCTGGCTCAAGTTGTGATCCCGGGGTCTGAGGATCAAGTCCCACATCGGGCTTCCCGCAGGGAGTCTGCTTCTTCCTCTGCCTGTGTCTCTGTCTCTCTCTGTGTGTCCTCATGAATAAATAAAATTTTTTTAATCTTAAGATCAACAACAAAGATTGTACAATATGAACAATATTTATATTAAATAAAAATCAAATTAGAAAACTGTACTAGAGTATGATGTCAACTGTATAAGTTATTCTAAAATGCTATAAAATGAAATAGTAAGAGTCACCTTGGTGACTCAGTTGGCTGAACATCAGACTCTTGATTGCAGCTCTGGTTATGACCTCAGGGTTGTAAGACCGAGTCCCACATCTGACTCCCTGTGGGGTATGCAGCCTGCTTAAGATTCTCTGTCTCTCCCTCTGCCCCCGACCTTGCTAAATAAATAAATAAATAAACAAATAAATAAATAAAATACATCCAAATATTAACAGTCATATCTGACTGTCATAGCTGAGTAAGGGTGTTTTGTGTTTTCTAAATTTTCTACAGGGTTTGCATAGTAACTTTGTAATCCAAATAACAAATTAATGGCTGATTAAAACAAATAACAGTGTCATCCTTAAATAATTTCCTCCCATTGCTTATCTCCCCATACATGTGTTTCCTTCTTTGAAATAAAAATCACAAGTACCAACAGCCCAGCTTAAGGCAAAATTAGAAATTTAGACAAAGACTTAATGTGGGACTTGGATGCTACTCAAGGAAAAGGAGCTCTGGCCCCAGGTCACTGAGGGCCACAAATAGCCACTGCTTTTTTTTTTTTTTTTTTTTAAGAACTTACTTATTTGAGAGAGAGAGAGAAAGAGGGAGCACAAGCCAGGGGGGACGGGCAGAGGGAGAAGCAGACTGTCCACTGAGCAGGAAGCCTGATTTGGGCCTCGATCCCACGACCCCAGAGATCATGACCTGAGCTGAAGGCGACCCTTAACCAACTGAGCCATCCCAGCACCACGAGCCACTGCTTACTGACATCCTCCTCTGTGCCAGTTACTCAGCCCTGATCATCACAAGAGACAATTCCTATTTTACAGATGATAACACTGAATCTCAGTGTTAATAACACTGAGTTATTAACTCAGTTACCAAGGAGGTAACGTGGTTAATAAAAAGTCCTGCCACTTGCAAAAATGATGAAGAAGGTGATGATGGTGGTGATGAAAGCAGTCACCATTTATTGACCCTATTTTATTCAACATGTCACCTTTGCACAGCTCGTGGCTTTTGGAGTCAGAAAGCCTGCATCAGAGTCCCAGGTGTGACAGGAGGAGAAAGCTCAGTACATGTTAGCTGTGATTACTCATCATCATCATCATCATCATCATCATCATCATCATCGTGAAGTCTTCACAACGGTCCCAAAAGGCAGTCGTATCATTCCCATTTTACAGATGAGAAAACCGACTCAGATACATCACCAGAAATCAGATGGACAGTAAGTACAAGAACCACGATTTCACCAAAATCAATCCTTCAAATATCACTTTTAGGAAATCGGCCATAGCCTTGTGACCCCACATAAGACTTTCTTTAAAATGGACTTGTTTATCTCTCTCACTTAACTAGACACATTGTGAAAAGAAATGTTACAACATTATCTTAAATGAGAACCCATTGGTTGGAGGGAGCCAATTGAGAGGACGCGACCGCCCCTTCACCTTCGAGCTGGCCTCCGGGCCACTGGAGGCTCCCCACCCCTTCCCCTGTCCATGAAGTGTACATTCCACCCACGTTCCCACAGCGGAAGCTGTCTTCAAGGACGTAGCCTTGAGTGAGGACGGTGTTGTTGAGACCATCTGGACTGAATATGTGACTCTGTATAAACTTTTAAGGTTCTGGTGGTGGGTGCAGAGATGTACAGGGCTGGCCAGCGGAGGCAAACCTCGTAGGTAAGCTCCTTGGCTTATTACACCTGCTGCCCACCAATCTGGAGTGGGCGTCCGCTTTCTTTGCTCTCTCCTTGCCCTCGGTGCACTCGGGCTAGTTTGCAAACCAACATCATTATCACTTGTCACAAATGGAAAGTAGAGATAAATATAATCCGAGCACCAAAGTATCATTCGATTCTAATTAGTTACCTGGGAACCGGAGGGTGGCTCTCTCTTTATCAAAATGCAAGATTAGCGAGTATTAGAGATTTTAAAGACTGTTAGCCCTGAGTGAGACTTCTTTCTTCCTGGGTTGGAGGTTGAAAGGGAATTGAATAAGAGATAGTGTTCTAGATGGGCAATGTCCTGTCCCTCTCCTGCCCTGTCAACCCAAAATAGTCCCCCGCACTCCACTTGCAGTGACCTTCTGTACCTGGCTGAGCCAGGGAGGAGTCAAGAAGGGAATTAGCAAAGGCTCTTTCTGAAAGTAGGAGAAGTGAATGCACTCGACCTGACTCCACATCCCGCCTGACAAGGGGGATATTTCTCAGTTCGATCGCTGAGCAGCACCCTGCTGGGGAAATCCAGGGAGCACCCAAGGAAGCTTCACCGGGATAATGCATTTTTAAAAATATTTTATTTATTTATTCACCAGAGACACATAGAGAGAGGCAGAGACACAGGCAGAGGGAGAAGCAGGCTTCATGCAGGGAGCCTGATGTGGGACTCGATCCCAGGACTTCAGGATCATGACCTGAGCCAATGGCAGACGCTCAACCACTGAGCCACCCAGGTGCCCCAGAAAATGCATTTTTGCTTCCAGTTCCCTGAAAGCTGGCTGGTGTACAAGATCCAACCCATGGGTTCCTCTATCTTTGTTCAGACATGGGTGGAAGCCAAAGCCTCCTCAATGGGGCCTGAGAAAGTTGGCACCTGAGACAGGGACAGGAACACAGACACTGGACCGATAGAATCTGAGTCCCTTTCCCGTTTCCTGCCTTTCCCACTGCCAGTCTTTGGGCAAGTTGCACAGCCCTTTTGAGCCTCCATTTTGTCATCTGTAATATAGTCATAAAACCCCACACACTTCATAGAGCTGCAGGGATGCGTTGACATGGTTCCACTTACATGGGAGATACCCAACAGAGTGCCTGGCCCTGAGAAGGCGATCAGTAACTTTCTAGTCCTTTCTCTGCCTGTGAAAACGAAGAGGGCACCACTCACCCAACAAGGATTGTTCCATCCCTGCGGCTGTAGGGACTCCCTGTGGATCTGTCTATCCATAGCTTCAGGAGAGGATTTGGGGATGGATAACGAACCCGGGCACTTTGGATCTGGGCCAGCTCTACAGAAAGGCGGACACCTGTTGGCTCAGCACCTCCCACCAACCTACCCCAAAGCCAAGGACAAAGCTGTACTTGAAATGCCCCCGAGGTTGAAGATTCCTGTCCAAGCGAGGTTCATGTACACAATGGCTCACTCTCCTGAAAAGCCATCACTTAATGAACAAGGACAGCCTTCAAGCAGCAGCATGCGCCGGACACTGTGCTAAGTGCCTCCTCTGACTCTTCTCCTTTACTCTCATCAAAAGCACTGAGATCATTCAAAGATGGGGAACGGACACAGCAAGGTCTAGCTTCTGGTCCAAGGTGTTGCAGGGAGCAGGGGCGGAGCAGGATTCCCAGCCTCGTGTGCGGGTCTCAGACTGTGCAGTAGCCACCCGCTGGTCTGCTTGAATAGAGTCTGTATGCTCACTGCTCTATCCGGATCAGAGCTGGCACCAGGAGGTGCTCAATAAACATTTGTAAAGCGGGTGATTAAACGATGGAAGCAATTGAGAAAGGAATGCATGCTTCTCCATGATGGCCAGCCCTGCCCACTTTCCCTCCCCGCTTGGCCAAGACTGGGGAGAGAGAATCTCTGTGTTCTGCTCTCTGCATGGCACCCGCCATCTGAACCTTAGAAACAGCCTTTTTGAACAGGAAAGATCAAACAAAAGACAAAACAAAAGTGAGAGAAGCAGAGAGACAGAAATGGAAACAGACAGGATGGAGCCGGGCTCCTCGGAGGGCACTCTTTGTGGGGCGGATGTGTGGATGTCCTCCGGCCTCGAGCCCCCTCCAGAGGGGAAGCACGCACTCAGTCCAGGAGCTTTCTGCCACCCACCAGGAGGCAAGGAGCCGTTGCCCAGAACGATGCCAAAGCTAAATGCAGAGATCATTTCAGGCTTGTGCATCTGGCTGCCAGCTATTCTGCTGGTCTCTGGTGGGAACCAGGACCCCAACAGGGAGAACCACAGTCTGGCTTCTGCACACTACATGTAGGGATCCTCTCCCTCTTCTGCAAGCATCACACAGGACATGTGATGTTGAGCAGTAGGACACGCTCCCTGGCAGCCACCTGTCACTCCTCCTCTGTCTCACCCACCCAGGAAAAAAAAAGAAATCAGAATGTAAATGTTTGACAGTATTACAAAGGTGACCTTACTATCATAACAGCAGCCAGCAGCATGTACTCTACACCTACCCCGTGCCAGCCTGGGCTAAGCACTGAACCCTGCTGCCTCATTTAATTGTCCCCGTGGCCCTGTGAGGAAAATGGTAACATCACCACTTGAATTATGAGAAAATTGGTCACCTCGGGGTGACCTTCCAAGGCCATACAGCTGGTAGGGGGCAGAGGCAGGATTTGAATTCATGTCTCCTGCCTCCAGCACTCAATATCCTAAGCAGGGTGCTGTGCAGAGGGGTCTTCTCTCGTAATGAGTATCAATCTCAAGACAGAGTCTAAGGCAAAAAACTCCAGTGCCCTTAAAATCCCCACTTGAGAATCTCCAATTGCCTGTAGCAAATAGTACTGTAGCTTATCTTCCCAAGTCCAACGCAGCAAGCCTTCCCCCAGGCGGCGCAGCAAAGGAAATGGGCAGCTTGCCTTTAGGGGCCGTGACTTAGGAAAAGATAGACACCTGTAACCACCAGCCTCGCATTCGCTTTGCATGCACGGTTGGATTTACATAAATACAACGGATGTGTGATTGGAACCACCCACCCTTGAATCTGTTCTCTATAAAAAAAAAATTATTTGCAGATGCCAACTCTGTTCTTACTCTTAGTGACAAATGGCCCATGCATCTCACCATGGCCTGGAGGAAGTCCACCCACCTGTGTCTACACTGAGGGCAAGGACAGTCCTGCGACCTTGGCTGAAAAGCCGATCGCCTTGCAAGGTCTGCAGGCTGGGTGTTGTTAAGTAGTAGAAGCTGTTGAAATGCAGAAAGGAATACTGCCCTGCCCTAAGTCACACAGCCTGCAAGTGGCTGACCTAGAACTTGAGTCCAGGTCCCCGACCTCCAGGTCAGTGACAGGGGGTTAGGCTCCCCTAACCTGGTACCCCCACATATCCCGCTTTAGATCTAGCTTGAGCCTACACATGGGCTGTATGTAGGTCAAATCAAAAGGAAACAGGGACAGGCTTCAGATGGCAACATGGGGCTGGGGAGACCTGCAGCAGAGCTGTCATAGCTCCCCATACCCCTGGGGCTTCCTGTGCCCCGTCCTGATGAGGCGTTTCCTCCTGATGGCACTTGCTCATACAAGGGGAGGCTGGAAGGGCCAAGGAATTAAAATCCTCAGCCCTCAACCAATGAGGGCAGGTGATGCCCTTTGGGTGGGATAGCTGGGGTACGTGTTCTATGCTGCCCCCCAGAGGTCTCTGGCGGGATAGAGCCCTGGTTGCCCACAGGGGTAGCTGGCTTGATAACACACCCTTCATGGCTGCCTCCCTTCCCCACTTCCCCTCCTCAAGAGCCTCCCAGTACTTCCTGGGATCACCTCCAATAGGCACCGTCTTGGCCTTGAACCCTCGCATCAGCAGCTCTACCCACGTCAGGTGCTAAGACTCAGAGAAGGCCTTAGAGGCTCATCACACTTAGCAAGATTTGGTTTGGTTTGGATTTCCCTTCAATTATTGAGGTCAAAGAAAGGTTCTCTGAAAGGGACCCAAGGCTTGACAGGCTATTTCTTTGTGTCTTTGTTCCTCTGAAGCCATTTGCATATCTGGGGTGAGTGAGGCCTGGCTCCAGCCAATGTGCCACCAAGGGCAAGGCTGAGTCAGAAACTCTCCACATGGCAGAGTGGTATGGAAGAGGGCAAAGCAGCTACACAGCTGGGGCTCAGTTCCCCAAAGGGGCTCCTTACAGTTGTCGTTCCATGGAATGTGCATCAGCGTCACCGGGAAAAAATGATCATATCATATCAAATTGGTCATTGCTTGGTGAAACAAGTTTCTTAACTGCAGGACTTCTCAGAGCCTTTAAAGTATATCTAATGACTCCCCAAGAAAGGGATGCTCTGTTTAGACTAAATCGGCCTCAGAATGCTTTCAGGAGCATCTTGTAGGTCTAACGTCCCATGAGACACTAGTTTAGGAAACACTGGTTTAGCAAGAAGAGCCCTCTAATGAACCAGGTGGCCCTAGACAAATTGTCTTACCAGAGTCACTTACCCAAGGTCACTCTGCTGGTAAGGGGCAGGCTGGGATTGAATTAGAGGCTGCACAAGGGAGCAAATGAGAGACAGAAAAAAGGAAGGAGCAAGGGAATGTAATGGGACCAGTTTCTGAGTAGCTCAAATCCACCTGCACAGGCAGGTTTTTCCTTTTATGTTCAGTCCAAAAAAAAAAAAAAAAAAAAGAGAGAGAGAGAGATAAAGAGGAAAAAAAAATAATACAACTGTTTTCCCCCGTGCTCCATGAGTTCAATTGCTATCAATGACTGCGGCCTCCTGCATTTATTAATAACCGAGTTATTTCTCCTTCCAACAACTTCCAACAATAGCCATGCTGTTGCTGAATTACTGAACATTATGTGACTTATTTATAACGCTGGTGCATCTGGGTCACATTTCCTCACACAGAGGTTTACAATTCGGATGCCTGAGAAGAAGGCCACCTGCAGGGAAGAGATGAGCCTAGAAGTCTATAGACGCTAGAAGGAAAAGCAGGAGTGCTCTGCAGACAGACTGCCTGGGTTCAAATCCCCCCTGTCCTGCCTAAAGCCCCCTGAGGAGGTCCTGTCACCTCCTAGAGCCTCCATTTCCTCTCCTATGAAATGGGAATCTACCCCCCAAGAAGTTCTTGGGAAGCCTCAGTAAGATTACTCTTGCAGGGCGCTTGGCACAGGGTCTGTTCAATAAATGTCAGCTCCCATAATTATGATCACGCTCTGAGATTTCTGCCCTCAAAGGGGACAAATGGGTCAGCGAGAGAAACCCCAGGACCCAACTTAATTCGGGTACCTGTGGCTTCCTGCCCAGGGGTGCCCAGCAAAGTTCTATTGTTGAGACCATGGAAAATGCAACCCTTACAGGCTGGAACTTGCAAGTCCTTCCTGCTTCTTAAGGCTCCTCCTGCATGTCATATGCTGCCTCCAGGCACCAGGCAGCCCTCCACACCTGGACATATTGTTCCACCTATCTGGCTTTGGAGAAAGCTGCCATCTGTCCCAGGACCTTTGCCTATCTGCCCAGTCAGTGGTCCCTGCAAGACCTGGCCAATAAGCCATCTACAACCCAACTGGTATCAGTCATAACTCAACTGGAATCACTGCTCACACCCTAATGGCTGGAAGACAATGCACAGACCACTCCCAATGCTCTCAGGAGTATGAGCAGATGTTTTGGAAAAAGAAGTCTCACCAGATAAATCACTCGGGGCAGCATCAGATTAAATCAAGGAAAATGGTTGCTTTCCCACAGGACTTCTCAGAACCTTGAGTATGCCAACAGGCATCAGGAATTTACAAGAGGAGAGAGGATGGAGAGGAGTGTCCTGAGCTAATATGATCAAGAGGCTGGAGGGAAAAAGCAGACATGGCATCTTTGGGGTGGTGGGAACTATGGAAAGAAGTAAACGCTGGACATCCCCAAAACAGATGCAGCCTGGCTGTGAGATCTTGAGCACGACGTATCCCTTCTCTGAGCATCAGTTTCCGTGTCTGTGAAATGGGTGGCTCCTCTCCCACAAGGTTGTTTGAAGGATGAAAGGAGACAGTGGGTGTGAAGCTGCCTGAGGATGTCCCCAGAGCCAGTGAGCTCAGCTAAGGAGCAGGGCCATCAGGGAGGGCTCAGGTGGAGGGCACGACTGTCACTCTGGGGAACTCTAGGAGCAAAGGCTCAGCTGCGAGGCCAGCAGCGGGTGCCTGAGCGACTTGCCCGAGGCCACACAGCTAGTGAGGCCACAAAGCAGCCCTGGCTGGCCCCCCCCCCTAAATGCTTCTTCTACAGTCAAGTGTCCCTCAGCAAGACAAGAAGAACGGGCCGCTCAGAAATCACACTGTCCCCTTTGGAGCTGCTTCCTGGGGCCCAAGGAAAGCCCAACAACAGCCCTAGTGCTTCCTGAGGGCTCACCACGTGCCCGACCCTGTGCCGAGTGAGCACGTGATCTCATCAATGCACCAACCGTGCAAAAAGGCCTCATTAGGATTTGCATTTACCGAAGATGCCATGGACTACACGACATAATGTGGCATAAAGACAGGAGGGTAAGAACTCCTTGGTCCAAAATTGGGCTCCTCCCCTTCCCAAGTCCGCGACCTTAGACAACTTACTTTACCTCTCTGAGCCTCCACTGACTCATCCATAAAATGGGTATAACCTACCATGTAGGGATACAAAGATTTAATGGAATAACCACACGCAAATCATGCCTGGCAGAGTGGCTTCTCCGTAAACAGCAACCGCGAAGGAGTCCATCATCGTCTTCAGGGTTGTTATCAGCTGCGCTGTCTTCGAATGGCGAGTCCAGGCACACACAGAGGAGTCCTAGCTTTCGTCCCTCTGCCCCCAACAAAAAGTTAGTAGGGTCTCTGGCGATCAAGGCTTAAGGAGAGCCCAGAGAGCACCTGGCCCACCCCCATGAGGCAAGTCCTTCCCCTCTCTGAGCCTCAGATTTTTAATCTGTAAAATGAGGTAATAGCATTCACTCCGTGGAATTGCTGAGATGGCCAAAGCTCTTAGTGTAGTGCCTGGCTCATAGTAAGCACTAGATAAATATCAGCTGCTATCATCACTTGTGAGAAACAGAGGCTAAGAAGGGGGGAGACGCCTTGGCAGAGCCACCCAGCAAGTGAGTGGCTCGGCCTCTGTGGAACCTGGACCTCCAGGCGGGCCAGCCTTCCACTCAAGGCCCTCCCAAGGCGCGGGGCCTCCCGCAGGTGATGCCTTCTAGCAGCGGCCACTTCAGGGTTTTGCGGAGCTTTTTAAAAATATAATTGTTTACATCCCAGAGCAGCCATTTCAGCTTTAATGAATGAATTCAATATGCTCAGAAAATGTAGAATAAATCCTTGCCTGTGGCCCAGAATAGGCCCGGCTGCACCAGCTGCCGGGCGGGGAGCCAAGTCACCAGCTGGGGCCGGGCTGAGGATGCGGGGCCTTGGTCTACACAGAGGCAGGCGGTGGGTTGGGGCCCGGGAGGGGACCGGCCCGGGAGATGCTGGGTCCAAGAGCAGATCGGTGCCATCTCTAGGTGGCAGGGCCGTGCGGCAATCTGCTCTTAATCAGAGCCCTGTGTCGACCCAGCGTTGCCTGTTAGGTTGGTACTTGGAGGAGGGGAACACAGAGGCTCCAGACTTTGATCCGTGAGGCTCCTCCACCTGGAGCGCCCTCCTGACTTTCGTCTCAGTTTTGAAGATCCCCCTCAGGGGTCCCATCGGATGGTAGGACCCCTTGGCTGGGGCTGACCACTGTGAACTTCGAGTGTCTCCTGCCGACAGTGTTCTCTGGGCATCTCCCACGCACTTATCTGGGTCCATCTCCCTTGATCAGACTGAAATTTTGCCTTGAGAAGTGAGGGTGGTGTCCCAGGGCAGCCAGGGCATGGAGGAGAAGACAGGAAAGGAGGAGAAGAGAGGAAAGAGGGGGAAGAAGGGGAGGGAGGGAGGAGAGAAGGAAGAGCCGAGCAGAATGAACTCGGGAATGGCCCAGGAGCCTGGGGACTCAGATTCTAGTGCCATTGCACCCACAGCCTCACTGTGTGGCCCTGAGCAAGGCCCTTGCCCTCTCTGGTCCTCCGTGTCCACCCGATCTAAAGAGGGGCTGGGGCCTGGCATGATCTCAGCCCTTTCCAGGGGATGGCTCTCCGTCACCGCTGGGGGTTCCCAGAGCCAGGCAGGTGGGATGCCCTCCCTGGCCTCTGCCAGGGTGGGTCCAGGCTATGAGAGGCCAAGCTTGCCATCCAAGGCCCTCTGCAGAGGAAACCCATGCAGGCCCAGACAGCAGCTGTCTTGCTCCTCCCAACTAGGTGACTTGATGTCCCTTCGCCTAGAGCCTGAAGGAATGAACAGCCCTGGTTCCCAGCCAGCTGGGGCCCAGACGCCAACCTTAATCAGAGATGAGGTGCTCATACACTGAGCTCTGAACACCTCATTACAACTGTGCAGCTTGTGTCCTTAGGGACAGGAAGCAGCGGGCGCTGGGGGACAGACAGGGAAAGCCCCTGTCAGGGGAGGGGAGGGGGCAGGGTGCTGGAACTGGAGATGGGGGCCTGGCCTGGGCTGCCCTGAGCCCTGCAGTCTTCACCTACAGGAACAGAGGTGAGGGGAGCCTGGGTGGCTCAGTCGGTTAAGCATCTGCCTTCGGCTCAGGTCATGAGCCCGGGGCCCTGGGATCGAGCACCGTATTGAGCTCCTTGCTCAGCGGGGAGTCTGCTTCTCACTCTCTCTCTGCCTGCCGCTCCTGTTCTCCCTCTCACTGGCTCACTCTGTCTCTCCCTCAAATAAATAAATAAAATCTTTTTTTTTTAAAGGAAAGAAACAGAAATGAGCACAAACAAGCACAGAGAGAACTGGAATGGTGGATGGAGGGAGTGTCCCCAGAGTGGAGGCAGTAGGTCCATTTTGAAACGCCAAGGCTTCCTCTGCCCCAAACCTTCCTCTGCACAGCAGACAGAAGTTCCAGCTTTGGGCCACTTAGAGCTGTGTGACCCTGAGCTAGTGACTGTCACCTCTCAGAGCCTCGACTTCCCCACCTGCACATGGACATGAAAACAGAAGTATCTACACCACAGGCTCGTGGGGATTCAATGAGCCAACCTATGTAATGCCCCGGGGATGCGAATCAGGGCCATGTACGTCCAAATGTCAAGTGAGCACACCCTTCGATCCAGCAGTGACATGGTCTAGGAGACCCATGTCCACTTGCTCCTGTGCCCCAGCTCTGCACACAAGGATGTTCAGCATGGGGTTGTCCAGAACACCAAAATGCAGAAAGCAGTCTGAACGGCCTCCAGGAGAGCTGCTTCACATATGAAGCCTTCCCCCCAACCAAAGGACAGGTCCCTGCAGTCAACAAAGAGAATCAAGGACATCTCGATGACCCAGCGGGCACGCCTTGACTCCTCACAGGCACAGAAGCAGGCATCGTGATATACAAACAACGCTCGACCAAACAGCCAGCCTGTGTATTTGTTACGTGCGTGGACGTAGCGGTGGGTCAGTCTCCCGAGGTCAGCTGGCCCCACCACTGCGGGCCGTGCTGTGCTTGGAGAAAGCTCCCGGGACTGTGTATCCCTGCCCCAACCTCCCGTGAGTCTCCCATGACTTCGAATCGAAAAGTTTAAGAGAAAACAAAACAAAACAAAACAAACCTCAGCCTGTTAGGGTGACGAGCTGCCCCGTATGATGTCGTCACAGGGGAAGATGACATTATACATTTGCCAAAACCCACAGAAGGCACAACACCAAGAGTGAGCCCGAATGGAAACTCTGGACTTTAGTCAATAACGGCGTGTCTGTATTGGCTCATCGATTGTAATCAAAGTCACCCTTACACCTTGACCAATGCTCACCTCTGAGGGCAGAGGGATCTGGGGACGGAGGGAGAGGAGGGACCTTTCTTCTTCTATGTTGTCCTGCATGGTTTCTGTTTCTCATAGGAAGACAACTTTACGGTATTCTGCGTGCTGTCGTTTTAAAACCTAAGCAGTGATGCACCTCACAAAGTGCTCGGATATATGGCCATGGCTCTGGGTTGATGATCTCCCTTTTATGACTCCCAGCGGCCTTCTGCGTGGGGAACATCTGGCCACCTTCTCCAATCCCGGGATGGCCCTCCCGGCTGCTGGCAGTCAAGGCACCCAGCAGAAGGCGGGCGGGCTGGGCCTTTGTCATCACTGCTGTTGTCTCTCTTCCCTGCAGGCACCCTCCACCCGGGCTCCCCGAGTTATGATCCCATCCATTTTGGGACTGACATCTTTATTACAGCCCGCGGGGAGTTGCCAGTCGATGGGCAGCCTCCCTTCCTCACCCAATGACGAGGCCCCTCCTCGGGATATATATATGAGCCTCACAGTGTCATATATTAGGCAAAGGGGTCAGTGGCAAGTAGACTGGCACATTTAGTGGAAGAATAATAAATTAAACCTCCCATTGGCCTTCAGATGAAAAGGAAGGCAAAGCAATGGGGCCGTCCAAGCAGGCATCACTCATCCATGGTTATTTTGGATCCTGCACATTATTGTCGTTTTTGTGAAAGAATGAGGGACAGCAGGCAGAGTGACAGTCTCTGGCTTTCTAGGGAGAATGCATATCATCTTTTACAGAGACAGAACCACGGCAATCCTGAAAGAAGAGCCCGAGTCAGCCCTGCAAACTCCAGCTTTGCTAGGAAACCCCTCGCCCCAAAAGTGGACAGACTTCCTGTTAATAAGACCAGCAATAATAACCATGATGACGGAGTTTCACATATTCCAATGAAATGATGTGAGCCTCACAAGAACCCTGGCAGGTAAGCACTATTATTACTCCCATTGTACAGATGAGGACACTGAGTCTCCAAAGTCGAGGGAGTGGCCGGGATTGTGCAGGAGAGCAGGGATTGAACACGGATCAGTCATCCTGGTCCCAGAACCCAGGCCTTTAGCCTCAATTCTGAGCTCTCCAACTTTAATTCTGCTTAACGGGATAACCTTCCAGATGGAGGAACAGGGACTGGAGACCAGACAGAGACATGAATGGAAACTAGATGGTGTGGAGAAGGAGCTCTTAGGGGAGAGGTGGGCGTCTGGGCACCCAGCTTGCACACAAGAACTGGGCAGCTGGCTGGCCTGGCAGAGAAGGGCAGGGGCCCGGGAGGCAAGCAGACAATGACCCTAAGCCCTTGGGTCCACTACGTGATGCGTGTGACTTTGGCAATGTCACATGACCTCTCAGCCTCTGCATCCTCAGTTCAAAATGAGGATTCTTTCCCTATCTGTCAGGGGTGCTGGGAGGATTCAAAGGGAAAACGCAGATGAAAGGACCCCCAGGCCTGGGCTGAGGTGGAGAGCAGGGAACGGCAAGAAGGCTTCGTTCATGGAGATCATTCCTGGGAAGAGTGTTGTGTCTGATTCCACTCACACAGCCAGGGGGATCCGAGACACAGAAATAGTTTCTCTCTGCAGAGAGGGAACCAAGTTCATCCTTGATGTATGTACTCTTCTGTGGGAAGAGGGTGCGACAGCAAAGGATAGTGGCCGGGGCCAGGGGGAGCACTGGTAATAAAAGCAGGGAGCAGAAGTGTCTTCTTGCTACCCCTGCAGAGAACCGGGAAGCCTTGGCTGTGGAATTTTACAAGCTTCGTGGTATCCCAACTTCCAGCAACCAGGACTCACGCAGTGCCCAGCGCTGTGCCCCGTCCCTGACACACAGCATCTCAGTCCATCTGCATGGTGGACCTGTGAGGTCAGTGCTCTTTTCAGTCCCATTGTAGAGGCCAGAAAACTAAGCCTCAGAAAGCTAAAGTGACTTGCTCAAAGCCACTGTGGCAAAACATGGCCACACCCCTATCTCTCTATGTGTTCTAGAACCTTGTTGCTGCCCATCGCCAAGGGTGGAGTCTGGTTCCCCTGCCCTTTGAAGCTTATAACCCATAGAACACGACAGAAAGGATGCTGCATGATATCTGAGGCCAGCTCAGAAAAGCTTCCAGGTTGGAAACTCGCATCTGAAGCCCAAACAAGCCCATGCAGGGAGACCGGAGACCACACAGGAGAGGGAGATGCCCGGCTGGTGCCAGCCTCCTCCAGCCCCTGCTCTGTCAGTGCCAGCCCCCGCAAGACTGCAACCAAAGGACACACCTCAAGCCAGAGAACCGCCAGCTGAGCCCTTCCAAACTGCAGACCAACTGAAGCCTCGGGAGGTAATGAAATTATTATGTGTAAGCTGTGGGAGCTTGGGGCTCATTTGTCACACAGCATGGTACCACGGCCAGCCCCAAAGCTAACAAGTGATGGAGTTCTCACTTTGAAGCACTTGCTGAACGCCTCATATGTGCCAGGTGTGATGCATCCAGTCTCTGACCATCGCAAATGCCCGTAGAAGGTAGGTGGATTTATTACCATTTTACAGACACGGAAGCTGAGTCCAGAGAGGGGAAATCACTCTGGACAAGTTAAATCACACGGCTGGAGGTGGGGAAGCCTGGATTCAGAGACCCCAGCTCTTCCCTTGTCCCTCTCTCTCCCCTTATCAAGTGAGCTCCAGAGAGCATCCATTTGCTGCCATATGAAACATGGGCCACTTTTTGCCAAAGGAAAGAGACACGAGGTTGGATGAATGGTTTCCTGATGGCTCCTGAGGGATGGCCCGGACCATGAGCCTTGGTTAACAGCAAACCAACCGTGATGTCAAATCACCCGGGGTTTTCTGCCTGCCAAGTGGAGCCAGCCCCAGAGCATCCTCCCGCTGCCTTCCCAAGGGACCAGTCTGGGATGGCAAGTCTGAGAGACAGAAGGGAGGTGAGGACACAGGCGCAGAGCCGGGGAGCTCCGTGGCCCCTTGGCCACAGTAAGAACACATTCCCTAAGACCCAGCTGAGGCTGACTTCACCAAGTCACTATGTAACAACCTCTTCAAACAGGTCACTTTATAATGAACCAGGCAAAGCCAGAAGCCACCTTGCCTGTCCATGGGAGGCGGCCCAGAGTCAGGACATTCTTAGCATCACAGGCTTGAGGGAGCCCCCAGACAAGCTCTAGGACATCCTCCCTCCCCCCTTCCCTCCTCCTCCCTCATCTGAGGCTCAGGCAGGTTCTATAACTTGGCCAAGATCACACCCCGCTGATAAATGGCCGAGCTGAAGTCTGGCAAAACTCGGTGTCCTTCGCCCAGCCCCTGCATCTCCTGGGGGATGGCAAGCCTCTGGCTTCAAGGCTGCCCAGGGCACAGCTGATGACGGGGCAGTCCACAGTCCCCCACCTCCACCCTAGGCAGCCAGCCTCCTGGGATAGAAGCCATCGTGCCACAGGGGCCAAAGGGATTGAGAAGGGGGTGGGAGAGAGTCAGGGTGGAAGAGCTCTGCAGGAGCTCAGGGGGCCTGAGAGGGCCTAAGGGAGCTTTAGGAAGAACAGGATATGACACCCCTTCCAAAGGAGGAGGCTCAGAGCAGCCCCCAGGAGTTAGGCTGAGACCGTGTATGATGTAGGTGCTGAAAGCTCAAAGCAGAGGCCATGAGCATGCTGGGACCTCGTGGTGATCTGAGGGCCTGGGGTCTGGCAACCTGGGACCACCCACATGTGCTCAGTGGCCCTTTCATGGGGTCGCCAGGTCTAGAGGCTGCTGCACTGGCTTGGCACCTGTGATCAATACACATTAGGTCTTCATCCCTGGTCCCTGGCACTCCTAAAACCCTTGGCATCTCTCAAGTGAGGAGGGTCTTTTCTACACTAATGAATGGCTGGGGTCTGGTGGCAGTGGGGAAAGGGTCCCCCAATAGCTTCAGGACAGGGGTTGGTTGCTGGGAAGACCAAGGCACAATGAAAAGTTTCAAACTTTGAGCCTCACTCCCTGACCTCTGAGGAGGGGAGAGGGCCTGGAAGCTGAGTAATCACCAGTGGCCAATGACTTCATCAATCAGGTCTCAATATTAAAACTTCCATAAAAGCCCCAAACTATAGCATTTGAAGAGCTTCTGGGTTGGTAAACACATTGAAGTGTTGGGGGTGGGGGTGAGTGTCATACCAGGGAGGGCAGGCCCCTCGCCCATGCCTGGCCCTACACATCTCCTCCACTTGCTCTTCCTATGTTGTATCCTCTATAACAAATGAATAATAGTAAGTAAAGTGCCTTCTTGGGTTCTGTGAGCTTTTCTGGCAAATCATCAAACCTGAGGCGGTGGTGGGAAGCCCCCCCACTTTATAGCTGCTTGGTCAGAAGCACATGTGTGGTCTGTGTCTGAAGTTGGGCAGTCCCATGGGGTTGAGCCCTTAATCTGTGGGGTCTGCACAGACTCCGGCTCTGAATTGAATTGAATTGAATTGAATTGAATTGAATTGAATTGAATTGAATTGAAATGGAGGAGACACCCAGTCAGTGTCTGGAGAATCAGAGAATTAGTTGGCCTAAGGAAAATTTCACACATTTGGTGTCAGAAGCAGTTCAGAGAGCCCTGCTGAGAAAGTGACCCCGCCAGCCATCCGGGAGCCTGAGCAGATGCTGCGGGCCACGGGGGCAAGAGAAGGAGGGATGTGGGGTTCCCAAGTTTGGACTCAGAGCTCGGGAGGACTTGGGTCCAAATCCCACCTCTGACTTTAGTTGTGTGCCCTGGGGATATGGACGAAGCTCTGGCCAGCCTCAGTTTCCCCATCTGTAAAATGGACATCATAATAGGCCTCTTCCGTCCCAGACTGTTCTAAAGGTGCAGTGACATCAGCACGTCTATAAGCCCTCAGCCCGGCACCCAGGAAATCAAGTCGGTTACCCCCCTGGAAATGACCCTCACAGCCTGTCGCGAAGGCGAGGACACTGGAGGTATGTTTGCAGGGAGACTGACCAGCTGAGCTTCCCAACCTCGCTCAGGAACGTACTAGCTGTGCAACGGCAGGTAAAACACATTCTTTCTGAATCTCTGTTCTTCCATCCATCAGAGGGTGATGCGTGACGGCAAACACTACTGAACCCGCACTTCAGGAGCCAAGTCCTGTGCTCCACACTTTTGGGCACTGACTCAGTTAATCCTCACAGTCAAGCCTGCAAGCCGGGGTCTGTTATTGGCTCCATTTTATAGAGCAGAAAACTGAGGCTCAGGGAACCCAAGCCAAAGCTCACACCCAGCAGGCTGACCCCCGGCTCCCACCCATGGCACTTCGTCCTCACATTACTGCATGAATCAAATCGGATCAAGAGGCACGATTGAGGCACAAGGGCTTTTGAAACCTCCAAACGCTAAACCAATACTGGTGGGGGCTGTTGTCGTTGTTATAACGGTTCAAGAACCCTGAGGCCAGTTACGAGGCCCAAAATCTTCCCCCAGGGACTGATACTGGTTTTTAAAAATAAGATCAGAGCTCTCAAAAGAAGTTAAGGAAGCTAGGCGCGCTGGGAAGAGTTCATCATTCTAGTGGGGGAGAAAAAAACTCTGATTAATGGAAATGATTCTTAATATATTTCAAAATGATCTGTTATGACACAAAGCAAAGACATTTATATATGACTTTGAAATTCTTAATAGCTGATTTTAGAGCAACCTATTATGAAATCTTCCAAAGCAGAATATATAGTAAGTAAATCATCGGGCAGGCCTCCCAGGCAGGCTGACAGCAGCTCCTCTTAAAATAATTTATAAGGTGGGGTAGGGGGAAGGCTGGGAGAAATTATTGCCATAATCATGTATTAATAAAATATTTATAAATGTGACTTTCCCAGATACCATTACAGGCAGCTACAGGTATGGGTCAAGTCCTCGAGCCCACATCAGAAAAGGGCATCCCACATGCTCCAGGGAGAGAAACTCCACCAACCAAACTCCTCTGGTGACAGGTCAGTGGATGGGGGGGTTCTATTAGCCTCTGTTTTGTGGCATTGGAGGTAGAGAGAGTTGAAGTTGACAGTGCAAACCGGAAGGCAGATCCCCCCGTATGCAGACCTTGCAGGGTGCCCGGTGGGGGCAATCCTGTGTCAGTTTAGTGCAGCCAGGATGCAACCAGCTGGGCCTCCTTGAGAGAGTCACCGATGCTGGGATCGGCAACAAAATCCTAAACCTTCCTTCTACGGAAGGGTTGCCTTGAGCTAGCCACTACTGATGGCCTATCTGCCATCCCTCACCCTGGCCATCCCATACCTGCCACCCCACAGGTCCCTGGTCTGGCATTGCAGGTACCTATCTGGACCTCACTGCTCTCTCTGGCTGCGGGCACATGCTCAGCTCAAAAGCCGGACAGGCTGGGAGTGCCGCTGTTCATGCCTCCCAGGAGCAACCTTCAACCAGGGAGAAGCAGAAGGTAGTGAATAAATATCCCGGCTCGCTCGTCTCCCAAGTAATACGACTTGGAGCCATGCTCCTCAGAGTCGCCCAGAGGTCCCCAGTGGAACTGGGCTCCAGGCGTCAGAGGTAATGCGCTCATTAAAGCACATGGTATCACCTGTCTTCCCTCCCCTGTCTCCTTCCCCTACTCGTGATCGCCTCCCAGAAAGGACACGAGCACCCAATCTTTGTCTCCAGGTCTGCTTTAGGGGACCCAGTGCAGTTCAGCTTTCTCTTCCATATTCCATTTGATCTTCCCATCAACCCCGTTCTCTGCATGTGGAAAGAGGAGACCACTTGAAGCTCAGACCAGTCTGGTATTCAGTCTTAGTTAATTGCATCAAGAGCCTCAGCTTTCCATTCTGTAAAGTGGGCTTGCTTCCTTCAACTCATCCCCAACCCACTGATGTCCCGACTCTGAACTTTCAGGACTTTCCTGCTCTGACCTCTGTAATCACACCCTCAACCCAATCAGCTCACAAAACTGGCTCATGGGGATCCCTGGGTAGCTCAGCGGTTTAGGGCCGGCCTTCAGCCCAGGGCGTGATCCTGGAGTCCCAGGATGGAGTCCCACATCAGTTTCCCTGCATGGAGCCTGCTTCTCTCACTGTCTGTGCCTCTGCCTCTCTTTCTCTGTGTTTCTCATGAATAAATAAATAAAATCTTAAAAAAAAAAAAAACAAACACAAAACTGGCTGGTGGTTCCAGCGAGGAAGTCTCAAGTCTCCTAATAAGATGATGAATTCACAAGAAGGGACCCTCGTATTTTTCCCTTTGCCAGGTCTGGACACAATGTAGGTGTTGGCCCATCTCAGGGATGGGGATGTGTTAGGGGCTGAATTATGTCCTCTCAAAGTCCATATGGTAAAGTATTAATGCACAAGACTTCAAATTGTGGCTGTATGTGTTGATCAAGGCTTTAAAGAGATAACTAAGGTAAAATGAGGTCCTAGGGGTGGGCCCGAATCCAACGTGATGGTGTCCTAACCAGAAGAAGAGATCAAGACACAGACACACACACACACACACACACACACACACACACACACACACGAGTGGAGGGCCAGCCATGTGAGGACGCAGCAGGAAGGCAAGCCTAGGACAGAGGCCTGGGGAGAAACCAACCCTTCAGGTATCTTGATCTTGAACTTGCAGCCTCCAGAACTGCCAGAAAATGAATAAAGAACCTCGAATCTGGCTCAACTGCAGAATTTCACATCTGACAAAACTGGGACCAGAGAGAAGGCTGGACTTGCTTAAGGTGACACATGAAGTTGGGGGCAGAGTCAGATTCCTAACATCCTCTCTCTGGCTTGACTGGGTCTAAGGGGGATGGAGGAGTTTTTTTCCAGAGCACAATCAAACAGTTAGGCACTTTGGACGCATAAGCCTCCCAGATGCTGTGACCTCCCGTGGGAGCGGTGCAGGATAGGGATGAGCCAGCTTTTTCTGTAAAAGGCTAGATAATAATAATTTGAGCCTTAGCAAGCCACAGAATCGCTGTCTCAACAACTCAACTCTGCCATTGTGGCAGGAATGTAGCCATAGCCATATAAATGAATGGGCATGACCATGTTCCAATACAACTTTAATTATGGACACTACAATTTGAATGCCATAGAATTTTCACACATGCCCAAATATTATAGATAGCTAGCTAGATAGCCACCTAATTGAAATATAAAGATTATTTTTAGCTTATTGCTATCCCAAATCAGACAGCAGACTGGATTTAGCCCATGAGCCATAGTTTGCTGATGCTTCCTGTGGACAAAGCCAGCTGCAGAGGTAGAGATTTTACCAGATGATGAGAGTTTTGCAGGAAAAGAAATGCAGCTCAGGTTGGAGATGGGGCCATGTTCTCACACCGTGGTGTGTATGACTCATGTTGGTCTTGGTGACAAGGAAGCTGAGAGAGACATTACGGTTCCACAGGCAAAACGCTGTGATGCCCCGGTAGCCAACGTGTTGAGCATGGCCCACGACTAATTAACGAAAGGCAAGTGGTCTTTGATTTTTTCACTTTTGCCAGGTCACGCATGTCTGTCCTTGGTTTGGACCAATGGTGGGAATCCCTACCTTACTTATTTCTGACTTACCATAACTTCTGGAAATTTCCCAAACCAAATCAGTGGGCATCGGCCAAACTGATATGCAGTTCACGTGTATGAGAATCCAAAAAGTGAGCCCCAAGGCCCAGGAATGTGGGGATGGCCAGAATGATGTGCCAACATATTCCAGAAGTCTGCTGCCCACAGACAAATGATAGAGAATGTCAGCCAGAGTTGGTACACAGCCCCAGAAGACAAGACCTCAATTTACATGTATTCATTGAACAAGTAAATCCCAACTCTTTGCCCTGGGCCCCAAGGAAGTCATTCCTTACTAGCAAGAGCTAGACAAGGACACAATCACAATACAAGGCACCACAATCTGCATGAAGGCAGGAATCACACTGCTCTTGATCCCCACTGTCTCCCTAGGACTTTTTACAGTGCCAAAAGAGATCAAAGAAATTGGCTGGGGAAGTTAGGAGCCTTGAATGCCAAGTCAAGGAATTTTACTTGACTTAGCAGGCAAGGGAGAGCCTCAAGAGGATTCTAAGCAGAGGAATGGCACAACAGAGCTATTTTCTTAGAAAAGAGCCCAAAGGTCACAATGAAGATGAACAGAGGGAGGAATGTAGACATGAGCAATGAGACTACTCAATTGTCCAAGTAAAAAAAGAAAAGAAGAAAAGAAAAGAAAACCCCACTGGCAAACAGGAAGAATAGAGAAACAAGGACAGAAATGCTGTCACAGAGATCATCTGCAGGGCAAGGTGAATAATGATCCACTAGGGAGGAGTGAGGGCAAGAGGGAAGACCAGAACCACTTGGGAAACCAAGCTGCAGTAGGGATGATCAGTGAGCAGAAAATTAAGGGCAGGGAGCAGACTCAGGACGAGAAGGATGGCTGGGTGAGCTTCAGCACATGAGGTGGGGAGCAGCTCCAAGATACCCAGATAGAAACACAGCGCCTTTATGGCTCGGACCCAGCTATCTCTCAAATGTTCTAGAGCTCCTGTGCTCAATGCAGCAGCCACTAGTTCCATATGGCTATTTAAATTTATGTGGATTACAGTGTAATGCAATTAAAAACTCAACCCCTCAGTCGCGCTAGCTGCATGTCAAGTGCCCAACAGGCACACGCAGCTCGACGCTGGTTCTGGACTGCACAGAGGGAGAACATCTCCATCATCACAGAAAGTTCCACCGGACGATGCCCGTCTACAAGGCTTCCTTGAAAAACCCAGCCCCATTTCCAGCTCAGTGCGCCTGGTCCGGCAGCTTCCCAGAGAACAGTCCCAGAGACCCAGAAGATGACAGATTGCTCCTGTCCCACCTCATGGAGCGAGGGGCCTTGTCAGGCACCTGCCAACGCAGACAGCTGGCAGCGCAGGTGAGCTCGGCGGGAAGGACGTACCTTTGCAGGCCCCCGCCGCGCCGAGGTGGTAGATGGCTGCCAACACCCGCCAAATGGCTCGCTGCTCGCCCTCCGAAATGCCCAGTGTCTCCATGGCGCCCCGGAGCTGGGCAAAGGCGGCTGCCGCCTTCTGCTTGTCTTCAGGCTGAGAGCAGAGGGAGAGAGGAGGAGGCCATGAGGGTGGAGGAAAGGCAAAGCTCCGATCAGGGCCCACCCTCGGGGGGAGGGGGGGACGCACGCTCGCTTTATTGCCACAGTAAATTACCCACAATTAGGCTGTGGCATGTTGACACCCAGGGCTCCAACTGCAGGGAAGTTATAAAGATCGTTTCTTTTTTTAAAAGATTTTATCTATTTATTCATGAGAGGCAGAGACACAGGCAGAGGGAAAAGCAGACTCCCCACAGGGAGCCCAATGTGGGACTCGATCCCAGGACCCGGGGGTCACTCCCTGAGCCAAAGGCAGATGCTCAACCGCTGAGCCACCCAGGCATCCCATAACTATCATTTCTATCTGACTTGGAATGTGCTGTGATTTTTATCTATCCTCATGTTCATGCAGGAGATTTTTTTTTTTTTTTAGGCGCTGCCTTGTCCTGGGCCCTGAGGACACAAAGCCAAGGGAAGCCCAGAACTTGACTTGGAGGGCCTCTCAAGGTAGCAGTGAAAGGAGACATAACCGGGGTCTAGGTATGAGTGGGGAACAGTGGGGTCTCAAAAGCAGGCAGGCACGAATGATTCCCACCCAAAAGTGTCAAAAGAGGTTTTCATAGAAGGGGAGACAAAACCGAGATTGAAGTTTGAAAAATGAATAGGCATCATTGACCAATTTAGTGCAATAAGTCCCGACAGGCAGAGAGAACAACATGACCGCAGGAGACCCAAGGAGACAACACGTGGCCCACAGAATGTGGGCACAGAAGCAGGTATTTTTGGAGGTGGTGCCGACAGAGAAGAGAGAAAGCCTGAGAAGCTGGCAGGTGCCAACTGTGAAGGCCTCACGCATGATGCTATGGTCATAGGCTTTCAAATTCCAACCATGACTGGCAAACACTGTCTACACTCCTGCACCAGTGGCAGACATCACGAATCGATCAGGAGCCCACAGCAAGCTAGTGAGTCCCGATTCTTTTCAGGACACCACCCCTTGCAGCCGACACCAACTGATCTGCCTCAGCAACTGAAGTGGAATCTGTTTGCCATCCCCAGTGCAAGTGATGGGAAACTGCCCAAGACTTTTAAAGCGGAAGGAAAGACAAAGTGACACGATCAGATGTTTATGGGTTGTAGGGTGTTGTTTTTTCTTTTTCAGATTTATGATCCCAATTATGTTTGATTGAATATTAAAATTAGTCTGAAACTCCTGCACGCACCATCTGGCCAAGGAGGCTCAGCCCAGAAACCTGCTGGGTTGAGAGGAAGTGAGCTGGGGACAAGAATTCTTTTGTCACTAATCCGCCAGCAGATAATGAGGAACTGATTTGCACTTGGCCCTCTTACAGAGCGTGGGCGATGAACTGTAGGCTGTTGAAGTTGGCAGGTCCTTGCGTTTTGCGGAACCCAATGCCCAGAGAGGGGATAACACTTGCCCAAGGTCACACAGTAAATTAGTATCAGAGAACTAGAATCAGGCTTCTCTGATTCCCGACCCAGGCCACTTGTCTCCTCCATCCAAGCCACTTCTAACTAGGAAAGAAACCTTGCAAGGATCGGCAACCAATTGGGACGACGTCAAAGCATACAGTGACATTGAGAGATGCGCTGTGAAAATATTTCAATTAATAGCAAAAGCATGTTCCACTGATCCATCATATTTCTGGGCCACCACAGGACCACAAAATCCCTAGCAACCAGGAGCTCAACCTAGCAACCACAGCTGCTCCACTGAAGCAAACGGAGGGAAGGAAGGCATCTTACCAACATGTTCTCGGTTATTTATGAGATTTCAAAGCAGCAGCGAAAGGACACCAAAAGGACAGTGGCAACACATTTATTATGGCTCCCACTGTCAGTTCTGAGCATTTGACTTTAAATTATAGGCGGACTCCATCATCTGCCACTTAGCTCATGTGAAGAGAAGGAGCAACTTTCCCTGAAGCTTAATCTGTTTGTCTTTCCCTCCCCTCGCAGCCCCCCCGCCCTGTGTCTGTTGCAACAGAAAATATAGAGAGACAAATGTATATGTTTCTGATCCGAACAATTAGGGTCAGGAAAATGCTTGCAGTTCCTTAAATTTCCAGGGAACCAAACACTCCTGCCTCTTGCTGGGTGCAAGCCACTGGCATCCCAATCGTGCACATGGAGATTGGTGAAATTAGTGGAATACATCAAGTCACAGCCCAAATGTCTACCCACGGAGAATGAATAAATGGGGAGCCGTGTAGCTGGGGCATGGAGTTGGAGTACGACACGGCATTGAACAAGAATGAGCCACTGGTGGGTCAACTGCATGCCTGCATCCCATAGACCCAGGGTGAGCCAGAGAGGCCACATACCAAAGACACTGCACCCAGGGACCCCCTTTTCTGCGAGGTTCAAGCATGGGCCAAGCTAACCCACAGCGAGACAAGTCAGGTTGATGACTTCGGGCCAGGGGCCGGGGGGACAAGTCTGATGGCCAAGAGACTTGAGGGAGCCTGTGTCAGAATGAGGAATGTTCCAGGTGTTGATCTGGGCTGTGGCTACAGGTGTGGTTAAGAACATAATCATCACTGAGTTGGAGGCTGAGAATGAGAGCACTTTATACGCTTTATGTCTCACCTCGATTTAAAAAAAAAAAAAAATTAACGGAAAAAAAGCCAACTCACACAATGCCCGGGGTTTATCTGAGGCAATCAAAGACTCAAGGTCAACCCAAGACTGCAGATAATTTAGTGAGAAAGAAAAAATCCAAAATGCTGTCTCCACATTAGACTGGCTGTGCTTAGAGCACCCAGGAGATTCCTACAGAGAGAGGCCAAGTTTGGATTTGGAGTCGGGCAGAGCTGGACGTCCCCAGCACGGTGACTCTGCACAGGTCTCTTGGCCTTGTGCTGGGACTCAGTTTCCACTTCTGTAGGATGGAAATCATCTCCTACCTTCCTCCAGAGCCGCTGTGAGGAATAAATGAGTCATATGTAAAGCACCTGGCATTGTGCCCGGCACACAGTGGTGCTGGATAAATGCTGATCTCCGTGCACCAGGGCGTCTGCTCCGGCCACGTCGTTACTCAGGCTGTTCCGCTTTCTGGGACACCTTTCCCTACTGCTGCCCACGGGCATGCCCGGCCCTCCATGGAAAGCAAAGCAGGCATGGCCCTGTCCTTGAGAGGCTCCCAGTCCAATGAGGGGGACAGATGTGCCAACAGAATGACAGCCAGAGTGAGTGCAGGGGTGGGAAGAGGGGGCTGGGAGACTCTGGGAAGGGTCAGAGGCTTCCTGGAAGTAGTGGCACATGAAGCAAACAGAACAAGCAAGGAGAAATGGGTGCTGAGGGTCGTGGGGGTGCAGGAAGAGTCTGTCTCCACACAGAAGGACGCGGGGCTGGGGAGCATGGTGCACTGGGTGCAGAGAACCCTGCGGATGGTGGTGCAGGGCTGTCGCAGAGCGGAGGGCAGTGGGGAGCCTCGGGTTGCAGCCGGGAGCTGCTCTCCGAAGGAGTCCATGGTGCTGGAGGACTCGCTGGTCGGTGGGAGACTGGCACGTGAGCATCCTCCTCCCTGAAGCCGGCTCTGGGAGGAAAATGCTGAACATTGACTTACTTCGCTTGCAAAGAACATCGGTGCCCACACAGGTGGGTGAAGCTCATAGAGAACGTGGGGAGGGCAGGAAGGTGTCAGCCCAGAGCCTGGACCTCCTCATGTCTGGGCAGCTCTCCCCATGCTCTCGATCTGACCAATTTGCATCCTACCTGGGCACTGAGAGTCTATTTAAGGACCGAGAAGGGCAAACATTAGCTGAGCACCTACTATACCACATGGGGCACTTTTACTCTATATGGTGGGTGTGAGTCTCTCCAACGGACAGAGGAGGAAACTGAGGCCAAAGCCACCCACCTGGGGAGGAGGCAAATCACTACTTGCCAGATACTCTACTGGGTCTCCAATCCTGGGAGCTGACCAAGGAGCTGGGTATGGCTCTACCCATTCCACAGGTGCAAACACTGAGGCCAAAAAAGACGCTTGGGTGGCTCAACAGTTGAGCAACTGCCTTTGGCTCAGGCGAGGTCCCATGGTCCTGGGATCGAGTTCCACATCGGGCTCCCTGCAGGGAGCCTGCTTCTCCCTCTGCGTATATCTCTACCTCTCTCTGTGTGTCGCTCATGAATAAATGAAATCTTAAAAAAAAAAAAAAAGAAAGAAAGAAAGAAAAAGCGACCCAAGAGGACCCAGTGGGCCAGACCCCAGGGCACATGGTCTTCAGCTGTGATACAGGATTGAAGTAACAGAGTGGAACGGACAATAGTGCCAAATTTAGGGTCAGGTCCAACCCTGCCCCTGCCACTGCCAAGCTGTGTGCTCTTAGGCAAGTAACTCTACCTCTCTGAGCCTGGTTACCGCTGCTGAAAAACAGATGTGATAATAATCCTTTTGCTCAAAGGATCATTCAGAGGATTAGGGAAGAGAAGGCTCTGGGCAGAGCCCCTGGCAAGAGTGCATGATCCCCCAACTTCCCGTTGGGAGACCATTCCTCCACAGTTGACAATTGGGTCATAAAAAATAAATGCGCCTCGGGCCAAAGCCTGGAAGGTAACAGCCAGAAGCAAACTGCTGGGAGGCAAAGATGATTATTATTATCACCGCTGCTGGGCACTTTAAAAAAAAAAATCAGGCTAGGTTGCAGAAAAATAAATTACAGAGAAGAAGAAAATAATATGAAAGCTTTGTGATTTCAAATGTGTCCTGGTGCCCTGGCAGATCTCAAATAAGTTCCATTTAAAAGCTGAAAGTGGCAGGCAGCAAGGGCGCAGTGCAGGGACAGGATGTGGGACTGCCAGTCAGCGAGCGGAGGCGGAGGCCACTGGGGGACCAGCACCGGCCCAATTTCCCGCCCCGGGCCCTGCTCCAGCCTCATCCTGTGCTCTGCAGCCACACTGCCCTGTTTGCTGCTCTCCCCCTTCCCCTTTGCATCAGGCGCCCAGCGGAGCAGGAATACTGGCCTCGCTGCACCTGTCTGACTTCACTCCATGCACCAGCAGACCAGCTCATGCTCACCTCCTCCGGGCAGCCTTCCTTGATACGCCTCCACCCCTCCCAGCCTGACCTCAGCCTACGCGCACCTCTGTTCAAGCACCTGTCATTCTGGCTTCGAATTATCTGCTAATATGGCCTCATGGAGGCCTCCACCTGCCTTCAAAGCCATGAGTCCTTTGTGACAGAGACCCAGCTGAGCTATCTCTGTGCCAGTGCCTGGGACACAATGAGATCAGTAAATGTCCACTGATGAGTGAATGTCAATGGGATGCCACTTAGTGTCCCTGAATCACAACCATTAATGCTGAGATAGTTTATCCACCCACTGTGCCAGGCCCACGGTGCTACCAAACCCCATGTTCACGGACCCCAGAGGCCAGGCTGGCTGAGGAAGGAGGGCCCCGAACTCTCAAATTCCCTTCTCTGGGCCCCTCTGTGATTCCCAGCAACCACCCCAGCTCCCAGGACACAGGCAATGGATCCAACGAGAGACATGAGATCCCCAAGGCCCCCAGGAAATGCCTTTAAATGCATAGTGGGATAAATTAAAGTGCAATTAATAAAGTTCTGTCTACCAGAACTAAAATCGCAGTGAAATTTAGAAAATTGAAAAGACACGATATTAGCCCAGTTATGGTGAGTGGGGCTGCTCGTTCGTTCATTTATTCACTCAACAAACATTTATTGAGCACTTGCTGTATGCTGGGCTCAGGGCAAGGCCTTGTAAAATATACAAGCAGTGAACAGGACACTGAGGTCCCCCATCTTCTTGGACCTTAGGATGGTGGGGAGACAGACAATTAGCAAGCAAACATGATGAGAGATTGTTATCAATGAGCTCATACACACACACACACACACACACACACACACACAAACATTAGCAGGAGGTCTCTCCCCAGAGGGCTGGGAAGCAGGGACAGTAACACTGAGCCGGATGCCCAGGATGGAAGCACAAAGATGTTTATCGTCTCATTATTAAGAACTACAAGATGGCTTTAGAACCTTTTCAGTAAATGGACAACAGCGGGGAACTCTTCGGGGAATCCTGACTCGCCTCTGAACGTCTAGTCATTAAGGATACTGTTTGTGAAAGTTTTGATGACATCCAGTTTGTTATGAACTATATAAAATATTCATAGAGGGATCCCTGGGTGGCGCAGCGGTTTGGCGCCTGCCTTTGGCCCAGGGCACGATCCTGGAGACCCGGGATCGAATCCCACGTCAGGCTCCCGGTGCATGGAGCCTGCTTCTCCCTCTGCCTGTGTCTCTGCCTCTCTCTCTCTCTGTGTGTGTGACTGTCATAAATAAATTTAAAAAATATATAAAAAAAATAAATAAATAAAATAAAAATAAAAAATAAAAAAAATAAAATATTCATAGAAAAAGTGCTGAGAGCAGATCTGTAAACACGTTACCAATGGATGTCTCAGGTTGGCCAAGTCATGGGTGTCTGTGTTTTGGTTTATGTGAGTGCATGTGATTTCATGTTGGTTTTGTCTCTATGCTTTTTTCTGATTTTTTTCACAGAAAGTGTGCATGGGGGCAGCCTGGGTGGCTCAGTGGTTTAGCGCTGCCTTCGGCCCAGGGCCTGATTCTGAAGACCTGGGATCGAGTCCCACGTTGGGCTCCTTGAATGGAGCCTGCTTCTCCCTCTGCCTGTGTCTCTGCCTCTCTCTGTGTGTCTCATGTCTCTCATGAATAAATAAATAAAATCTTAAAAAAAAGGAAGTGTGCATGGATTAATTTTGAAAAAATAAGTATTATATGTATATATATTTATTTAATCTCTACATCCAACGTGGGGCTCAAACTCACAACCCTGAGATCAAGAGCCACATGCTCCATCTACTGAACCTGGCCAGGGTGTCCCAAAAAGTAACTGTTATATTAAAAATATAAACTTGAGGAGAGAGATAAGGCCAATGAGACAGAAAACAAGGTGTGTACTGCCGAGAGGCCTGGACTGGGGGTCTCGTGGACCGCTGAGGCCTTGCCCCACCCAGCTGGTCCAGTGCTGCCATACAAGGTAATGGTGAGTAATAATAACAAATCATAATCATCATAATAAATGTTGAGCGTCCAAGCACTTGATGGACTTTATTTCACTTAACCTGGGCACAAGGGGGACTATGAACACCCAGTTTTACCATTGAGGAAACTGAGGCACAGGGAAATGAAGTCACCCAGCTTAGGGCCACCCATCCGGTACTGGAATCCTAACCTGGATTTGTCAAACTCCAGAACCGTTTTATTTATTTTATTTTATTTTATTTTATTTTATTTTATTTTATTTTATTTTTTTATTTTATTTATTTTATTTTATTTATTCATGAGAGACAGAGAGAGAGAGAGAGAGAGAGAGAGGGAAAGATACAGGCAGAGGGAGAAGCAGGCTCCCTGCGGAGAGCTGATGTGGGACTCGATCCCTGGACCCCGGGATCATGACCTGAGCTGAAGGAAGACACTCAACCACTGAGCCACCCAGGCGTCCCCAGAACTCGTTTCTTAACCACTGTCATCAGTGAATTTTCAGGGAACAATGAAAGCCTCGGTTACAGATGAAGTCAGAGGTGATCCAAGCCTGTGGGACTGGCTAGGAGGAGGAGGAAGACGGCTCAGCCAGGGATGAAGTGGGCAGTAGAACTGCCAGATGAAATGCAAGACCTATAGTTCAATTTGAATCTCTGATAAATGGTGGGTAATGTCGTCCTGTACGTATATTCCCCCTCAATATCTGGTGGTGCAGGAATGCTGGCCTCTTGACTCTCTGGCTCACCTCCTCCAGGCAGCCTTCTCTGATAGGACTCCAACACTCCAGGCCTGCCCATGCAATATTTAAGGCATCATTATACTAAAAAAATTATTCCGTATTTATCTGAATTTCAAGTGCAACTGGGCATCCCATGGGGGTGGTTTTTTGGTTTTGTTTTTTTGTTTTTTGTTTTTTAATTTTACTGAGTTATAATTGACAGATAAAAATTGCATATTTTAGGTGTACCGTGTGATGATGTGATATAAGTACACATTCTGAAATGACTGCCACGATGAAGTTAATGAATACATCCATCACTTCACATAGCTACTATTTTTTGTGTGTGGTGAGAACACTTAAGATCCACTCTCCTAGGAAATTTGAAGTATGCCATAAGCACCATTATGAACTAGAGTCACCACGCTGTACATTAGCTCCATTACAAGATGGAAGTCCTGGGCATCCTATATTTTTGCGTGCTCAATCTGGCAGCTTTGGGAGCTTGTACTTAGCAACTCCCATCCTTGGGGGTATTTCCTGACCACCCAATTCCCCCCTACTGAGACAGTACCGGGACCACCCAACCCCAGAAAACTAGCTTTGGCTGGGATCAAAGACCAGTGAGCTTTCAGACTTTATTTTTGTTCGTAGAACACTGAGAAAAGCTTCCCTGGATACCTGCCAGGTAGCAGAGAGAGAGAACAAAGGAACACCCCACCAGTTCCCGCAAATCAGCTGGCCTAAAGAAAACACCCCCCACAAACATACACAAAAAAGAAATCTACTTCAAAAGGCTGCCTGACACGGATTCCCACTGTGACCCATTCCTGTGTGCAGACTGTTAACAAAAAAGTCAGGCTGGAGAGAGCTCACAAGGACGGGGCTCGGGCTCTTCTCCTCAAAAACAGCCCTCTTGCGGACTCAGATGGATCCACTAGGCCAAAATTCCTGAACACAAACGGGAAACCCCAGTGCTGGGATAGCCTCTCATCCTGCGCTGTCACGGTCAAGGTCTGGGGTCCTAACGGTTCCCCATCTGTGGGGAGAAAGTGCATGGGAGAAAACCCCACTCTGGATGCCTGCCAGCGACACAGGGTGTCGGAAGAAGAGAGGGTTAGCCCCCAGAATTTAAAAAAGGAACAGCTGCACCATTTCTGCCTACTGCAGAAATGAGCCCCATGTCACCGGTTCTTAGAGAGGGCGGCCCCTGGGCCAAGAGCAGCAGCATCACCTGGGAACTGGTGAGGAATGCAGATCCCCAGGCCCTGCCCAGACCTGCTGGACACGTCCCTCTGGAGAGGCCCCAGCAGGTGTGTGTGCACGCGTAGACCGCTTCATTACAATGTCATCGACAAAAGATAAACTACTCATCTTTAAAAGGTATAATCTGGGCACCTGGGTGGCTCAGTGGCTGAGCGTCTGCCTTCAACTCAGGTCATGATCCCGGGGTCCTGGGATCGAGTCCTGCATCGGAGCCTGCTTCTCCCTCTGCCTGTGTCTCTGCCTCTCTCTGTGTGTTTCTCATGAATAAATAAAAAATTTTTTAAAAGGTATAATCTGATAAGCTATTGCTGCAATAAAGACAATGACCATACCCATCGCCACCCCAAAAGTTCCCTTTTATCATTCTTTCTCCCCCCGCCGCCCACCCCCACCCAGTGCCCAGGCAACCCCCATCCTGTCTTCTGTCACTGGCAGCCCGTCTGCAATTTGGAAAGTTTCACATACATGGGGTCATACAGTTATTCTCTCTTTCATCAGAGATTTTTATCAGCATGATGATTTCGAGAGCCATCATCTCCTTGGATATGCTAGTCGCTCCTTCATTTTTACAGCTGACTAGAATACTATCTTTATCGATACTCCACAGCCACTCACCTGTTATTAGACACGCAGGTAGTTAGTTGTTAGGTTTGGGCTATTGCAAGTAAAACTGCCAAGAACTGGGGACGCCTGGGTGGCTCAGTGGTTGAGCATCTGCCTTTGACTCAGGGTGTGATCCCGGGGTCCTGGGATCGAGTCCTGCATCAGGCTCCCCCTGTCTCTGCCTCTCTCTGTGTGTCTCTCATGAATAAATAAATAAAATCTTATTTTAAAGAAAACTTGCCAAGAACTGTCAGGTCACAACCTTTGTCTGGACATGCACTTTTATTTTCCTGTATAAATACCTAAGAGTAGACCAGTGTATCATACAGAAAGTGTAGGTTTCACTTTTTTAAGAGACCCGTTTTCACAAACAGCTGTACTGTTTTACATCCTTGCCAGTGGCGTGTGAGAGTTCCAGCTGCCCCAAATTCTCACCAGCACTTGGCATGATCAGTCTTTTAAAACCCAGACGTTCCAGTGATGGTGTAGTGATATCGTAGTGGTTTTAATTTGAATTTCTTTAAAGACTAACGATGTGGAGCGTATTTTCACGTGCGTATCAACCATCCGTGTGTCTTCCTTGGCAAAGTGTAGGTTGAAATCTTTTGCCCATCTCTTTGGTCAGGTTGTATTTATGTGTTTGGATAGTCATCCATAATATTCTGGATTCAAATACTTTATCAGATATGTGATTTGAGAATATTTTTTCCTGGTCTGTGGTGTGTATTTTCATATTAACAGTGCCTTTCAAAGAGGACTGTGTGTTTAGTGGCCCATCTAAGAAACCTTAGCCCAAAACAAAGCCAAGAGAAATCTTTCCCTCGTTTTTTTTTTTCTTTTTTAAGATTTTATTTATTTATCATTGAGAGACACAGAGAGTGAGAGAGAGAGGCAGAGACACAGGCAGAGGGAGAAGCAGGCTCCATGCAGGGAGCCCAATGCAGGAGGCCAAAGGCAGGTGCTAAACCGCTGAGCCACCCAGGGATCCCCCTCCCTCGTTTTCTTCTAGAAATATTATGGCTTTAAGGTTTACATTTGGGCCTATAATCCATTTTTATTCATTTCTGTGTATGGTGTGAGGTTGTGGATTGAAATACGTTTTTGACACAAGAATTCCCCATTATTCCAGCACTATTTGTTTCCCAAACTGTATCTTTGTTAAAAGGCTTTGGCATGGAAATGATCTATCCTCCCCAAAGTGGTGAACTTCTATTCATTCCTCAAACCCTGTCAAATGTCCCTGTAGCTAAGAAGCTCTTTAAACTATCCTCTGGTGCCCACGGCATTTTGGGCAACGTCTGGCACATTTGTATCTCACATGACTGCATCAGTGCCCATATCCGTCTCTCCTGAGAGAGTAAAAATTTGTGAATGGAGACCATAATCCCAGCACTTAGCACAGACTTGGCATAGGAGCTGGTGGTATATGCATTGGGTGGTGGGTGACTCAGAAACCAATTGTTAAAATATAAACCAATGAATTTTTTTTAAAGCAAACAAGTCAACACCTTGCTTTTTTAAACATCTCTACCATCTCTCAAGGTCCTACTCACAGACCACATCTTCCAGGAAGCCATCTCTGAGTGTACCTACCCATGGGAATCACCAATAATATTGACTAAGAGTACCTGATTGATGGATCTAGGCCAAGACCTGCGCTCAGCACTTTATGCCCATCATTTCATTTACCACTCACCCCAACCCAATGAGTCCGATACTACGACTCCCATTACTTGACCGGAGAGGATACAAATGTTCGGAGAGGTGAGGTCTGAGGTCATGTATCTAATAAGTGTCAGAGCCGGGGTTTGAGCCCAGAACCCACACGCTTACCTCTCCGAATACCACCTCCTGAATCCCTTGATGTGTACAAGTCCCACTTACCCTACAAGCCAGGCCCTGCAAAGGCAACCCTTGCGTCCCCCACATGACCAGTCCTTGCCAACCACTGGTTAAAAAGAAGAGTAACACAGGGAGCCCCTCCATCACGCTCCCATCCTGGCCACGGGGACACAGACACCCACACCCCTCCCCCCAGAAGGACCTCCTCCTCACCTTAGGCCATACACCCATGCCGAACGAGCTGCTGTCTGCCATCTGGTGAAGGTACAGCTCCGTCCTGGAAGCAGAGAAGGGACTGGAAGTCAGGGAGGGGCTGCCCACCTCAGTGGCTCGGCAGACCAAGTGTTCATCACGGCAGAGGGCTCCCAGGGCCTGCCCCAGGCCCTTGTCCCCTTTCTGGAACATTCCTCACTTGCAGCTCTTCCCCGGCCCTTCCTAAGTGCCAGGAGAACCCAGCATGAAGAATCACAAGCTACACCCAAGGGAGCAGGTTCTAACTCCAGGTCCTCTGCTAACCGGCTGTGTGAACTCGCTCCAGGGTAATCTCGGGGCAGTGGACCTGAATGAGTCCTTGCCACCTGCTAAGTTCAAAGATGCCAACCCTGTCACTCACCTGAGATCCAGGTCCAACCCCGCTAGCATCTGGGAGAAAACCTCGAAATTGCCTTCCCCTTCTGGCTGCCGGGCCACACGGCTCTTCTCCAAAAGCATCGTCTGCAAGGGGAGCGGACGGGACGTGGTGGGCCCTCGGGGTACACCTGCCGGCGGGCCTGCGGCCAGCTACCCAGAGGCCCCGTCGGGGTGCCCCTCTGCCCTGATGCACTTTGGGGGGGGGCAACAGCTCAGATCCGCACTCTGCCGGGACAGGTCCGTATGGAAAGTGCACCGTCCCCCATCCCACTGGCCCGGAGCCCGCCCAGGGCCTCGACTAGGACAACACTCTCCTGATGAAAGCGCCCAGAGGCAATGACAGCTGCACGGAGCCAGCGGCCAACACCCTCGACACCCTCGTGGTGAACAGAAGCTGACCAACCTGGACCAACCTGACCCGCGTGCTGACTATTGGTGGCACTGCAGGGCCAGGACAGAAAAGGGACTTCGGGGGCACCTATGAGTTTTCTTTGAGTCTGGATATCATCCCAGCTCAGTGTCCAAACTGCCCTGCTAATAACCTGGTCCTATTTTCTGCTCAAACATGCGTGAGGCGAGAAGGGGAGCGGCATGGTCATCGGGGTGCTGGGGGCCAGCAGGCCCTGTGCCGGGTACACGCGGCCGGCCGCGGAGGGCTGGCGAGCGGCTGTTTCACGTCAGCTTATGCTTGTAAGGATCCAGCGGATGAGAGGCTGGGCTATATGTTTACCCATGAATATTTCATCCCTGCAGCATCCAGAGGTGCAGACAGGCCGGCGATGCTCCGGGATGCTGAGCGAGCCAGGGAGGAGGTGGCCACGGCTGGGGGAGCCACCACAACTTAGCCACATCCCAGGGACCCAGGTGGAGACGTGGCCCTCCCTATGCCGGGGCTGGGGATACTGCAGGACCAAGGGCCCTCCTCTCCTGTCCACCAGAGCACGCACCTGGAGCTGAGCGGCCGTGACTCGTCCCGTGGCATTGAAGTCCAGCGACATCACCATGGCAAACCGGGTGGCACTGCAGCTATGGCTGGTGGACACAGAGCCAAAAGCCCGGAGGATGGTGAAGGTAGCTCGGATCTTCTCCACTGTTGGGGGCAGGAGGCAGGGCGTCACCCATGGCCCAGGAGCCACCGCCCTCACTTCTCACAAAACCACCTTCCTCACTGGCAGCTGCACCAGTCCAAGCCCATCTGGGCCCAAGCCCCAGCAGACTCCCCGCTGCCTCCCCAACTCACACTAACCCACACACATTCCACCACTGCCCTGGTTGTGTACTGCAAGCAGGAAGCAGAGGGAGCAGGATGGAGTCAGGAAGGAGACGTGCGCGGCCAGGATAGATACAGCCCGATGACAGGGGCCTCCTGGATCTGATCCAGAGGGGCAGGGCATTAACGTTCTCAGGCCTGCTTTGAGGTAGTTCACAGGGTAGCAGCAGCCTTGAAAAGCCCCGCTGGCTCTCCACAACTATTTACTGGGCACCTACTATGTGCTAGGCACTGTGCCGGGCACCTGGATACAGTCTATCCTGACTCCCACCCTCAAGCTCATGTGCTCACAGCAGAACTGTGAGCCAAGACTGGTGCCTCTCTCCGCTGCATTCCCAGCCCCTTCTATGGGTCCGGGGAAGAGTAGGTGATCAATAGAGCTTTGGAATAACGCCACTGACACAGCGGCACCCATAACAGTTAAGGGGATTTGATATGGCTCTGCCTTTGCTGGATCACTAATGTGCAAACCAACCTCCCTATGCCTCTGATTCCCCATCGGAAGATGGGGATAGTGATAGTACCCACGTCGGGGCACCGGGGTGGCTCAGCGGTTGAGCATCTGCCTTCAGCTCAGGGCGTGACCCTGGGGTCCCAGGATCAAGTCCCACATCGGGCTCCCTGCATGGAGCCTGCTTCTTCTGCCTGTGTCTCTGCCTCTGTGTTTGTGTGTGTGTGTGTGTGTGTGTGTGTGTCTCATGAATAAATAAATAAAATCTTTAAAAAATAATAATAATGATAGTACCTACATCATGCGGTTGTCACAAGGACTAAAAGATTTTAATAATGTAAAGCCTTTAGTCCCTGCTCCAAAGGCGGTGTGGCTAGTATTAGAATTGTGATCACTAGAAAAGCAATGTTTCCGGGACTATGTAATTCTCAGTGGGGAGAATATTGCCCCCAAGAGGGCAAAAGCGGATTCTTGCCGGTAGGGAGAATGTTGCTTTCTTACGTATAAAGCACAGACATGCCTGCACTGCATGAAGAGAACGCAGTATATCTATGACAATAAGATTTCATGGTAGGGGGTGATTGGGGGAGAAAATGTCCAAAAAGCCTCCTTAGGGGTGCAGCAATGAGAGAAACATTGAGAGCACGGGCCCAGGGCCTGGAGCTCCGGAGCCAGGTGGCCTGGGTTCGACTCTCAGCTCCAGGATGTATTAGCTGTGTGGCCTCAGGCAAGCTAGTCAACCTCACTGAGTCCTAATGGTTTCATCTATGATATTTGAAGAATAACATCTGCCTCATAGAACTGCCTTTTTTTTTTTTTTAGAACTGCTTTAAATCATAAATAAGTTAATATGCTTGGAATACAACTGGCGCCTAAGTCCTCAGCAAACATTTATTATAGTTACTATTAATATTGTCATTATTATTATTAATTGGCACTCTTTCTTTAAAGCCTAGCTGAAACATCGCTTCCCCAAGGAAGCCCCCCACCCCCTCCTCTCCTCTGAGCTCCCTCTGCCTCTCTCCTAACCAGCTCTGCCACCACTTTGTGCAGAGCATTCAAGTTTGGCACATATGCGAAGTTCGGTTGCCCTTCTGGCTGTCAACTCCTCATGAGCATAGGCCCTGCCCTTCTGTCTTTACTTATTGGGTCCCCTGTACAGTTCAGCAGATTGTGCACTGCACAAGGACACCATTTCCAAGGGGCCCATCGTTTACATCACACAATCATAGGTCAGTATATTTGTTAGGATGATTCCCCAGCACGTGGCAGGCAAGTGTTTGGCTCTAGCAATGTCAGTGTATGATAATTTTCCTGTGGTTAGCTGTGAATGTCTTGAGGAAGGAACACCTTTTTCTAATTTGCACAAGGGTGTCCAATGGACAGGTGGCCCTGCCCAGAACCAAGCACAGGGTCTGCACATAGGTGATCCATGAATGCCAGCACACCTTCCCACTCTCCCCACCCTCTCCCACAACCCACCCCGGACACACATCACGTGGAGACCACAGTACCTGAGACCCTGCCATCCACACTGCCTGCCATTGCCACCAGGTGCTCCAGGACCTGCTCACAGCAGGTGGTCTTCCCAGCACCACTGCGGCCCAGAGCCACGATGCTCTGGTCTCTCCGCTGGCTCAGTAGCGCCCAGTATGCCCGCTTTGCTAGGGAGCCAAGGTGGGCTGGCAGGCCGTCCCGGCGGCCCCTGAGCACCTGCAGGAAGATGATCCTAGGCATTAATCTTCCCACCGCAGCCAGTGCCCAGGGAGCACCCCAAGACAGTGCCCTACCCCAGCCTCGAACGCTGACCCCTATGCCTGCCTGCCATCCTACCCCAGCCTGGTCAGAGGAGTCTGGAATTGGGATAGCCTAGACTAGACTAGACTCCAAAGTCTAGCCTTGGAGTTTAGTTCTGCCCCTGACTCACTGTGAGTCCTTTGGCAGCCTTTGAGCCTACTCTGAATCTGGGTCTCCTCTTTAGCTCCCAGGAGGCTTGTGTTGGCTCATTATTGGATAGTACTTGCCCGGAATGAGGCAGCTGGATGAAATGGCAAGATTGATTAGTGATGTCTGCCAGGAAAACAGAAGAGGCATGGGGTAGCTGATGGTACATGTGTCATGTATTTGCCATAACAGTTTTAGGTAATACCTGAGGTCCTCCACTCCATTCAGTCACCCACTCATCCATTCATTTACTTTTCATTCAATTAAAAAAAATTATTGAGTGTCTACTATGTAGCAGGCACTGTTCCAGGCACTGGGGGCAGAGCACTATGCAAAACGGATAAAGGAAATCCCTCCCAACCATGAGGAGATACTATTGTATACCTCTTAGAATGGCAAAAAAAAAAAAAAAAGTTTTTGTAACACTCACTACCAGATTCTGGTGAAGACACAGGGCAACTGGCATCTCCTACAATGCTGGTAAGAAGGCTCAAATGATACAGTCACTTGGGAAAAAGTGAGACAGACGCTCATCATACAGCCCAGCAATCCCACTGTTAAGGACCTACCCAAGAGCAATGACCCTTTATGTTCACCAAAGACCCTCCATGCCACTGGTTCTATTGGATATGTATTCAATATATTATATTCTGGCAATATATTCAAAATCACCAGAAACTAGAAACAGCCCCAAGTGCCTTTTAACTAGTGAATGAAGGTAAGCGACCATCCTGGTTGTAACAGCGGGAGTCCCCTGTCCCAGAACACCCTTCCCTCCTGGGGAAACCAGGACAACCGGTCACCCAGTGAGTAGACAAACTGGGCACGCACTCCATAGATGAACCAGTGGCCAGTCGCCGCAATCACGTGGGCCAATGCCAAATGCATGGTGGTAAGTGGAAGAAGCCAATTCAAAGGTGACCGGCTGCACGATTCCAATTATATGACTTTTCAGAAAAGGCCCAATGATAGGAACAAAAACAAAAAAATAAAACAAAGCCCAGATCAGTGCCTGCCAAAAGCAGGACATGGAAGTGGAAGGTGACGACAAAGGATCCAGGGAGCTTCTCAGGGGCCATGGAACTGGAACGATCCTGTAATTGATGGCTGAGTTGGTTACACAACTATACGCGTTGGTCAGAAAATTCTAGGCCCATAAGCTGGGAAGGGTGAATCGAACTGTATGTAAATTATACCTTAATAAATCTGACTTAAAACAGCCCTGCTTACGGAGCTCGCTTTCTGCTGGAAGAGGCAGATGATAAACAAAATAGGGAATTAAACTATATCTCACGGGAGACGTTTTAAAGCCTTGAGCCTGCATGAGATTGCCAGGGAGGTGGGCTTTACAGAGGAGGAGAGAAGAGGTGTGGGGACAGGGCACTGGGCCTTGGCGAGGTCAGGGAGACCAGCGGAGGAGGCTGAGGGGGAGGGCCAGCGGGACAGGGGGAGATCCAGGACAGGGGAGTCCTGGAGCTCACGCAGGGAGCGTCTGCAGGAGGGGGGCGGTGCTTGGCCTGGCCAAATGCAGCTGAGGGCCAAGTAAGGGGAAACCAGAGGTCGGCGCATTCGGAATTGTGTTTGGCAGCATGGAAACCACTGGTGACCTTGATGAAAGTCGGCTGAGCATGGCCTTTGGGATAGAGGCCGATGGGAGATGAAACAGTGAGTGGGAAGGCACCGAAATGGGCCGGGCAGCGGGCCTGGCTGGAGGAGGACATCCGAGAGCCTGGCATGACAAACAGGCGACCGCTGGGCCAGCCAAGACCCCATCTGCCCCCTCCAGTGCCGTTGCAGGGCCAGGGCTGCAAAGCACAGTGTGGTGGCATTTCCTGTCGCCTGGACCTTCGGCCTGGGGCTCAGGCCCATTCCCAGCTCTCTGCTGGCCTTTTCACCTTTTCTGCCCAAGACACCAAGGCACAATGATGAGTCCCTGTCCTGACACAGAACACAGGGCTCAGAAGGACCCCAAAGCTGACGAAGGTGGGACAAGCCCCTACCAGCACCCCCCTCCGTCCCTGCACTGGCTGGAGATGGCCTCTGGACACGCAGCAGGCAGAGAGTCCTGGGGTTCTGAGCCCCGGAGCCACCTCCCACTCTGGGAACGCCAAAGTTCAGGGGACAGGCTATCCCATCTGTCAGGCCCCTCGGGGAGGGGGTGCCGGAAGGGCAAAGAGAATCCTCCTAATCCAGGCCCCCGTGTACACATACAGGTGCAGGCATGCACACGTGCCTTACGTGCTTGCACATGGGTGTGCTCACAGGCACATGCACCCAACCACGTGGCTCGCAGCCACACAAAGGTGTCCCCATCTACACCACACACTCTCAGACCCATGCTCACACACCTACGTGCCCCCACACCCCCAGGCACACGCCCAGCTCCCAGCCACTGGGTGGGCCAGACTTCCAGTGAGAGAGGCCCTCAGCCCTGCCCAGGCCCCGACCAAACCCATCTCAGGGTGGCCCCAGGCCCAGGCTCACCGCGGGTCTGTGCTCCCACCTGGTGGCCATCTGAAGAACCAGACTTGACTCAGCCAAAGCGCAGAAGGTGGTTTCGGGTTTAGACTGGGGAAGCTGGACGCTTTGAGGAGGCCTCACCCTCATCCCAGGGTTACAGGGCCTGGGGCATCACCGAACTCAAATTCCCCCTTACAGGGCACCTTCCAACGCCTGCACGTTAGTCTGCCCGGGATCTGCAATGGAGGCCTCGGGCCAGAGTAGTCGGCGAGAATCTGGCTCAGCATTAGGGCCTGTCCTAAGTCTCCCAGGAGCTTATGAGGAGCAAGAGGAACCATCAGCTTCTTGGGAGGCTCAAGAGGCCTGGGCTGCACTCCCAGAAGCACGGCCCTCACAGCAAGGGAGGGGAGAGTGCACACAGCGGACAGCCAGGCTGGACGGGCCACGGGCTGGGGAGCACCTGACCGGGAGGGGTGGGGAAGAGAAGTCTTGGGGGGTCCAGCCCGTTCCCACCTACCCTCCACGCAGCAGCCGAGGGGAGCCTGTTCTGGCACAGGGCACACCATCTCACGCCTCTCTGAAGACCCCCAGAAGCTGGCATCACGCTCAGAGCAAGAGCCAGAAACATTAGGATCATAACAAAGAACTGGTGTGACCTCGTCCCCACGTGTCCCTGATGCTCAGCTGCTCTACTGGACCACGGTTGTCTTTGCTAGTGGGGGCCTGTCTTCCCCCGTCAAGAACGGAAGCCCCCCAAGGGCAGGCTTCTCTATCCTCCCTGCTCTCCCTCCCTCCTGTCTCAGTCAACAGCCTGTGGGACCAGCCAGGGGGCCCCGGCTGAGGGTGCGCGTGTGGCTGCAGGTCTCGCCACAGGGTGGCGCTGAGAGCTCGCCTTTGCTGTCACTGTCTTGACCAAAAAAAAAAAAAAAAAAAAAAGAAATCAAAAACCAAAAATCCCAGCCATTTCTATACTTTGCAGGAAAAGAGTAAGTACGAGCAGAGTGGAGACTTCTGGGTCCCCATGTCTGTGGGTGTCCGGGCCTGCCGAATGTGCAGCATGGGCTTCGGAGCCCAGAGAGGCTGGCGGTCCAGGCTTAGCTTGAGGACTGGCCCAGCAGATGTCATCCGTCACATGCAGCTAGTAAGGGTCCCTGTCTCTTCAGGTGTGCGTGAGCGTCCGTTGAGCTCTTCTGCTCAGGGGCTTGGAGCAGAGCCTGGCACAGGGCTGATACTCCTTCAATACTTGCTGGCATTGTTACCATCCCCAAGACCCTGCTGCTTCTAGCTGTGACTCCTCGTCCCCCTCTATGGAGGGGGGTCAGGTGGTCTGCGATGACCACTATGACCACAGTGACCATGATGCCCCGGATCTCGTATCTGGCAGGATGCTACTCACAGACGGGTTTGCAGGGGGCTTTGGCTGCCCTGCTCTCTCCTCTGAGATGCAGAGGGAACCCCCACACCCTGAGGACACCCCATGGGTGTCTGTCGAGGCACCTGTCCCCAGCCCTGTCCCTATGATCCCACTCACCTTGCCTGCAGAGTGTGCTGGGGGCCCTGGAGGCTGGAGGACGATCAGGTCTGGCCCCTTGAAGGTACAGGGCAGCTGTGCCCGGTAGCGATGCAAAAGCGTGTTCAGGACACTCGATTCGTTGACACTGACCAGGGAGGCCAGGTCCTCAGCCTGGTCCAGCTCAGGGGGGTTGGCCTGTGGAGCATCACACAAAGTGTCCTCTGGCCTCACACACACACACACACACACACACACACACACACACATGCACAGCCCTGGTGACCCCATCCCTGGAGAGCTGTTTGCCACACATCAGGACAGAAGACAAGGACTCTGGAGAGAGAGAAACAGGACCCTACAAGTGAAATAAGGGTACCCTGCTCCTTTGCCCTTCGTGCATCCTGAGGGCCACCTGTCTCCTCACGCTGGTCCTCCTTCCTGAACTCACTGCCCCGGGAGGACGATGCTCCTGAGAGACTTGGCAAGATTCAGAGAGCCTTCCGGGTCTCAAACACCACACGGACGGTGGTGTTCCAGAGTGAGGAAGTGCCCGTGGCTGTTGCCTCCTCTCCGGCTCTTGCCAGGAAGCTCTGCGTGTGTTCTGTGATTCTCGGAGGCCAAGGCCAGTGCCCAAACAGCCCCATTTCTCTGTCAGCCCATCATGCATTGATCCCTTGGAAGTAGGCCCAAACCCTTCCAGAAGCAAGTGATGATTGCAGCTTCTTGGGGCATCCATTCTAAAAGGCTTCCTACTATTCTTTCCAGCTTCAAAGAGTTTTCTGGGTCTATGGCTCTGGGGTTTGCGTCAAGCCTGAGCCCTCTCATGGGTCAGCCTCTTTGTTTTTTTTTTTGTTTGTTTGTTTGTTTGTTTGTTTTTTAATTTTTATTTATTTATGATAGTCACACAGAGAGAGAGGCAGAGACATAGGCAGAGGGAGAAGCAGGCTCCATGCACCGGGAGCCCAACGTGGGATTGGATCCCGGGTCTCCAGGATCGCACCCTGGGCCAAAGGCAGGCGCCAAACCGCTGCGCTGATCCACCCAAGAGGGATCCCATGGGTCAGCCTCTTTGTTAGGGACACGGGCCTACTGCAAACTCTGAACACCAGCTGGGGTAGAGCGCCCAGGGTGGGTAGAGGGTGGAGAAAGGGGAATGATGAATGAGGCCCACACAGACCTTCTGGAAGAAACACCTTCTTGATTAATAATAGTCTGTGAGAGATGGAAGAGGATCAGGACAGGACCCTTTTCCCCATCATTATACTCTAAATCTCAAAAAGATTTATGGTGTGCTACAAAAATTATGCAAAACATAATTGGGCTTATCAACCAAAAGAAAAGGTAATACCCAAAATAATAGGCCATTGAAACCTAAGCTATAGCTAACGACAAGCTGCAAATTTGGCTCTGAGTTCCCTGACAGCCAGGGTGAAAAGGGAAACTTGCTCCATAGCATGATTTGCAATGTTCATAAAACAAAAAGTGAACTCCCAGTTCTGACAAACAATGTCTGTTAATGTGTCCTCATAAAGAGAACACAGGGATAGAGCAGCAACCTGCCCCCTCAACAATATACCTCCCGCAGAGCAATGAGTTCCATGATGGTCTTCCTCACAACTCCCTCCGGGGCTTTGGGCCAAAGCAGACTTTGCAGTCAGGTGTAAGGAAATCTCTTGCAGGGGTGGGGGAAAGAGGTGTGGAGTAGGTGGGGAGGGAGACAGAGCGCTCACCCTGTGAACATGCTCCTCATCCACCTCGGTGATGGTTTTGTCAGCATCGATGCAAAGTCGTACCCTGCCTGCCGGCAGGTCAGCTGTTCCCTCATCTGGCTTCAGCACGGTTGCTGGTGACAGTCCAGAGAGAGAAAGAGGACAGGCTCTAAGCTGAGAAGCCAGACCAGGGAGCTTAAATAGGTGTCCTGGCTCAGGTCAGAAGGGGGCAGCACTGTCTCCCCTTGGGGCCTGCTCACATGGAGGCTTCCGAACTGTGACCCCAAGTCCTTTGAGGACAGCAGCTGGGTCTGCCCCACCTTGGGCTTGGTGCCAGGCACAGGGCAGGCACCCTGAGGGTTGGGAGCATACGGACTGCCACCTCCCCTTCCAGGCGTCCGTGGCAGACATCACTAATCAATCACTCTTCCCAGCCTTGTTCTGACTGGGACTCATAATTGCCTCTCGGTAGAGCGTGGTCACGACTACTTGACAACAGTGGGCTCGTGAGATGAAACCCCTTTGCCCATTTGCACCACACTTCATTTCCTGGAGGAACACAGTAGGGGCTGAACAATGCATGGGGCATCAATGAATTCATTAAATAATTAATTACCAAAGCTTAATTGCCTTTGGAAACAGTCCCCAGGAGACCAACTGCCGGGTGGGGCAAATGGCACTCAACGCTTCTCAATCCAGAGGCCACAGACCCCCACCCTGGACTCCTTGTCCCTCACCTTTCCCCCCACCAAACCGTGATCCAGCACCTGCGGCTAGTGGCAGAGGGGGCACAAGAAGAAAATACAGGAACCCTCCTCTACTTAGGGGTTAACACCCCTAATTACCAAGGGTAAATCCATCCTTCTGAACCAGCCAGACCTTCTCTGCCTCGTACCATCTGTCCTCGGGCGCCTGAGAGCAAAGATCACATAAATCAGAGCAAGAGGACACTTCCCCCGGCCGCCACCCCACCCCACCCCGAATCAGGAGCGAACCCAGGAGTCAGTGGGAGTTTCTTACAGTGGGATCTGGGACCACCCAAAGCAGAATTTCCCCCAAGGAAGAGCAAAGGGGGGGGGTGCTTATTTAAATGCAGATGCCTTGGCCCCACTCGTGGCCTTTTGAATGGGAGCTCCAAGGCGGGGCCCGGGAATCCGCATTTTGAGCAATCCGCCCTCCCCGCTCGGGACCGCAGCCCCTCACCTGGTCCGAATCTTCGCTCTGGGCTCCCCTGCTGCCCTCGGGCAGGCCTGGCCCCTCTTCACTCTCCCTGCGACTCCGAGGCCTTTCTGTGGGGCCATCCCGAGCAGGGGGTCTGGGTCCTTCCACCTCCATCTCCAGGGCCTCGGCCCCATCAGCTGCTCCCGAGCGGGGCTCCCCGGCCTTCCGCGCTGCGCTGTGTGGCCCGCCCTCCTTCTCAGCAGCCGCCGGCGTCTCCCCGCAGGCCCCCACCTCCTTGGGGGCTTTCCAGCCCTTCTCTGTCTTCCCTGCAGCTTCACCGGCCTCCCGGGACTCACCCTGGGGCTGTCCTTTTCCTACCTTGGCCCAGGGCTCACCTGACTTCCCAGGTGCACTGGGATGCTCGCCTGCTTTGCCCACCTCTCGGGGAGCGTCCCCCCCCTTCCCGGCCTTCTCCTGCTCCTTGCTCCCCTTCTCCACCTTGATCTGCGGTTCCTCTGACTTCTCTGCCTTACTTGGGAGGACACTTTCCTTGTCCTTCTTACTCTGGGGACCGTCCCACTTGCTCCTTCTGCCCAGGGGACCTCCCCACTTTCTCACCTGGATTTGGGCCCCAGCCCTTTTCCCTTCACCACCCACATCCTTGGAGAGATTCCCTTTTGCCATCTTGCTTGGGGGGTCCTCTGCCCCCTTCTCTGCTGTTTCCACTTGCTCTCCTTGGCCTGGCCCCTCTCTGCCCTGGAGCTCATCCCCTTTCAGCCCTTTGGTCTGAGGGGCCCCGTCCCCTTTCCCCCCTGCACCTTGTTTTGTTAGTAGCACCATGCCTGGGTCCCCAACACCCTCAGTCCGGGGCTTCTCGGCCTTTGTGGCTGTGTCCTTAGTGCTGGCCTGGGGGCCATGAGGAGTCCCTGGAGTCCCCCCCTTTTTTTCCCCTCCAGGGTCTGTGGCTGGGGGTGGGGTCTTGCAAGCAGGGGCATCACGGGGCTGGGTCCTCTGCTCCGGCTTGGCTGCATCTGGGTCTAGCTTGGCTACCATCAGCAACACGTCACCCCTCCTCACGCCTCTCTTGAAGGGCAGGGGTTTTCTGGCTGGTGTCCCAGTGGGGCCCGATTCCTGGGGCTTCTCGCCATTGATGCTGGTCATCAGCACGGAGTCTGTGGTGCCGGCCCCCTTGCTCTCCTTGCCCGGAATGTCTGAGTGCTGCGGAGAGCTTAACTGGTTGCCTTGGGAAATTTGCTGGTTTCCAGATTTGGTGCCACTGTCGGACTTGCTCTTGGGTTGGCTAGCAGAAATTTCTGGGGTCTAGGAGACAGGCCACAATCATACTTAGCTGCTTGCTGACCAGAGAGCTTTGCCATTTGCTCACCACTCCCTCCCTCCCTCCCTCCCTCCCTCCCTCCCTCCTTTGTTCACCCAGCCATTCATCCACCCAAAGACCTTCAAGCGCCCACAAGATCTAACAGGCACTGTGCTAGGCGGTGAGCCGAACCCCAACACCCTGGACCTTGGCCCAACACCTCAAGACCAACTTCAGAGCCCACAGACCCAAGTTCAACTCCTCACTTTGCCATTCGCTAACTGTGTGGCCTTAGGTATAATTACTTGCCCTCCCCAAGTCTGTTTCCTTATCAATAAAATGAGGATCATAAGGGCCTACCTCGCATGGTGAGCGTTAGGATTCATGATAATATAGGAAACTGAGCCCAGCACAGAGTAGGTCCTCCTGCCTTGCCTGGCCGGGACATCTGTGCTACAACACCCCCTGCCAGCTCCCCTCCCGGGCCTTGCTGCCTTGTGGTGTCATCTCTGCTCAGAGTTCTGTCCTCAAGCCCACCTGGCTGTGGCCTGAACTGCTCACAGGGCCCGCTGTGCCAAGGCCTCTAGAGGAAAAGACCCGGGCGGGGAGCGCAGGTCCACCCTGATGCCTGGCTTCACCGCCTGCCCTCGCCTGGGTACCGCCATCGGGCACTGTGCTGATGCTGGCCTCCCGCACAAACCTGGGCCCAGGAGTCTGGGGTCCTCACCCTCCGCTTGCACCCAAAGCAACAGCAGGATCATGTTGATTCCACCCTCATGGCCTCACACCTGTGTCTCTCTTTCCAAACCCGGCTCCACATTCACCTGGGCCATTGTCACAGTCTGATCTGCTGTTCCTTCAATTCGCTGCCAGCCATTTTAATCTAAATCAAAAGATTTTGGCAGCGGCCCATAGCCTATGGGAAAATTATTCAATACCATCCCTTGCCATTCAGAGCCCTTAAAAAGGAGCCACCACCCTCCATTCTGGTCCATGGTCCCTGCTTGTTCCCTTTGAGTCACGTGGGGGCATCTCCTACCACATCTGACCAGCCTCTGCTTCCATGCTTCATCCTCCGTTAGCTCCCTGCCTGCGATGCTCTCTCCCGTCCTCACTTACCCATGCTCTGCTCATCCTTCTAGACCCAGCTCCAATGCCACCCCCTCCACAAATCCCCGCCTGCAAACCTCAGTCAGAACCTGTCTCGGGCACCCCCGAGGCCCCAGGGCACCGTGCTGGTACACGGTCTGTGGCGATGATCGTAGTCTGCAGCCCATTCTAGCTCCGATGTGTATCTCTGTTCCGTTTCAGGTGGCGGATGCCTCAAGGACACGGCCTCTATCTATAGCTTTGTAATGATGATGATGATGACAGTACTAACAGCCATCACGTGTAGATCCCTCTTACCAAGGGCCCAACGTCACCGTCATATCCTACTCAACCCTCCTAGGAACCCAGGGAGGTAGGTTCTGAACTGCCCCCTGTTCTACAGATAAAGAAGCCAACACAAGGATATCAGGTGGCCCAAGAGACAAAGTCAAAATGTAAAGTCATGCAGGCCCCCATGAGTCTAAAGTCCACGTCCTTACTGGATGCATATTACCAGCCTTCCTTATCCCTAGGACTCACTAGAACCTCCAGGGAGCTTTACAAAAATACTGATGCTTTGGCCCCAATCCCAAAGAATCAGATGGAGTTGGTCTGGGTTGTGGCCCCCGGTGATTCCAGCGTGTAGCCAGGGCTGAGAACCCCCACTCCAGGGCCCTAGTGGCTCCGTCTGACCAGAGGCCAGGGAGGACATAGCCTTGGAAAGGGGATTGGCCTCACTTGTCAAACATCACCGCTGTCTATACCATTTTGAAGAGTGAGTCAAGGCCGTATTTTTAACCAAACTGCCATAGTGGAGACAGTAACATGGCTCTGAGCCAAACAAGATAACCAATGCGACCCTACCTCTCTCCCACCCATGGGCTCTCGTCCTTTGGATTTTCATAGTCGCCAAAGCCCCCAATCCACTCTGCGGCCTTCTTGGTATACGGGAGGAGGTGCCTCTAGAATCATTGAGGCCAGGAGGCAACTCACACACACCCATTTTACAGATGAGCAAACTGAGGCCTGGACCACACAGAGGGGTGGGTCCTAGGACCCAGCTGTCCTGACATTCCATATGAGTCCCTTTCTGCCCCTGTCTCTCACTGACTGCCTGACCTTTGGAAAGCCAAGTCACCTCTCTGAGCCTCATTTTTACCTCCCTGCAAGATGGTGACAGCTTCCAATGGCTCGTTGCAAGGATTACATGAGGACCTTGTGCTGGGGTGTCAGCTGTGCGGGGGGAAGGAGAGAATCCAGTTATTTACCAATGGGGACAAGAAAATTAAATTGGTGAGAACTAGCCAGGGCTTGCTGCCTCAGAGAAACATGTCCCCAGGCTGCCCTGCTCCAGCCCCAGGACCATCTTGGCCCTTGGTCCAGACACCTGTTGTGGTCTGAGGCCTGTCCATCCTGCATCTTGGCTCTGAGTCGCTGCCTAGACTCTGGGGTGACAGTTTGTCCCCATCCTGTGCTCAGTTCTTAGCTTGTGCACCATGACGCCAGCACGGCCGGCAGCCTGTGGGACAACTTCCTGCTCAGGTCTCCGCATCAGCCACCTTGCTCCCCAGAGTGGCCCTTCCTGAGGCAGCTCCCCAGAGCCAAGAATGCACAAGCCCTTGCCCTGGCTCTGCCTCTATCTGGCCTCATGACCTTCAGCAAGTTGCTTGACCTCTCTAAACCTCAGTCTCCACCTCTAAGAAGTGGGTACGATTCCCATCTACCCTGTTGCTGCAGAAGAGCTCAAAGGAGCCAATGAACGGCAAAGGGAACCTTGTCTAGTAACAAACGGCACCCGCTCACACTGCATCATGACCTAACAACAGCTATGGAGGCTGACTGTGGCCCCCCACTTATGCCTGGCTCAGGCAGGGGTGGGGACAGAGCCCATCCTCCCTGTAATCCTCCCCCAGAAGACTTGGCAGGGACGTTTCAACAGTTGCTGCCATTCAGCTGCCGGAGAACTTCTCTGATACAGCGAAGCCATTGTAATTGGACAGGTGCAGGCACGTGGGGGACAGCACAGGCACACGGGGGATGGGACAGGCACGTGAGGGATGGGACAGGCAAACAACAGCTGGAGGGATGTGGGGGGGCGGAGTCAGGCTGGTCACTGGGCCCGAGCCAACTCCAGACCCCAAGGCCACTGGGTCACTCAGCCCAGTCACTGCAGTATTTGCTCCACCTCCAGGGTGCACTGCAGAGACTCCAGTAGAGGATAAATTTGCAAGTCCTTAAAGCTTGTCCAATGACTGCTTCGATTTAGTGGAATTCTTCAGAATAATTAAGGAATTTAGTGGACACCGACCAATCAGAAATGATGCCAGCTAGGTACTGAGGTCTCTACTCGTGCAAGCATTAACCCTTTAATTGTTGGCATGTGGCCATTCTGAGGGACTTGGGGGAGGGGCAGCTGGAGGGCAGGGGCCGGGGTCACCCCTGTTTGCCACCTGGCATAGAGAGGTCTCAGTATCATTACAACCAATACACCCATAACCAGTAACCGAACATAACCAGTAACTGAATAGCTTGGCCACATAAAGTAAGCTAGCTACACATTGTTAGCCAACACCTAGGTTTCTCTCTCTGCAAAAGTGGGGTTAAAATGATCCCTGCAATCGCTGGTCAGCTGATATCCTTCATGCATTCATTCAACAAACATTTGTCCAGCACTCACTCTGGACCAAGTTCACAAGAGGTGCTCCATATACAGAGTTGAAGGAGAGAGAACCACCGGCCCTAAGGAATGCCCCGTCCAAAAGTCGCACGATCAAATATTTAACTCTGCCGACCTCCATTAAGACAGACACAGAGGGCGCCATGGGAATCAGAGAAAGGAAGGCAATGGGGGAGCCTTCCAGAGATGTACTATTTGAGCCGGGTTCTGAGGGAGGAATAGGAGTTCGGTAGATCGACTGCAGAAAAGGACATTCCTCAGAGAGCAGGAGCGAAGGCGAGATGGCCACTGAATCTAGAGGCTCATAGGAGGGGACTGTCCTGTTGATTGGCACCTGGTCCCCTTCCTGCAGGGCCACTTACCTCTTGTTCTGGAGAGGCGAGCGCTGCCTCTTTCCTCAACCTTGCTTCTTTGGACTCTTTCTCGGTCTCCCGGACCAGCTGCTTAATGAAGCCCCCTGGGATGACAGAGAAAAGGGGAGGGGGCGAAGATGGTGGAGGGCTCTTGTCTTCCTCCCGAATCTGTTTTGCAGAAGCAAAGAAGCAGAAAGCTCAGTGAGTGAACCAGTGCAAGCAGGCAGACCTTGGAAAGGTTTGTGATGGAGCCTGGGAGGCGGCCCAGGGGGACATCCGTGACCAAGCACATGTATGAGAGGCCGTGGCAAAGCAGATGGGGTCGGCCGGGGCTCCGGGACGCCTTGAGACAGCGCATGGAGATGGAATGCATGAGCAGCAGAGGCCACCCTGTCTGTGTGATTTCTGCCTGGACCCAATTTCCTCATAATGCGAATCTGGCCCTTGGGTTCCCTTCCTGGGCGGGGAACAGACCATCTCTGGGAGGAGCTAGTACAGCAGGAGCTTTTCCATTTTCCAGAAGGGGATGGACCCCAGGGCACCATGCACATTCTCTGCCTCCGCTTGCAATTAAAATAATAGATTGATCAGTTACTCACTGATGACACGCCAGGGACATGGGAAGGTAGGGAATGGCTCGCAGCCACGGTTTATATAAAAAAATCCAGCCCTGTGGCTACAGCCCACTCCACTGATGCAGAGCTGTGGCTTCTTGATGGTCCTTGAACCGGGACCCAGGCAGCCAGGGGCTCCCCAATACGGGATCCTAAAGTTGGGGGGCTAGATACTGCCATTTTACACCAGAAACATAGCCTAGACCCAAGCTGGCTGGAGTTGGCGTATAGCTAAGGCTCCTTTGTGGACCACAGGGTCCTCAGGGACTGAGGCAATGGTACCTGTTGTAGGTGACTGGGGTACATCTTTAAACAGCATCATTGTGGCCACCCATGGGGGCGGCGGGGTGGCAGAAATCTGTAGCACTTTTTATGGCAGAGCCACACAGCGGTTAAAATAAGCTACTTATCAAGGTCCTCCGCGTGTGGCTGGCAAAGACTTGATCTCAGCAGCCCAGCTGATAAAGGGGAAATCTGAAGGGGATAGGGACGTCTAGGAGACAAAGCAGAGGCCAAGGGTTAAGGCTGGTTGATGCAGCCCCCTGTCCGGGGCTCACTGACCCCACGCCTCTCCCTCTCGATGGGGCCCAAAAGCCACCTCATAAGACAGAGCTAGGCTTACGGCCCACTCAGCAGGTGTCACCCCTGCTTCCTGCAGCATTGCTCTCAGTGCTACACCCGGAGCAGTCTGGGAGGCAGCCAGAGAGAAGCTTCTCAACCGCCTCACCCCTCAGCCTCTAACTCATCAAATCCTACACGAGGGTGGGAGGTGAGGCAAAGGAGAGCTCAGGCATCAGAGACAGCCCTTCGTGGAATCTTGTGAAAAAATACAAATGGGAGAAGAATAACTGGGAAGAAGGGCCCGTTTCCAGTTCTCCATGGTGACAGAAGGCAGGGAGCACGGAAACCCGTCCCCAAGGCAGAAGTCTGGCAGCCACCAGCCCTGTCCCCGCCCCGCCGCCCACACAAAGCCGGTGTTCGTGGAGGCCGCCCCGGTGATCCAGACAGGACAGCTGGTCTACCCTCAGTCCCCCGCTGCCTACTGAGGAACAGGAAGAGAGCGGCCAGGCATGGGAGGAGTTCAAGGGGCTCATGAACTGGGTTGGAGAGGCCTCGGCTCACCAGGGCTGGCCGGAGGGAGTGGAGCGGGGCACTGGACACGTCACAGGGAGGTGCGGATGCCAGATGCCCCGCCTGAGGCGGGAGGGGACAGCCTGGCCACCCATGCTCTGGCTTGTCCTCCCGCTTGGCAGTCGGCCCTATGGCTGTCGCCTGAACCCTGAACGTTACTTTCCTTCTGCTCCCACAGGGCGAGGCGTGATGAGATGGCCATGCTGAGGCAGTGTCAGGGCTGAGATGGGATGACACGGAGCTCTCTGGCGGGCAGCACGAAATGTGGCTTTATGGACACACACACGGCACACGACACTGACGCATGGAGACACGGGCGCGGACAGGGGAGAGAAGAGAGATACAGGTTAGCTCTTAGACACAGCCCTCCTCCCACCCCCATCGCGCCACGAACCAAGGCCACGCCGCCGGGCACAGCCCGCTGGGAGGACGACTGTCAGCAAGGGGGCCGCTGCCCGCGGACTGGACAGCGCCCCCAAATCCTTTTCCCCTTGACCCACCCTTTGTCATTGAGACATAACCAATGTCAGAAAAGTATAGAAATATACAGCTCAGCGGCTCTCACCTAAAGATCATATCTATTTAAGCAGCATCCTGATGAAGAATAAGAAAATATTATTTTATTTATGGGCAGTTCAAGATGGGACAGATCTAATCTATGGTGATGAAGATCAGAGCAGCTGCTGGCTTTGGGCTGGAAAGGGGAACAAGGGAACTTCCTGGGGTGATGGAAACGTTCTCTGTCTTGATCTGGGAGAGGGCCCCACGGGAGCATCATATGTAAAGATTCACCCAGCTATCCAATTAATTCACTGGATGTCGATCGCATCTCAACTCAAAAATAAACAAAACAGGGGCGCCTGGGGGGGCTCAGTCGGTTAAATGTCCAGACTCTTGGTTTGGGCTCAGGTCATGATCTCATGGGTCATGAGCTCCAGCCCCTTGTCAGGCTCTACATTCAGCAGGGAGTCTGCTAGAGGTTCTCTCTCCGTCTCCACCCCACCCCCGCCCGTGCATGCATAGACACAGTCTCTCTCTCCCTCGAAAAACAAAATTTAAAAATAAACAAAACATTACAGCCTCCCTGACCTTCCCTCCCGCCCCTTCTTAAGTTACTATTCCCCAGAGGACAACCACCGTCCTGACTTGTAATACCATAGCATAGTGTGTTTTTCTCTTGTCCGGGACTAGTGGGTGCCACAATTTGACCACGTGCACTAGGAAAGGACGGGAAACCGAAACTATTAATTGGCCCGTGCTTTGGGGGAAATGCTTTAGCACACTTAGCATCATATTGAGAGTCTTGACAAACGCTCAGGACTTTTGACTTACCTAGTAAGGCCTCTTCTGGAAAACAAAGTTTGGGGAAGTAATCCTAAAGCGGAAAATCTTACTCCGCTGGGTCGCTTGGAGCCCCCAAACCAGAGACACAACCCCCGTGTGCAGTAACTGGAGAAGGTCAAATACATCGGAGCCCATCTGACTTTAAGGAACACAATGAATCCATCGAGAAGGGTATTTAGGAAGAATTTGGAAACAGCTCCACTGAGGTATCATTTCTAGGCCAGCCATAAAGCTCACCCACTTGTAAGCATACAGTGTGACGACCTTTGATGAGTTCACAGAGTTTTGCAACCATGACCACAACCCCATCACCCCAAGAAGACCCTCCAAGACCATCTGCAGTCACTAGCTGTTCCCTCCCTCAGCCCCCTGGGTAACCACTAAATCTGTCTGTTGCTATAGATGGCCTTTTCTGGACATTTGCTCTAAATGGAATCCTAGCATCTGTGGTCTTTTGTGTCTGGCTTCTTCCACTTTGCATACCGTCTTTGCGGTTCATCCACATTGTTGTGTGTAGGAGCACTTTGTCCCTCTCTGTTGCTAAGTGGCGCTCCATTGTGCGCACAGACCGCATCTCTGTTTATGGGGTCACCGTGAATAGCGCTGCCAGGAGCAGTCCCCTCAAGCTTTGTGTGCCATATGTTTCCACTTCTCTTAGGTAGATACCCCGGAGTGGCATGGCTAAACTATAGGGTAACGTCGCGCTGGACTTTCTCAGAAACTGCCAGGCTGGGATCCCTGGGTGGCTCAGCAGTTTAGCGCCTGCCTTTGCCCCAGTGCATGATCCTGGAGTCCTGGGATCGAGTCCCGCATCGGGCTCCCTGCATGGAGCCTGCTTCTCCCTCTCCCTGTGTTTCTGCCTCTCTGTCTCTGTATCACTCATGAATAAATAAATAAAATCTTAAAAAAAGAAAAAGAAAAAGAAACTGCGAGGCTGTTTTCCCAAGTGGCCACCCTGGTGGCCTGCAGTGCATGAGGCTGGTTCAGGGAGCCTGAAGCCTCTTACGGGGTCTGGTAAAGATCAGAAGGCAGAGAGTAACACTTACCTGCACTAAACCATCCCAAACGGGCAAAACCCAAAACCGGCCACAGAAAGTGAAGAGCGGAAGGATGCACACCAATATCTCGGTGGAAGCGGTCGTGAGTGAAGGAGTGGGTGTCCTCTCCTCCCTCCAACTTCTCTCACTTCTGGGCTGGGTCGGCCCCCGGAGCAGTGCCCCCACCCTGACCCCTCCCAGCCCCCTTCCTGGGCGAGGCCCCCTCTCGATCATCCCAGAGCTTCCAAAGGCCTGCTTGGCCTGTGAGTAGCCACTTTGAGCGACGACGTATCCATAAGAGGATGGCTTGCACAGAGGTCCAGGTGATCCTGCCCGCTGCACATCCTGGAAGCTGCAGAGGTGACCTGGTGGGGAGGGTCCCCAGGGCTGGGCTGGAACAAGCTCCCACCATCTCACCCGAGCCCACCGTGGCCACCTCTTTCCAACTCCACGTTCTGTGCCGTCACCTTATGAGCTTGAAATCGGCTATGGGAGCGTTTCCACCCCAGAAATTGGCAAATACATCAGATCAGGGCTTTTGCTCCAGGAGCTGCCCAGGAAATATGAATGGGCACATCCCCGGGGGAGACCCCCCACACTCCTGCGGGGCCTGGCCAGGAGGATATCTCAAGATCCAAAGATCCAAGAAGGGACATTCCGGCTCTGAGGAGGTCAGGAGCCCAGGGGGAGACCTTGGGAATACGTCCCAGTGCCAACAGCCAAGTCTTTGCCTTGAGAAAAAAATCCCCCTGCTGCATGGTCTCCCCACCTCGTGAGGTGCACAAGGGATGGGGAGGCAGGAGAGTGTACACAAGGTGAGATTCCCTAGAGGGAGGGTGGGGAGGGGGGGACCCGGGGGAGGCCCCCAAGTGACTCACAGCTAGAGTCTGCTCTGCTAGGGCCTGGGAGGTAGAGCCCAGGTTATGAATAGGCCTGACGTGAGGTGCCTGCCTGGCCGCCACCCTGGCCGCTCCCTTCCCATCCAGCCTCGGCCTGGCCAGCTCCGTGGCTGCTTCCCAAGGATCGGCCTCGGCCTCAAGGCTCCAGGGACCTCCTGGCTGTCAGCGTGGGCTGTCCTCGGCCGGGGCTGCTGGCCTGCCCAGAGGTTCCACAGCGCTGGGGAACGAGACGGAGCTGCGTGGGACCATCTCTCCCCGCGTCCTGTCCCTCGCAGGCACCAGGCCAGGCCCAGTGACCCGGGGCCTGGAGCCAATGCTACCGGGGAGGCTTTGTCAAGCCTTAATTTAAGTAGGTGCTCTTATCGCCACGTTCCCTTCCAGGCCCAAACCGACACCTGCCTCATCAGCTGCTGTTTTAAGCCCGTGAGGAGGCCTCAGATGCTCAGAATTCATGGTATAAAGTCTCCAGTGGCCCCTTAGGGGTGGGGGAGCCTGGGGAAAGGAAAGGTGATCCCCAAAGCCGGGGACAGCTTGACACAGTTTTTCATGAACACATGCTGGATCTGAGTAGCCCCACGGGGCCCTCAAAGCTTTCCCTCTTACCCCCCAAATGTCCAGTCCTGACACCGTGGGTCAGTCCTCCGATGATTCTCCCTGTCTCAAAGAACAAACTGCCAAGTCTTTATCGAGGCCCACATGGCCCTCCCAACCGTCTGCCCTAAATGCCTCCCCACCTTGCTCCTCCTCTTCAGTGACGCTGACCTCTTGGAGGCACCTTCTCCACAGCTTCCTACCTCAGGGCATTTGCACATTCTGTTCCCTCTGCTTCAGATGCTTTTCCTTCGGCGTGGCTCACACTGTCATCTCCTAAAAGACTTTGCTCAGAGTCATCTTGTCAGTGATCCTGCCTTCACTGTCTAAATTGGGGCATAGTCCCCAATTTAACCCTACCCTATCCTGGGACTGCCCTTCATCTTATCCTATTCTTTTCTCCCCATAACTTATTGCTATCTCACTCCTTGTCATACTATAGACTTTTTATTTGGTTTCTGACTCATCCTGCAGAACAAGGTTCTATGAGGGCCTGAATTTCCATCTGTTCTGTCCCCTTATGTAACCCCAGTGCCTAGAACAGTTCCCGGCACAAACTGAGTGCTCAAAAATGTTTGTTGAATGAATGAATTAGCGCAGGAATGGGTAATGATTAGGGTTGCAGCTGAGAAGGGATAGAGCAGGGCCTTGGCAGCAGGTCTCTGGTAGGGATTTCTGATGCCCCCTGTGCTATCTGCATCCACGGGGAGGGGCGGTGGTGGCGAAGGGGGCGGGCAGCATGTCATCATGGCCCAAGTTCATGTCTTGCCACTGCCACTGCCCTGTGGGACCCTAGGAAATTCTCTGAGTGTCATTTTCTCAGCCGTAAAATGAGAGGAGGACACCCACATACTGAGCGTGTTCTTGATCACCAGTAACTGCTCTTGATCATATTTCCATTTTTATTTGACTCCATGGATCAAAGCTGGCCTGGAGGACCCAGCCTAAGATGCAGCCCAAGATAATTCTCCAACATTTAGAGAGAGCCTCCCATGTGCCTAGTGTTGAGATAGGTCCTTACACCCAAATTTCACCCAGCTCCTCTTAAATTCCTCCTAGACCTAGCATTCATTTATCTTAAAAGTTATCATCACGTAGGGCCCCTGGATGGCTCAGTGGTTGAGCCTCTGCCTTAGGCTCAGGTCGTGATCTTGGGGTCCTGGAATCGAGTCCTGCAAGCAACAGGCTCCCTACGGGGAACCTGCTTCTCCCTCTGCCTGTGTCTCTGCCTCTCTCTCTGTGTGTCTCTCATGAATAAATAAATAAAATCTTAAAAAAAGAAAAAAATCATCACGTTCACACCCACAACAGCACCATGCGGTCGGCCTCACTCCCATAGAGCAGACAGTGACTCACGGAGGTTAAGACACTTGCCCAGGGCCACCCAGAAAAAAGGTCAAGCGGACACCTGCCCCCCAGTGTGTCCCACCCTTCGCACCCACCTTCTGCTCCCATCACTGGCAGCAATGAACAAGGGCCAGTCTGGGGCCACCAGCGCGGGGCCTGGAGGTGCCCCATGTCCTGGCCCCACGTTGCGGGACCCCAGGAAGTTGGCTCAGGCAGGTAGGTTCACAGGTAGCGCTGGGCGTGCTCTGCTATTTGGCTAGGATCTATTGGGTGCCAGTCACGGCGCTGCGTCTGTCGTCTGAGGATCAGGGGGCTTAGCCAGTTCGTGCAAGGTCACACAGGAAGGAATGGGGGTGACCCAGTTGCCTAACCTGCTCCTTCTGCTCGACCCTGTGACCTCTGCCCTTAGACCCCAAAAGGGAGGCAGCGGAAGCTAGACCACTGATGACGGTCCTGCGGAGATGTGGGCCCCGCTCTGTGCTGAGAACCTGAGCGATGGTGGGGTTTGCTCCCACCAGGCGCCCTATTCTAGGGTGGATGCTGTGAGCAACCCCGTGTCAGAGGGAGGGGAAGCCCCTCTTTCTCACCAGGCAGTGGCGGAGCTGCCTGCTGCACCCAGACAGTCTGACCTCAGAGGTCACGGCCACTAAAGCACATGGGTGTGCCACCTTCTCTGTCCCTATGTCTGTGCCACACAGCAGCTTTTCGGAAAAAAAAAAAAAAAAAAAAAAAACTACATTCCTGTCTCATACCCTCCAGCTCTTGCAAGCCTTTCTGGCCGCCTCCTCCAGGACACCTTGCTGAGGGTGCCAGCCCATGCCACCCTCCCAGCAACCACGGCCTCCCCCCTCGGCCACCCAATCCCCACCGGCCCCTGTCATCCTGCCCTTCACTCCGCTGGCCACACACCTTACGTCACTGCACGGTCCTTCCTCATTTCAACTTCCACTTAGAATCGGTGTTGCCTACAGTTCGGCGGCGAGTCTATTTGTCCCCGAGCTGGCTCGCAGGTGCCTGGAGGCAGGCAGAGGTGCCGGCCGCCCTGAGAGCCAGCGCCAGGCTAGGGTGCTCAGCATCCAGTGTGACGGTCACATCAGGGGTCACACATGCAGGGATCAGAAGACCCAGTGGCGGGGCGGGAGGCGGGAGGCGCAGGAAGGTGCCCCTGAACTGCGTATCTTCCATTTGCCCCTCAGGCACCTCCTCCAGCTCTTCCACCTTCAGCTTGCAGGTGGGTTCAAGCTCACGGGCATCACCCACTGGCAGAGATCAGAGGGCACCTGCACTCCCGGCTCCCGGCTCTCCCTGCTGGGCGGCCACGGGTTGGCTTGGCTGCTTCCCTCCCCCGAAGGTACCTTCTAGAAGCTCCCTCTGGCAGCAGAACACCCCCCCCCCCCCAGCCTCTTCAGTCCTGGAGGAGATAAGAGCTCCTGCTGTGGCTGGTCCCAGCATGCTGCGCTCAGGAGAGGTCAGCAGATTTTCCTGTAAAGGGCCAGTCAGGGCCTTCTCCCTCGCAAACCACTCCGCTCCGCCGTTGCGTTCCAGAAGCAGCCCTGGGTGAAATATGTACGTGAGGGCGCGTGGCTGTTTCACTGAGACTTTATTTTTTTAAAGCGCTGGCGAGGAGCTGGATTTGGTTCTGGCCAAACTGGGAAGGATGAGGTCAAGAATCCAACATCCATGCTGCATGCTCTCTGAGGACCTCCCTCGGGCTCTCCTTCCTCCTCGCTTCTTCCCAGGCAGCCAGGTCTGGGGCCATTTTCCAAACGGAAGGGCCCCAAGTCTACGCAGGCTGCTGGGGGAGGGAAGAGTAGAGGCTTGGTTCATCTTTCCAGGCTTGCAAATGCCCTGCTTCCTTCTTTAGCCTGCTCTGGCCTGCAGGGCGCTGACCACCAGGGTTGTGGCCCCCCACCCCGGGGTTCCCTGGCCCTCTGATCTTCTGCTGAGTTTGGCCGGTGGAAAGCTCTGGGATGAGACCTGCACACGGGAGGGCCTAGAGGTAGCGTGTTTCTCCCCCCGCCTGCCCTGCTTCCTCCATCTCGGGCCCTAGTTTTGGTGAAGGCTGTGTTTCTCCGTCTACAGCCATAAGCCCCTTGGAGCGGTCCCTCTCCGTGGACGGGCTGCAGGCTCCTCTGTAAACCTCCTCTGCCCTACATCAGGCCCAAGGCTAGTAGCCCACCACTGCTCGTTTCTGGGTGGTTCGGCATGCTTCGTTGCTTTCCTTAGCCCTGCACACACCCCTTGGAAGAGTCCCTTCATTAAAAAGTATCTTTAGGGGCACCTGGGTGGCTCAGTGGTTGAGTGTCTGCCTTTGGCTCAGGTTGTGATCCTGGGGTCCTGGGATCGAGTCCCACATCAGGCTCCACACAGGGAGCCTGTTTCTCCCTCTGCCTGTGTCTCTGCCTCTCTCTCTCTCTCTCTCTCTCAATCTCTGTCTCTGTCTCTCATGGATAAATAAATAAAATCTTTATTTAAAAAAAATTCTCTCCTAATTACCAGCTGGGTGTGCTGTCTCCAAGTAGGGCCTTGGCAGATACAGCCAGAGGGCAAGGAGGTTTCAACACACACGTCAGCTCTGTGAGATGCTTAGTGGCTGCCCGGAGTGTTACATGGGAAGGACTCTGAGCCTTTATCTGGGCTCAGGGGAAAGGAATGTTCTGATCGATTCTTAATGTCTGCCCTGGGCATGGAAGGAGGCCATTATATACCACTGCTATCTATTTGCCATCTGGAGGCATAATGGATAAAGTGACTCTCATGATTCATGCATGACCCAGCCGAGTTCCCCCGGACCTTGAGTTTGATGGCCAAAGAGCCACGTGGTAATGCAAAGAGACTTTGCCCAACACAGAGCCACCCTGCCCTCATCACAGCAAGGGAAACTCAACAGCTAGCAAGTAGCTGAGGATTCAGACCCCACTCGCAAAAACCCACATGATCCTAGAAGATGACCAGGAGGGGGTGGGGGAGGTGATGAATGAGAAAAAAGAGCAGGGAGGCTGGCAGTAGGAAGGAGAGACAGTGAAGAGGGAGGGAGGGAGGGAACAGCAGAGGAGGCATTGATGGAGATGATAAGGGGGGGCGGGGGGAGCGTGCAAGCCCCGTCCACCATCCACCGTCACAGAGCCTCAGAGGACCAGCCCCGCTCACAAGGAACCTCCTGGGTGAAAAATCACTGAGTCTTTTCTTGGTCATATCCTGAGATGGGGAGCTCACTACTAAGTAAGACATTTGGGATCTGCTCTCTTGTTGCTTTTCTTCTTTGGAATCAGAGCTACAAAGCACTCAGAGGCCAGAGAAGCCACCTTCTCTGATCCTGGCAGAGAACTAGAGTCCTCATCTCCCTGTTGCCTGGGGTCTGCCACTTTTTCTACCTTCCCACAGAGCTGCCTTGTCAGGACAGCCACATGCTGGCCTGAGTTCTGTTCTTAGGAGCGACAGATAAGGTTTTCCATGTGATATGTACAGGGTCAGCTCCCAATTTTCTAACCTGAAGCCTTCAACCATTTAAGTGAGAAATTTCTCACGGGGTGGGGGGCACCTGGGTGGCTCAGTGGTTGAGCCTTTGGCTCAGGGTGTGATCCCGGGGTCCTGGGATTGAGTCCCACATCAGGCTCCCTGCATGGGGCCTGCTTCTCCTTCTGCCTGTGTCTCTGCCTCTGTGTGCCTCTCATGAATAAATAAATCAAATATTAAAAAAAAAAAAAAAAGAAAAAAATTTCTCATGGCCCCTAGATCCTTTAGAACGCCAGCCACTGTTCCCTGGGAGCTTTCTAGATGGTTCTCTGCAACAGAGTGGACACTTCAGTTCACAAAGGCTGACCAGGGTGAACACAGTGGCCATCCCCTCCCTCAGGGGGCTGACCTCAGCTCTGGAAGTCTCACAGCTAAGCTCGGGCCCCACCTCCCTTCTGTGGAACCTCTTAGGGCTGCAGCCCCCCATCTGTCCAATGGGGGCGCCGGCCTTTCTTGTCCACTTCTCAGGATGGCGGGAATAACTGGATGCTCTGTATACCTTTGAGCTGTGACATTCACAGCAGCCCTCTCCTCTATAGTCCCCATTCAAGTTCCAGTCTTTTAAGGTTCCTGGACCAAATTCCAATGGGGGCAGAGGAGGTTCCCTACACAGCAGCAAGCTGTTCTCAGACACCAGCCAGGTGACCAAGAAATAACTCAGTTCAACTCAATTCTGACACTATCTACCTGGAGACAGCATTAGGTTCTGCAGGTAAAGGGCTCAGTCCCACGAGACCACTCTCCACTTTGGACACCAGTAGCAAACCCCAATTGTCACCTGTGCTTCTGACCAACTCTGGCTATAAATCAGAGGTGCCCGTGACCCCCCACTCCTCGGGTCTGATAAATTTGCTAGAATAGCTCAGAACTCAGAGAAACATTTCACTCCCCAGATCACCCATTTATTATGAAAGGATAGAAGTCAGGAACAGCCAGATGGAAGAGATGCACAGGGCAGGGTATGGGGAGAGGGGGCTCCCATGCCTGCTCCAGGGGCACCACTCTCCCCAAATTTCCAAAAACCTCACCAACCCAGAAGCTCAAAACATTATCCTTTTGTTTCGTTTTTTGTTTTTGTTTTAAGATCTTACTTATTGGAACGTCTGGGTGGCTCAGTGGTTGAGCATCTGCCTTCAGCCCAGGGCATGTTCCCCGGGTCATGAGATGGAGTCCCACATCGGGCTCCCCACAGAGAGCCTGCTTGTCCCTCTGCCTATGTCTCTGCCTTTCTCTCTGTGTCTCTCGTGAATAAACAAATCAAATATTTTTTTAAAAAAATAAGATTTTATTTATTTATTTGAGACACACACACACACACACACACACACACACATGAGGGCAGGGGGAGGGGCAGAGGGAGAAGCACACTCTCTACTGAGCAGGGACCCTGATGTGGGGCTCTATCCCAGGACCTGGGCATGACCTGAGCTGAAGGCAGACACATAACCAACTGAGCCACCCAGATGCCCCTATTCTTTTGGGGATTGATGAAATCATTGGCCATTGATGATTGAACTCATTCTCTCACCCCTCTCCTGTCTCAGTGTCAGAGGTGGGTCCAGCCCTCTAATCAATAATGGTTAGCTCCACTGGCAAGCAGCCCCCAACCTTTGATAGGGAGCTTTGGTAGTTTTCAAAAACCATGTCATTAGCATAACAAAAGACACGTTAGCACTCTCAACAGTTGGAATTCTAATGATTTGGGGAGCAGGGAGCCCTGAACTGAGGATGAAGACCAAATTATATAAAAAATATATTTTGGTCATCTCAATATTGCAGCCGGGTCAGTTAAAATCTGCAAAAGCTTTTGCACAGGAGTGGCTGAGAAGCTAGCCGCCCCCCTCCAGCGCCCCTACCCCTTGCCTCTATCCCCAAATCAAGCAGTGAGTGTTTCTTGGAGAAATGATTAGAGAAAAGTCTTGTCCCGTCCAGCACATCATCACTCTCCTCTCCATATCTTTGGTTGCCCCACTGACCTAGGCTGGCCACACACCCCTGCCAGCCACCCCACAGTCTGATGAGATGTTAGACCTCACAGGTGGGCCTCCTGGCCTCACGCAGGGATGGCCAATAGTGTTTCTCCCTCCTGGCAGCCCAGCGGATCTGCAGTTGGGAACTGCCTGGAGGGTTACATTGAAAAGGATCCCACACTAGTGGAAAAGCATGTGTGACTGACTAGTAATGCCTGCCGTGAGCACAAGAAGGGTTAGGGGTGGTGCCTCTGCCAAGTATTTGCCATTTGCAGCCTAGTGTTCTCCTGGTCACAGTGAAGCAGGAAGCTGGTCATCCTTCTGCTGGGGGGGCTCCGCTGACTGCTTTTAGGGTTTGAGTGCCGCACCAACCGGGTATCTTCCTACCCCTGCTGTGTTGCTATCTAGAGCTATGCTGCCGAATATAGCAGCCACTAGCACGTGTGGCTGGTTAAATTTAAATTATTTAAAATGAAGCTAAATGAAAACATCACCTTCTGGGTCACACCAGCCATCTTTCATATGCTCAGTAGGCACAACTGGCCAGCAGCTACCATACTGGATGGCACAGATACAGAACATTTCTATCATTGCAGAAGTTCTATTGGATCACATTGGGTTAGATCAGTGGTTTTCCGGAGGTGTGACTGCGCTTATCAATGGATTTTTGGTTGTCACTAGAGTGGGGGCAGCTGCTACTGGCATCTAGTGAGGAGAGGCCAAGGATGCTGCCAAAACATCCTACGAGGCACAGAACAGCCCTCCCACCCTGCACCACTCATGGCAAAGAATCATCCAGACCCAAATATCAATAGTGGGGTTGTTGAGACACCGTGATCTAAAAAATCCATATTGAGTGGAGAGAAGCAAGGGCAAACTAGTCTTGCTTCGAATAATAAATAGCAAAGAATAATAATAAGAAAAAAAAAACTGACCTGTTAGTGACAAAAGAAAAGAAATTCTTGGATCTATCACCACCTAGTAGCTCTGTGCCCTTGGGCAGCCACAACACTCTCTGATTCTCAATTTCCTTGTCTGTAGAACTGAAATACCCACCTCCCAAGGATTATCAATGGGTTCATCAAGGTCATGAGTGTGAATGGGCTCTGTAATCTGTCCAAACAGCATGGGGTAATTTCCTATCTGAGCTCCTGTTGTTTATTTTATTACATGAGAATAAAGATTCCGTCTCCAGCAGAAAAGCAGAGTCTCGGTTTCATTTCATTCTGCATGCCTTCAGCCTCTAAATGTCACTTCTGATCTGTAAAATGGGGCCAATCACTCATGCCCAAACTCACAGGAATATGCAGCGCCAATGAGACATTTAATCCCACTGAGCAACTGCCTCTCTCTCTCCCTCTCTCAACTCAACAGCTAATCCGGTTGCCCTCCATGAAATTGAAACTCAAACCCCAGCTGGTACCCACGAAACAGCTGAAAACGCATTTGGTCTTTTACGGGCTGGGAAAAATTCTCTTGGGACCTCGAAATTCCTGTTTCCCTGACCTATGCGTATTGGCCAGGTATTTGGGGAGCCCAACTTGCAGATTCCTGGGGACCTTTCGATCATTCTCCAAAACTGTAGTTCTTAAAAGGAATGAAGCATTAGAGAGAGGCTCGGTGCGAAGCAGAGCAGAAAAGGAAAATCACGGAGCTGGGTGAGTCATGTCCAGGAGGAGGTGATTCAGATGAAGCCGAGGGTGCCTCTGGATCCTTCAGACTGAATGGGGTGTGTGTGTGTGTGTCTGTGTGTGTGTGTGACAGAGAGACACACAAAGACATCTGTCTTGATAGTTATACAATACCTCCCCCTCCCCCTGCTGTGAGCTCTCATCCCAAAGACCTTGTTTGGTGACTAAGGATCATACTTGTTGCCTCTGTTGACACAAGACCTAAGATTTAGGTTTTTTAAAGATTTTATTTTATTTTTTTAAAAAAGATTTTATTTATTTATTCATAGAGACACAGAGAGAGAGAGAGGCAGAGACACAGGAAGAGGGAGAAACGGGCTCCATGCTGGGAGCCTGATGTGGGACTCGATCCTGGGTCTCCAGGATCACACCCCGGGCTGCAGACAGCACTAAACCACTGCACCACTGGGGCTACCCAAGATTTTATTTATTTATTCATGAGACGCAGAGAGAGGGAGAGACACAGGCAGAGGGAGAAGCAGGCTCCCTGCGGGGATCCTGATGTGGGACTCGATCCCAGGACCCCAGTATCATGACCTGAGTCGAAGGCAGATGCTCAACCACTGAGCCACCCAGGTGCCCCAGGACCTAAGATTTAACCCTTTCCTTTGAGGCTTGGAGAATGAGGACAGAGAAGGCTTTGAGGGTGTGGGTAAAAGGGACAACAGGGTTACTATTCCCAATATGAGGAGCCCTAGGCTGGTCCCCAATGCCAGCCGTGATGGCAGGGACTGTTCAAAGCCCACTGCTGGCACTGCAAAGCTGTGTGTTCTTGAGCAAGTTGTTTCCCGTCTCTGTGCCATAGACGGGGTTGGATCTGATAGGGCCCGGGGTCCCTCCACTTGTTTCAAACCCACTTGCTCCATTTTGCAAATAATTCAGTTTTACAGTCACGCGGTACAAGGGTACCATGAAAAGGCAGGGAGGATCCCTAAATGCATGTCACAAAGCCAATCTGAAAAAGCTGCATGCTCTGTGATTCCAAGTATACGGCATTCTGGAAAAAGCACGAGTATGGAGAGAGTAAAAAATCAGTGGTTGTCCGGGTTTGGGGATGTGAGGGATGCTCAGATGGAGCACAGAAGACAGTGAAGATGCTCTGCATTATATGGCAATGGCTCTGATGGATCCACGTCAGTATGCATTTGCCCCAACCCTTAGAATGTCCACCACCAAGGATGAGCCCTAATGTCAACCATGGACTCTGGGTGATGATGACGTGTCCCTGCAGCTTCATCCACTCCATCAGATGTCCTGCTCTGGTGCAGGATATGGATAGTGGGGCCAGGCTATAGATGGTGGGGACATAGGGTATGTGGGAAACCTCGGTTACCTTCCTCTCAATTTTGCTGTGAACCTGAAACAACTCTAAAAAATAAAGTTTATGGGGCGCCTGGGTGGCTCAGCAATTGAGCGTCTGCCTTCAGCCCAGGGCGTGATCCTGAAGTCCCGAGATGGAGTCCCACATCGGGCTCACCGCGTGAAGCCTGCTTCTCCCTCTGCCTGTGTCTCTCATGAATAAATAAATAAAATATTTTTTAAATAAATAAATAAAAATAAAAAATAAGGTTTGTTAATGAAAAAATCAATGGAAATTATTATGACATTGTATGCTAACTAGCTGGAGTTAAAATAAAAACTTAAAAAATATCAAGGATAGGCCATGTACCACAGCAACTAACTACCTGCTTACAATGGACCATTCCAGGGAGCCAGGGTGGCTCAGTTGGTCAAGTGTCCTGACTCTTGGTTTTAGCTCAGGTCATGATCTCAGGGCCATGAGATCAAGCCCCGTGATGGGCTCTGCGCTCAGTGTGGAGTCTGCTGAAGAGTCTCCCTCTCCCTCTGCCCCTCCCACTCATGCCCATTCTCTCATTCTCTAAAATAAATAAATAAATCTTAAAAAAAAAAAAAAAAAAAGGACCATTCAGACAGTTGTTTTTATCCACTAGGTGAGCCAGGCACTAAAGGGCTGTCTCATCGTGGCCTAGTAGAAACAGCTAGAGTTCCTGTTCTTTCAGCAGACCAGGAAGTCCCTTCGGCTTTGGGGCCTCCTGTTCTCATCTCGAAGTGCCACCAGAAGGGCTAAATCTTTTTCCCCCGGGTGACACTGGCTCTCAGATATTTTGCAAGAACCTGGCCTGAATAAAGCCCTGTGCCTATCCTCCCTGTTCATGCAACTAGACGCTGACTTTTTTTTTTTTAAGCTTTTATTTATTTATTCATAAGAGACACAGAGAGAGAGGCAGAGACACAGGCAGAGGGAGAAGCAGGCTCCCTGTGGGGCGCCCAATGCAGGACTCAATCCCAGGACCCTCGGATCACGCCCTGGGCTGAAGGCGGCGCTAAACCACTAAGCCACCCAGGTGCCCCTAGGCACTGACTTTTGACAAGGGGAGGGGACTTCCGAGCTGCCTCCTCTGTGGCTTTCTTAGCTCGCACCAGAAGGCAGGTCTCCAGCTTGGGTGGGCACCAGGACCGCCTGTGAGGTATAAAATCTGTGGCTTTCTGGGCTCCTGTCCCTAAGACTGTTCCGTAGGTCTCAGGCAAGCTGGGGCATCTGCATTTGAAAGGCAGGTGGGGCTCCCGGGTGGCTTAGTGGTTGAGCATCTCCCTTCAGCTCAGGTTGTGATGGAGGGGGGGGTGTCCTGGGATCGAGTCCCACACTGAGCTCCCGTGAGGAGCCTGCTTCTCCCTCTGCCTCTGTCTCTGTCTCTCTCTGTGTCTCTCATGAATAAATACATAAAATCTTTTTAAAAAAGAAAGAAGAAAGAAAGAAAAAAGAAAAAGAGAAAGAAAGAGAAAGAAAAAGAAAAAGAGAAAGAGAAAGAGAGAAAAAGAAAAAGAAAAAGAAAAAGAAAAAGAAAGAAAAAGAAAAAGAAAAAGAAAAAGAAAAAGAAAAAGAAAAAGAAAAAGAAAAAGAAAAAGAAAAAGAAAAAGAAAAAGAAAAAGAAAAAGAAAAAGAAAAAGAAAAAGAAAGACCCGCAGGTGAGGCCGATGCCCTGCACTTGGAGAAGTGTGCAGGCCCAGAGCCTGGGTCCTGGAAGACCGCTCGGGGAGAGCTGCACCCAACCCCCTCAGGTTTGGAAGGGGACACTGGAGCAGGGGAGGGACTTGTCTGAGGTCACAGAGTCAGTGGAGCCCGAGCTGGGCTACTCAAGGTGACCAGGCCTATGTGCAGGTGGCACCAAATATTTATTCATCGGCGACAGGCAGCCCCTCCGAAGTCAGGAGACCGAGCCAGTCTGCCCTTCCTCCTCCTCCTTCCCTCCCCAGCCCAGGCCTCCTGTTTCTGTTATGTTCCAGAACCCATCGTAGCCACCTCGACGCAGCCAGCTCACATCGGGGGGCTCACCTCCCCGAGCCCACACTGACCCATTACTCAGAGAGCACACAGCTCGGGCCAGAAGCAGAACAACAGTCCAAGAGACCATCCCCGTGTTGCACTCACAGCCCGAGCGGGCGCTCAGCCTCCGGGAGCCAGTGCCTCCAACAGGGCAGGTGGCTCCCCGGCCGGCCCCAAAGGGAAAGTAAGAGCCCGGTTTTCCAGGCCCTGGGGGATGGACGCCCGGGGCTCTGGTGGGTCAGGGGCTGGGAACCGGCTGCGCTTCCTCCCGCAGCCGCTTCTAGAAGCACGACCCAGAGGGCCCGCCCGAGCCACCGGCCTGTGCCGCAGCTGCTGTGGGCCTCGCACTAGCGCCCGGCCCCTCCCGGCCCCATCGCGGGGCCCCTGAAACGTCCCCATTCAAACAGACGCCCGGTGACCCGCGGCCACAGAAAACACCTCCTGGGGCCAGGGATCAAGTCAGCACCGCAGGAAACGCCAGCCTTTGTCCCGACGGCGTCCCCTCCCCCAGCGCACATGCTCCTTGCAGCACCAAGCCAGCACCCAGGCCGAGCCTGGGGGACCTGGGGGCGGACACGGGGACCCCCGGCAGGAATCGCTGGCAGTGCAGGGGAACCCTGACCCCCGAACACGTGTCGGCTAACATTCCAGCCGCAGGGTATCCTGACCCCCAGTGTATTTTTAAAAATGACCAGCCGACGGCTGGGGCCCGGCAGGCCAGGGGGACCCTTAGAAGAGTCCGCTCGCCCCAGCATTTTGCTCTAAGATCCTTCCACGAAAGACCCGTGCTTTGTGAGTGACCCGTTCGGGCGATCGGAGGCCGCGCAGCCGGAGAGACCCCGACACCCGCCGCCGCCCCAGCCCCCAAAAGCACATTCTGGAAAATTATGCCCAGTGGCTCGCAGGGTGCCCATCGTAAAACCTGGTCCCACGGTACCTTTCTCCGCACGAGGCCACGGGTCACGGGAACCACCCCGGCCCGAGAGATCTCCCCGGCTGGCAGCGCAGAGACCCCACCAAGCCCGGACGGCAGGGGCGAAGGAGAAATGTCAGGAACACCCCCACCCACATCCCCTTCCCTGCCTGCTCCTCCCCGTCCTCCCCACACCCTCCCTCTGCGCCAATGTGATGGCAGCAGCTGAGCCGACAAGTCATTTCTAAAATTAGCCGGTGAGCCCCAGGTCTGGCCAGGAGACGGCCGCCCGGGGTGGCCGTTGACCAGGCATCGGACGGCATGGACATATTTGGTGGCGCGGAGCAGGGGAGGGGACAGCACATTCTCCCCGTCATCCCTGCCCCCGGGCGGGCCGCACGCTCCCGCCTCTGCCTCACCCAGATAACCGGAGGCCGGGATCGGGGGAGGAGGGGAGCCCCGCTCTGCATTCCGCCTGGACGCTTGGAAAAAAATAGCTGGAGCCAGTTCTGGTGCCTCTCGGTAAACAATCAATGCACGAAAACACGCGTCACCCGCCAGACACCACCTGAGGGCTTTGCTGAGCTCATTTACTATTCCCGACAGCCCCGCACGAGGCAGGGGTTTCCCCACTCTCGCTTGACAGATGGGGAGACTGAGGCACGGAGAGGTCCGCCAACTTGCCCAAAGCGGTGGAAAGGCAGGATTCAAACCCAGGGAGCACAGTCTTAAATGCGGCATCAACAGGATGCTGTAAAGTAGAAAAAGTACAGTGTCCACTGCCCAGGGGGAGAAAAGTAAGGGCGCCCACAGGTTAAGCTCAAGTCCGCACAGCTAGCCGGGGGCTCCAATCCAGATCTTTCTTTCTTTCTTTTTTTAATCCAGATCTTCCTGATCCCAAAGCCCACGACCATTCCATTCAAACTCACATGCTGCTTCTCTTTCAAAACATTTTAACCAGTAGTCCATGCTGTTCTATCCCTGTGTCTGATGGGGCGATGTATTCTCAAGGTATGTACTTCCTTCTGGGTGGAAAGAGAAAGAAAGATGAAAAAGAAAGAAGAAGAAAGAAAGAAAGAAAGAAAGAAAGAAAGAAAGAAAGAAAGAAAGAAAGAAAGAAAGAAAGAAAGGAAGGAAGGAAGGAAGGAAGGAAGGAAGGAAGGAAGGAAGGAAGGAAGGAAGGAAGGGAGACCCAGCATTTTATAAAATTCATAAAGTTTATAAAATTCAGCATTTTATTTTAAAGATTTTATTTATTTTTTTAAAAGATTTTATTTATTCATGAAAGACACAGAGAGAGAGAGAGAGAGAGAGAGAGAGGCAGAGACACAGGCAGAGGGAGAAGCAGGCTCCATGCAGGGAGCCCGATGTGGGACTCAATCCCCGGTCTCCAGGATCACGCCCTGGGCTGCAGGCAGCGCTAAACCGCCGAGCCACCCGGGCTGCCCAAAATTCAGCATTTTATGGAAATTGTTTTCTTTGGACTATGAGACGTGAACCCACCCCCTGGGGCTAAAACTAGCTGGTGCTCTTCTGTCCTATTCAATCTTCCGTATCCTTTCATGGCCGTGAGTCCTACGTGCTGGGGTGGACCTGCAGAAATGACTCCAGGCCTGGCCGGGGGTCTCCGCCAGCCTCAATCTGCAGTGACCGTTAGGTTGACGTGAAGGGCACCGGGTCCCAAGGGCACCTGGCATGTCTGCTTCATTCCCCTGGTAACCGTGGTGCTCAAAGTATTGCTCTGCCCACGCTATGACCTAGGGCAGCCCTGGTAAGCAGTGTTTTGTCACCGGGCTGAGCATTTGCCTCCAGGTCTCCAGGCTTTGTTCCCCAGGTGGCAGGACAGGACAAGAAAGTGAAGGCACTCTTACCAAGGCCCCTGCAAAACTGGCCGCTTCTGGGCCTTCTGGAGTAGGGACAGTCCAAGCGGCTGTAGGTCCTCTGGGACCCAGACCAGGAACCGAGAGCCTGCCCTGGGGCTGTCAGTTGCCCCTCCCGAGACCAGCCTCGTCTGCAGCTGGTCAGTTCTGCATCCACAAAATGACCAAGGGGTGGATTGTGATATTTTATTTTTTAATGATTTTATTTCTGTGTGTGTGTGTGTGTGTGTGTGTGTGTATGCACTGGTGGGGGGGGTGGGCAGAGGCAGGGGGAGAAGCAGACTCCCCGCTGAGCAGGGAGCCCAACACAGGGCTCCATCCCAGGACCCTGAGATCGTGACCTGAGCCCAAGGCAGACACTTAACCAACCGAGCCACCCAGGTGCCCCTCGGTTGTGATATTTTATTGGGACGACTGACTTAAGCCTCCTGGTCATCCTTCTTTTTTGAGTAGGACCCTTGTTGGGGGCCCATCTCTTTTGTTGCTGGGAATCCCACATTCTATTCATCATCTCCATACAGCCTGAGAGTCGGGGGGCCCAGGCACCCCATCTCACTGCAGGCCAGGTGACTGCTTCTGCTTGGCTCCTGGTGGCCGAATGCCATCACCCAGGCCCTGGCCTCTCTTCTTTTGGGCTCCTATCATCCCTACTATTCTCAGAGAACCGTGTGTGTGTGTGTGTGTGTGTGTGTGTGTGCTGATAAACTGGAGAAAAGTCCTGTGCATCTGAGTGTTGTGGGGCAATCATGAGAATCCCCCCCACATGACTACCGTGGGGCCTGTGTTGTGTGTCACAGTCCCCAGGGGGTGAAGGGGAACTGACTCTGTGTCTGTGTCTCTTTAAGTGGCTGGTACACAGTAAGTGCTCCATAAATGTATATGGAATAAATAACCAAATGTATGGAAACTGGACCAGAGCAGGTGTCCCAGCACCCAGTCCCACATCCTGCATTCTCTCGACGTCTGTCTGTCCATCCATCTCTCACCAGTCTGTGGTCTCCAGCTCATCCCGGTCACCCAGGACCAGGCCAGGCACCGAGCAGATGCTCGTGGAATCTCTGGTGGACACAGTAGCTGGTGAACAGAAGACGACAGCCCGGAGTGTAGAGGTGGGAGGGATCTCCGTAGAGGGACCCCCGAAGCCCACCCCGTGCCCAGGGTCTGGAGGTGTCGTGTCTACAGAGTTCTGGGTGTCAGGAAGGGCACAGGCTTTGGAGCTGGGCCCCATCCTGATCTTGAAGAAGTGGCTTCACCTCGCTGGGCCTCCGGGTTCCTGTCTATAAAATGGGGATCCTGATGCCACTGACTGTCCCCGTCCCTCGAGGCCCACGGTAGGTGCTCAGTGTTTGTTGAATGACTGAATGACCAAACATAGATCTGTGCAGGCCTTGCCTAGCGCGGCACCTGGTGCCGTCTCTCGGGACGGCCTTGCGGTGTCCTCGGGCCCTGCGGCGGGCTTTGCGGCCTTGCCCAGGACAGGCCCCAGGCGTGCCCACTTCTCTATACTCTTTAATCCCTTCCTCCACCGCCTACCTCAGGAACTGTAGCATCTCAGCCCCCACCTCACGCTCGCCATGCTCAGAGGAGCCGGGCTCGTGGTGCCCTTGCCAGGGCGACAATCCTGCAGCCCAGGCGAGCGGCCCCGGATGCGTACATCCTCCCACGACTGGCCCCAAGGCCCATTCTCCTGGCGACAAGCCCCGCTCCGGCCCATCCCTGTTGGCTGCTGGTGCTGGGCTGTGACTCCCTCCCCTCCCTCATCGCCTTCCCGGCGGGGTGGGGTGGGACGTCACCCTAGCTGCAGGCCTGGTGGCCAGGAGTGTGGAGGCGCAGCCCCCGATGGGACCCTGGGGTGCCACTGCACCCGCCTCAGGCCAGTGGGACTGGGGGACGCTGTGTCATCGTAGGAAGGAGTAGAACACGGCTGCCGCCTTGGAGGGGTCAGAGGAAGCTGGAGATCTGAGATTTGCAAGGGCTTCTGCTCGGGTGTCCCCCTCCCGTGTGACAAGGTCTCACTCTTTCCCAAGCAGGGTGTGCCTTGGTAAAGCAGACAGACCTGCCCGGAGCTTAACCACCTTCAGTGCCCATCTGATCTGATGACTCAGCCCTGGGTCTGGTCCCCGTTTTCTTTCCCTCCCACTCGGGATGTGGCCCTCTTTGCAAGCCACCAACGAGGCCCTGACTCACACTGCTTTCTGCTGGCAACTGATTCCTCTGTGCTTCTTACGATCTTTCCCCAAAGTATTCATTAGGCTTAGCGATAGCCACCCAGTCCCACCGTCCAGGGTTCACTCTCTCCCACTTTTCTCAAACGCTTTGCTGCCCTAAAAAAACAAGTAGACGGAAGCATGCTCAAAATGCATATGTTTATTCAGGAACAGCAGAAGGATTGCAGTTCAGGCCAAACAAACAGTCTCGGGTTGCAGGTGGGGTGGGGGTGGGGTCCAGGGCTTGGGGTAGGTTGTATTTATGGGCAGGAATGTAAAGAAGGGGCTGTTCTGTGAGGGTCTGTTAAAATCAATGACAAACAGACACCAGCTCTGAAAACTCCCCAGACAGACGACACCAATCCAGCCACACAGAGGTCCACTCAGCCTGCTTCGGGAGACCAACAGGACCTGCGTCACCTCCGGTTCACACCTCTGGCAAAGCGTCCCAAGGTGGAAGAGGGGACAACCTCTGACCAACGTCTCATCAGCCAAGGAAAATCCAACACTATTGGTCTTCTGTAAATCAGGCATTTATGGAAAATCAGTCTCTCAGCCTTAAACTTTTATCTTTCCTGGGAGCATGTGCACGAGGCTCCTTTTCTGTGTTCCAGCTCTTAGATTGCAATTTTTTTCCCAGCTCGATAGGATACAGCAGCCAGTGCATCCCTTCCCACTGGGGTGCCACCCCCACTCACACCTGTTGCAAATTTGAACACTGGAAGGGCCCCTCTCTTTAAACTAGGGGCTTTCTATGTCCCACCTACTACCACCGATTCCCATCTGTGACCATGGCCAACCGGGCAGTGGGTGATGCAGCCCCCACACCCCACTTCAGCTCCTGTTTTCTCCTACCACACCCGGGATGAACACTGCAGACTGGTTTCCTGGGGGAAGTGGACTCTGAGAATTTAATGAACAGAAGTTCATTAAGGAGTTCTCTTGGGGGATCCCTGGGTGGCGCAGCGGTTTGGCGCCTGCCTTTGGCCCAGGGCGCGATCCTGGAGACCCGGGATCGAATCCCACGTCGGGCTCCCGGTGCATGGAGCCTGCTTCTCCCTCTGCCTGTGTCTCTGCCTCTCTCTCTCTCTGTGACTATCATAAATAAATAAATTAATTAAAAATATATATCTGCAAATTAAAAAAAAAAAAGGAGTTCTCTTGGTATCTACACCTATGGAAGGATGGAGAAATTGGCATTGGACAGAGGGAAATGTCTAGCTGTACGACGGCCCCCAGTAGCCTCAGGAAACCTCACTGTGACCTGTTGTGTTCCCAAATTGGGACCAAGATGGCCGGGCCTTTGTACTTCTGTGTCAACCAGTCACTGGATGTGGGCACCCTGGGAAGGGCGTGGTGCTCTCTGTAGCTAAGGCCTCCCTGAAGGGGAGATGGCTGAGGGCCGCCTGAGCACAGATAAGAAGTCCTCCACTGAAGGAGGATCCAGACAGCACGTGACACTGTCCACCACAGACTCCCTGGCCAAGGTCATCCATGCCAAGATAGAGGGACTCGTGACCAAATCCAGCACCAGTGCTGCTACCCCTGGACACAACGCTCCCACGCTCACCCCTGCGGTCACTGGCCAAAGCCGTGGGCAAAGTCGATGCTGAGATGAGGGGGAAGTTCACTGGCATGGTGTTTCATGTCCCCACCCCACTGCATCTCTTGGATCTGGCCCGCTGTCTAGAAAAATCTGTCCAATACATTGACATAAAGAAAGAAATGAAGAGGTGTCAGAAGAAGCCCTGGGCCACATGAAGAACCCGTCCCCTTCTTGCATTTTTTTTCCCTAAGATTTATTTATTTGAGAGAGACAGAGAGAGACAGAGGAGAGCGTGTGCACGCGAAGGGGGTAAGGAGTAGAGGGAGAGGGAAAGAATCTCAAGCAGACTCCATGCTCAGTGCGGGGTCCCACGTAGGGCTCAATCCCAGAACCCTGAGATCACGGCCTGAGCTGAAATCAAGAGCCAGACGCTTAACCAAACGAGCCAGCCAAGTGTTTCGCCTCCCGCCGCCCCCTGGAATTTTAACACCAACACCTGCTCCTCCACCTTCAGGGCTGGCATTACCTTCAATACCACTTTGTCAAGCTCATTTCCTGGCAGCACAATGAGTCTGGCCACAACAAACACATGGCAGGGCTCATGGTCCACACAACCGCCCAGGAGTTAAGGGCTCTGGCCACTAACCCCGGCAACAACCTCTCACCTTTGTGGATTCCGTGCCCCAACTCTGACCACAACACACTGAGAATGTCCCATCATTAGCACCAGGGGTCCTCAACTGGTGGCAGTTTTGTTCCCCGCAAGGCATGTGTGGCAACGTCTGGAGGTATTTTGGGTTGTCAAGACTGGCTAGTAGGGGGTATGCACTGGCATCCAGCAAGTAGAGGCTGAGAAGGCTGCTCAACATCCTACAGGGCACAGGATGGCCCCGCTGGCGCCCCAGACATGCTGGGCCGAGAAACACTCTTCTAGACGGTTCCCATCCCAGGTGCCTGAGGAAGGGGAAGGCCTTGGGCTCCTGTCTTCTTGTCCACGTCACGTACATAGGGCCAGAAATGGGAAGGAAGGGCTGGGGAGGAAGGCTGGGAGGGTGAGGTTTAGAGAACCGGGTAGCAGTTATCTGTGAGGCAACGTGGGAGCAACCATGGGACACGGCAGGCACTTCCTTTTTGCTCCCAAGTCCTGCTTAAGCCCCTCACATTTACCTTTAGTTGGAAACCTGGAGATTTTGGCTGGAATGGTCCTTCGGGCTCATCTAACTCAACTTTCACAATTCAGAGGCAAGAAAACGGCAGAGCAAACAAGTTGCCCCAGAGGCCGGCTGGGCGGGGTGCCCAGGGTTGACCCCTTTCCAGGCCCCGAGAGGGGACAGGCCTCCAGTGGCTCTGGGGACTGGCTCTCAGTGAGGTGGCGCATCCGACCAAAGGCTCCACTGCGCCGCCACCCTCTGCCCATGGAGCTGACCACCCACCCCACAGTCGGCCTCCCGTCAACTACTCGGGGAAATGGTTTTCCAGCTGGCAGACGCTAGTACATTCCAGGGAAACCAAAGAGCTACATGAGTCAATCCTGCCTGCCTTCTTTCCTGAGCCAGGGGGACACAGAAGGTGCTTCCAGCTCAAGGACAGGAAATACCCAGCCTACCCTAGACCCGACGACGGTCCCCAAGCAGGCAGGTCTGCGCAGGCGGCAGGGATCCTGGGGTCACCACCTCCTTGGGTTTCTGGTTTAAACTGACACGCACCGCAGGGTCTCTCAGCTGGTCTCAGAGAGCAGGGATGGAGAGCGAGGGGTTTGCACTTCCCTGAGGGAGTCCAAGGGCACCCTGGGAGCATGCTGGGGGGGGGGGGCCCGGTGTAGCCTAGGCTAACTGGGGAGGAGATGGACACCCCCCACCCCAGGAGCTGTCACCGGCTCTTTCCCTACAATATGTCTTGCAGGAGGCACAGGCAGTTGGGCCTCCAAGCCCCCGAAACCGTGAGGTGGGCTGTGCTCTGACAATCCACAAAATCCGAAGGAATGCAGGCTGGCTCTCCCTTCCTCTTTATAAAATCAGTCTCTGCATGGATTGTCCTAAAAACTGGGATTCTTTAAAAGGAGTCACTTCCTGATATCTCAGCAGCTTGATAAAGTGCAGGTTTTCATTGGAGGGGGTGGGGGTGGGGAGGACAGCACACCCAAGTAGGTATCTTTGTACAGAGCCTTTTTATTGAGATTTTATAGAAGCAATTTATCAACAGAAGAAACCAGCCTAGCTGCTCCAAAATAGCCGTGAAAGACGGTGATACCAAATGACAGTACGTGCCCCGCACAGGGTGGGTGACCGCAGGCGCGGAACGGCGTCTCCCGAAGGATAGGACTTCCAACGTGCACTAGTTAAGTGTGTACTAGGAGAGGGCTAGAAACTTCCACTGGCACAATCAATGCAAAGAGACACCAAGACAAATGATCATTTTATAGGTACAACATCTAGATTGACAATACCTAATTCACCGGCTTCACCTCGTAGGGCAACGCGCAAGAGAACACGGATTTCTTCCTTAAAGGGTGTGACAGGTTGCCAAGAATATAGTGAATATGTTGCCACATTGATGGCTACCCAGCGAGGAAGACAAGGTGGAGAGAAATGTCAACACGTGAGGAGGAACCCCCTCTCCCAGAGACCGGTCATCCATCCTAGCTCACAGAAATCTTTGAGGGTCCGTCCACTCAAGAATAGGACCTCTGGCCAAGATTTAATCACATACGAAGGCATTAGCCTTTAGGACCCCATTTTCCAAACCATTTTGAGACAGCAAGGGGTGGGGGTGGTTACGTTCAAATGCGCTCCTCCTGGAAGGGGTGTTTTTAATCACGGCTGGCCACTTGTAACAAGTGCTGAGGACCGACCTCCCGTTTAGTACTTGATAAATCAGGTGCAAAGTCGAATCTCCTGGCGATGGCAGGACGGATTCCAGGGATTTGGCACAATCAGAGTAGGAAATGATGCTCTGCAGGCGGTTCTGGGCTCCAGAACGATGCAGAAGGGCCATCTATCTACCTGCCCCGCTGGCTTAGACGATGCTGTGGCTTTAACATTGACATCAAGAGGGAATCTCGCCGAAATGTGTTTGAGATTCTTTGATAATGCAGCCAGTCTAGAAGCAAGCATTTGGGGGTGCCTGTCAACAAGCAGGAGGCCTTCTGAAGAGGTAGATGAAAGCAGTATTTCTCGGCAAGGTGGCTGTCAGATGTTGCCCAGAAAGCGCATACGTCTCAGCACAGACCAGAGGGTGAGCTTTTGTTGCAAACAGTCCATGGCAGTGAGGGGGGATGTTCGCCCCACAATAATGCTGTGCGCATCATTTCCACTTTATGAAACACAGAAAGGGCTGCCGTCTCCTTAAATAACAAACTATACAAATAAAAAGGAGCAGAAAGAAGAAATGTTTCTGATGACAACAAATGTAAGGATTCAATAAATAATATAAAATGCTTTTGTGCTAAAATAGAACTCTGTTTTTTAATATATGTCGTTTAGCAATCTTTATGTTACTCAGAAAAAGCCAAATCTACTGTAATTAGTTAAAACATAGAAAAATACAATTTTACAATAGAACTTAAAAAAATGGCCAGTGTTTAGCTTATAAACCACATATAATATATACATCCTGGGATATAATCAACTGAGACATGGGGAATTAAATTTCAAGTCCTTTTGTAATTATGAGTGCATGGTTAGAAATAGTTCTCCATTCCCTACCCTTACATGAAAGACGTTTTTATATTAGGACGAAATTAAATACGGAAGCAGAGTTACCAGTTTTCAGAGATGGTTTTGAGATTGTGGTGTATAGGAGAGTTTACTATAAGAATGGGAGTTGCTGAAACTTTAAAACACAATTTTTGTTTCTGCAGGTTTTTGATGAAATGCATATACTGTTAACTCATTTTCTGTACGGAGTGCGTGTGTATGTTTAAATACAGGTAATTTAACATTTGGGGTGCTACATTTACCGATCAGCGCCCCCCGGCCGCGTCAGTGAGTGGCTGGGCATTGGGCAAGGTGGGGAAGGCATCCTTGTCCCTCGGCTATAAAAAAGCAGGTCTATTGGTCTTTGACGCTGAAAGAAATCTAACATTACGACTTGAGGAAATGGTATCATTTCAGAGTTCGGTTTTCATTAATTCACCAAGAAAATAAAAACCTCTTTGAAATGTGGCCTGGGTAAAAAGAAAAAATTGATATTCATATGAATTTATAAGTAATTGATTAATTCAGACATCTGGAGTCAACCTTTCATGGGAGGGAAAATCATGGTAGATCTTTAGGAAGAAATGTTTTCAAAATTTAAACTGCTAAAGCTCACTCTACAAGTGGGCATGGCTCAAAGAGCAAGCAATGTGCTGTTATTCTGGGGGTCTTCTTGCGGCTCCAGTGGACGAGCGATGAGGTCTGCGACTGGCCTCAGGGCCCCTGGCCCCAGATCCTGTGCCTGGCCCTCCCAGTGGCTGCGAGGCACACACAGACAGGTGTTAGCTCTGGGTGCTGGGTGCCTTCCTGGAGGGTGCTGGAGGGTGTGCAGAGCCCTGATGGAAAGGCGATGGCCTATCCATAAGTTCAGCAACTCTAATTGAAAATAAAGTGACTATATCTCACGGTAATTACTATTCAACTCCCATTGTCAGGAGGAAAAGAATTAGCCAACTTTATTTCCTTGGTGCTTGGTGTACAGGGGATGACTTTTTCACCTGCAAGTTAATGCTTTCCTTCCTTCGCCCCATTTCTACCACTGTTCTTGGCTGGCTGGCACTCGCTCACCCATCCGTACAGCCCATGACTCCCAGACACCACCTGCCACAGACTCCGGTGAAGCCCACCTCCTCTCTGGGCACAAACGAGTTGGTCCTCAGGGGTGGGGAGGAGGTAAGTCATCAGCCATCTCTGAATGACCCAGAAACACTTCCCTGAAAAAAATTACTGAGGGAAAAAAAAAAATCTATGTATGACTAAGTCCTACAAAGGAAGTCTTCTCTTACATCAGCACATTTCAAAGTACATTTTACAGCTTTACATTATGTGAAAAAGGTCCGACTCTGAGAATTTGTTTCTCTTCTTAATATGAAAAACCATTGAAAAGTCAAACACTGTATTGAACTGGCCCAACTACAAATTCCAAGTGAAATTTTTTAAATCATCAGAGAAAAACCACACTTTGATCTTTTTCATGGAGTTAAAACTCACTGTCAATTGGTAAAGGATATTTTATAATGGCCAGTAAGGGCCTTAAAACAATTGTTTCTAGTATCCATATGGCATATTTCAAATCACACATCAGGCTAGATCTTGTGGTTGCATGTTGTGGTGGTGGTGGCCTTTCTTGGGCAGGATGTTTGCTTTCCTTCACCTCTGGCCCTACTTTTTCCACACAAATTTTGAAACTGTAATGTGTGCAGATTGGCCAATCAGAGGCATGAGTGGGGAGACATTTGCATTAGCGGCGAAGCAGCTAATTTCTAGAAGTTTTGCTGAAAAATCATACTTACATGATAGTAGAGGGAAAAACCATGACTCCCAATGCCATGAAGGGACAAATGCACCAGAGAGAATATTTTAACTTAAAAAAATAACCTTGGAGTCACTAAAGTTTTTAATTTCTTCCATCTATGTTGGATAGCAGCTCAAAGCCATCTTAGAGTCTTTAGACTTTGCTTTGTTAATTCCCTTGATTTATGGAATCAAGACATTATAGCTTTACAAAAATAGTATCAAGTTTATCTTCTTTGAATGAGAAAGTGTGTGCTGAATTTTGTCCTTTTTAATGTTCTAAACGTAGGGAGGGTCAAACATCTAAGAATGATGTAATGCTCTTAAAACTCTCTGAAATAGCCAAGTATACCAAGATCTCTACACCAGTGGCCTTCGCTGGCCATGCAGGCACAACGTGCTGGCACAGAAGGGTCCCAGAAGCACCTTCCGTCTGGCAGCAGAGACGCTGGCCCTGTCAGAATGGCTGCGGGGACAAGTGTAGGCAGAAGCCTGGGCACACAAGACGCCAACACTGGAAATTAGGTTTGAGGCAAAAGTGCTCTCAGGATATTTCCCAATTTATGTTTCCTTTCTAAAAGACAGATCAACCTCATGTTCCACTCCAGAGCAAAAATGCTCTTTCAAAGAGCTACAGGTTGGCCTGGCTAATGTCCTAGGTGTGAAATGGCAGACGCTAAGCCCGGATCCTGAAGGAATCTGTGCCCTTCTTGACAGGACAGCCTCAAATGTCCCGCAGAAGCTTGGGACACAGCAATTTCTAACCTGCAAATGCTGAGCGATGGGAGCTGGCAGTGGAGGGGGTGACAGCAGTGACAAATGTCATTAACCACGGCCGCAAGGTGCTTGCCCTTTATGAGGAACAGCTATTTTTCTGTTGCTAGTGGTTTTTTGGTTTTGGTTTTTTAAAAAGCAGAATGTGAACACTGTTCTTCCCTTTTAAACCAGGGGGATGCATGTAAAGAGTGCATCTGTCCTCCTCTACTGGAAATAGCAGAGTAGAACCGTGGATGTTAATTTAAACCTCAACTAGCAGTTGAGATGGAGAGTCGACCTCCAGATTTCTTTTCCAAAGCGACTCTTATGAAATATAAAAACTTTCAGTAATTATCTTCCAAACTCTCAAAATATAATTTCATTAAGAAGTCCTCACTTTCTCAAAGAACACAGTGCACAGAGATTTGGAGCCACTAAAAATATCGAGGGCAGTATGCAGATAATTATGATGTTAAGTTGTTTATATTGTTAGTAGTTGACTTAGAAACATATAACAAGATTGCACTAAGAATAAGACAAATATGTGGACTTTAAAAATTATTGTTATTGTTTCTAGTCTGATGACAGAGAGACTTCACTGGGAAACACACTGGTTCTTACAGCCCGGCATTTATTGGGGGCGAGAAAAGGGCGCAGAACGCATTGTGGGAGAACAGACTGTGAAGAGGAGAGAAGATGCCCCAGGGATCAGGCGACCGGCCTTCCCGTTCCACTGCTGTCACGCTGTGGGACGACCCACCCGGGGCCAAGGACCACTCACTAAGGACCGGTGGAGGATAACATGAAAGTCAACATACACGGTTAACTCATTTCAACACATTCATTCTTCAGCATTCTTTTGTCAATAAAATTCATTTTAAATTATACTACAACGTGAAACAGAGCAATTCTTTCCTTCCTTTATGCATCCATTATGGATATGTGTCCCAAGGGCAGGCAGAAGGAACCAGAACGACTGTATCCTAAAACTGCTTATTGTCAGGGCCCAGGACAGACTCACCCCCAAGTGTCTGTGCACACCCAGACATGTGAAAGTGCAATTTGTTTATTTGACGATTTCTGAAAATCACTGTTGCCATGAAAGTTAAAACCCCACTGCCTGTCCTTTGGAATCCCTGTAAAGCCTTCCAACGACCCACTGCTGAACGCCTTCGGTGACGGATGACTCCCCACCTCTGCTCCCTGTCAGAGGCGGGCAGGTACCTGGATGCTGCCGCTCACACAGTGGGGGCCCACGTGCAACTGTCTCAGAGAGTATCTTCAGCTCACAGGCCAGGGCCTTAGGAAGTCGATGCTGAAGCGCATGGCTGACCTCTTATCTGGTGGTGTTGGAGTGGACACGTGCGAGCCCCATAGGTGCCACAGGGCAGTGCTCGGGCTGTCCAGCCTCAATGCCATCAGGGGCTGCACTCCCACTTGGCAAGTCTAAGATAGGTTTGATATCAGACATACAAACTGAAGTGATAAGCAGGGATCATTTCAAGTTTGGAGGTTCATGTCCACCCAAACAGGTGGGGAACAAAGGGAAAGAACTTTTGTTTGTTTCTTCAGTAGTTTCAAGCGGAGACAGATGTGATGCGCAGGAGGCACTGGAGGCTGAGAGGCCAGTCCTGGACCCTGAGCACAGTCACAGCTCCTATTAGGAGCACCTCGGTGTCCTGGGTCCTCCCCACCGTGGAAGGGCCCCAGGAACAAGTGGACAGAACCTCTGACCCTCAGACTTCTCCAAAAGGCTCCATGTCAAGGGCTGAAAGGCCCAATCTCCCCAGCACCCTCCTGTCCCGGGTGTCAGAGGCCGTTGCTGCTCCTGTGACAGAGAGGAGGCTTGGACAGCTCCACCACGCTGGACCGAGACTTGTTGAGGAACTTGGGCGCACGGCGCAGCAGCCGCTGGGCCTCCGTAAAGGTCTCAGTCAGCTCCTTCTTCCACTGCACGAGCTCAGGGTCACTCTACACGGACACACAGAGGGACAAGTGGCAATGGGCATGACTGGCTCACCTCTGGCAAGGAGCACACCACCCAGATCTCTGGCCCACGGCGCCAACACTGGAAATTAGGTTTGAGGCAAAAGTGCTCAACTTCTGAGCACTGTGGGCCATGTGGGGGCTTCCTCCAGGGCCCCCTGCAGGGAGCAGGACAGCTGGCAAGCCCCGCGGGGATCCCTCGCCCCCACCCTGAGAGGCACTACCTGTGATCCATTCAGAGATTGCCTCTGATTTCTGATCCCTAAAACAACTCAAGTCTATACGGTAATGTCTAAGGAGAAATTCTGACTAGTGAACAAGCACCTTCACATGTACAATGTAGTGGTGAAGCTACTGACACACATTCTGGGTATCTCCAACTCATTTCTCTCTCTAAATATGCTCTTGTGCACACACACACACACACACACACACACACACCCATACACACCCATATACCCCCCAAACTGCCTCCATCTAATTGTACACATGCACCCTACAACCACCCACACAGGCACTTGTGCATACACATACCGCACACACCTCAACACTCTCCCCACCTACATGCATACACATGTACCCTACAACCACCCACATATATACATGTGTGCATATACACACCCATGCATACCCACACCCCACACACACCCCCAAGACTCCCTCCACTTCCATGTACACTCACACACCCTACACTGACCCACCTCTATACACAGTACCCTACAACCACCTACATGCACTTACGTGCACACATACCCCATGTATACCCCCCACATGTACACACTCCCCCATGCACACGCACTCACACCCACTACAATGCACCCCCCCTGCAACCCACACCCCCACATGTACACACACACACCCATGCACACCCACCCACACCTACTACACACGCACCCTCCATGCACACCCCCCACATGCACACACACACACACACACACGTCCCCCCTATACACACCCACATCCTACACTCTCTGCCCTCACACACCACAGTACCCCAAAGGAATTAAATTTGGGTACAATAGAACTTTGGAGAGAGGAAGATGGCATTTTCCCTGAGAGAAGTCACTGGTATCTTGTGTCTCTTTAAACATCCAAGCCTCAAACACCAACATACTGAAAGATAGGAATTGGGAGACGAGCTAACAAACAGGCCCATGCCACACACCAGACAGAGCTTCCAGACAGGGCTCAGATTATTCCACATACTTCCTCTCGTGCCATTTTCTGCCATTCACTTCTGTAAGTGACCCATAATCTGCTGAGCACCTTGTACCCTGGGGCTTCCCTGCTAAGTCATAAAGCAGGGATTCAAGCTCTCCATACCTGGGGGGCCATCCCCACTGGGTAGGCATACAGTTGCTCTAACTTTTACTTGGGGGAAGATTTTTTTAAAAACTGAAAAACTCACCTCACATTGTAAGACAAATTGCTTCCCTCCTTTTATCCTCAACAAAATACACTTTTTGTCTTTAATCTGAGTTTCCTCCACAGACAGAATTTGTTCCATCGTCAGTAAATTTTGCTAGTCATAAAAATAAAAAAATAAGTTATTTCACATTATTTCCTTTCTTTTTTTTTTTTTTTTTTTTATGATAGTCACAGAGAGAGAGAGAGAGAGAGGCAGAGATACAGGCAGAGGGAGAAGCAGGCTCCATGCACCGGGAGCCCGACGTGGGATTCGATCCTGGGTCTCCAGGATCATGCCCTGGGCCAAAGGCAGGCGCCAAACCGCTGCGCCACCCAGGGATCCCCATTATTTCCTTTCTTAAGTTAAACTAATAAATAATACAGAAAACTATCAGCTTGGAAAAAGTAAAAAGAAAAAATCAGCCTTTTCCTTTCTTTGATGATATTCTAGAAGTGAGAGGGAATGGCTACGAAGGGACATGCACAAAATTCAAATTATGGCATCTCGAAGGAAATGGCAAAGAACGGAATGTCTCTGTACAACAACAGCACAGCTGTTCCCTTGGCAACAGAACTGATATCTGAATGGCTGTGACTTGCATGTGTCCTTTCTGTGTTGCACACTCGTCTGAATTCTATGGACCAAGTTGTGAGGAAACAAAACAAAGTGCTGTATGACTTATATATGTGAACAGGGTATGGCTAAATTTCTGGCGTGGCAGCTCAGGAAAGGTCTGGCAATGTTGGCTTGTGAGCTAATGATATTTTGAAAAAGATCAACAGGATATTATAAACCCTTAAAAGATGGTCACGCCAGGTCTATAACATGAATGCTTGAGGTGAATGCTATAGTGTCATGAGGACCTTGCCATTTTATGTTTTTTTGATAAATACTCCAGGACTCCTAAATGAAGAACAACACTGTCATAAATGCTCACGTTTTCTGTTTCCTGACTGATACCTACTAATCCATCCATCCATATACACTAGGTAGCTCTCACACAGAACACTGAATGCTGACTGTTCAAACCAAGCTAACCGATCATACCTGATGTCTAAAAAAAAAAGGGAAGATTTCCTAAGTTTTCACATATCCTGAAAAGTGAAGTAATTTCCTTTCAATGTGCACCAGGGTGACTGTCTAGTAGACAGCAGAGTACAGCTGGCCCTGGAAAAACATGCGTTTGAACTGTGTGGGTCCCCTTCTACAGGGACTTTTTTTCCCCATAAAGACAGTACGCTTCCATACAGTTCCATTCTGTAAATGTATTTTCTTTTCTTTGTGATTTTTTTTAATAATACTCTTTTCTCTAGCTTATTCTATGGTAAGAATATAGTATATAAGTCATGTAACATGCAAATTATGTGTTAACGTGCTGCTTATGTTATCAGTCAGCCTTCTGGTCAACAGCAGGCTATCAAGTAGTTAAGGTTTTGGGAGAGTCAAAAGTTACACATGTGAAAAAAAAAAAAAAAGTTACACATGTGTTTTTGACTGTGTGAGGGGCCAAGACCCTTGACCCCCGTGTTATTTAAGGATCAACTGTAAATGTGTAATATGCCCAGGGCCACTTATTATCAGGAAATACATTATATAATAATAATATATATGAATTATAATTTGGGTGCTGAGTTTATACATTTGTAAAATACGATCTATATTATATAATATTATGTATTATATAATACTTACCAGCACCTGAGTTACAACTCAAGAGCCCCCCTCAAAGAAACTTATTAATAGCAATTCACAGCCTAGATGTATTAGTTTGAGAAAGTGACTTCTATGGCACTAATAATGGTGAGAAGTCTTGTTTATCTGAAAGGAATGTGCCGTGCAGTAGCAATCACTCATAATTAAATATCAGCTTTACCAATGGGGATTTATTATTTTTATTTATTTATTTGAGAAAGAAAGAGAGCATGTGGTTGGAGGAAAAAGCAGAGGGGATAGGAGAGGGACAAGCCGACTCTGCAGAGCATGGAGGCCAAAGCGAGGCTCAATTTCAGGAGCCCTGAGATCATGACCTGAGCCAAAACCAAGACTCAGATGCTTAACCAACTGAGCCACCCAAGGTGCCTCTTTACCAATGAGGATTTAAAAACACATTCTAAAGTCAGAAAAAACAAGATTAGAGCTTACTACTTTCTACATTTCTCACCACCCAACAACTGACAGGCAATATTCTGACAAATCCAAGACTTGACTGTGTTTTGACATTTGGAACCACCATCGCCCTGCTTCCTTGGCCCCAGATGACCAGCCATTCCCTCCCCAAGAACAGAAGCATACCTTTTTCTTGGTTTGCTACCTCTAGATAAGCCCCCCGCTCCTCACACAGTAGACGCTTAATAAATGCCGCCTGTCTTGTGTAAAGGACCTGAGGGGGGAGAGGTATCTTCCTGCCTATGGTATGGAAGTCACACTTTTCCAACAAAGCAGAGACCAAAGAAGTGTGGCTTGGCAACCTCACCTCTGTGCCCAGAGTCATGGCTTACATCACTTAGTTGATTTGAGCCTGACGAGGGGAGGTCACATGAGGGAAGACTGAGCACAGGTGGACCTACAACCACCTAGCCATATTGTAATGTCAGATCTTCTCTGAGCTCTGGATTGAAGCATCTCTGTCTGACTCCAAAGTCCTGGATTTTTTTCCCCCTCTTTTGATCTCCTTGACTTTCTCTGGACTTCTTCAAACCTGTTTTGACCTCACATCCTATTCTGAGAATGTTACAGAATCCTTCCTTGGCTCTACGTTTAAAAGTTGAAGTTTGGATACCAAAATCTCATATGCACAAGTTAAAATAGATACCCACAGCTTAGCGGGATACTTTAGAGGCCATGCCTGCAATCTGAAAGAGCCATGTGACATCGAGTATGCTGGAAGTCCATGCTGGTAAGGCCATTTTCAACTTACCCGGGACTCTCCCTCTCCTCTCCATTCAAGTCTGTTTGGAAAGAGGTAAAAATACCGACGCTGCCACTGAGTCAGAAATGGGTTCCCTAGCTTCAGCATGTACCCGTGCATGATACAGTCCTTTCCCAGAGCGTAATCTGAGGAATATAATATAACCACGAATTAAGTGGGCTCGGACACAGGTTGTCTACATTATTCTCTGGAACAAACAAGAAAGAATTACACACTCTTTGGAATCATCAAGTTTTTATGAACAGAACACGTCATGCAAACCACTATTTCTGTTTTGAGACACAGGTGACCTGGGGATCGGAAGAGGTCTCTTCGGCTCTGCTAACATACTGAATGGCTGTTTCTCAACATTCTGATACATTTGTGATGGTCCCTTAACACACATAGAGAGCAGAGCTTTGTTCCCAAACTATTTTTTCAGTATGTGTAATAACAGGAATTGGAGAGTAGAGAGAAATCTCGTTCAAACAATGCTCAATGTATCCGTGTCTTTATGTGGGACTGGGGTTCTCCTCTCAATCCTATAAATAATAGTAAGGGGCTTATCAAGCAGCCAAGGTAACACAAGGCTCAAAACTGTTTATTCCTTCAGTTATAGTTATGCCTCAAATACATGGTTAGGTAGATAGACCGAGCTAATTTGCACTCATGTTGAGTCCTGATCATATTGTTAAAGTGAAGTGCTATCTCTCCTTTTTCTCTTTTTAAAGGTAATTTGAAGTGGCTGGCTTTGTTTTCTTTAAAGGCTTTGGATATCATGCTAAAATCATTCATTCACTCCTTCCCTCATTCAGCTATTAAGGGAATGTCTATTGCTGGACATGTTCTGGGCACTCTGGATTCATCAGTGCTATATGACCAGAGACAGAACTCCTGCCCTCAGAAAGCTAACGTTCTATTAGGAGACCCAGACGATAAATAGATCAGCAATACCTACACTGTGCCACATACAGGAGGGCAAAGAACCAAGGAGAGGGGGGACGAGGTGATCAGGTAGGCTCCTTGGAGTTGTCATTTTAATGGGAAAGTGTTTGCATGGCTAAAGAATATGGAAGACAGATGCCTTGCAGGTTTGCTTCAGAGACCTAAGCTTAGGCTATACTGTTCTATAAGATGACTCCTGAGATCTTCAACCAACATCCACAGATGCCCAAATCAATCACTTGTATATGAAGATAAATTCATTAATTTGCTAGGTGCTCTAATTGAGGCGCTAATTAAAAGGATAACCTCAACAAGGTCATTAAGGTATACCTATTTTTTTCTGGGTCCAATTTGTCAAGATTCTAGTGACATCATGGCCCTCCCCAGAGTAAATTACTACTGAGGTAATTTCCCATAAAATTTGCTATGGTCAACAGTCCGGAGTGATATCAATGGACGTGCTCTCTAAGGAACAGCTTAGAAATGAAGCTCCTCTCCCTGCTGAGTGGAGGTGAGCACAATTATGGGGCCGTGCCGCTCCCTTGGGGTACTCAGGCAGCTTTTATATAAGGAAGAATCCATTTGAGCTCAGGCACACGTTTCTGAGCAGGTGAAAAATGCTACCAGGAACTGATCAACATGACCAATGAGCCTGCATCAAACTGCCCCCATTCAAGCAACTTATTAACATAATGAATTTGTTTCTGGACAGTCTCTCTTATTATATAACGCTAACCTCAAAAAGTCTTTGCCTAGAAGTAAAGCAAATGACATCATGGTCATTAACCACAATACATTTAAATATCCCAGATTCATAAAATCTTACAAAAATTGAGAGCGACAACATCTGGTGAATCAAGCATGGCGGACTAGTTTAATACTTGATGTTATGTACTCCGCTTTGGAAATCCCAACAGGGCACTCAAATATCGTAAATAAAAATGCAGCTTCGCAATTCTTTAATGCTGGTTGTAAAATAAATGTAATTATATTGATTTATAGCTCTTGACAAGGGACATGCATGCTGAGTCCCTCCCCAAAGCCATTTATGACATGCTTCGCTGGTCCCAGTGAAAAATGAAAATGCAGGCCCCCTTTCAAAAATGATTAAGAACATCAAGACAGTAACAGCAGAGCGTTCAAGCCAGTGCAGTATCCCAGGAGGTGGCCCAGGTCACACGTCCACGAAGCCAGGCCTACTCCTGGCACTGTAATATTCAGTCCTCACTGGCCAAAAAACTCTAAATGCTCCATGATCGGAGGACACACTGACATGTTACTGCTGACCACCTTCATTTATATGTTGACTGAGGACTTTGAAATATTACACTGAGCTTTTCTAAGCCACACAAAACTATTTATGGTGTTCCCCCTGCCACCCCTGGAAAGTACTTTATGACCCATATACTTTCTCAGCTTTGCAAGAATTTTTAAAAAATTCATCGCACTGAAAATATTTTGAGACATGCTGGCTATTTTACCTTCTTCGTGTCCAAGTTGCTTATTTTTAGCTCTCTTTCTGGCCTCGATTTTATCCGTGTCTGCATTTACGGCTTCATAAACTGTTTCTGCTACTTCCTGCTGCCAGCGCTCGGAGATCACCAAGGGGAAATTCTTGTAGAGATCTTGGTCGCAATCAAGAAGCTTATTATTTTAAGAGATCAAGATAGTTATGATTTAACATACTTAGCAAGGCCACAGATTCAGAAGTATCCTAACTGTACATGGGAAGATCACCGGACCACAGTACAAAATCCTTTAGAGACAGCTCATTAGTTGTTTTAAGTGTCTGTTAATGATATTAAGCAACCCAGACCCACCATTGTTCTCACTGTTCTTACCTTCAGCCCCGGGGCTGCTAAGATTCAGCCGTTCCCTTACACCATCTTCATTACATTTTTGCCAAAGAAAAACTAATATGTACAGGGTTTTATTTAAAGTACGAAAAGATCCAACAACAAAACAGAATCTCAATGATGGCGAGGTAATTCTATTTGCAAAAGTAGGAAGTTACAGTGCTGTAGTTTTAGAAACAATTAAAAGGGAAAAGGTTGGTGGGAGGGGGTGGTTTCTAAACACCCTCAATTCATCTGAAAAGTGAGATGAGCAGAGGGGAGAGGAAGCTGAATTTTCCATTCATTCCACAAACCTTCCAACTTTTCACAAACCTACTGTAACAACTCCATCAAGTAAGTGTGTAAGCATGGAGCTCGGGAGGCATGTGGAGTTCACTGGGAGTTAAGGCAACTTTGCCTTTAAGAGGCACTGGAATAAAAATTACACTTAATGATAGCATTTTTCCTCCAAACTATTACTCAAAAGTCTTCATTCTTCCCCCTGAGCTTAGAGGCCACACTCCGAAAATAAGCAAAGAAAATGATTTTATGCCTCTGAGCTACAGTTCCATGGCAGAAAGGTTAGTGATCTGACTGAAAGAAAGGAACACATTTGTCAATCAAAAGCACAGATCTCTTTATAAACTTGATTTACTTGCTACTTTGCCTGAGAAAGAAGTACTGGATAGATTATCGTTAATAGGCAAGTTATTTACAAGAAAAAGAGCTTGAAGAGGCACTTGCCCCCAAGACTTTAGCAAATCAATGAAACACAGAGGGTTCCCCAGCTGCCCTTAGGGTCCTCTTACAAGCATATGTTGATTTTAGGGTCCTTTGGTTCACAGAACCTTCCTTTCCTTTTCCATTTCCAGGCTGAGGCCAGAGCTGAAATCCTCAGTGGCTCAGAGCATGAATGCTGGAGGCGTGTGCCCACTCACAAGAGAGAGAGAGAGAGAGAGACAGACAGAGAGAGAGAGAGAGAGAGAGAGAGAGAGATGAGGTGCTAGTGCACCAGGGTGGAGGGATACCCTGTGATCAGGGCCACAGGAACGGATTCTGAAAGCGTCTGCCAAAAGTAAAAACACACTCCTTTCCAAAGTAGTTGCTCAGAAAGGGCCAAGTCTGCTTTGTATACAAACTTCTGCTTCCTAGAATTTCAGGGAGCCTTGACTTTCAGGACTCAGCATAAATTGTTAAAAATGAATAAAGCAAAGAAGAAAATGTATACTTATCTTGTTTCTGTTCCTGTTTTTTAAAGAAGAGTATATTATTGGCTGCTTTTTTAAAGATAAAGAATTGGTTTCTTAAGACCCAGACCCTCTAACTGGACCAGGCTGTCCCAGGCTCATTTCCGGCTGGATCCCTGGCCACACGCCCCTTCTCATTCTGAGCACACTCATCCTTAGCTCTTGGTCACAGAGAATGGAAACCACAATGACGGAACCTCCTAACTGAAGCATGGACTACAGGCCAGGAGGCTTAAGGAGGCTCTCTCCTCTACCTCAGAGAAATCGGCCTCACAACCCATCACAGGTGACAGAACCAAGGCGTGGGAGGTGACCTGAATGGCCCAAAGTCACTCAGCTAATGAGAGCAGATCTGAGCTCAGTCTGTCCAACTCCAGAGCCCTGATTATGGTCTACAAAATTTAAAGTTTGAGAATCTCTTTATAATCTCAAAAATATCTGTGGGCTCCACATCACAGTTGTTTTATCTAACACCCTTCCGTGGATGGTAGTACATCTGATGACAACTCTACTGTGAAAACAGTAATCCTTTTATCTGACTTTGTAAATGACCTTTCTCCACCGCATGGCTGTACAGTGGTACTCACATGCTGGACCCGTGCTGTCCGTCTAGGCTGCAGACCAGGTCTGGTGGTGATGCACATATCTGGGCCCTGGGCATGCTGCCGTCCCCCCAACGGTGGGAGCCACTGCCCCAGACCACACCTCCACTTCCCCTTGGCCTAAGCTCTTCTTCCTGGGAAGCTGGTCCTGGGGGTACCCCAATTGACCCTTCCTCCCTGATGCTGCCTGTTCCAGCCAGCTGCCACTCCTCGTGTCCTGATGCACCTGGCCTCCCTCCTCCCCTGCCGCGTGCCTACCACTTCTGTCCCCATGCCCTGTTGGTTCCAGTCCTTCGTGTCCCTAGCTACAGCTCCTCATAGGTGTGTGTGCTTAGAGTGCTGCAGTCTTCTGGAGGGGGAGCTGCTTGTAGGAAAAATGAGGGGGGTTCACACAACCAGGGTATAAGGAGGCAGCTAAGAAGGGAGGGGAGGTCCTGGGGGATGCTGAGAAGGTGGGGGCAGACGTGAGCCTGACATGTAGTGATACACTCTGACTTAGCAGCCTGAGGAGGATGATTTTCCCTCATGACTCACCGTCTGTAATTATGCCTTGTCTACTGGGACACATAATGATATGAACAAAAGTTTGAAAAATGCAGAGGATTATGCAAAAAAAACACAGTGATTATTTTACTTTTGATTGACAAATGCAAAATGACTCACGCTGTTTGCTCTTTCCTTCCTAACAGAGAGATCTGAATACTTAAAAGGATTAAGATGGCTGGCTCTTTGGCACAAGGCAAAGTGTGTCTGCTATCACACGGTTGTTTTTCTCTGCTTTATATACGTTTGCATTCTATTTCATTTTTATTTTATTTTATTTTTTTAAGATTTTATTTATTTATTCATGAGAGACACACACAGAGAGAGAGAGAGAGAGAGAGAGGGGAAGAGACACAGGCAGAGGGAGAAGCAGGCTCCATGCAGGGAGCCTGATGAGGGACCTGATCCCAAGTCTCCAGGATCACACCCTGGGCTGAAGGCAGGCGCTAAACCGCTGAGCCACCCAGGCTGCCCTGCGTTCTATTTCAATCGCAAATATATCCAAATCCATAAGAAACTGACCACTTACCAGTTTATCAAACATAAAATGATTAGTCCACATAGTTTCATAGTTTCTAATTTAGGTCCTTGACTTCTACCTGCTTCAAATATGTTAGGTGTTCAGTGGTGAGTGACATTCCACAAGCAGGCCAATGCTAAGACAATCATTCAGTTTGACTGAGTAAAAAATCTCCCCACCCTCCAAAACACCCTATGTACCTTGATGCCCTTGGTATCCTCTTCATCAAATGAGCCAATGTCAAAGGCGTCAGCAGCATTGACTTCTCCTCGGGGAGGAATCAAAGGTGGAGGGTACTAGAAGATCCAAAGAAGCCTGGTTCAGTTATTGGATCACCTCACCGCTTGTGCCAGCCTACCACTCTATAGCAAGAGCACTGTGCAAGACACTGATGTGTTGCACTCTGTGAGCACTCCAGTCGAGCTGGTACACGGCACAATACATATTTCACAGACAAGCTTGTGCATGGAACAGCCCTAAAAGAAGACCCTATATTTTAGAGAAAGTTAAGGGGCAAAAAGAAAGATTCACATCCAAAGTCTTAAAGCATTATTGAATATGATGAAGTCTCCAGACTGCACATCCTGCCAGCTCAACTTTAGGAAGACACCACCTCTCAGACAACACAGCACCACAACTACCTGTGGGAGCCTTAAAGTGCAGGGAGGGCAGGAGGGGTGCTCTACACTCCTAAGTGTCCAAAGGCCGACACCAATGGAGCTGCAGATCGCTCTCTCAGTCCCATCAGGCGGGACTAATACAGCTTCATTCCTTGACAGTTGGAGATCATGCAAAAATGAACCCACAGCTGATCGTGTTTTTAAAGACTTTAGTTTGGGGGTGTTTTCCTGTACCAATGGGAATATAAAAATATCCTAAAATAAAGGATTCTGTTGATATCCAGTCATATTGATCCTTAAGTTGTGGGGTGTGGGCTTGGAAGTGTATGTAGATTTGTGACACATGCTTCTTGTATATTTTTATAAAGGTCTATATGAAAATACACTCTGACTGAGATAGGAAGTCAAAAAAGTGAGCGAAAGCTAAAAACATCTCAGTTATATGGACATTTATTAGATAACAACTCCACTTCAGTATTTATTAATGTATACTGCAGGTAGTTTGAAGCTGTTAACTAGGGAAACCGACCTCAGCCTGGAGGGAGTCAGTGGTAAGGCACCCCTAGAAGGCAGCACACTGTGGTCAAGAGCGCCCCGGGGGCGGGGCTCGAGGCTCCGGGGGATGGACCCAGGAAGTGGGGACCCAGGCCACCCAGTGCCCCCAGAGTACCTTCTGTAAGTAGACATGCTGCCAGTCGATTCCTTTGAAAAAGATGTGTTCCTTTACTTCTTGTGCCCTGTGGAAGAGGCACAAAGGTGGTAAGGGTGCATTTGCAAACCTAAGAAATATTTTCCAAAAGCTGTCTCCTGGTAAAAACACAGAGGAATGACCATTTTCAGTTCTTTAAGTAAACAAGTAAAATATGCTTCTTTCTTTTCTTTTTTTTTTTTTTTTAATATGCTTCTTTCAAAGCAACACAGGAAACACTGGATGTCTTGAAATACTGTATGCAGAAGCTAGGACTATTATTCCATATGGTAATTTATCAGGGATGTGTATTCCAGTTTGAGAGAACCAGGGAGTTGTCACAGATATATAGACACATAGAATTCTGTCGCCATGAGAACAAATTCAAGCAAGAATTAGAGACCTCCACATCGAGGAGATTTACAGCAAATGTCGATGAGGCATGTTAGATCAAACAATAGGCATATGAAGCCCCAAATGTGAATTTAGAAGCAAACTAGAAATCTAGGAACACAGTGCATGGCAAACCTCCTTATTAATTGAAGAAAAAGTTTTCCCAAAGATCACCCTTAAAGTTCAATTTATGCAGAAGAGAAGGGCCTGTATATACCATGAAGAAAGCCTGCACAGGGAAAATGCAGTCCCCATGCCTGCCAGAGATTCTCCCACAGGCCTGCCCAGGGTTCCCCCAGCCCTGTCCCCTGCAGTAGAGCCCCAAGGGCTGGTTCTCGGCCCCCTTCCTCGGCTATCACTCTTTGGGTGACCTCACCTTGCCCTGACTAAGTGCCTTGTACCTGCGAACAGCTCCCAGCTCTGTGTCCCAAGTGCCGACCTTGTCCTGCACACCAGGAGACCCACCCACCCAGCACCTACTTGGTATCTCCACTCGATTGGGCAAGAGGTCCATAGAACTCCTGACTTACTCCCACATTTTGTTGTCTAAGGCTGAAGAGCCAGATCACCCCCGATACCCACTCTCTCTACACTCTACAGCCTACCCCATGGCAAGTCCTGGGGCTTCTTCTTACTGCCTCCAATCCTCATGGAGATCCAACCCTGAGTGGGGGCCGCGGGGTCTTCGATCATGAAGGGGATGCTGAATGTCCTGCCACTGCTACCATCATCCAGGTCCCCAACCTGCTCCCTGAATGGCCCTAACTGCCCCCTGCCCCAGCCTGCACTCCAGCCACACAGCCTGCAGCTCCACCTGACCCACGCTGCACTCACATCATTTTTTCAAACCATCTTCCTTCACCCCTGCCCAGGACTCTCCAGAGGCTTCCTTGTACTTACAGTGAAGTCTGGAGACACAGCCTATAGGACCTGCCTAGAGAGCTCACCGCCCCTCTGTCTGGCTCCTGACCTCCCTCTCCTGGCCCTCCAGCCTTCCTGCTCTTCTGCATCATGGAAGCTTGACTGACCCTCAAAGCCCTACCCTCACCAACCCTTCTGCCTGGGGTCCCTTCCTACCCCCCTCCCAAAGCTGGCGGCTCAAGGACAACAATGCTTTATTTATCTCATTCACGCTCTTCTGTCTGAGGTCATCTTTTCATCATTACTTATTTCATCATTTCTATAATATCATTCACTCCTGGCCCCATAACAAGCTCCAAGAAGGCAGGGCTGTGGCTACCTTGTGGACTGCCTCAGCCCCAGCACTTAGGATGGTGGCTGGCACTCAGAGGGTGCTCAGTAAGTGTTTACTGAATGAATGAATGAATTCAAGTCAAAGGGTGTCCCCTTGTGTTTTGCATTTATTCCTTTCCAACAACCACTAAAATGATGGAAGAGGAACAGAGACATAAATGCATCACAAAGAGGGATGGGGAGCCATCAGCAGGCAGGATGCAGGAGGCATGTGGATACAGGAGCAGTGACCGAGGGCAGGAAGTGGCAGAGCTATTGCCCGGGGTCAGAGGGGGTGGGATAGGGGGTGGGGGAGCCACAGGCTGAGGACAGGCTGAACTCTGTATGTGGAACCCTTCACACACACACGGATGTATACACACGCGCATGCACACACAAACACCATACTTTCTTCCTCCAAATCCAATTCCAAAACGCCTGCAGCTAGGTGTTTATTCTAATGGAGTGAGGGGAACCTCTGAAAGGTTCTATTTTGGAAAAATTAAGCCTGCTAAAGATTTTAAAAAGCAATTGGAGGGATTAGAGACTTTAGCCAACAGAATGTAGAACAGAATCAAAGTGAAGATACAGAGAATACATGAGGAGAGACACATTGACGACCATTCTAGAAATCCCTACAGGCACCTAAAAAGAGTTCTACGAGCTAACCAAGGAAATAGAGGAGAGGGGATGTCAAATAAATAAAAAAAAAAAGTATTCCCCAAGCTGAAGAAAATGAACCTCCGCAGTACAAGGAACTGCCAGTGCCTGACAGAAGGAGTGATAACTCAGCTCCATGACCAACTTTATTACATACAATAAAGCAGTATCTTCAAAGTTCTGGGGGAGAATCATTATCGATTTAGAATTCTATATCCAGCCAAAATATCAGTCAAGTTTGAGGACCACAGGAAGGCATTCTAGCAGCTAGAAAGCATGTGTAAAACAGCAGCTGGCTGGTTATGCATGAGAGAAAACATGTAAGACCCATGATCAGGATATTGAACTGCCATAACTACAAGCATAATTAGTAAAACTTCCCCAAAAGAACTGAGAAATATCAGGATTCATTTCCACCATCAACATGATTGATTATTAAAGTTAAAAAGTTAGCGACTCCTTCAATGTCTTAATTATGAAACACAAAGGACAGCATACATATTTTCCATTAACTTTTTCCCCCCATCAGATCAAAATGGGAGATTTTCAGGGGCTAGGAATGATCTGTGATGTACTGAAACGGTTATGTGTTCCGGGTGACAAGACTCAAGAGCTAAAACAGCCTACCCGCCCCCATGGCAGCCGAGTCGCTTGCTGGCGTCTCTCTGGAGCAGGCCTTCTAGGAGGGACCGCAGTTCCGGGGAGAAGGCCTCTGGGAGTTCCACATTCTGGGGGAGAAAAGAACATGATTTCAAAGATGCACTCCTGGAGAGAGGGCCCTGACGCCCAAGCAGATCTAAAGGCCATCTCTTAGGTAAGGACAGTGTTAAAATTAAAAACTGCAGATTCAACATGAATTAATATTCACTCTAAGGAAATATGAAACTGTACTAGTCACTTTCTTTTTTTCTTTTAAGTAATGGCTATGCCCAACGTGGGGCTTGAACTCATGACCCTGAGATCAAGAGTTGGACGCTCCACTAACTGAGCCAGCCAGGTGCCGCAGATTACTAGTCATTTTCAATGTCAATCAACAGGCTGGGACCAGGTCAGGAGAAACAGGGCTCCCTGTTCTTCTGTGCCTCCGCAATTTTTTCTTTTCTTTGATCTCCTTATTTTGGTTTTTGATTTTCTGGATCTTTATCTTACTGACAGGTGGCAAACCTTAATTTCTGCCTCAGCATCTATTTTCACTAAGTTTTCCAGTTAGGAATTTTAGGAACTGTATCTCCACTCATTTGTTTTAAGAAAGCAAATTTTTACACCAGTTGTGATGGAATGAGACATGAAAATTAAGATACAAATAAGGATAGAGATTTTAAGAGGAAGCCTAGCTGGCTAAATCGGTGGAGCAGGTGACTCTAGATTTTAGGGTTATGGGTTCAAGTTCCACATTGTGGGTAGAGATTACTAAAAAAATAAAAGAAAATAAAATCTTGAAAAAAAACAACAGAGTTTTTAATCTCCTTACCACGGTGAGGGTCATTCGGTCTATCTCATGCTTGTCTTTGGTTTTGTGTTGTCTGAAAGGGCTGTGCCTATGGAAATGAACAATATGCTATGACAATGTGGTATCAGTTCACTTAGTGCACGTCCCTGACTCATGTCTGGGTAGCATCCTGGATTCTGTCACTGTTCATCCAAAACCACAGAAATATATAAACCATACCCATTCACCATTTCCAGAGAAAAACTGGTCTTGGGGTACATTAGGGTCTGAAGGGGGGATGGGGGCTTGTGCTCGCTTGAACTGTCTGATCCTCACATCAATGAAATCATGGTACTAAAATATGCTTCAGCAAATATATTCCCACTGATATTTTAAAATATCCTTAAAAAGAAAATAAGCAGCTGACCGGTAGTCATGAAAATGAAGGTCGGTTATATAACTTTTTGTCACTTTTAGTGTTTTGAGATAAAAAATTTCACACAATTTTATTTTATTTTAAGAAAAATAGTATTAGTCCCTCAAATAACCCAAAGAACCACAGTCCAACCAAAACACAACCAAGATGAACAGGCCTCCCCCACTGGAAACCAGTAACGATGCAGTACCTTCCCTTAATGATAACAGATACAAACGAACCCTGTGCCCCTGAGGCCCTCCACAGTTCTGAGAGCTGTCTTTTTTTTTTTTTCTAAGATTTTATTTATTTGTTTATGAGAGATAGAGAGACAGACACACACACACACACACACACACACACACAGGCAGAGGTAGAAGCAGGCTCCATGCAGGAAGCCCGACATGGGACTTGATCCCGGGTCTTCAGGATCGCGCCCTGGGCTGAAGGTGGCGCTAAACCGCTGAGCCACCCAGGCTGCCCCTGAGAGCTGCCTTGTGTTTTACTTATGGAGAGCCCCAAATTCAGAAGTCAGCAGACTTAAGTTTGAGGTTTTGACGGGGGTGTTTACTGGCTGCGGGCCAGTCACGGAAATGGTTAGTCTTCATTTCTTCATCTGTTGATGGGCATAAGGCCACGCACTTCACAGAAATAGCAAAGGTAACCAACAGACAACGCGTATGCTAGAAGCAGTCACGATATGGCAATATACAGGAGTATCTGGTCCAGCAATCATTGACGAAATTAAGAAAGATGAATCTTGACTTTACAAAATGAATGTCTGCTTGACAAACTGAAAAACAAACTATCCTTGCTCTTTATCCTGCTATTAAAACCCTGGAGAAACTGGCTTTTAAAGGAGATCTTCTCAAAAGAGACTAGTAAACATGTAAATTATGAACTCCTGGTCTTACTTTTTTACTTGAAAATTAAAGAAGGGAGAACTATATATATGTGTATCTATATATACATATATATGATTGAGTTTTCTTAAAGCATGACATGCTTACAAAATTATGAATCTTACAGATTTATTTCTGAGGCGTACATAACATCATCAGAGGCAAGATACTCTGTAAAATATCTGAAAGTTACTCTATAAAATGAGTTGGAGTACTGATGTGATTTAGAAAAAAGAGCTCATCCTTGCACTACATAACTGCTACCAGTCTGACCATTACTTCACCAAATTAGTGAAGTAATGCACTGAATCATCTCTTAGAAGGGATTATTACATTTCAGAGCCTTTATTCTCTTAAATATTTTAATGTTCATTTTGTACAAGAGAGGGCACTCTAATGCTTTATTTTCCTTCTTACCATGCAATGAAATAGAGTAATTTCCATCTCTTGGAAGCAATACTTTGAAAAATAAAATCTAAAACAAGGTGAATGAGTGCCAAGCAAACATGCACTAATCTTTAAGCTAGATTTTGACTGGAAATGTTTCCCCTACTTGTTTCTAAAAAGAAATATGTAAAATTACTGCATTTAAAAAGCAAATCGGGTATAACAACAAATGGTATGCTGTTATTTATAAGATATAATCATTTAAAAAACCATCACTTGTATCCTCCTCTTGTGTGAAAGACACAGAGATATTGACATGTTCATGGTGGAAGAGCAAAAGAATATTAGCTTATTAAATCTTATTAAAACTGTAGTCTCTTCCAGACACGGCTGTCTCCACCCCACACAAGGTCCTGAACGCATAAAAAGGGATTGTGAGCAGATGTCCTCGCAGAGGGGCAAATCCTGCTGGTTTGACTCCTGTGGGCAGTACTGGGGACCCCAGTCCTGCTCTCGACCCCCCGAGTATTGGCCTGGGCCTGCCACCGGAAGGAAAGCACTGTGCCCTGACCCTTGCAGAGAAGGACTGCTGTGTTCTGACAGAAATGCTCTGTGCTAAATTTAAAAAGTCTTTCATGAGACCAGAGGGAGGCTTGCAAGGGGGAGTGGAGTTAAGTCGGTGGTGCCAAAAACATTTCCAGCACATGAACCCTGTCACTACCCAGCCCGCTTTACAAACACGGCTATTCCACATCCGACTCAATAGGAAAACAGTCGGAAATGCTTTTCAGCGATGCAGCTCCGGGCCATGGCGCTGAGAAAGTTTGCTCTTTCAAGTTTGAAATCTTGATGCACATCTGTTTCCAATGTAGTCTTGATTATTCTTTGTGAACCAAACCAAAGATTCTGTTTCTATTTTGGCAAATGTTAAAGAGACCCTACGATAGTAATAATCTCTGCTTGGAGGGAGGCACGTGGTGCTCGCAGATCCTGTGTGGCTGCAGCTGCTCCCTGATGCAGCCACTTTAAATAGGAGCCAGTTTCAGGCCTGCCAACAGCTTGCAGGGCGGGCCCACTTCTCCCCACAACGCATGCACCACTCTGGCTGCATCGCCTAGCCCCGCCACGGGAAGAGAACTCACATGTGCCATGGTCAGATGTGGCTTTCGAGTTACAGACCGAGTGGGAGCACCGCAAATTCCCTCCAAGCAAGTTGGCAAAGCATTCAAGATGGGAGAAATGATGGGAAAACACACACACGCACACACACAGTGAGTTCAAAAGCAATACATTTGTAAGTAAGGGTGATTCAAAGCTCTTACATCAACATTTAATTTTAGAACACCAAAAAGATGACATGTTACATCAAATACGAGTTGAACTCAAGCCAGTAACTGCCAAAATATTTATAAACATTCCCTTTTTTCTCTCCCCACAGGAATAAACTTGGTAACCTCGGGCAGAGCTAAGCTGTTCCCGGATCACCACCCAGGCTCTCTCCCTCCATCTGACACCTTCAGGGACAGACCATCAGAGGTGACAAGTTTAGGATCAAAGCTACTGTCACATCAATTATTTTCCTTATCAGACATCTGAAATCTAGATTGAGGATCATGGCAGCAATCCCATACATTTGCAACATGGACACTTCTTCAATACCCTGTCCCATCCCTGTGAATCCAGGGATGCAGAACATGATCTCAAGCCTGAACAGCTTGCTCACATCCAGATTCCTTTTCCTTGTGCCTCTGTGGTGTTCTTCTAGGGTGTCAAGGCAAAGTGAGGGGTGCAGACAAGCATTTCAGCAGAGGCACTGCTGGTCCATGTAAGAAGCAAATGACTATAGAAAGGAGAAGCAAAAAAAATCTGTTGGTGACCACCTGTTCAGCCTCACTGCACCACTGTGGGAAGGAAGGAAGAGACGTGCTCGAGAGCAGACTTTGTCATCCTCGGCACTGTTGACCTTTTGGGCAAGGCAATGCTTTGTTGGGGCATAGGGCCCGTCCTATGCATCATAAGATGTTTAGCAGCATCCCTCACCTTCACCCACCAGACGTCAGAAGTAGCCCTTCCCAAAGTTGTGACAACCGAAAATGTTTCCAGGCATTACCAAGCAGCACCCCTTAGCTTCCTAGCTTCCATATCCAAGCACCCATCAGAAAAAACAGCAACTGCCACTCCCACCGATCAGCGTAGCAACACCATTGTGCCTCCTGCCTCCATTCAGGTCCCAGGCCCACGGGCCCTGGCGTAAAAGCCCCCACTCTACCATATGGCGTTCTAGGCTCTCCCATCTTGACCCAGTCTCCTCAATATTCTCCCCTCAGCATGCCCACCCCTCTTGACAAACAGTGACCTGACCCACCCATGTCACCACTGGGGAAAGGCAAGCCACCCCATGTTGTCTGCTCCCTATAGAAAACATGTTCACTTTGCTCCAGAGTCTTGGAATTGCCAGCCCCTTCCAGGCCCCCTTCACAGAGCATCCCATATGGAATCAGCCCTGCTCTCCCAGCTTAGCCCTGGGGCCCTTTTGTGTACCCCCCACCCCCTAACCCGGGGACACTGCAGCCTGCCTTGCCCATATGTGTGGACATCTCTACTCTCCTGCAAGCTCCTTAAAGATGGGATGTGGCATCCTACCTTCCTCCCACCCCACCCCCTCTCTCTCCCCAGAGCATGAAGCATAGTCTCCTACATATTGCAGGTGCTCAATCAAGTTTCCTCTAAACCATTTAAGTCAAACAACCGTCTCTTTGCCTTCTGGTTTTAGTACCCTCTCCTCTCCTGTGAATGGCTTCTGAACAAGCGACGCAGAGAATGGCATAAGACCATAAATCTTAATGGGGAAGATCCATTTAGTCCCATCTCTTACACAGCAGAAGGATTCTTTGCACGCCAGGCTCAAAAGGTGGTCCCCAGACAGTGACAGGGACCTCGCTACCTGTGAGGCACAACATTCCTTTAAATTCTTGTGTCAAACTGAAATCTTTCCCCTCCTTAAAATGCCTGCTCTTGAAAGCACTCCAGCATGAACAGGACCCCTTCATGAAGATGGATCCTCAGCCAGCCAGAAGCCAATAGTTAGGACTCCCCTAATCCTTGTACCCAGCTCTTCCAACCTTTCCATATCAGCCATGGTTTCTAGATCTTTCACCATTTTCCTCTCATCCCATTCATCCCACCCTCAGGAACACCCTCTGGATGTCTTCCTGTGGCCAAGACTCTTCTTGACAGGAGCTGCAGTGAACACAGTGCTTCCACTGAGCTCCATCAAGGACCTCATGAAGAATAAATACCTCCCAATTCAGTACTCCGAATCGGACATGTGGCCAGATATAACGGGATTTACTTTAATAGCCGCAAATCACACTGCTGGCATATTGTTCATAAATATTCAGATCTTTTAAAAACAATGTCAGGCCAGATCATCCCCAGTTTCTATGTGTGGACATTATTATAAACAGACTAGTATCAAACAAAGAAAAGACATGAATCAAGCCCTAAATACATGGCTTTGCAAGTTTCCCTGTGACATTTTACTATTGATTTTTCAATCCTGACTTGATGTATTCAACAGTTTTGCTGTTGCGTGGAATTTTATGGTCTCAAAATCCCGGGAGTATGGAATCAGTACCTCCACCCCCATCGCCCGGGGTCTACTTCCGTGCATTCACCACACATACAGAGACTCCACCAGGTGGAAGGACGTCTCATGTGGGAAGTGGTTTTCTCTGGCCTGTCTTGCAAAACTCTCTAATTAGGTCAGCAAGTCTGATGATGTGGATTAGGGCCATCCAGGCTCCACAAATAGAGTAATTCAATTAAGGACCAACAGGACCTGACTCTGGGGGCAGTAACATGATTTTGGTTCCCAAGTGAAAACAGTGAACAGAGAACAACTAGATTATCAGGGTCCTGGGGATGCATCAAGGGTGCTGGGAACCTAATTTGGGGCGAAACAAGTAATCCAGCCCCTTTGCCGAATGTACTAATTATGGTAAGAAGATGTGGCAGTGCTCAACGAGGCTTCCCAGTGGAAACGTGAAAAGCTTAGCAAATGACCAGACCTGTGTTCACAGCAGAAATATGAGAGGGAGAGTCTTGACCAGGAAATTTTAAAATAAAGTACTTTTTGTATCTTTGTGGATGAAAATGACCAAAAACATTTATTGAAACTTCAGATTTCCATTCTGGTTGGCTGAAAATTTCTAAAAATTAATGGAAGTATTTAACATAATCGTTGTGCTCAATATGAGGACATTATTTTTGACAGTGCCTTCCCTAACCCTTCTGCTCTACTTCTCCATTTCTAGTAGTTGAGAACTAACACCAATTAATTAAAAACACAAAATTATACCCAGTTTCATTTTGTGTTTTACAGAAAGCAAATTAGCTTTGGCATGCTCCCGCATACCTGCACACTTTTATAATCAGTTCATTTCGGGTCTTGGGCCTTTCTTGTCACCCTCAAAACACTGAATGTTGGTGAGACAATCATGAGTAAATGACTCCTAACAACAACAACAAAAAATCATCCTACCTTCTTCAATTATGCACATTTTAAAATAACACTTATGCCTCCAAAAAAGGCTTATCAATGGGACTTCAAAGCAGTGTTATTTTAGATTTAAATGTGTTGACATTCCTATAAGGTATGGAACAAACCTTTTGCCTAACCATTCATGGGAGTGAAGCACTCGCTTTGATAGGGCGGAAAGAACTCTGGTCATTGTCTAGATTAGCATGGTGGTAAGGCTTAACAACGTCTAACTAGCCTGGACTCTGATCAGAGGACATGCTGTGGCGACAGTACGGGAAGGATGCATTTCACTCACCCTCGCAGAAGCTTGAAAAGCATGCAACCCAGGGAGAACCAGTCGGCACTGCTGTCATACGCTGCCCCCTTCTGCAGCACCTCGGGAGCCATGTACCCATGGGTGCCACTAGAGAGAAGAAAGTGTACATGCGGTTATCAGAGCATGCCCACTGTATAACACATTAACAGCTCAGCCCAGAGGTCCAGACATCATTTGTTGAATTGCAGCCACTATAAACAAGGGGGAGGGCACAATGGGGATTCCACACAACATGATTCATGGAACACCCAATGAGAAGACAACCTTTTCTGTCTTAATTAGTATAGGAATGAGTAGAAACAAATTATAGTACAAGATAAATATGAAAAAATTCAGGCTCCAGTCTCAGAAGGGAAATCTGAACCATGTTAGTCTTTTTGCACGACAGCTAATGAAGAGGTCTCCTGCCTGTTCCAGAGCTAATGAGGACTTAGCAAGGGTTGCGGTAGGGTGGGGTTGGGGAGGGGAAGGTAAGCAGGCACCTACAGGTGGTGCCATGGACCTGAAGGGATGGGGACACCCCTCCTGTGTGGCACCACCCTCCGTGCTAGGACCTGAGCTGGTACATGCTAAGGGTAGGGGCTACTCACACAGTCTGCATGGCAGAGACAGACCCCAAAGGAGTGGGTAAGACATGAGGGTGCAAGCCAATAGGTACAAAAGATTGAGAAATTCTATGTCAAATTTTGAGGGCTGCCGACAGGTCAAATAACTGCTAAGCAAACATGAGGACGGTTTTCAGGAAGTTGAGAACAAGATTTGGAAGGACAACCATTTGATCTTGATTTGCACTACTCTGTATCTCTGAACCCCCTCCCATTGTTCCATTCCCCACTCTTCCTTAAGGGTCTGAGCGTGCACCATTTCACGTAAAGAGCGAGAGGCAGCTCATAGGGGGCTTTCAAAAACACAGCCCGAAAAAGTTCCTACAAAGGCTATACTCGCCAAAGTGTCCACCCTCACTGATCTTCCTTGACGAGGTGGGTGATAAGAGGACACCTGTATCATGCAGGGTTGCCATGTGGATTACACATTTGTAATGGATTTAGAATGGTGCTGGCACAGAAGAAATCTATGTCTCTAGTCTTATTTTATTACAATCACACTTAGGTTATGCGCACTGAGAATCTGTTCAGAAAAGTGATTCTGGATCACTCATTAATCTTTCCTGATCCAGGCTCAGCATTGGGCCCAGTGCTGTTTAAAGAGTCCTAACTTTGGAAAACTGCTCTGAAGCAGTGAAAATGGGTGCTGCCCCATCAAGGAAGGTCCAGCAACCTGGATAAGGTCCACTGTCTGGAATCCTAAGTCTGACAGCGTAAGGCCATCCAGCCATGCTGTGAGGGCACTGGAGATTTCTATGAGGGGCATCTGAATCAGTCTCTACGAAGGGTTAATTTCTGTGTTGCCCAGAAAGACCTTTGTGGTGACCTTAAACCCTATGATTCTCAGAATCAAAACCCAATTCTGGAATGGAAAGTACTGCAAGGATAAACACAGGAGGCTAATGCAGGCCAGCTCTCTAAGCTGACATGGGACACAATCAGAGCCAAATACCGTACCACATACCATGTGGCTTTCTGATTCTGACTGCATGGCAGCTATTGGTGCTCCCTGACATTTCTCACTGACCATCTGAACTACTCTGAATCCTGAAATAACACTTGGGAGGTTTTGAGGCACTGTGACATGAGACATAGCTTTGTGTTCTTAGATAAAATTAAGCTGAAACTCTAATCAGGCACTGTGTAAACTGTTCAATCCTCCAAGTCTTTCTTTGCTTTCTCTGGGCTACCGCACAGTTAACTTCTAGTTTATGGTAATTCATGAGGCACTAAATGGACTCACTAGAGGGATGAAGTGGGAGCCCAAACTGGGAACCCCAACCACAGCACTACTTGTAGATGGACTGGCTAAATGAAGTCCATAGATCACATCTGTAGCTTTGAGAAGACTTCAGAAACCAAGTCCAGGGTGAAATTCTGGCCAAACATCTTCTTTTTTTATTTTTTTAAAATGTTCTTTTTTTTAAATTTTTTATTTATTTATGATAGTCATACAGAGAGAAAGAGAGAGAGGCAGAGACACAGGCAGAGGGAGAAGCAGGCTCCATGCACCGGGAGCCCGACGTGGGATTCGATCCCGGGTCCCCAGGATCGCGCCCTGAGCCAAAGGCAGCCGCCAAACCACTGCGCCACCCAGGGATCCCTGGCCAAACATCTTCAATGGGTATGAAGTGGACCATTTCATAGTGTCAGGCAGTTCACCCATGTAGGTGTAAGGAGCCCAAGCTCTGGAGTCAGAGGTGGAGTTTAATTCTAGTCCTATAACGGGCCAGGTCTGTCACCCTGTTCAAGTTACTTGATTTCTCTGGCCTTCAGTGTCCATGCCATAAAGTAGATTATTCTACCTGCAATGCTTGGTGTTTCTGTAAAGATGAGAGCATATTCAAAGCAGCTGGCCCTGCATGCCTGGGATGGTGGATGTTCAGCTGGTGACACAGTGAGCGCGGTGGCTGCTGGCACCACTGCCACCCACACACCAGTCACTCCCTACATGGCCAGTCCTAGGGGGTCCCCGCAGTACTGCCTGCACTTGGCACCCAGCCAATGTTACATAGAAGCTTGTTGCATTCATCAGTGGACTTGACCCTCCCAACAGTTGGATAAAATAAATGCCACTGTCATCTCCTCTTTAGAGAGAGGGAAGAAAGGAGGCATAGAGCTTGGAGGAGGATTCAAACCCAGATGTGCTGACTCGAAAGCCTCTGTTCTTGGGCCAGGAGATGCACTGTTAGAATAGTGGCCTCACTATCATCACGTAAACATAGAAACCAACCTTCTCAATCCTACCCCTTTCTACAGCTACTGTTTGAATCCTGAGAACAGCCCAGCCTGCCTCTCAGAGCTGACAGGTGAATTACAGTAAGAAGTGGGTGCAGCTCTGTAAGGAAATAAATAACCTCAACACTGAAAGTTAATTCCTTTGCAAGACTAACTCTTCTGAGGCTCTTGGATTCCCCTTCAGTTGTGGCTACACTAAACTGAAGAAATTAGCATACCAAATAGCTACTGCATTAAAAATTCAAACAACCCTCTTAAAACTGCCTGATGAACTTACTGAGAGAAGCTTATGCAACCACAGGTTCTGGCCTAATAATTGTAAAGTGCTGGCAAAATGCTAATGCTATTATCGCTGGACCCCAGATTCTGCAGGAAGAGAGAAACTTGTTTACAGACTCAGTGCTATTCACCATTCACATTTGATTGAGGCTTTAAAAGGCAACTCTGATTTAATGTAGCCCCTCATCAGGTATTGTAATGCAGAACCACCTTATTTCATCAACCAGAAAGAAGGGTCTAGGGTTTATTTTCTGCATGGATGCGTAAAGTGAGACCCTTGGGAGTTTCTTCAAGCCCATTCTATACAGTGATGAAAGCTAGCTCAATATGGACAATAAAATGTAATTTTAAAGGACTTCTGTGCTGAGAATGATACATTTACAAAGAAAAGGAATAAAGCAACACTCATCTGCTTTTCTACGAACTGCATACACGTCCATGTTTTCCACCCAGATAAACTGATGCCTAAGGATCATAAACGAAAACCGGTGTGCATTCCCTTCTGCTTCTGCAGAGGCCTGGGATGGCAGTGTCCATCCCTAGAGGGGAGCGTGCAGAGGGGTCAGGTGCTGGCTGGGGGCTGTGGGGCCGGGGGGCTCCCTCCATATGGTCTGTCGGAGGACTGATGTAATTAATGCTCAAGTCTAACGTGGCCTGCAAACAGATGATTTGTGTTTTTAATTAAAAAAAAAAAGGTTCCTAATTTTCCTTCAGGGAGAAAAAAAAACCATTCTGAAAATGAAGGAGAAAGCAGATGGGGAGAGAGAGAGAGAGAGGGAAGCCTGACCTCTGGGCCTCCCAGAAGAGTCACATGCAGATGCCTCTGCACCTTCCCGGGCACATGGGCTTCCCTTTATCCTCAGGACACCTTGCAGGGATTTATTATTGCTTCTACTTTCTAGTGGAGAAGACTGAGGGCCAAGCAGATAAAATGACTGACTAGGGTCACACAGGTGGCATGGTCTTGGGTCTGGGGTCCCTCTCTCCACCACAGACACTCCGCCCCCGTGGTCACGCTGTGGGTCCATCCATCCATGCTCCCTGAAGACAAAGGAGGCACATCCTGCTTATCTTCTCTCCCAAAACCAGGGATATGGGGCCTGGTTGATATTGATAATCACCTTTGGCAAGAAAAAGCTGGGCGAACAAGTGACCAGATTGGGGTCTACGCCAGTCAACGCATCATGGTAGAGAAACAACAGGGAACAGTGAACAGAGCTGCTGTGCTACTCACACGCTTGCATGTGGCTTCTTTTTGGAAAAGTCACAGGCCAGACCGAGATCGGATATCCTGACGTGTCCATGTTCATCCAAGAGGATATTTGCAGGCTGAGGAGAAAGACAAGATGATCTTCGGGAGTCCCAAAATTGTTACAGGGCTTTGGGAATTTCTACAACTATAGGCACGTGCTATCTTATCATTTTATCCAAACACTAATTCCACACTGTCACATCCAAGTATGATACTGACAGGAACACATTTCATGTTTAAATCCCACAGAAAAATGGCAATGCATACACAAAGGAGTCTACTCATGAGATAATGAGACACAGGGAGAGAGCTTGCAGGGGGACGACCAAAGTTCATCAGTTAAAAAATATTTCCTCCCCGCCCCCTCCTAACCCTGCGGAGAACTGAGGCCCAGCCAGAGCAGGGCGCCTCTCCACAAAGGGAGTGAGTCCACATGGCTTCTGTGAACCACAAAGGCCTCAGGGAATGAGCCCATGAGGCACATGGCAGAAAGTAGTCACAAGAAGGTACCAACACAGACCTAAGAAATCAGAACAACAACAAAAAAAGAAATCAGAACATTCCACAGTGGGGCACCAATCCCAATGAACAGCATCTCTGCTTCCGAACATCAGTCAGTACACAGGACCTGACCAAATGACCCAGTATGACTCTGACTAAAATGTATCTATTGAGATTAGATTTAGTCGGTATAATCAGGGAAACGAAGCTCCTCTCCCTAATATACATCGAATTACAGTCATCTTAATATTTTTCTGCTAGAAATCAACAATTGTTTTGCTTGAAATAAAAATAAATGGCATGCTATTATAAAACTGAAGCATGAATAATCATGAGTGACTAGAATTCAGTTTGAATAGAAATTAAATAATACCACTGCCTACTAAATAGCTTAGAAAACAAAAAAAAATACAGCATAAAGATAATTAGAGACCGGTTATAAATCTAAATTAAAATGTATTACAATAGCGCTTCATGGGCCTTCAGCATGTATTTTATTCTTCTGCAAAACTCACAGGAGGAAACAAAATATCATGTGCCAACCAGTGTCTAATTAATTCTAATTCAATGAAAATACATTTTTTTTCCTTCTTCATGCTCGGATGAAAACTACGGAGATAATTCTGTAACCTTGCAGAAAGCTTTAAATTTTACAAAGTGTTTTGTGACAAAGTAAGAGTCTCAAAAATAAAATATAATATTTTAGATTCTTGGAAGGTAACCTTAAAAAGCTAAGACAGCTAATCAAAACATAGCAGCAGCTCCTGAGAAAAAGGAGCATAATCTGTGCATTTCAGTAGTTACACTGGATTCATTCAAGAAGGAATCTGAAAAAGAAGGCAAACACATCCTCCCAGAGTGTTTTTACCCTGCTGGGAAACTCTCTCTCTGATCATTTTTCTCCTTATTACTATCTGTAACACATTTATGTATTTGCATGATCATTTCTATAATTTGTCAAGGTCCCTTTTATCTCTCTCCCTGTCTTCTGGTGGTGAGTGTCACCACAGAGGTGCTGAGCCAACTCCTAGCTCCGTTATGAATGTAGAACCCAAGACTGAGCATCATGGCCTGGAATGGGGGAAACTTGGAATAGACTCAATGCATTTTTTTCAAGTCCAGAGAGAGAGAACAAGAATGAAGAAGTCCAGACACAGCAGTAGGAGGCTCTGCTCTTCAGGGATCTAAAAATCTGTTAGTGATTTTGAAGACAGTCCTAAAACAACATGAAACTCTCAGAGTGGCCTTTAGGGGAAGTTCTGCAGGCTGATCGACCCTGTCTCTGATGAGCGACTCAGCCATTCTATCCCGGAAAACACATGTTCTTTGCTTCTTCTCTTTGTACATCACCGGTTCTAACACAGAGCCATGGCTAAACCAGTTGCCTAGTGAACATTAAGTGCATTATAATTAACTGTAAAATCAGCAACAGCCAAGAGACTCCTACCTTGCTTTTCATTAATTAATTAAAATTTTTGAGTTAGTGTGTATGCTGCACTAGGCCGAGGAGCCCATGCTGAGCTGATAGTGACAAGGAAGAAGGAAAGGAGGGCCTGAATCAAAGTTTAGAGTCTGGAGAGATGGGCCTTCACAGGAGCTGAGGTGTGGGGAATGGCAAGAAGGAACCATCCGGAGAGCCAGGACCTCAATACCTATTGTGCAGGTCCTGGAAGCAGAGTGCCTTACCTTCAGATCTCTGTAAACAACAAACCGATTGTGCATGTGTTCCAGCCCCAGGATGATTTCAGTGGCATAAAACCGCATCTCCTTCTCTGAAAACACCCCATGCTGTGAAAGGTGATAGTGCAAATCGCCCCCTGGAACGAGAGATGTAGAGGTTAATATTAAAGCCTTTCAATTCATAGGAAATGAAAATCATTGCCATCTTAAATAGTTAAGACATAGTCGAAAAAAGGGCAAACTGCTTCTGTGTATCTGTCTCTGACTTCTGTAGTTTGACAAAACACTTTAAGAAGGATAGAGGGAACTCAAACATTACAAGACTTTCATTCAGGGATGGCCAGGACAATATATAACACAACCATCACTCTCAGATTGGCAGTCCAGCTTCCAGATGCACCTCTGGGGGCGGGGGGTGGCTAGCTTATCTGCTCTGAGTACTTACGTCCTGTCTAACAAACTGGACCAAGTATGTAATGATCTAGCAGATGGCTCTAGAAACTGGCTCCATGGACAATAAAGAAATAAGCACACAAACAAAACGATCATATTGAAAGATATTTGGTAAAACAGATACAGTAAAATTTTAACTGGCGAAATCCAGGGAGGTGGGTATTTGGGTATTCCCCTTAAAATTCTTTCCATTTTGCCTTATGTTTGCATACTAAGATGCAAACAATTCATAATATGTTGGAAAAAGTCAATCATCATATGGGCTCAAGTTACAGAGACCGAGACCAACAGGGTAAGGGAATTTTCTTTTTTTTTTTTTTCTTTTTTTCTTTTTTAAGGGAATATTCTTACTGTAAAGGAATAGCCTCTACTGGTCTGCAGAAGTTAATGTGTGGCCAACGTTATGGCCCCTGCTTTTGCTTACCTATCTTCCCTCTCACACACATATTTCTGTACAACCACTAGCAGATCAAGATGTAAAAGATACCCAGCATCCCAGAGGCTGCCCCGCGCCCTTTCCTGGCAATGCCTCAGCTCTTGTCCCTCATCAGACCAAGGGGACTCCATTCTGACCTCTCACCAGACATTAGCTTTGCCTGTTCATGCAATCACACAGGAGACATGCTGTGGTGTCTGGCTTCTCTGACCATTATTACGTCTGGAAAATTCCTCCATGTTGTTAAATAGATCTGATTTTAAACTAAACCCTCATAACATAACAGAACTTCAAATGAACTTTCAAAAGAGGTTAGTTCATTTGCTGTACTGTGTGCATTTCATTTCAAGCTCTTGTTACTAAAAACATTTGACTATGGTGTCACTCTCTAGTATTAGAAAACTATTTTTCTACCTAGGACCTTCTCAACATTTGCCGGGTGATTATTCATAGCTTAAAAGATCAGTGGATGGTTGGTCTGGGCTAAGGGTACAGAACACTGGGCTAGAAGCTGTGCTGGCCACAGCCAATCCTTCAAAGTTGGTTTCTTAATACACTTTTATCTTTGGTGTACGTTCTTAAGAAGCCATTTCATTCCTAAAAGTTGAGGGTCAAGAAACACGCTAATTAAAGATCTAGGCCAGCTACATTCCAGAAAATGAAGTTTCACTCTGCCTATTTTATGAAAATCTTTTCCAAAAAATGCAACTTCCTGGGGAGAGACTAGGAGGGCTAGACAGGAACGGTGGTCAACATTTTAAAATGAATTCTAAGGGAAACTTGAAGAGTAAGAAGGTTTCCTTAAACTTCAGAGGGAACCCAATTAATTATCTGAAAAACTTGAACCGCCAGGGTGCCTAGAACAGTATGCACTGAGGTGTCATGTCCCAGCCATGTCTTTCCCTGCATCTGGGCTTTCTGCATGTCACTCACCGTTCATCAGATCCAAGATGAAGCAGAGTTTATCTGGAGTATGGAAGGCATAGGTCATACAGACAATGAAAGGACAGTCCTAGAGAGAAAAACAAGTTTGTAAGAAAAAAGCTGTCCTAGGAAGTGCGTGCTATCTGCTACTATATACCATCCATAGATTTTCTCATCCAGACTTCTGCCCTGTGTGTTAAGCACCAACATCTCCATGGTAACCTTAATGGTCCCAGCAAAACATATATGATAACTTGACAAAATGCATAGAGACAGAGCATTGCTAAGTGGAGCAGGTGAGGGGTGCCTGGGTGGCTCAGTCAGTTAAGCGCCTGCCCAGGGTCCTGGGTTCAAGCCCCATGTCAGGCTTCCTGCTCAGCAGGGAACCTGCTTCTCTCTCTCCTCCCCCCTGGTGCTCTCTCTTACTATCTCTGTCACTATCTCTGTCCCCTCACCTCAAATAAATAAATAAAATCTTTAAAAAAAAAAGCCTAAGTGGAACAGATTAATTCGAAGGTCTCTTCTCTCTCAGATTCATTCATGACCCTTTTATCTGCATCTTCTTCAAAAGACCCAGTTTCTACAGAAAAATATTGCTGCCTTGCTAGTCTTTGTGTTGGTCTACACTATCATTCTGGCTAGTCAAATATCCATTTCAATCTCCGATTCAGACATGGGAAGCACCATATCACAATGGGAGGAAATATCTATATTATTGTCTTGAAATATGAGCATAGAAAGGGAATTCAACTAGCTTTTTTCTTTTTTCTTTTTTAAGATTTAATTTATTTATTCATGAGAGACACAGAGAGAGAGAGAGAGAGAGGCAGAGACATTGGCAGAGGGAGAGGCTCCATGCAGGGAGCCCAACGTGGGACTCGATCCCAGGACTCCAGGATCATGCCCTGGGCTGAAAGCAGGTGCTAAACCGCTGAGCCACCCAGGGGTCCCTCAAATAGCTCAAAGTGAAAAAATAAACCAGGGTCAGGGATTGAATAATTCAACTGTAAAGATGACAGTTTTCCCCAAAGTAATCTAGAGATTTCATGCAATTAAAATGGAAATGGGGGATCCCGGTACGGAGCCTGCTTCTCCCTCTGCCTATGTCTCTGTCTTTGCCTCTCTCTCTTTCTCTCTCTCTCTGTCTCTCTCTATGTCTATCATGAATAAATAAATAAGATCTCTTTAAAAAAATAAAATAAAATAAAATAAAATAAAATGGAAATGGATGAGCTAATTCCAACGATGAGCTTCCAACGATGAGCTGATTGTATTTTATGAAAATGTACATAACTAAGAAAAGTAGAGACATTCTAGAAGGAAAACAAAGCTGGAAAAGTCACATCACCAGATATTAAGACTTATTATATATATAAAAGACTTATTATGAAGCAACAGTAAATCAGACAGTGTGGTAGAAGCCCAAGGACAGAAAAACTGACCAAGAGAACAAACCTGAGGATCCTGAAACAGACTCAAGCATAAATGGTCAACTGATTTATGATAAATTGACACAACAGGGTGGGGGGAAAGGATGGCCTTTTCAATCAACGGCATTGGAGCAACTGGATATTTGTACAAGAGTATGTAAACTTCAACCCCTACCTCATACCATACATGAAAGTCAACTCCAGGTAGAGAAAGGTCTAGAGAGAAAACAATAAAGCTTCTAGAGGGAAACAAGGAGAATATCTTCATGACATTAGGGTAAGTAAAGATTTCTTAGGCCACAAAAAAGCACTAACAGTAAAAATATTGCTAAACTGGACTAAAATAAAGTTAAGAACTTCAGTTCTTCAGAAGATACCATTAAGAGAGTAAAAAGGCAATTCACAGAAGATACTTGTAATCTGTAAACACATAAAGGACTCATATTTAGAATATATAAAGAACTCTAATAAATCAATAAAGAAAAAGACAAATAATCCAATAGAACAATAGCAAAAAAATGGTAGTAGTAGTAATAATAATTAATTAATTTAAAAGATGGGCACTTCACATAAGAGACTATCAAACAGCTCACAAGCCTAGGAGGAATTCAGATGCTGGCCTACACTGGTCCCCAAGGAAATGTGTTATCACTAAAACCCATGAGAATGGCTAAAATTAAAAAGACTGACAATACCAAGTGGTTGGAAAGATAGGGTGGAAATGGAAATCCCATATATGGCTCCTGGGAGCATAAAATGGTACTAGTGCTATCTGCCAAAGCTGAGCACCATCTGCAAACCCTATGAGCTAGCATTTGCACTTCCCAGTATACACCTCACAGCAACCTAGACTTCTGTGCACCAAAGAGAACTGCATGAGAATGTTCCTCACAGCACTATTCAAGATAGTCTGAACTGGGAAAGAACGCAAATAAATGTCTGAATAGATATGTTAATTGTCGTATATTTGTGCAGTGGAATACTAGACAGCCAGAGTCAGCAAGTTTTTTTCCAAGGGGCTAGTCAGTAACTGTTGCTAGTTTTACAGACTCTATACAGTCTCTGCCCCATTTTTTATACAATCCCTTAAGAATGTAAATCATTCCTAACCCATGGGATGTGCAGAAATAAAGGCTACAAAGCAGATCTGGTCCGTGGGCCACACATAGCTTTCTGACCTCTGCTATGTAGCTGCAGAAGGTACTGCTGCTGTGTGCAAAGACACAGGTGGATCTCACATGCAACACTGAGCGACAGAGGCCAGACGCAAAAGAGTACATTTAGACAAAGTCTAAACATAGGCAAAGCTAAATTATGGTGTTAGAAATCTGGGCAGTGGTTAGCTTGGGCGAGGGATAGGTGACCAGAAGAGGCACAAGACTTCTAGAATACGGGTAACCTTCCATCCCTTGAACTGAGTGCTAAGCCGCATCTATGACTAGGTCTGTTCAGACTCTATATACAGTGTATACTCGCCATTCAAAGGATTCAAATAAAAATTGGCAAAAAAAATCTATATCCACAGAAAGAAAAAAAATATTAAATTTCACAGAAAATATTCAAGTTTCAACAGAATAACCTTACACTGAATTTGCATTGTCCAAACCACTATTTTAAGGGCAGACTGATAAATCTTAGTTAACCACTTTCTATAACAGAGATTCAAGAACTTGAATTCAATTCCCATATATCTTCCAGAGGAAAGTATTCCAGAATCAATTACAGATTTCATTTTGTGATTACACATTTTGCCTTAAAACACTGTTGAGATGGTGTTAGTGATTACTGATCTCAAGCCTGATTTTGCTTTAAATAGGCAAGATAAAAGTGCTTTCCATTTTCTGTTAAACACCATGTGGCCTTCCTAGAGGGTGGTGTGGGGGGAGGGGTACAGTCCCTCTTGGAACCACTTAGTGAACCACCTTTCTAATAGCCTGCTGAAGATGGCTCATTCTGGTTTTTTTTTTTTTTTTTTTTTTAAGATTTTACTTATTTATTCATGAGAGACACAGATACAGAGAGAGAGAGGCAGGGACACAGGCAGAGGGAGAAGCCGACTCCATGCAGGGAGCCAGATGTGGGACTAGATCCTGGGTCTCCAGGATCACGCCCTGGGCCAAAGGCAGGCGCTAAATCACTGAGCCACCCGGGGATCCTCTGCTCCTTTCTTAATGCAGGTCCCCACACACACTCTGGTTCCTGATTTGAAGAGCAACTGGGCTGCAGCACAGAGAGGCTGATGGAACCAGACCTTAGTAAGGCCAGAATCTTTCCCAGCTTGAGATGGCCACTGCACTCAAGGAGACAAGGAGACAAGTGGACTCTGCCAAGGGGTATTTCTGAACCAAGGAGACAGTGGACTCTGCCAAGGGGTATTTCTGAACATGATGGGATATGATCCTTCCAATAGTAGCCCTGAGGAAGTAGCAAAAGGTGAAAAAGGTTCAATTAAGGAATTGTCAATTTAGACTCACAGGCTGAATAGAAGGGCCCTTTAAGAAAAAAAAAAAAAAAATCACCTGATCCAACCTGTTTATTTTTAAGACAAGGAAACTAAAGCCCTAAAAAGGGAAAATGACTTGCCTGAGGTCACAAAGACATGTGGTAGCCAGGCAAGATCTCAACCCCAAGTCTCCTGACCTTGTCCAGGGTTCTACTGTATGCTGCTTACAAAGGCAAGGTTTCTATAGCAATGTAAAGGGAAAGTTCAGCTAAAGGGGTATGACTCAGTTATCTCCATGTTGACTGCAGTCTCTCACCTCTCAGATACTGGGCAGATACCACATCAGGGCTCCCATGAAGCTCAAGATACAAAGAACCAAATACGGGCCAATACGACAAAACAGGCAGCAATTAATGATGGTGCAGATTAGAGTTCCAAACATAACCATGGTTAAGATGTTTTGTCTTGATTACAAATTAAAGGTAATTGGGGTGTCCCGGTGGCTCAGTCGGTTAAGCATCCACCTTCTGCTCAGGTCATTATCCTGGGAGTCCTGGGGCCAAGCCCCACCTCAGGCTCCCTGCTCAGTGGGGAGTCTGCTGCTCCCTCTGCTCCTGCCCCCTGCTTGTTCTTTCTCTCTTTTTCTTTGTTCTTTTTCTTGTTCTTTCTCTTTTTTTAAAGATAAAATCTTAGGAAAAAAAAAGAACAAATTAAGATCAATAAGAACTAGTGGATCTTTTGGAGGTAAGACCCTCAGTGAGGATTTCCTACAGGTAGTGAGCAAGGTAGCCCATGTTCTGTAGCAACTCTGTGAAACTGTGATAAAATACACCATAGAGTATTTAAGAAAATTCTCCACCCTGCATTCAGAGGAAGGCTTATGTTATTTTCCTGCCTCAAACACTATGTCTCCAACTGCTGTGAGATTTTTAAAAAATCCCTAGGACTGGCCTAGAAAGTTCTTTACATTCTAGTCCAGGCTCTCCTGGTCTTTATCCCTCTCCAGCTTCATCTTGTGCTAGTCACATACCACATCAGACTCCAGCTCTGTTGAACCTTCCCTGTAGCCCTCAAACCCTCCCAAAGTGCTCAGGACCCAGACATGTGCTGACACCTCCTGTGACTTCCGAGGATCATCCACTGTCACTTCCACTCTGTTAAGTGCCTCCTGAGCACTGGGTACCTGTCCCATGGCTCCTGCCGCACGCCCTCATTATCTATACATTCCTGAGATCAGAAGAACAAGATTACCTTCTCTCATTCCATGCAGAGCAAAGACCACAGTCAAGTTTTGGGAGCCCCACCCTGCAGCAAAATGCCTGGCACAATCTAGGCACTCCACTATGGTTCAAGGAATGAAGGAGTAACACTTTCGAGGACATGACAAGACTGTTTAATGAAGGTGCTAATTGCTTTTTCCCAGCTAGGCACATACTTATCATGGTGCTTAAACCTGAAGATTTCCCTTTTTACTATTCTAGAATTAGAGAAGCATACCAGTAACAGTACTTCCCACTGTCTCTTTGAAAGATCAGGGGAAGGAACACTCAATTTGAGATTGGAAGGAAAAACAAAAAAAACTTCCAGTAAAAAGAAAACTGTAATGAGTGACTTCAGTTCAGTTTCCTGCCAGCACCTGGGAAACCACGCTGATACAGGCTGATCTGAAGTTTAACCTACTGAGGCCATTTAAAACAAAAGTTCATTAAAAAAATTCATAAAAAGTAGCCTTTGGTTAGCAAAAAGGAAAGAAGGAGGTAAGGAAGAAAGTAAGGAAGGAAGTCAATCAGTCCAAATAGCTTTATTACAAGTCTTTTGGCTAAATTATGTATCATTTTTTTAAAGCCTTTATTTTTAAGTAATCTCTACACCCAACATGGGGCTCGAACTTAAAACAGGAGATCAAGAGTTGCATGCTCTCTGGCTGAGCCAGCCAGCTGCCCCCTGGTTAAATTATATATTGGTAAGTAAACACGAAACAAAACAAAAAAGGCCCCCCAAATTCCCCAAAAACAAAAAAGCCAAGTTTGATACTTGAATAAAAAAATATAAGCAATTCTTTAAAGTTAGCTCAAAATAGTAGACTGGTTTTTTATTTATTCCTTTAGAGGGTAAGACTGGTGAGGAACCATACATACTGCTATTGCTTACCTCTATTCTCCTTCATCTGAAAAAAATAAATATAAAAATGCTACATGATCATTGCATACATAATTTTCCAACACCAAAGATTTCTTTTTCCATAAGCTTTCTTGAGAAAAAATACCCAAGGTGTTGGAGATAACTCATTAAAGATTAATATTTTAATTACCACTTAAAATCTGGAGTAAGTATACATCCATGTTTGAAATATAAGACAATGACATTTCTGATAGAAACTAGAAACCGATGCCATTCATACTGATTTCAATATAGTGTGCAAGCTGCTTAGTCTCCATTCCAATTAGTTGAAAATGTGGTCATGCACACAGGATAAACTCTTATTTCAAATGCTTAATATCCATATGTTGGGAGACAGAGGCACATAGTTAGAAATTATTTATAGCTATGGCATTTTCACTTATTTTACGGTTGAGCTAAATTATGATAATCCTATACTTCAGTAGCAAATAACCTTTCCAAAACTGCTTAAAACTGATGCTAGAATAATATAAACTGCAATATGATAAATGTAGGTATAAACAAAAAACATGGGGCCAAACAGGTGACAATAGGAAAGGAACAATAGGGGATGCCTCGGTGGCTCAGTTGGTTGGGCTTGTGATCTCAGGGACCTGGGATCAAGCCCTGTGTGGGTTCCAAGCTCAGCAGGAAGTCGCTTGAGATTCTTTCTTCCTCTGCCCCCTCCCCCACCCAACCCTGTGCTCACTTGCACGTATGTAACTCTCTTTAATAAATAAATTGAAATCTTAAAAAAAAAAAAAAAAGAAAGAAAAAAAATGAACACTAGCCAGGGAGTCCACAGACTCTGGGCAAAGAAATCTCTCTGGGTCTCAGGTTCCTTGCTTACTAGTTGAAAGGGATCCTTTGATTCACCATTAAAATCTGATTCCTTAATCCTCTGGGTAGGGATGACCCTATTTAGAACCCAGCTAGGATATTTGGAGGTCATGCCCTCCCCTGTATATCTCACTGCACATAAACCCTTTTGGCTCAGTATTTAACCTTAAATTCCCATATGAGGTATTCAGCATGAGTTTGGCCACTCCATCGTCATTTCCTGAATGAGACCCTGAATCCCTGAGCTCCTCTGGATGCTGGATGACAGGCCCACTGGTGCACGTGGGCATGCCCAGGTTGGACACTGAGTTTTTCTGGGTGTCTTTATACACATCTGCTCAAATAAATAAAAGAAGGCTTTGCTTGTGGGTCATACCATTCACTGCAAAAGAAGCCAGAAACGGGACACTGTTTCACAAAAAGACACTGGGTAAAAGTTTTTGGCAAAAAAAAAAAAAAAAGTTTTTGGCACATGCTAAGCTAAAAATCCTAGCTTGACAGACAAACACAATGTCCAACAGGTGGAAACATCCTCTTGGAAATGGAAATGAGCAAAGTCCACAACAGGTAAAAAGCAGCCAGACAGATAACTTTAGTGACTGGGGACAGATTCAAATGCAAATCAGGTTTGAGTAAGCTGAGATGTTTCTCTATTTGTTTACAGAGGATGAGAGCTGCTTTCCTCCTTGTACTCCTCCTTCTCTGGGCTGGTCCTCCATCACGCACTCAGTTCTTAACTAGACTCAAGTGATTTCATTGTTGATGCCATGATTACTTCCTGCCCTCCCTGGAACCATATTCCGCAAAGAAGGAAGCCATAAACAGCCACTAAAGGGAGAAGCTGTGGGTGTGCATGATGATGGTCGCTAACACTTCTCTAACTCCCAAATTAAACAGAGATAATATGAGAATTACACACTATTTATATTAACTTAGTGCTGCTCTTCCCTGCTATAAATTCTAATGCACCCAAGAATTGGCTAGCTGCATAATTTGCTGGAAAAGAATGCCTGTATTTTAAATAAATTGTCCTGATACCTAAAACCAACCAACCAATGAATACAAAAACAAGCAGCACTCGAAAAGGAATACTTACCCCTGTACTCACAAGAGATAACATAATCCTCTCATTTAAGGCTAATGTTTCTCCTTGTTTCATCTTGATCCTCTTCTTATCCAAGCATTTCATTGCATACCTGGAAACATAAATGTTACTGAAAAAAGTATACTGAAAATATATCTTTGCTGCTTTAAATGGTACACATCATACGGGGGAAGGTTTCTAAAGATTTGGGAAGTGTCTAAGAGAAGCAAAATGGTACCTGAGTGTCATGGAAAAAAAAATTTGTATGTATGTATTAAGAAAAAAATTAAATGCCCCCTCCAGGAGGTAGAGCATATCTTCCCATTAGTACATAAGGGCTGCACAGAGTAAAAGTTTCTTTCTAAGAGAACCCTATGGAGGAGAGGGACCAGGACATTACAGCGGAGGAGCCTGACAAATACGACCTCAAGCAAGCGGTCAAAGTCCGCATCAACAATGATGAGTCATGTTAATGACAGGATGGGCACCCCGATTTGATGTGATGACAATGGTGTTTTCCTCTGGGGTCCTGCTTCCAAAAGCCCACAGCTCCAGTGTAACCATGACAAAAACATGCCTAAATTGGAAGACATTCTACAGAATCCCTGACCAGTACTCCTCCAATCTGTCCAGGCCATCAAAAACAAGGAAGTCTGCGCAACTGTCACAGCCTAAAGGAGCCCCAGGAGATGTGATGACTTAAATGTAACATGAGATCCAGGAAAAGAAAAAGCCACTGGGTAAAAACGAAGGAAATCTGAATAAAGTGGAGATTTCAGTTAATGATAACATACTGGGGGATCCCTGGGTGGCGCAGCGGTTTGGCGCCTGCCTTTGGCCCAGGGCGCGATCCTGGAGACCCGGGATCGAATCCCACGTCGGGCTCCCGGTGCATGGAGCCTGCTTCTCCCTCTGCCTATGTCTCTGCCTCTCTTTCTCTGTGTGACTATCATAAATAAATTAAAAAATTAAAAAAATATATATATAAAAAAAATGATAACATACTGGTATTAGTTCACTTGTTGTGACCAATGGAAGATAGGGATACTGGGTGTAGGTCATGGGAACTCCCTATGCTATCTTTTAGCTCTTTTCTAAGCCTAAAACTATTCTAAAATAAAAAAAAGGTTCTTTTTTAAAAAAATCCAGCAATAATTAAGATATTTCTATCATTACATTAATAGAAGTTCCAGTCCAGTAAGAGCATAAAGTAGAGGGATATAAATAAATTCGGTGAAATAAATTTTGTGTGTAGCATTGCTGCCCAGGGCCACTATGTGTATATTGCAGGGGCGAAGGGATATGTGTATAATATTTAGCATTTAGGAACTGTGATTTTAGCAGTGGTTGAGATTTTTTTTTTAATCTAGTTACCCATGAGACACACAGAGATAGAGGCAGAGACACAGGCAGAGGGAAAAGCAGGCTACCCGTGGGGAGTCTGATATGGAACTTGATCCCAGGACCCTGGGATCACGACCTGAGCCAAAGGCAGACGCTCAACCACTGAGTAAGCCACCCAGGTGTCCCAGCAGTTCTGGTCAAGATTTTATAAGAGTGCACAGTGTAAGACTCTAAAACACTGACAAGCAACAAAATGAAAAGGGAAGGTACATACTCAAAAAGGCACATCCTAAAATGCTACCTTATGGATTTGGGGGGGGGGGGTGTTTGTTGTTGTTTTTATTTATTTATTTATTTATTTATTTTAAATTTATTTATGATAGTCACAGAGAGAGAGAGAGAGAGAGAGGCAGAGACACAGGCAGAGGGAGAAGCAGGCTCCATGCACCGGGAGCCCGACGTGGGATTCGATCCCGGGTCTCCAGGATCGTGCCCTGGGCCAAAGGCAGGCGCTAAACCGCTGCGCCACCCAGGGATCCCCTGTTGTTGTTTTTAAAGATTTATTCATGAGAGGTACAGAGGGAGAGGCAGAGACACAGGCAGAGGGAGAAGCAGGCTCCCTGTGGGGAGCCCGATGCAGGACTCGATCCCAGGACCACAGGACAACCTGAGCCAAAGGCAGACACTCAACCACTGAGCCACCGAGGTGCCCCAATAGATTTGGTTTTTATTTTTTTTTTAAGTAATTTCCACACCCAACATGAGGCTCGAACTCAAGACCCAGAGATCAAGAGTCATATGCTTTACCAACCGGGCCAGCCAGGCTCCCCTGATTTGTTTTTAATCATGATATTTAAGTTATAATATTTCAAATAATAAAAAAAAACAATAAGATTTTTATATGAAAGTTAGTGGAGAAGAAACAGCTGACAACTTAAGCTTTTTGAAAACTTGGCACAAGCTCCAACTAAGAAAATACAGACATATTATTTGGCATGCTCTATTACCACAGGTTGAAGAAAGCAGGACGATTTTTCAACAGAAAGCAGAAAGGAAATTTTTACAAGGGTTTCAAGGGCTTTAGAAATCTGGTACATGACTATAAATCCCCACTGACGGTCCACTTTATAAGACCCAGACAACTGTCTGGCTGGGATAGGACCCAGAAAATCCATTTGTTTCTAACTGATCATAACTTACAATGTCATGACTTATAACAAAACAGAGATGGATGCTCAAAGTTGCTCATTTTATCTACTCTTCCAAGAGTTCTCTATAACAAATCCACTGATGGAGATATTAATTTGCCTAATTATGGGACTGGATATTGAGAACATGTGAAGTGGCATGTTCGTTAAATATTTAATTTTTGGGGCACCTAGGTGGCTCAGTCGGTTAAGCGTCTGCCTTTGGCTCAGGTCACGATTCTACGTCCTGAGATTGAGCTCCACATCAGGCTCCCTGCTCATTAGGGAGTCTGCTTCTCCATCTCCCTCTGCTGATCCCCCCGCTTATGCGCATACACTCTCTCTGTAAAAACAATAAATAAAAAATTTTAAATACTTAATTTTTGTGATGAATTTTCAAGATGTTTCATATCACTTCTATCACTACCCCCTTCCATGATGGTGTCTAGTAAATAGTTTAAATTGCAGACCACAGAAGCTGCCATACATGGGCCTTGAGCTGCTGGGTTGAGCAAGTTTGCTTCCACTGGCTTCTGAGGTAGATGGCAGTTGCGGAGCCAAGACAATGTAACTGGCAGCCTGGGGACTGGAAGGACACACTCCTGGATTCACAGGAATCTGGCCACTGTCTAGCTGTGGGATTCCTGGTAAGTGTCTACCCTTAATCTAGAAAGTGGAAGACAGTTTTCCAAACCCTGAGGATCCTATGAAATAACACATGTAATGAAGAAACACGGTTATAGTATGACTTTCTACATTGTGTGGCAGATTAGCAGATCAGCAGATCTCCTAAATACCTAGACAAGCAGTAGTGAGGAAGGAAAATGAACAGTCAGTGAGATGGAATAGGCGACAAGCACATCACTTAGGGCCAGAGCCCACCATGGTACTACAGAAGGGGGATGAAAGGCCCATTGGCAGAGGACTGTTCATTAATACTGACTATGCAGGAGGTAGTGGTCTGCAGGCTTTATGATGTATTATCTCATTCAAGTCTAACAACAAGTAAGTATTTTCCCAATCCTACAAATGAGGAAGTGGAGGCACAAATTTCATGCAAGCCGGATCTGTCCTGGCTGAGGGACACCCAGACCTGCACTCTGGATCACCAGGCCATCTGGTCTCAGCACGGCAGCAAACTACAGACGCCCCAGTGCCAGACCCTGGGTTCACCCCGCACAGGGCCCCACAACAGGAAGAAGACCAGTGGGCATAAGTCAGGGAATGTAAATTTCAGTCCCCACAAGATAAAAATCATGTCCGTTATTGGACCTGTCTGAAGACTAAGAGGGCAACTTCGCAGAGCTGTTGGTGCCCAATCACAAGGAGGACATGACTGGAGGCTGAGTGACAATGCTACACAATGCTCAGGGGTGGCAGGGGGAGGTGGGCACTGAACTCGGTGACCTCATTTACCCCTTACACTGGCTCAGTGAGGTTATCAACCAAGCTGCACAGACTACTCTACTTTCCCATGGTTTTAACATGCCTGTCACTTGATCCCACTTGTAGCTCTGGGTCTATCAAACTATATTTTCCCATTCTCTTTTGATTCTAGATATATGTTCACTTCAACAAACTGCTTCTATATTTAAAAACAAAATTTTTTCCCCTTGCACTACTTAACAACTCCACCATTCACCTTCTGCAAGAACCTCGTGCCTGGCTTATGTGCACATAATTGCCTCATACCAACCTCCTCCTGTAAGATAAACAACTAAGATGGTGATGGAGGCCCACAATCATGATCCTTGTAGCAGGGAATACTTCTCACCCAGTGCTTGAGCTACCCATCTGTGGAATTGACATCTCCTGGAATGCTATGCCACCCCAAGGTTCATACGCTGAATCACAAGTGGGCCACTGTTTAGGAGATAATGTCTCTTCTGTGCAAAGCAGAGAATTCTTTGCAGCAAGATCAGACCAGGAGGCTATACATAATGCTCCTTCTTGGTCACCTCCAGATCCCAGGCTCCTTTACCCACAGCCTGAACCACAGGGGTTCATGACATAGTTACGGCTAACTTTCCTTTTAACCCTAAGAGGTGGAAGTTCCAGCTGATTGTTCTCATTGATAATGCTTAACAACATACAGCCTATTTCTTTCTGACAAGTGAAATGATGGGTTTCCATAAATCTATGTAGGCATTTTCTGTTGAAGCAAGCATAAAACCCATAGCACTTACATTTTTCCAGTGTCTGCTTTCCTGCAACCGTATACTTCACCAAATCCTCCTCGTCCAATGATCCTATGTACGCTGAAATCATTCATGGTCAACTGTGAATTCAAAACACGAAAGGGATACACAGCATTGTGTTAAAATTATGTTGTTGTTTGCACGTAAAACATAGTTGTTAAAACAGCCATCTGATAGAGGGATCTGCCCTGTGACTGCTCTAAGAGATGGGATATGAAAGGTAGAAAGACTTTCTAGAGCCTCCTTCTGCTCTACCGCCAAAATGCACAAAAGGCAGGCAAATGGGAAGACAACAGTGTGGGAGTCGAGTTAGATTGTTTTTTCAAATATCCTAAATGTTAGGTTATAAGATGTATACCTTGAAGGCAAGGGAGTGTGAAATTTCTAGTCAAAATGAAAAGCATCCTTAGCTACTCCGAAGCCAGAATTTTGGGAACAGCTCCACAATTCCGGGAATTGTCATGGTAGAAGAGGAAGTCTACATCAAGAGCATCTAGGTTTTCTTAAGAGTGGGCCATATGACCAGAAAAACCCAACAGATGCTGGCCATGTGAATTTTTTATCAATAACATCAGGGAACAGCAAGGACTCATGTTGGGCATGTGAGCATGAAACAAGATGCTAAATATGAGGAAAGTACATAAAGAAGCTTCATTCATAAGCCCTCTCCTTGTGTCAACATCTCACCAATGCCCCCCACTACTATTAAAGTAGTTTTAATAGTCTTAGCACGAAGGCAGAAGTGAGCCCGATGTTCACAGTGAAGGGGCCGTCGGACAAGAGCCGACGCCTGCTGGTTTATGTACCCCGGCAAGTGAAGGGTCAGATTCCTGAAGAGTTCCCCCCAAACAACCCTTAAAACACCATGTTTGCAGCCAGGTTACTGGCCACACAGGCTTCATATCTGATTCTTGGGAACAGCAGGATGAAAGCACACTATGCATCAGAAAGATCTATAGCAGATAGAAAGGATTTTTTGAAAAAATGAGTTACTGTCCTCTTGTTTCTAAAATCCTGCCAGGAAATGTGAAAGAAAGAAGTTAAAATTTAAACACACACAGACACACACACACAGACACACACACACACACTCACAAACTGCTTCTCCCATGGTACTGGCAAGGAAAAAACGCACACAAAAAAACCCTAAAAAAAAATCCAATTGATAATTTCTTTTTCGCACTAGCAAACCTATGTGAAGGGAGAACATGAAGAAGAAGGTAAAAGGCTGCAACAAGGAATGAGGGCTCCAAAAACCAAGATGGGGATGTCCCGGGAATTTCTGACGTTGAAAGCCGCAAGCAGATGAGACATTCACAGGAAGTGCGTGTTAGAAAGGAGCCTGTCTTTGACGACTGCTTTCCTCATTCTCAAAACTAATCAAAGAGGAGATGAACTCTTGCTCTAATAAAAGATGTCATCATTTTTATTACAAGATTATATCTAATAATACAAACAAGAAGAGACTTTCCCGGGATGGCAAAAGACAAGGGCATGTGGGAAGTACATTATGTAGGGACCTTGTATTTTGACTACTATTTCTGTGGAAGGGTCAATCGCTGCTTAAAATACCCTTTCTTAAATAAATAAACACATTCTTATATGAATCTGAGAAAAGAGAATTAAAACTCGAATTGTTTACGAGGCTGGGTACGGGAGGATGAATTCTTCATACACAGAGCTATAAGAGCAACATCTGTTTAGACAGCGTATTACCCGTGGGAGTGTGCTCCAGGGCAAAGTATTTTCTCACGAAGTTAAGCCAGAGGAAGTTTTTATTTAAAAAAAAGGAAAGAATAAGAGGATACTCACATGGATATTTAATTCTACGTTTTTCCACTGACAAAATCGAGTGAACTTGTCACTAAAAAAGAATATAAATGGTCACTAAAAAGTTGCATATTACATTAATCAAATTTAAAGAGCAATGTTAAAGGACAATTGGGGACAGGATCACTTGTATTGCTTCTCAACCAGAGATACATTCCCTTGAATATTTTTTCACAAAGCTTTCACTGGTCTTTATGGCTTTATTTTAGGAATCAGGTGAAAGACATCATATTTCCCTTAAATTGTGATTATTGCTATGGTCACATCTGTCTCTGAATCAGGACCATTCAAGAGAAGGCCTAACCTGAGCCACATATGTATTTTCATTTTAATAATGTATTTTATTTAACCCCAATATAGCAAAAAATTACTATTTCAACATGTGATCGGCACAAAGTTAGCAATGAGACCTTCTATATTCTTCTTTTTATATTAAGTTGTGAAACCTGGCATATATTTTGTACTTAGAGCCCATCTTAATTCACGCTCTGTCATTTCAAGTTCTCAAGAACCACATGTGGCTAGTGGGCTACCATACCATACTGGGCCACGCAGCTCTAAATGACAAAATATTTATAAATAATTGTAATAGCAGCAAACACTCAGATAGTGCTATCCACGTGCCAGGCCCTGTTCATTTCCCCCTCCAGTGACAATATGAGCAGGTCTGATGATCAGGAATGATGACGCCCATTCTGCAGCAGAGGAGACTATGGTCCAGTCAAGGTCACACAGTGAGAGAAGGGGTAGGACTGGATCTGAACCTGGACCAAGTACTGCTGCTCAAAGATACAAATGTTTTATGAAAAAAAAGCTCTTAAACTAGAATCACAAGATGCAATACCCACTGGGTGGATTTGCTCCGAAAATTTACTCAACTCCTTGATGAGTAGTTTTTTCCCTCTATGAAGATATCTATCCCCACATCTATTTAATAAAGATGTTATTTTCATTGTGTTTATTTATGAGCAACACAGTCTACACAGTTTTAAAACTTTTTTTTTCCAAAAGAAATGCATTCTAGATTGACCACTCCTTAAAGGTAGAGAGTATTCTTTGTGATGGCTGGATTTCACCTAGCTCCTGGCACGATTCTTTACAAGGGCACCATCCAGGGTTCTTGAAGGAAGGAAGGAAGGAAGGAAGGAAGGAAGGAAGGAAGGAAGGAAGGAAGGAAGGAAGGAAGGAAAAGAAAGGAAGAAGGGGAGGGAACAAGAAAGAAAGTACTTATGAAGTGCATGGTACAGGAGTTACCAGCATGGTAACGGAATGCCCTAAGGCATCTAAATGTCCTAGTTGCCTGTGGGGTCCATTTAATATGCTGTCCAAGGATCTTTTAAAAATATGTCTGAAGCTAATATAGTCAAGTTGAAAATCAAAGCAGAAGAACTCTTTGTAATTATGTAGCACCTTTTGTCAATCTAAAATGACATTAGTATTCATTGATCCCTCTCATCTCAGTGAGGTTGGTAAAATAAAATTATATTTTGAGAATTTCTGAGAGTTATTTCAAACAGTTTCTCTTTTTTCCTAAGTATGATGAGTGCAAAAAGCAAAACCACACTGTGGTGTTCTGTGTCCTTATGAATCTATTGACTGTCACTTTGAAATTCTTGGTGTACTGGAGCTAGCTAGTACTCCCTTTACTCAGGGATTCTGGATTCTGGAGCTCAGAGCAGGCCACAGGGGGTGGTGGTCTGGCACATTTTACAAACTTGCAGACTGGCTGGGGAGGAGAGAAGAGTTCTGCTGACCAAGAGAAGAGTCTAGAGAACTAAATCCCAACACATATCCACTCTCAGAAGAACAGCGTCTCCCCAGAAAAGGACACTTTCAAATACACAGTTTGCCCACGAAATATGGGTTTTCTGTAGCAAGTTCTCTAGGAAGTACAGATGGCCCCAGGGTGTCCTGGCTCAGTCACGTGTCCATGGAGGTCCCCTTGATCAATACCTAATTACCAGGATGCACACTTTTTGACAGAAGAGGGACTGGGGCTGAGAACAGAGGAGAACCTGGGCAACAGAGGGCTCCTGACAGCCAGCGCCCTTGCAGAGGATGGAATGTTAGAGGTTACCGATACAGAAATGTCAGGGGTGCAGTAGGGTAGGGTAGAGGAAGCATTTTTAACCCCGGCCCATGACTTGAGCTTTAGATTGCTGGGCAATTGAAGTTCACTGCCTGACAGAGGCTACCAAACCTCATCCAGGAGAAGGAAAGCCTCCTTCCCAGATTCAGTGTGGCCTGGAACTTATCAGCCCTGTGTCTCTGCTGGCCTCAGGTGAAGGCAGAGATGAGCCCTGGCATAGCTGAAGATTTCCCCTTTATGATCAGACTGAGAAATCATCTTCCCTGTGAGGCCGGCAGTGAGTGTGGCCAGTCCTGATGAGGCTCTAATACAAGGTTCTATTTAGGGAATGTCCATGCTTTTCAAAACCCAAACTTGAAACTCGGTCTCACAATAGAGTTTTTAAGTTCTCATTTGAAAATGTATTAACACGAAAAGAACTCGAAATGGATAAAAATGGAAGACATCTGCTTTGAAAATAATTTACATAACATGGTTAATGACTTCAGAAAATCCAGTGTACCTACTTGTCTAAAACACAAACAGCTTGGATTTCTTGTGGTAATAAGAGCAAAAAGTTCACCCAGTGGGACAAAATGAATCGCGGGCTGACCTGGTGGCCCATCAGCAAAGAAAGAGCTACAAGACCTCCTCCCCAATTTTAATTCCCATCCTCATTTCTCCCCTCTTCTCCAACGATTGCACAGAAGCTCGACTAACCCAAGAGCTGGGAAAGGTCAGATTTTTGAGCTAATAGTACCGGAGACAGTGTAAGCCAGACCCCACTAAGATGCAGCCAGCCTATCCCCTCAGCGTGAGCCACTGCTTTCCCGCACAGTCTCTGCTGCTACTCAGAAAAGGGTAATAATCATTTGTATGCATATTAGTTTCCCAAAGTACTAATTCTACTCCAGGATAAAATTATCTCTTGAACTCTTGTGGCATCACAACACAACTTTTTTTTTTTCTTTTTTAATTACTTTAGTTCTGCGAATATGTGGAGGAAAAGAAGCTGCAGAGAAGCAATATTTGTTCTTCCAGGGCAATTAGGGAACAGCTGTGGGCTGTTCCAGCACCGAGCCATGATCATCACGGTGATTGTCTAGAAATTAGCCGAGTTTGTGGAGAAGAGCACAGTCAGTGTGAAAGCACATTCTGTTTAAGAGAGTCCCAGTTCCAGCGGCACATTATCTCAGAGGAATACTCAAAACCTCAATGAAATGACTGCTGGGTGCCAGAAAGGCATATGAGCTGGCCACTTTTATGGGCATCACTGAACATTTTCAGGGTTTTGTATGACAAACATACACATATAGTTTGAGTGGCTCAAGGAACGTATTTATTAGGGATATTAATAATATATGTGACCACAGACATCTCCCTAGACCCTCAAATTAAATTACATAAAGAATCAAGTGCAGGCTTGTCCCACCTTGGGGGGATAGGATCTCCAAGTGCAAACAAATGAATCAGATAGGTCATAGAACCATGCGTGCATTAGCACGCATATCTTAAGGTGTCCCAATAAGATACTTTAAATATTGTGGTTTCATAGTCTATTTAAACTTTAGAGCATTTTGAAGCTAAAGAGCTACAGGTTCAAAGAGACATCAATGTATAAAATCCTTAAAAAAAAAAGATATACAAATCCTAATTAATAATGTAAAGTACTGAGGTGACAGTCTAATGCAAAGCCTGGCACATGGTACATGCTTGGTAAGTACTTCGAATGATTAAATTGATACCCATTTTAAGGATAGTGCTCTTTGGTAAAATGAGGTACAGCTATAATACGAGATTTTACATATGTATATATACCAACATTTTTTTAAAAGATTTTATTTATTTACTCATGAGAAACGCAGAGAGAGAGAAGCAAAGACACAGGCAGAGGGAGAAGCAGGCTCCATGCAGGGAGCCCGATGTAGAACTCGATCCCAGGACTCCAGGATTACACCCTGGGCCGAAGGCAGGCGCTAAACCGCTGAGCCACCCGGGCTTCCCATACTAACATTTTAGTATAATGTTACATATCAAGTATAACTCAAAAAAAATGTTATATATATATATGAAGTTTCATACCTTTCCATAAATTTTTGGAAAATGTTGCCTCGAAGGCTTTCACAAATTTCTTCTATGTAGGGCTGGAAGGGATGGAAAAGAAATCACACACTGCATAAACAGAAACGTAGAACACATACTGACAAGACTCAGACAAGCTGCAGCTCCCACTCTTACACTTGCTCTTTTTGGCATTTGTCCAGTTTTTAGTAACAGATTCATCACCGTGGTTATTTATTTAATAGTTATCTACAGCTCAACTGCATAGTCTATGAAGGTATGGACAGGTCTGATCTGTTTGCCACTGCATCTCTACTGCCTAACATGGTTCCTGGAAAGTCACAGCCACTTCCCAAGTGCCCAGTTTTCCAGGCATGTGACCCATGCAGTTCCACAGGTTTCACATTCAGAAGAGCACAGAGCTTGGTTTAGTGTCCCTGCTGTCGCCATTTGAAATTCTTAATTTCTGAACAAAGGGCCCCATGTTTTTCATGCTGTGCTGGGCCCTGGAAGTTACATAGCATATTCTATAAATGACTAAAAGTGTTGATAATCAGCACTGATATTGAGTTCTAAAGACTAAAAGCTAATGGATCCATGGGGTAATCTATTCCTTAGATTAGCTATTTTACTTATTAACTTTCTACCTCTTAGACTCATAGAGCTAAAGGTAACAATAGGAAAGAATTAATCCCTCTCCTCATTTTGCACAGGAGGCTGCGGCACTGTAGGCAGGTGCTTTCCCAAGGTCTCTGAGGAAATTCACAACTAGACCAGGATGAAGGGCTCCTGACTCACTTGTGCAGTGTGCATCCCTTTATGGAAAACAGTCTAAACAGTCTTGCATGAGTCTGAATGATGCAGGCCCACTTACACATTGATTTTTCATATATAATACTATAAATGTATTTTCCTTATAATTTTCTTAATATTTTTTAACTATGTGATAATTGAATGTTCATGTTATTGGTAAGGCTTCCAGTCAACAGGAGGCTATTAGTAAAGTTTGGAGGTAGAAGCCAAAAGTTGTATATGGATTTTTGATTGCATGGGGGTCAGCATCCCAATCCCTGTGTTGTTCAAGGGTCAACTGTATTTATTTTGAAATAATTTTGTCTTACCTGGAAAAGAGTTGATGTCACTTGTTTCTTGGATAGGTGACTTTGTACATGTTCTACGGCTTGCTTTGAGAATGGCTTTTCAAAAAATAATCAAAAAGTTATTTTTTTCCATAAATATAAAACGTAATAAACCTCTATATGTTATACAATACCACAACACATAATTTAACACAACTACTAAGCAGGAGCCTATGATAATTATATTGACATGCATTCTTTAAAAATCAGTTGGGTATCTATGGGCAATCCAAACAGATGCTTGTTTCTCTGAGCTTCAGAAGTTCTTAGATACCATATCAAGAAGGATGATGAGCACGGGGGCACCTGATGGGCATACCTAATCCCACAAGAGTTTAAGACTATCATGATTTTCTAAAAAAAGTATAGAGAATCTCATTATCACCTTATTAAATGTATACATCCCTTAATTAGTTAATGTAAAAATTGGAAACGTAAAATTAGAAATGTAAAATTTCCACTGTATAAGAGAAAACAGGGGAGCCTGGGTGGTTCAGCCAGTTAAGAGTCTGCCTTCGGCTCAGGTCACAATCTTGGGATTCTGGGATTGAGCCCTGCATCAGGCTTCCTGTTCAGCGGAGTGTCTGCTCCTCCCTCTCCCTCCCCCTGCTCATGCTTGCAAGTTTGCGCTCTCAAATAAATAAATAAATAAATAAATAAAATATTTAAAAGAAAAAAAGAAAAGAAAAGAAAACAAATGCATGAAAATCCGTTTAAGAATTTAGGATGCCTGGCTGGCTCAACGGTTGGGCACCTGCTTTCGGCTCAGATCATGATCCCGGGGTCAAGAATCGAGTCCCGCATCGGGCTCCCTGTGAGAAGCCTGCTTCTCCCTCTGCCTATGTCTCTGCCTCTCTCTCTCAGTCTGTGTCTCTCATGAATAAATAAATAAATCTAGAAAGAAAGAAAGAAAGAAAGAAAGAAAGAAAGAAAGAAAGAAAGAAAGAAGGAAGGAAGGAAGGAAGGAAGGAAGGAAGGAAGGAAGGAAGGAAGGAAGGAAGGAAGGAAGGAAGGAAGGAGAAAGGGAAGGGAAGGGAAGGGAAGGGAAGGGAAGGGAAGGGAAGGGAAGGGAAGGGAAGGGAAGGGAAGGGAGAAAGGGAGAAAGGGAGAAAGGGAGAAAGGGAGAAAGGGAGAAAGGGAGAAAGGGAGAAAGGGAGAAAGGGAGAAAGGGAGAAAGGGAGAAAGGGAGAAAGGGAGAAAGGGAGAAAGGGAGAAAGGGAGAAAGGGAGAAAGAAAGAAAGAAAATCCATTTAAGAATTAAAAGCCAGGGTGGTGAAGGCTGTAAAGAAAAGCCTTGCTGTGACCAGAGCAGAGGGGAACTTGCTCTAAAAAAATAGAGCTTACACCAGCAAGAACTACACATACTATTCTTCCTCCAAACTTCAAATTATGTCTTCTTTGATAATGCACCATAAGAAGAAAAGTTTAAAATGCCCATCATACTGCTAAATACCCTCTAAATTTGCTGAGCTACGTGAAAACTAAGTTTCAGTGGCATCTTCACGGAACATCTGGCATTTTCCAAGGTTCAACCATTCTCCAGCAAGGTAGCAAGGCACAGAGCATCAACCATCTGCTACAAGTTAGGTGAGAACAACAAAGAAATATATGGCACAAGTGGTGCCACCAGCTACAGTTATTCAAATGTCAGTAAGAACTGTGAATGACACAGTAACTATAGAAGCACTAAAATAAATCATTATCATGGCCAGTGCTGTCCTCTTCAACTTCCTGCAGTGACAGCAATGCTGTGTATCTGTGCTGTCCAATACCAGAGCCACCAGCCACATGCAGCTATCGAGCACTTGAAATGTGGCTCATGAGGAGCTGAGGAGTTAAGTTTTTAACTCCATTGGATTTCAATTAATTTAAATTTATATTTAAATAGCCCCTGGGGCTAGTGGCTCCTGTATTGGACCCACAGGCCAGGACTGTGAGGCCACTCCTTCAGAAAGCTCTCTCAGAGATATTATGTGGTAAATTTTTATTATCTAATTATTCCACTCACTCCTGGTAGAATAATTTCTTAGGAACCTAGTTTATCCTAATGACTGAATGGATTATTTATCTGATTTACAGGGGGAAGAAATATTTCCACCGCTATTTAACTATTAATAAAATTAACATAATAATTATAATCTTCCTCATTAATCCAAAGAAACTATTTAAGATTTATATCGATCAATATTTGATTAGCCTAATTATTTAAAGTACAGCCAAATTAACAATAATAAACTTTAATTTCCTTTAGAAAGCCTGGAATTGAGACTGTCCTTTTTTTTTTCTGTTGATTTGCATGAGCTATCAATTTTTTTTCTTTCTTTCTTTTTTTTTTTTTTTGCCATGAAAGAATCCACTTTTGGAAATAAGCTTGGAGTAGATGGAGCAACAACTTTGTGTCAGCATTACCAGGAAACAAATGACAGAAGAGAAGACATGGGTCATGTCCTGGGGGGGAGTATTGCTCGATATTTAAACTTCTGCCTCCTACTTTACTTTCTGGAAACACTGCGAGCTGTCCTCTATCCAAACTAAAGGCAGAGAACAAAAAGAAATACTCACGTGTGAACAAGACAGCAGCTCCTTCATGATGTAGGTGTCGTAAATTTGCCGGCTTCTGCAAAGGCGATCTTCCTCGTTCTCTAGCTTCTCATATTCTTTTATCTAGATTTTTCAAAGTTACCATGGTTAGGTATATCTTCCCAGAAAACTCACTTTATTAAAAGATATTACTCGCCCGGGTAAAAACCACTTCCACAGGAGATTAAGCAAATTGCTGAACCGGCTACTCTACAGGAAACTACTTCTAATGTTGGAATAATGAAGTTGGGATAATTTAAATGCAACTTGAAACATACAAATGGGTTTTTTCCTATGATGAAACTCATCACTTAAATTTAGAAGGACAATATTAGGAAACAAATACTGCCATGGTTACAATTATCTTACAATATACCAGCTAGAGGCCATTCATCCTTGCCAACTCCCCTCTCCGGAGCAAAAACCATTTAAATCTGGCTGTAATTCAGTTTCTAAGACTTATCATGGGGATCGTTCTCATTCAACTACAACATTACAAAACAAAAGAAAAAATAGTCAAAATAGTCAAAATTCCAGCAAGGATCCCTTTAAAAAATCAACTGAATATTTTAGAAAGGCATTAACCCATAGATGAAAAGCACTGTTTTTTGTTTTTTGTTTTTTTCAGGTTGGAGCCTCAGCTGCACAATAAAGTATTAATAAATAGGTTACTTCAAACAGATATTTTGCTAACTTATTAGGAAAGTCAATCAGAACAGTGTTAAGACAGCCAAATAATAAAAATCATGCTTTAGAAATACTTGCTTTATGTAGAACTAGCCCCAATCCCTCTAATCTGGTAATAGAAGCTGCTAGATCAGAGTGTTTCTTTTATTTATTTACTACAGAAATACTTTTAATCCAAAAGACAAGAGAATGAGGGCACAAATGAAATATGGAGTTAGCAGGAAGACTGCATCAAAGATCTTCAATAAAATGACACCTCTTTAAACAAATGACTTACTTTTGGGAACAAAGTTTTCAACAGATAGGCAGTTGTTTACATTGACTTTCATAATATCTGAGTGTTCTTTATTCTGGGATGATAGAATAGAAATGAAAGTTGCCTTTTTGCAGTAAGGCTGGGATAGTTCTGAAATCAAAACCTGTAAATCCTATAAGAATTACTGATAAAGAAGGGGCATAGTCGGCAGGGAACTGGGTGTGTGAAATACTGAGGGCCCAGGTGAAAGCCAACTGGCTCACACATGGAGAAATTACTGGGGCCATATTGTTACAATAAGATTCACAAGTCTGTGACAGCCAGGGCTTAGAAGGGAGTCTTGGAAGAGGCAATAAAGTCTGCCATGAAGGCAGGCCGACTGGAGTAGGTTATACTCCATCCAACCAGAAAAGACTTTTCTAAGGAAGCAGCAATCCAGCAGTGTTGGCATTACCAAAAAGATCCAGGGTTCACCACCCTGAGTTAATTGAGAAGAACAAATCTAAAGAGTTCAAATACCATGCCAGACACAAATGTGGTACTGGGAGGCAACAAAAGCCAAACACCAAAATCTGAAGTAGAGTCAGAAAATAAACAGAGGATCTGGTTTGGTTAATTTTTTTGTTTGTTTTAATTTTATGTAGTCCAGGGGCGCCTGGGTGGCTCAGTCCATTAAGTGTCTGCCTTTGGCTCAGGTCATGATCTCAGGGTCCTGGGATGGAGCCCTACGTCAGGTTCCCTGCTCAGCAAAGAGTCTGCTTCTCTCTCCCCCTCTTCTTCTCCCCCCTTCTCTGTGCTCTTTCTCTCTCTCAAATAAGAAAAGAAAATCTCTAAAAAAAAAAAAAAAAAAAAAAATGGGGGGCAGGTCCAAAGGTCAATACAGAATTCTGGGATAAAACAGGTAGACTGTTAGTAAATGAAAGGAAACATTTCTGCCTAAACACTAAACAAAGTCAAGAAATAATAAGCCTTCATGGAATTATTATCCTTGAAAGCAAATGTAATGCAACATAAGGCTGTGTTTCAGGGCACCTAGAAAGCAAGTTGACACCTGTTTAAACAAATGCTGATAGTATGGAAGTTTTCCATAAACTGTAATAATCCAATGCCATGGAACATTTTGGTTTCTTGGGCAAAAGATACTCTGAACCACAATACGAGCTTTATTATGAGATCTGTGCCTCATAAACTCCAAAGTGAACAACAGAAAAGGAACTCTTAGTAGGCAAAGGAAAAGCCTAAAGTGTCTGAGTATCTGTGACTGTAATTCAAAATTCACTTCCTATTATCAGGAAGACCACTAATTAAAGAACACGCAGTCAACTATCAATTGGCTCTAGATGGGATGATCTTATTGTAGCTTGTGCATGAAAAATGCCCCCTCTAATTTAGGCAGTTAGGTTGACCAGGTAACCTGAGCAAGTAGCAGCCCAAGCTCAAGGTGAAAAGTCTCCCCCTGAACAGAAAAGAAGTATCATCATCAAGGTTGAGCATGCACTGGCCATGCAGTGCCTTTCTGCTTGGGTGGTTACAAAGCTCACAGCTGAACATGTAGCCTGAATAAGCAGAATCCTAAGAGCAAGCACTTTTGGTCCACAGCTATCATATCTCACTTTCTCACTACCATTTTAGGAAGAGGGCCTTGTGAAGCCACTAATGGCCTCTGCTTGCCCAATCAAGGGTCTCTCTTTTGTCTGTAGCTCCACTGACTCTGCAGCAAGCATTCAGCTCAGCTGTCCTTCCCACCTTCTTGGCAGCTTTGTTTTTCTGACTTGTGTGATCTACACTCTCCAGAGGCTTGCCACACTGGCCTCACTTCCTCAGTCTCCCTTGGTAGTTCTTCCTCCTCTGTTGGACTTCTAAATTCTGATGTGCCTCAGAGCATGGTGCCAGAGTACCCCTTTTTCACCTGCTGTATTACTATAAGGTAAAAATTTTCAGTCCCACAGGTTAAAATATCAATTACATTCTGATGTCTAAGTCAGGATCCCTAGTACTCGCTTCTTCCTCTGAGCTCCAGATTCTAAATATCTAACCACCCATTTGGCATTTCCATATCCTCTCTACCCCAGCCAAGCATGCTCTTTCCCTAGTCTTCTTTATCACAAACATGAGTAAAACCATCCTCCCAATTGCTTAAGCCAAAGAAGAAATAATCATCTTTGATTCCTGCTCTTTTGCTCACACTCCTGCTTCTACTGCCTCCTACATCCAATTAATCAATCATATTGGTTTTACATTCAAAATATGTCATAAACCCAGGCTCTGCTTTAGGTAATAGCCAAATAACTGCTAAGGGACCAATTATCCTGAGAAAACAACTGTAAATACTGGACATATATAAGACCCAACTACACTGAGCACAAGCCGGAGTGACCAAAAGTATAGATACGTAATGGGGAAGGGGCATCGAACAAAAGCCAGAAAGTAAGAGAGGATATTCCTGAAAATAAATAGCCAGAGAGTCAGATCCAAAATTCTGTATATACATTCTGTCAACATCTCTGTTGGACCCCATAATGACATGCAAGCCTTGGCAGATCCAAAGCATTTCAGCTAAAGCTAAAAGAACTGAGTGAGATTCAGCTGCTATTCACTGTATAAGAAGACAGAGTTTTTGAAATCTAGTAAGATGAGTTAACTGCTAAAACAAAAAATCAATACCCTTTGAAGAAGTATACAGAGTTTAGAGTATCTATTAATAGATCAATCCCAATGTACAAGATACAATCTAAAATTATTCTACATATCAAGAAACAGGAAAATGTGGCCCACGTGCAAGAGAAAACACCATAAATGAAGACCATTCCAACCAAGATGACGCTGATGGATGCAGCTATTAGAACTATACTCAAAGACATAACAAGAGATATGCATGTAATGAATAAAAAGATAGGAAATAGCAGCAGAAACATATTAACTATGAGAAAAACCAAATGGAAATTTTATAACTAAAACATACATCTGAAATAAAAAATTCAATGGGTGGACATAATAGCAAAGTAGAGATGCCAAAAGAGACAATGAATTTAAAGACAGATCCATAAAAATTACCCTATCTGAAGAACAGAAAAGTGTGTATATATATATATATATATATATATATATATATATATATATATATATATATATTTGGGTGAAAAAATTGAACAGAGCATCAGTAATATTTGGCATTATATTCAAAAATCAAACACACATGTAACTGGAGTCCCAGAAAGGGAAAGAGACTGAGGTAGAAAAATGCTTAAGGATAATGGCTCAAATTTCACTAGATTTGGTGAATGATACGAATTTACAGATTTCAGGAAGTCAGCAAACCCCACAAAGGATAAACATAGTATCTAAAATTATTCCACTAAAATACAGACATTATCAGAAATGGGTGAGGGGTGGTGAGCAAGACACTTTTATATTTGTCTCAAAGAAAAAGACTTTATATATGAAAACACTGGTTGAAAGTAGAAAGGAAAAGATTTATCATGAAAACAATAAGCAAAAAGAGACTAAACAGCTCTAATAATATCCAGTGAAGTCATTTTCAAGACAAAGACTATGACAAGCAATGAAGAGGGACATTTTACATGAAGAGACATAACAATCATAAATGCATATGAATGTAATAACACACTTCAAATACATTTTTTAAATGACAAGATAAAGAACAGACAATTCTACAATCTCAGCAACTTATAGAACAAGTAGACCTAAAATCAGTAAAGACGTGGAAGATCACATCAATCCCCTGAATCTAATTGATATTTAGAGAATATTCACTTCACACCTCCCATCTTAAATTCTGCATGGGCTCTAGAATAAAATCTGAATTTGTTACTCTGGCCCCCAACCCTGTCTCCCTCCTCAACCTGATCTTATCTCACACATCCCAATTCTCTCATCCACGAAGAACATACTATTTTGGTCTTCTTTCAGTTCCTCAAACATGCCCAATTCTTTCCCACCAGGTTAAGGGCTATGTCTTAGCCACAGTTAGCCTAAAATGCTCTCTCTCCTCACTCTGTTCCCATCTTCAAAAGACTAGCCTCCTTATCAATCAAATCTGCTTCCATACTTGCTCTTCAGAGAGTCAATTTTTGACCCATCAATCAGAAGTGGCCCCCAAAGTCATAATGCATCACACTGAGTTTTGAGTCTGTTTTGAGTCATTGCATAGCAGTTATTACTTCTTCATACATTTCCTGTTATTTATTACTTTTTATCATCTGTTTCTCTCAACCAGAATAGAAGCTCAAAGAGAACAAGGACTTTGTCTTGTTCATCCAAGCAATGTCAGGCACAGGTGTTTGATATATATTGGTTGAATGAATGAAGAAGATCCTAAGTAATAACTTTGCCTCTGATCTTATATTTGTTCTCTGTTTTCCATGACTTATTTCTAAATCTAGGTATGTATACATATTTTTATGAGCTGCCTCCAAATCTAAATGGAACAAGGAAGTGGAACCAACACACTGAGCAGTAACTATGTGTCTGTCACCGTTCTGGTGTGCTGCTTTCACACACACACACAAGCTTGAGAGACAGGCACTGCTATCACCCTCATTCTTAGTGAAGGCCACTCAGGTAGATAGGCTAGAAATTGCTTGCCCGAGTTTATGTAGTTAGTAATTAGAGAAGTCCAAATCCAAACCCAGGCAGGCTAAATTTATAGCTGGCACTCTCAACCACTAAGTTACAGCCTCCATCTACCTCAGCAGCATACTATAGATAAGGTTTAGAAAGCAACTGTCCATCCAGCATCCAATCTGAGCCTCACAATTAGCCTTTGAAGTAGCAGGGGATGATTAGTAACTTCATTTTGTAGATGAGGTTAACTGAAGCTCAAGTATGAAGTCCCCCTACTGTGCGCTCCTCAAGTATAGGGACAGCACACTGTTCACATTTATAAACTCCAAGTCTGAAAGATAGATGCTTCAGAGATGGCTCACCCACTGCCCTGACGTCCTACAGCAAATAAGAGGCATGGCTGCACCTGGAGCTTAGCTAGGCCATGTGTCTGTGAGTCAAATACAGATGAAGATAAATAACAATTTTGCACACAGAAGCAGCAGGCATAGGTTAAGTGTTACAGAGTGTTACAGACAACAAATTGTGTGGGAATCAAAGGCGCAAGCAATCGTGGAAGACTGGGCTAGCTAGCTGTTCAGAGAGACTTATTAGTGAATATACAAAAAAATATATTTTATATAAAATTATAATTATATATATTACACACAAAAGAAGCTAGGCTTTCCACAGGCCAAGAAGGCAAAGCAGCATTTGAGGTTGGAAGGAAGGACATAAGAAAAGAAATAGAACAGGCTCAGCAGTTAGTGGCAGTTCTATGTATGAGAAGGTGGTGAAAGAAAGGTAAGTAATGACTAATATAAAGATCTGTGAATGTCAGAATAAGCTATTAGGCCTTTAACACACTGGAAATGGGTAACCACTAAGTCTGGGGATCCAGGAAAGTGGAAATTAAACATATAAAATATGCATTTCAAGACAACTGACAAAGAAGTTTTCTAGGGATTGGGGTCATACAACAACCACCAGAAATAATCAGACTGATAAAACCAAGGACAAAGAGAAGAATTATTGATAACCGCAATGCTTAAAGGCTGTACTAATTTAGAAAACTGTATTTGAAGCCCCAAGACTGAACGGTACCTTCAATAAAAGAATACAGAGCAAGTTGCAAGGGAGCTTTGGAGCATTATCCTTCAAGGGGATAATCTGATAAGCTAGGTCCATGGTGTGCCAAACTAGAAGACAGGTGTGAAGAGCTGGGAGCAAGCCAACCAAGAGAAACTCTAATGTTTAAAGTTCAAATGGAAACATACCAGCAGTATTCACTGCCATACTGGCAAGAAGGGCTTAAGAAGTAACCCAAGTAGATTGCCCATCTGTTTTAACCTTACAAAAGTTATCTGTTAAAGATTTCTCTGTATTTGACAAGGCAACTTAGTACTTGCTGAAACTGAAGAGTTGTAAAGCTTTTAAGAGCAGAGAAAGAAATTTCTTTTGACAGATCAAGCTGTGATACTCATCTAGACTACAATTCAGACTGAAATAATAAAATGAGTAAAATCTTTTTGCATTTGGCTTACTTTTTTTACATGATGCTAAATGTACATAATAATTTGATCATTCTCCCTGGAAATACATTAATACAGTTTTAAAAATATAGAAAATATCGTTTTCAAGTATATCAATAATCCCAAAAGAAAAGAATATTCCTCCAATTTTCAAGCATATACAAAGATTACTAATATCAGTCCTAATTATGCTCCAATTTCTTTGAACCATTTAAATGCTTTAGGATAAGGATACATTGTGCTAATAATGGCATGTCGTTTCTTAAATATATTTTAAATTGAAATTTTTTCTAATTTCTGTTCTAATTTCTTCTTTGACTCATAAATTACTTACAAGTATATTTATTTCCAAGCAGTTAAGGATTTCTTAGTAAACTCTGTTATTGAGTTTAATTCCATTGTGATCAGAAAACAATTTTGATCTTGAAATCTGCAGGAACTTTCTATAGGGCCTGGCAAATAATTTTCTTTTGGTAAATCTTCCACTTTAATGAAAACATATTCTATTTTTGTTGGGTGTAGCATTCTATATATGTCCATTAGGTCAAGTTTACTCATAATTTTATTAAGATTTTTATATCATTACTAATTTTTTATCTGTCTGTTCTATAAACTCTTGAAGAGTGTTAATGTCTCCCACTAAGAATGCAGAGTTGTCTTATTTTAGCTGTCAATTTTGGCTTTATATATTTTGAAGTTACATTATTTGTTACATATAAGTTTAAGATTGTGATCCTGACCCTGTTATCACTACAAAATAATCTCTATCTCCAAGTAGCATTTACCAGATACTTGATCTGATATTAGTGTTGCTATACCAGCTTTGCTTCAGTTGGTGTTTGTACTTGTATATCCTCTGGCATCCTTTCATTTAAAGTATGGTCCTTGTAAGCAGTAGACAACAGAGTTTTGGTGATTTATTCAGGCAGGCAATTTTAGACTTTTACTTGGGAGTATTTAGTCCATTTCCATTAAATGTAATTACTTATATAGATGGATTTATAGCTGCCATCTTATTCTTTGTTTTCAATTTGACCCACCTATTTTATGTCCTCCTTTTATTCCTTTTTTACATTAATCCAATTTTGTTTTATTCCATTTTCCCTCTTTTAACTTGTTAGATATACACATTTTAAGAGTTGCCTTAGAGATACAATATGCATCCATACCGGATTAAAAAGTCAATGCAAATGATTACTTTTACCATCCAGCCCCACTAATAATCCTAGGATCTTAAAACACTTTACCTTCTTCAAACCCCTCTTGCCTCTTGTACTATCATACATTTTAGTTTTATATACATTTTAAAATCTAAAAACACTGTTTTGCATGGTCAACATTCATTTGTATTTTACATACACATCACCCTTTATGATGACCTCACTCCTTCCTGCATTTCCATCTGGGAGTATTGTTCTTCTGCCTAAAGTATCTCTTCTTAGTATTTCTTATAATGCAGGTCCATGACTGACAAAATTCCCTCAGTTTTTCTCTGAAAATATCTTTATTCCACCTACATTTTAAAGGAAATTTTTGCTAGAAATGGAATTCTAGGTTAGCAGAGGTTTTTGGATTTTATTTTTTTTATTACTTAGATGGCCACCTTACTGTCTTTTTTGTTGTTGTAGTTGCTATTGTTTTTGTTTTAATCATTTCTTTTAAGATGTGATAGTCATATTATTTGTTACTCCTTTAAAAGCAATGTGTCCTTTTCTATCCTCTAGTTGCTTTGAAGATGTTTCCTTTGTCATAAGTTTCCACCGTGTTATCTTGATGTGCAAAGACAGGTTTCCTTTGCAGCCATTCTGCTTGGGGTTTTCTAAGTTCTCTGAATCTGTAGCAGCTGCCTTTCAGCATTTTATAAAATGCTTAGTATTATCTCTTCAAATATTGTTTCTGCCCTATTCTCTCTCTTCACCTTCTGGGTTTCCAATACTACATGTGTTAGATCTTTTAACCACATGTCTTTAATACCCTTATCTATTTCTTTTTACATTCTTTCTTTTCTGTGTTTTAGCATGAAATTATCTACTGACCTGCCTCCCTAATAATTAATCCTATCTTATGCTGTAACCAATCTGCTATTGACTCTAGTCATTAGATTCTAATTTCAAATATTATACTTGATGTTCTACAATATCCATTTGGTTCTTTATGATAAATTGGACTGAAATTCACTATTCCTCCATCTACTTTATCTTTTGCTCTATCATCTTAAACATATTATTTATGGTTATTTTTAAGTACCTGTCAGCTAACTTAAATATCAGACTCATGCAGGTCTCTTTCTATTACCTTATGAGACATATGATCTTGTATCTTAGATGCCTCCCCCCTTTTTACTGTATGCTATACATTTTAGGGTGTCTTTATATTATTTTCCACCTAACAAAAAAGGACAGAGGCCACCCTTGTACTCTGCTATACAGGTGGAGAGAGGGCTGATCACCAGTACAGGACAGGATTGGGCTGGGTCTCCATTTTTGTAGGATTCAGTCTGCCTCTGGTTTGCCCCTGTTCTTAAGGCATAGCTCCCCATGGAATTCAGTTAGAAGTCTTTGTCAACATTAGACTCAGTTCTGCCTGCAAGAAGTTTTCAGAACAGCTCTTTGGCCTCCTTGACATAATTCTTGAGAAGACTAATCACATGTTCGGGGCCCCTCAGTTTCATTTGTTTTTTATTCTAGTCCCAGAAACCTTTCTGGCTTTTCTGTCTCTCAGAAGCAGCCTTCTAGCTAGGGCCAGACCTGGACTCTTCTCTGCTTATGACACCTAGAAATCGGTAGCTGCCCCAGGTGAGACGTAGTTACAGATCTTCAGGGTCAATCGACTGTTCCCTAGGGTTTTCATCTCTTGCCCATTCTGTTTTCAGATTCCTGCCACCACAGGTCCACATTTCAATACATCAGCATAAGGCTGTGGGAGATTTCAGTGAGGCGCCCGTCTCTTCAGCTGTCTTTCGAACGTCTTACTGGGGAAACCAGCTGTGGGTCTGAAGCTCCCCTTTCCCACCCACGTCTCCACAATTTGTCACTCCAGCCACATGTAACCAGAAAACTTTGCTAGTTTCTCTTTCACTCAGTAGAGACCCTCTGCCTCAGCTTACTTCTCTGAAATCAGCAAGCTTCTGCAGAAAATCAAGCAGTTGCTGATCCTCAGTGCCCCTCTGAGTGATAATCCCTCCTCTGGAATTTTAGTCCAACTATTCCTCAGTGCTTGCAGAGCACTTCAGAGCCCTTGAAAATATGATTTTTACAGATGTTGTCAGTCTATAATCAACTACATATTATACCTTATGCTACTAATTACAGTCAATGAATTTCTACATATTTATAAGATATTTAGTTGTTTTGATGTTTTCCAAATTACAGTCTACATATGCTTTTAAAATAAAAGCATCAGTAAAACAGTCACTTCTTACCTCTTCATAAAACTTCACCTGAGGTACAGCTTCATTAATTTCATTCAAACAAAAATCTTTAAATAGCAAGAAACCTAAAGGAAAAAAATAAAAAATTTCAGGGTGGGCAATAAATTGAAATATTACTCTACAGGGTGTTTTCAAAGTAATATGTTTATATTTCAACCTCTTCCTCCCCTACCTTCAAAAATAATAATGATTTGAGGGCACCTGGGTGGCTCAGTCAATTAAGCGTCCAACTTGATTTTGGCTCAGATCAAGATGTCAGGGTTGTGAGATCATGCCTCACTTCCGGCTCTGCATGGAGCATGGAACCAGCTTAAGATTCTCCCTTCTTTTCCCTCTGTCCCTCATCCCTCCTCCCTCCCTCTCAAAAATTAATAATAATAACAACAAAGATTTCAAAGGGCTAAGTATACCCTAGAAGGAAATATTCCACATAAGGTAAGAGTACCACATACATGCCTCCTTACTTTGAGTTCCTTCTCTACTGGTAACCCCCCCCATAACCCGCTTTTAAAAACTACATGATAAGCAGTGCCAGTAGTCACCACTCCTTAGAGCCACTGGTCACTACAGTAAACAGAAGAGTTACCAAAGAAATAAGAGATATGGGTAGTGTGAAAGTGCTGGAAAGAGTCATCATAAAGCTAATACATACTATGCCCACATAAACAGGACTAAATTCCCTAAAAACAAACAAACAAAAACCAGAAGGACTTTCCTGACCTTCCCAGCTTTTCCTCTTACCACTTACTACATCAAAGTCCCCACCAAATACCTTGTGCCAGAGCAGATTACCTACTCCAGATCATTCTCTACTCCTTCACAGCACCATGCCTCACCTTTAATCAATCAGCACCTTCTACCTGGAATACCACCTCCACTGCACAGTGCCTGGTACACAGGAGGAGTTCCATAGGTGTTTGTTGAACAAATGCTTGGTTACATAACCCTTCCAATAAGGCTCTGTCAAAGTACTTAGCACACTCCAATTAATTATTTGATTGATAAGTTACCACCCCACCCTCACATGTGCAAACCAATCACCTAGCTTAAAGGCCTAGCACACAGTCAAGCCTAAACGAATGAATTTCACTGAGACAAGCTGATAAGCAGACTGAGAGTAAAGATCATAAAAAGTCACAAAATGAAAAAGTCAAAACAATGAAAGCACTGCTGGAAGAAACTGAGGTCACAGAAGGGAACTGAAGGAAAGACACACAAGTTTGAGAGGTCGGGAGAAGGCAGACTGGAATTCCCCAGGTAGGAGGGAGGAGGCAAAAGAAGCAGCATTGACAGGTTCTAACTGAGGTTAGCCAAAGAATCATGTAACTTGAACCTGTTATTCCTCCAAAAATTCCCATCCATAGTTCCAGGAAGATGACCTCTGAAAATGGTAAATATTCACTGAGTGGAGCCAGAAGAAAGTATTCGGACTATTTAGTCAAATAGACAAGGCCAGACTGACTCAGGCCAGGTGCAGCCTGGCAGCAGGGATATGGCCACACTCATCTCATCTCAAGGAACGGGACAGACTGACACTCCACTTGAAGCAAGCAGGAAATTCAAGACGCAGACAAACAGAAAGAGCTGAAAATGCAAATCTCTACCTATTTGCACGTTAGTATTTTTGTCTTAAATAAGAGACATGGGTTACCTTTTCATTCTCATGCATTTCAAAGTATGTCATTTCCAATATCCTTTGTCATTTCTTCTTTGACTCATGAGTCATTCAGAAATGTGTGGTTTGAGTTCCAGATATTTTGGGGTTTTCAGGTATTTTTCTGATACTGATTTCTGTTTAATTCTGCTGTGGTCAGAGAATATGTTCAGTATGATTTCAAAGCTTTCAAATTTATTGAAATGGCTCTGGCCCCAAATCTGGTCCATCTAGGTGAATGCTTCATGGACACCCGGGGAGACAAGCATATAGCATAGAGCATTCCATTAAACAAAGTAAAATGGCAATGAAGCCAACTTGGTTAGTAGGGTTGTTCGAGTCCCTCATCCAAATCCTTACTGAATATTTGTCTACTTATTATATCCATTATCAGAGGACTACTGAAATCCCCATTGGTAATTGTGGATTTGCTCATCTTTTTTCAGTTGTGTCAGGTTTTAGTTCATGTATTTCTTTTTCTATTTTTAGGAGAGAAAACTAAAATGAGAATTTGAACTGAGGTTATTTTGATCATATGAGAGATGTTTTTGTGGCATCTAAAAGACAAAATGAACTAACATGCCACGTGTGGACCACTGGCTTTGGGCTGAACTTGGAATCAAGGGGAAATGGTTCATCATGCCATCATGCCCTCTGAATCGGGCCCTACTTTCTCCTCTAGCCTCTTCTTAGACTGTTCTCTCCCAAGCTCATGGCACATGTGTTTGCATTCCAGTTCCTCTCTAATACCAAACCCAATCTGTTCTCAGGGCTACCAACTTGCTATCCCCCCTTCCTAAAACATGCTCTTTGACTTTGCGGACCTGCAGAACTCAGCTCAAATGCTCTCTCCTTCGGCCTTCTAGGATTCTCATTCATTTTCATTCTCTAAGATACATGTCTGCGTGTATACACGCTTTGTTTATAGCCCTTGTGACTAGCAAAAATTATCAGATGCATATGCTTATTTGTTTCTTTACTATCTACCTCCCCTACAACAATGTAAACTGCATATGGAAAGGCCAAGAGGTCTTATTCTCTACTACATATGTAAGAACAAGAACATCATGACATAGAGGGAGTGCAGGAAGGAAGGAGGGAGGAAGAGGGGACAGGAGAGGAGGGACAATGGGACGCCTGGGTAGATCCGTTGTTAAGCATCTGTCTTTGACTCAGGATGGGATCCTGGAGTCCTGGGATCCAGTCCCACATCGGGCTCCCTGCACAGAGCCTGCTTCTCCCTCTGCCTGTGTCTCTGCCTCTCTCTCTCATGAATAAATAAATAAAATCTTTAAAAAAAAAAAAAAAAAAAGGAGAGGAGGGACAAGAAAGGAAAAGGGAAGAGGGAAGAAGGAGGGAGGGAAGAAGGGAGGGGTAGCAGAGGGACGGGAAGGGAGGAGGAAGAAGGTGGATCAGGGAGAGAGGGAGATGAATGAATGCACATCTAACTGCAAATGTTTCTACCTGCTTCTTTAATGCAATTTCCACTGTCAATGTGTGGGATGAGCCAAAGAATGACTATAACATACTGAAGGGGAAAAGCCCCATTATTTTCCTTATGTCTGTGCACAAACTGAAGCCTTACTTTCTGTCTCAGCAGCTACTAAAATGGAACAGCAAGAAAAAAGGTATTTTGCCTTTTGGATAAACTCTAGATCACTGTGTTTCAGGCTGAGAGCAATTTCCCTTCATCAGGTTTAAATTACACACAAAAAAAAACCCAAGTGAAGCATTTCTCAGATTAGAACAAAACTAAAAGGGCAAAAATAAGGAAATAATTTGCCTAACAGGTTCACTTCATCAGTGGTTTTTCTCCAGATTTTAAAGAATAAAAAATAGTGACCAAACACCTGCTTTTACTAGATAACTGTGGAATATATTCACCCTTGTTTCTTTATTTGGGCCACTGCAAACTGCCTGCATATTGATTAACTTTTGAGTATATATAACATTCAGAAAAAGTAAACTATCCCAACTTGTCACCACAATACTTCGCAAAAATTAGGAGAAAGAATTGTATTGCTTTTTATAAAATACCACTGAAAACTTCCTATAATATACAAATATAACTTTTATATCACATTTTATAAAATATAAATTAAGAACTTTTTTAAGTTCTAGGTATAAGTTCTTTTTTTTTTTTTTTAATTTCTTTTTATTTATGATAGTCACAGAGAGAGAGAGAGAGGCAGAGACACAGGCAGAGGGAGAAGCAGGCTCCATGCACCGGGAGCCCGACGTGGGATTCGATCCCGGGTCTCCAGGATCGCACCCTGGGCCAAAGGCAGGCGCCAAACCGCTGCACCACCCAGGGATCCCTAGGTATAAGTTCTAAATGTAAGTTTCTATGAGAAATTTTTTGAAATGCTGCTTCCTAAAAAGTTTTCAAAGGAGAAAGAAAAATATGAAAAAAGTCTTGCAAAAAAACAGTATCTGTCTTAAGTTTTGCCAAGGAGACTCAAACACTGGGAAATTATAGACTGTATAATTGCTAAAAGTTTCTACCAATACTGACTGATTTGACAAAGCATTTCCTGAGTATCTACCAGGACCCACTGTGCTATATATATTGGGGATGCAATGGTAAAGACAGATAGAATTTTTCCTATAAGGGGCTTATGGATTGGTATAAGGAACAGACAACAAAGAAGTACACAAATAGAACAAGTGTAATTTATGGCTAATGATATAAGGAAATTTTAAAAAGTGCTGAGATAATCCTGATGATAAAAAAGAGGAAATGTATGTCATACAGAACAACACTAAGACCTCTCTGGTCTGTGAGATGAACAAATTACAAAGCATTTCAAATTAGAAAAGTCTAAAATGTTTAATCTTACTTCTAGTCAATAATGTATTAGAGGTCTTAGCCAGCATAATGAAGCAAGAAAAGGAAATAAAAGTCATTCAAAATGGAAAGGAAGAATTAAAACTGATTCTATTCAGGGTGCCTGGGCAGCCCAGTTGGTTAAGCGTCCAAATCATGATTTCTGCTCAGGTCATGATCTCATGGTCATGAGACTGAGCCCCATGCTGGGCTCCACAGAGTCTGCTTAAGATTCTCCCCCTCTGCTCCCCCCCCATAAATAAATAAATAAATCTGTAAAAAAGATCTTAAAAATAAAACAGATTCTTTCATAGACAAGCTGGTTATCTATATAGCAAATCCTATCTACAATGGTACTAGGATACATAAAGGAATTTAGCAAGGCCCCAAGATATAAGGCCATTAGATAAGAATTAATGACATTCTGATATGCTCACATCACACAATTTTAAAACAAGCCATTTGCAATAATATCAAAGAATAATCAATACTTAGGAATAAATAATTAAGAGATATATAAGACTCTTATGTTGAAAACTATAGAATATTACTGATAAAAATTAAAGAAGACATAAATAAATAGAAAGATATACTCACTTTATTGATTGGAAGATTCAGTATTGCTTAGATGTATATTCTCCCAAAATTGATCTTTAAATTCAATACAATCTCAAACATAATCCCTAGGAGCTTTTTAAAGAAACTGACAAACCTGATTTTAAAATGTCCATGGAGGGACACCTAGGTGGCTCAAGGTTGAGCGTCTGCCTTTGGCTCAGGGAGTGATCCCAGAGGCCCGGGATTGAGTCCCACATTGGGCTTCCTGCATGGAGCCTGCTTCTCCTTCTGCCTATGTTTCTGCCTCTCTCTCTCTGTCTCTCTCATGAATAAAATAAACTTTTAATAAATAAATGAATAATTTTAAAAATAAAATAGATTTGAAATAAAATGGTAATCAGTGTGGTATTGGCATAAGATTAAATTAGTGGAACAGAACAGAAAATCCAGAAATATACCCTCACTTAGATGGTCAGCTTTTTTTTCAACAAAGACACTAGAACAATTTACTGGGAAAAGAGAGTCTTTTCAACAAGTAGTGCTGGAAAAACTAATATCCAAGTGGAGAGAAAAAAAAGGCAACCTTACTTCATACCTTATAAATAGTTAAATTGAGATTCATCATGGAATTAAATGTAAAAGAAAAAATTATAAAACTTCTAGAAAATGTACAGAATATCTTCGCAGAAAATACTTATGTAGAAGATTTTTTTAGGCAGAATATGAAAAAAATAGTAAATTAGACTTTATCAAAATTTAGCACTAGGCTCATCAAAAGACAGTTAAGAGGGACACTTGAGTGGTTCAGTGGTTGAGCGTCTGCCTTCGGCTCAGGGTGTGATCCCAGAGTCCAGGGATCGAGTTCTGCATGGGGCTCCCCACAGGGAGCCTGCTTCTCCCTTAGCCTATGTCTCTGCCTCTCTCTGTGTCTCTCATGAATAAATAAATAAAATCTTAAAAAAAAAAAAAAAAAACAGACAGTTAAGAAAACAGACCAGCCACAGAGTGGGGATAAAATATTTAAAAAATTAACTCTGAAAAAGGCCTTGTGTCCAACTGATATATATTTTATTAAAGGCCTCTAACAATTTTTAAAAGGAAACCTCCATAAGAGTGTGCATAAATTTGAACACTTCACAAAAGAAGAAATAGGAATGGCCAATAAGCACATGAAACGGACTCAGTATCACTGGTCATCATGCACATGTGAATTAAGTCACTTTGAGATACTACTGCAAAACTACTTGAATGGCAGAGTTAAAAAGACAGACAATACTGCACGCTGGCAACCTCATTCACTGAGGAGCATATACAATGCTTTAGATTCCTCATGCCTCTGAGTCAACAGGCAAAGAAGGGAGTCACTGTGCTAGCTGGGGTGACTGATCCTGACTAGTCCCGGGGACACTGGACTACTCCTGCACAGTGGGAAGAAGGAAGGTCATGTCTGGAATACAGGAGATCCCCTCTCTTAACATGATCATGTCTTGTCATTAACATCAATGGAAAATGACAACAACACAAGTCAGGCAGGACTGCTAATGGCCCAGACCCTTCAGGATGAATGGTTTGGGTCACCCCACCAGGTGAAGAACCATGACCAGCTGAGGTGCTTGCTGAAGGCAAAGGGAATGCAGAATGGATAGTGGTAGGAGATAGTTATGAAACCAGCTACAGTGTGTGAGCAGTTGCAGAAACAATAATTATACCTGTCATGAGTATTTCCTCCTTATTGTGTACTAAACAAGTATCTTTGTTTTCTCTCCTCCCTGCCCCTTTATACCCTTACCCAGTAACATAAGATGTACTGACTTTGTATCATAGTATTTAAGTGTTGTTTACATTACATTGTAAAATACATCCTGTATTTATGATATAGGATACCAGGGAGAAGAGGGAACATCACCTGTTATTTTGCATCCTCCTCTGGGGAAAGGGTTAGCACATTTTGGTTATGTGCAGGTAGTTGTATCATTGGTGGGGGTATGATCTTGTTATCATCTCTACCAGAGAATGAAATACAGTTTAAGGAGATGCATAGACAGTCAAGGTGACAAGGGATGGATCTGTGATGGCAATTTTTGTGTCAACTTCGAGGGTATTTTGGGATGCAATTAACATCTAAATTGGTGAACTGTGAGTAAACAGACTGCTCTCCACAATGGGGGTGGGCATCATTCAATGAGTTTAAGTCCTGACTAGAAAACAAAGACCAGCCTCCCATGAGCAAGAAGAAATTATGCCAGCAGATGGTCTTCAGACTTCATCAGCACATCAGCTCTCCTGGGTCTCAGGCCGGCCAGCCCACTATGCAGATTTGGACATGCCAGTCTCCATAATCACAGGAACCAATTCCTTATAATTAATTTCTCTCTCTCTCTCTCTCTCCCCCTCCCACCCCCTTTCTCTCTCTCTATATATATATAATATACACACACGCACATACACACACACACACACACACACACATCCTACTGGTCCCGTTTCTCTGGAGAATCCCTAACACAGATTTTGAGCGTGCTGCAAAATGTATATTCACTTGGGAAAACAGTCTGAAAGTTTCTTATAAAGTCAAACACCCTTAGCACACAACTCAGCAACTACACTATTAGCTATTTACCTAGTGGTAATCTATGGCTCCAGAAAGACATGTACGTGAATCTTCATAGCAGGTGCATTCATAATTTATTTGAAATAATCCAAAGCCCATTAACTGAGAGATAGTGATATTTCACAAAACTATATCCTAGCCAGCAATAAAAAACACTAGCACACACAGCAACATACGTAAATGTCAGATATTCTGCTTATCCAAAGGTACCAGACACAAAAGAGTATATATTCTGTAATTCTCTATATACAAAGTTCTAGAACAGGCAAAACTAATCTAGAGTTTTAGAAAAATATGAAGAGGGGGCATGAAATTGACTAGGAAGGGCATGAGGGAACTTTCTACTGACAAAAATGTTTTGTAGTTTGATAAAGGTGTGGGTGTACTCATTTATCAAAATGAAACTGTGTACAGAATTATAAGTAAATTTACTTTAAAGAAACATTAACTCTAGCTAGTAGGTTGGCATTTCACAGTAGCATGAGTTGGCAGTTCTGAAACTAATCATGGTGCATTCTAGGCATATACAGATGCATAAATACATTGAGGATAACAGAAGCCTTGGAAAAGAGGTAAAACATGGAAAGAAAATAGAAAATATATTGTAGTAGTGGATTGGAATAGGAAATCCATTTGAGCCCACTATTTTCAGCAGATGACAACAGATGTATGTACACACACACACACACACACACACTCACACGCCTTGCTCTTTTGCTAAGACTTAAGAGCAATGAACACTTTTAGCACTCAAGTTTAGGGATTCTCAACACAATTCTCTAGTAAAAGGAACTAGGGATCCTTGAAGAAAAGCTAGTTGATTCTAGGGCAGGGGCAGTGAATATCAAGTGGAGCTCTAGACATCTTATTATCCCAGACAGTAAGAAAGGCTCAAAGGATGATGCGGACATACCAACAAGATACAGGAACAAGCCTGGAGAGGCTCCCACCAGCCAAAATTAGGGCAACTAGGACATCAAAATAAATAATATAGTAATGGATTATAATCACTGGCTAAACTAAGGATCCATGAATCCATACTGATAAGACAGATTGGGGGGTGGGTAGGGAAGAAAGAAAGGAAGGAAGAAAGAAAGAACAAATGAACAAGAGGGAAGGAATGAGGAACAGAGGAAGGGAAAAGGCATGGAAGGAAGGAAGAGAGCAAAGACGGAAGAAGGGAAGGAGGAGAAGCTCTTCCTTAAGAGACAAATGCCAACTAAAAACTGTAGAAGGAAAAAAAATAAATAAATAAAAAAATAAAAACTGTAGAAGGAATAACGGAGCTCGTAAGTCAATGGGTGCTAAAACAGAAGGTAAAATTTTGAAGAGAATATTTATATAGTCTCAAAAGCAATTTCCCATAAATTACTTATTACTTATAAAGGGGAAGCTTATAACTCCACAGTAGAGAACACTTGCACACACCCACGTTAGGCAAAGGATCTAAACTGACCTCACCAGCATCAAGACGAACCAGTATCAAGATTTGCTGGGGATGGCACAACAGCTCATCTGTGGTCTTCCTGACAAAATGCATACTGTGAGCCTAACTGCTATAGAAGAATAAACAAAAACAGAGGGCCATTTTACAAAATTGGCCTGTATCCTTAAAGATGTGAAAGTCATGAAACCCCAAGAAGGCTAAAGAACTTGGTCAGATTGAAAGAGCCTGAATATGTGGTGACAACAAAATATAAGCATGACCCACGACTGGATCCCAGACTAGGAAAATTTATAGCCAAGATGAACATTTTAGGGGGTAACTGTTAGAATCAGGATATAGTCTGTGGATTAGACAACAGTATGGCACTGGTAGTAAGTTTCCTGATTTTGAATGTTGTACCATAGTTATCTAAGAGAATGACCTTGTCCTTGACACATGCAGACTGAAATATATAACGAGCAAGAAGTGGAAGTGAGGTCTCCAAATTGCTCCCGTGTAGTTCAGAAAAAAAGCCATGAAAGGCAGAATGATAAAGCAAATGCAGTAGAATACATATGACAGTGCATCTATTTAAAGGGTACATAAGAGTTCCTTCAACTGTTCTTATGACTTTTCTTTAACTTTGAAATTATAAAAAAAAAAACACTTAAATGTATATAAAAATAAAAAATTACAAGAAAAAAGGTAAAGTCATAAAAATAACATGCTTGAAATTCTATACACTTATTAGGAAAGGAAGTTATTTTGTGTTAAAGAAAAATAACTGAAATTTGGCTTTTAACAAAATTTTTATGTGACCCATAATAGAAATTATTGCCATAAACCTAGGTTTTCAAATATTTATGCCTTTTATAATTAGTAATTTCCTATCCACCTAAAAGCTACAGGGTTCCTTGAATAAATACAATATAATGGGAAAGCTAATATAATTTAAACAGAGCAATGCTTATAAGCTCCACTATAATTAAACTTAATTCTGAGAGAGGGGAAAAAAGGTGGTTAAATGTAGCAAATTAGAGCTACACGTTCCAAGAGTTCTCTAAAATATTCTTTCCTAACAATGTGAAGATTATCATTTTGTGTACTGCATTTCTTTTAGCTGTTAGAATAAACCACACTGTGCAGGCATACCAACACCCATGTTTCTGGAAATTTCCTTCAACTCCTTCAAGCACCTCAAAGCAACTTCCTTATAACTTGTCATCCAAATCACAACAAATATCATGAAATAGCTCCATCGACCACACTAGATTGTTAAACCAGGATTGGAAGTGTTACATGTTAGATCTCATACTTAACCTTCCATGTAAACAAATTAAGAGAACAGGTTTTGGGTCTCTAATATTAGTGTATGTTTTTTTTCCAGTTTAAAAGCAAAAGGCCTTGGATTAGCTTATCTCCACATTTCTTCAACTCTAGGATTCTATTACTCTAAATAAAATAAAACTAATCAAATTATAAAGGCATGGAATGAATGGTGAAGAACATATAAACATAACTAATAATCATGAAGTTAAAGCGAAGAAAATCAGAGCAAGCTGGCTAGTGGCTAGTTGGAAAAGCCTATGAAAGCACCCAGGCAGGAAAAGAAGTCAGTAATATGATGATCCAAGAATAAAAAGTAAAATCAACCAAGGGTAGTGAACACCTGCCAGAATTCTGCTGTGCAAAACAACAAAAAGCCCTAACAAATTATTTTTTAATGAATAAAATTTAAAGTTTCAAAAGTTAATCAAAAGTCATTCAAATACAATATAAGAAATAAACTATTTAAAATAGTACCTCCAAATATTAGAATTAATCTCTTTTACTGAGAGATAACGGAGCCAAAAGAATCCTGAAATATAATTTGAGAATTTAACTACTTAGACAGATTTACTCATAAATTTACTGCACACTCATTATCAGTAGCATAGTTCTACATACTAGCAATAAATAATGGGAAATTTACATTTAAACACAATATCATTTATGATAACACTAAAAAACAGAATGCCTCAGAAGGAATCTAAGCAAATGTGTGCATGATTTATATGCTGAAAGTTATAAAATACTAATGAACAAAATCAATGAGGATTCAAATAAAGGAGAAGAGATAGCATGTTCATAGATCAGAAGACTCAATACTGTTGAAATGTCAAACTTTCCCCAAATCAATCTATAGATTTAACACAATCTCAGTCAAGACCGCAGTAGCTGATTTTGTAGAAATCAATAAACTGAATCTAAAATTTGCATGAAAAAACAAGGGAACTTAAAAAAAAAATCAACTTTTCTGAAAAAGAACGAAGTGAGAGGGTTTAGACTATCTGGTTTCCAGACTTCTTATAAAGCACGGTAATCAAGGCAGTGAATTGTTGAAGAAAAAGACAAACACAAAGATCAATGGAAGGGAATGGAGTCCAGAAATAGAGGTGTACATAGTCAACTGATTTTTTTTTAAGATTTTATTTATTTATTCATAAGAGACAGAGAGAGAGAGGCAGAGGCATAGGCAGAGGGAGAAGCAGGCTCCATGCAGGGAGCCCAATGCGGGACTTGATCCTGGGACTCCAGGATCATGACCTGAGCCAAAGTCAGACAATTAACCACTGAGGCACCCAGGCGTCCCTAGTCAACTGATTTCTCACCAAGGCACACAGGCAATGAAATGAGGTGAGGCAAGGTCTTTTAAACAAATGGTGCTAAAACAACTGAACATCTGTATGCAAAAGTACATGACCACTACGATATTAATTCAAAATAGATAGGAGACTTAAACATAAATTTCCAAATATAAAAATTGTAGGAAAATAAACACACAAAAAATGATCTTTGAAACCTCGGGTTAAGCAAAGATTATTACTAAGATCTGACATGATTTATGAAAGAAAAAACTGATAAACAGGACTTAATTGAAATTTAGCTACTTCTGCTCTTCTGAAGACATGCCTACAAAAATGCAAAGACAAGCCACATTTTCAGAGAAAATACTTGAAAATATGTATCTGATAAGAACTTATAATCAAAGTGTATAAAGAACTCTCAACTCAATAATGAGAATACAATGTGATTTAAAAAAAATTTTGAAAAAAAAAAAAAACAAATAAAAAAAAATTTGAAAAGATTCCATTTCACCAAAGAATGGAGAAACCCATGAAGATATGTCCAACATCAGTAGTCATTAGGAAAATGCAAATTAAAACTACAATGAGATACCACTATATTTATGAGAATAGAAAAAAAAAAGGCAACACCAATACTGGTAAAGATATAAAGCATCTGGAACTCTTATAGACTGCTGGTAAGAAGACAACAGGTACAACCTCTTTGGAAATCATTTCTTTTAAGTTAAACATGCATTTGCCATTTAACCCAACAATTTCCTCCTAAGTGTTTACCAAGAGGAATGAAAGACAAATGTTCTTATATTCACAAGAAAATCCATCACAGATATTTATCATAGAGACAATTCTCTCAAACTAGAGATAATCCATGTACTTCAACTGGCAAATAGATAAACTGTGACATACTCATAGGATGGAACCCTACTCAATGATACTAAAGAATCAGCTACTGACATTGCACCATGAGTGAATCTCAAATGCATTATTCCAAGTGAAAGTATCAGACTCAAAAGGCTTTATCTCCGTGACTGCACTTGCATCACTCTGGAAAAGGAGTAACCATGGGAACAGAGAACAGATCAGAGGTTGGTAGAGAGTGGGGAGTGGTGTGGGGACTGACTATGAAGAGACACCAGGAAATCCGGGGAGGTGATGAACTGCACCGTATCTTGATTTTGGTAGTATCTATACAACTTTACGTACTTGTTAAAACTCAGAATTGTATACTCTAAATAGTAAATTTTACTTTATTTAAATTATACCTCAATAAACCTGACCCCATCCCCCAAAAGAGTGGTGTGAAAGAAGAAAAATAAGTACCCACAAGAGAGCCAGGAACAAGGCTCAAAAGATGTTCCTGAACAGTAGTTATAAGTGGGCCACAGATCGAAAACCAAAATTTCAGGAAGCCACTTACATGGTCATCAACGACTACTGGATGTTTTTCATAAAGCACAAGTTCGTACAGAAGATAAAATCATTCACACTCAGATACATGGGAGGAAAAAGCGTAATTACAAAAGTTTTGGGCAACGCAGAGGTCAGCAACAATGACTCTCACACACCCAGGATACACAATATCCTTTACAGGTGAAAATGAAATCATAAATGATAAATAGGTAAGCAAATTCATAAGTAAAGAAAAAAAAAGCATACTGATATTGAAAACTCCCAAAGGGTGTCCAGTGTCTCTGGGCTGAATATTACCAGCCCAAACTCCCAATGAATAATTTTCCCTTTCATTTCTTCCAATAGGAATAAATATAAACTGAAATGAATATTTAGCTAATTCTATTTATCTATTTCATATAAACCAAATATTTACTTCTACTTGACTCTATCACATAGGAACTTTCAATTCTTGATTTAAAAGTTTACAGGGAAAATTATAAATGAAATATAATTTAGGAATACTGTTAACAGTTAGGACTTCTAAAATCCAAGTTAGCCATCCCATCCTTGATTTAAATTCAAGACAAACATGTTCAATAAAATACTCTTAGATTAACTAATATGGTCATTTACTTAGATAATGGAGAGATCTGGGGTCCTGAATATTAAGAATCCAGTGGACAGAAGCACAAATGAATGTGGCCAGAGAAAAATTCATGGAATGTTCTAAGCAACTGGTTCTTAACTCAAATCAGAACAAGGGAAGTCAAGATAGAGAGGAAAATGTAAAAATATAGTGGCAAGAAAACTCTATCGAGAGTCTCCTAATAGCTGGTTTGCTTTCAGCCTTTTAAAAACATTTTATTATGAAATGATAGAAAAGAAAGAAAGGTCACCACACTAAAACTCTTTCCAGACTATGGTCGATGTTTTTCATTTGTCACAGTTCTGTGCATATCTAAAGTAAACAAACTGACAAAGTGAGATTCAAAATAATTTAAAGTGAAATAGAAATATTATTTTAGTAAGCCACATGATATCTATTTTCCAAAGACTTTTTCAGGGGCACTGGTTAAAACTGGCATTACAGAAATTGGGGCGTGAGTGTACACACTACAGATTAGACACGGCCAGTACAAAACAGGTGTGCATGTGTCAGTGTGGTGGAGAGGATGGGGGGCATACATGCTGAATCTAACCATAATTTTAACAAGGAAGAAACAGAGTAAGAGTCAACCAATCTATATATGTGTGTCATGTATAGTTATCACTTTGTGATCACTCCAGAGCCTATGCACTGAGGATCCGAACAACTTTTCTGGTGTATAAAATATAAACGCACATTTAAAACAAAGGTAAACCAACCACTAAATATTTATGTCATGATACTCTAAGTGTGAAATGAAGGGCTTCTCAAAGCTATCATAATCTCACTGGAGGCATGGACAGACAGACTACATTAGCTGATGCCCAGTCAGCTCTATAGGGGAGAGAGGCAACCCTTCCTTTAGATAACCCCCCCCCCCCACAACCTCACCCAGCTACCTGCCAGGCCTCTAGGCGTCTTTCCAATCCCTCCTGATGCTGCTGCCCTGGGTCTGATCACATGGCTCCCCTGTTCCTGAACTTCTCAGGGGAGCCACACAGGACATGCTGCTCCACCACTGGCCCAGCCAGAGCACCATGCACACCCTACCTGTCCAGCCAGCCAGAGCCAGGGAAGCACTGGAGGCTCCACACACCTTCAGATATGATAGCTCCCCATCTGAGCTCAGCTCCTTTACTCCTGGCACCCACCCGAGGCTAAGTGGGGCCGTCCCTCTTCTCTGCTCCCACGTTCCTGGGTTCGTAACATTTTCAAGGCATGATCCCACTAAACTGCAACTACCCATTTTTGTTTAATAAATGGACAAGACAGCTCAGTTTGAAAAATGGATTGAAAGGCATGAAGTGAAAAGTTCCCTGTCCATCCTGTCCCACATCTCCCCAGCAGGGAGCCATCACCATGTACCCCAAGCTAGCCCTGCTATCAGTGTCCTCTGTGCCCTCCTTTCTCTTCCAGAAGGCTTAGAAAGCTGTGGAACTCCCTAACCCTTTCTCACCCAGCTCAGTGCAGAGGACTGCAGGGACACCAAAGCCACACCACAGGAGCAACTTAACACATGGAGGGAAGCCTCCAGCTAACCTCAAAACACCTGCCCTGCACTGCTACCAGATGAGAAAGAAGCTTCTGTGTGGAGCCCCCGCCATTTTGGGTCTGTTACAGGCACGTGTTACCTTCTAGGACAGCATGAAGGCAGGTACAGAAATAAACTCTTGTTTCCCACCATACCCTGCACACTGTCTATATCTGTCTTTTTTCCAGAACACGGTACCTTAGAGATCTTGCTGTCCTAGTCTGGAAGAGCCCCTGGATCCCTCCTTGCAGCTGCACGGTCCTACAAAATGCCATAGTTTGTATAACTTTTTTCCCTAACAATGAACAGTTGGGCTGTTGCAAATACTTTGCTCTCACACAACTGCTGCACGAAATAACCCTCTCTGTACGCGGTTTCTCGTGTACTCAAGCATATTTGTAGGATACATTCCTCAGCATGAGACTTCTGCACCAAAGGGCTTCATGGACCTTCTGCTGGTTTCACAGACCTGGCCCCCTGGGAGCAGTACCTGCCTGTCCTGCCACCAGCAGTGGGTCACAATGATTGCCCTGACACCCACAGCCACACTGAAACTGCGTCACTAAACTGGGGGCTCTTGTACCAGGTTTGAAAGATGAAAGAGTAACATTTCTGAGTAACCTTAATTTGCATTTCTCTTACTTTTTAATAAAGCTGAAAGTCTTTTTGTATGGTTAAGTTGTTTTTATGTGTCTTTTGTAACGACCTGTCTTTCCACAATCCTCACCCATCTCTGCCCTGGGTCACGGGTCTTTTGCTCACAGTGTGCAAGGCCTACTGAATTGGGGTTCGCCAGTCCAGTACTGCTATCCAAGAAATCCTTCCGTCTCTCCATCTCTCGGGTCCCTGGCCTCATCTGGGTGATCTACGTGCCCATTTCTGGTTCATCATCACATTCCTGGAGGTAATAGAAATACCTCTAGCATTTCCCTGTTAACAGGGTCTCTGGTCTTTGAGACAGACAGCTGGTACCATGCAAGGAAGTATGGTGTCAGTAAACAGCAGTTGTTGATACCTGTGTCAGTAAATAGCAGCTGTCCACTAGAGAGACCCACGAGGGAAACGGCCCTCTCTTGCAGATTTGTATCTCTAAACCCTAACACAATGGCTAGGACTTAACCAGCTCAATAAACATTTCATAAATTTACTAAGGGGAAGGCAGGTATGGTTTGTGGTACAGTCACACATGGTTTCAGGTAGAAGTGAAGAACCAGCCAGGCATGGAGAGATTAACAGGCCAGAGAGAGATGGGAGAAAGAGCACACAGGGGCTGGGAGGTCAGAATCTCAGCTGCCATAAGGAAGGGTGAGACTTCAAACTTGGGCAGAACAAGTTCCTCTGGGAAGGCAGTGGAAGGGATGCTGGATTACATTGTAGAGGGCTTGGGTGTGCAGGAAAGGTGGACTTTGGCCAGGAGGCCCAGGGTCCATCGTAAATAAAGTATACTGGAACCAGGTATTAATAATCACTTGCACAATAGTTGGTGTTTGCAGAAAGCTTCAACACGCCAAAAAGCCTGCTGGGGAATAGTTTTTTTGTTTTGTTTTGTTTTGTTTTACATAAGTAGGTGATTATTTTATAAAAAATTAAAACTCAGCTCTCAAATCCAGGTCTGAGGATTTTAGAGGCTCTTTCTCCTCAACACCATAGGTCCTTAAGCAAAGCAAATTTGTGGCCCTCTGTGATTCATCTGCCACCACACTGTCCCAGATGACCCTTCACATCCTCATCCCATTCCCTAAGCCAACCTAAAATAGGTACTTGGTGGGGACTCCTATGTACTAATAGTGCTTGCCGACCTCTACCTCTGAGTGTTTGTGTAAGGATGCGAGGATGTTCTCAAAAGCCCTCAAGACTCAAAAGAACAGACCCATGACAGTGGAACACCAGGCAATCAGGCTGCCACTGATCCACTGGGGCAAGAAGGCCCACAGCCTGCTGGAGCAGAATCTCAGAAAATCCGTGGTTGGAGCTGATTTTCATACTTAATGGGCGACTTAGTGAACATGAAATGAGTACTTAGTAAAGCAGAGATGGTATCTGTGATTACTTTGTCCAAATTCATTTTAACTTCTAGCCAACTGACTACAGCAGTTTATCAACTAAATGACACAGGTACCTTATCAAGTTATATCATAAGTAATTTTTTAAAGGCGGTTACATGTGGGGCCTTATGCCATCTTCCCAGAAGCAGGGAGGTCACCGTGGGAAGCAATGCTGGCTTCATCCGTGAATACTCCCTCCACCTTCTGCTCAAGGAGCGGAGGGAGAGAACAATTACCCAGCTGCTGCCCCATGACCTATCTACTCACAACAGCTGCCCAACCAAGCCTGCCACTTCTAAGGGGGCCCATGCTAACACCTGGCCCAACAGTGCACAGATGCCCATGGGGGCCACTGCAGAGGGAACAGAGGGAGCGCTGGGCATATGATCGGTGGGCTGTTACTTCCTCCCCAGCATACTGTCACCACACTGAGAAGTAACCACATAATACACAAACACCATTTACACAAAACGCTGCAAGTAAGAGTTTTATAGTGTGGCAGTTGAGGGGATTTTGCACTAAAACAGAGAGTCAACCAAACAGAAAGTCAGTTCCTCAGCTGTGTAAGATGCTGAACTAGATGCCTGAGAGTCGCAAAGAAGGATCAGCATAGCAGAGATTATCTTTGGTCTCAAGAAATTTAAACTCCAGTTAGGGAACCAGCACGTAAGAGGAACCTGGCATTACTACATTTTCCACAATAAGTGCCAAAGGTGTGCCACACACAGTGAGTGCAGCAAGAACACCAGGAAGTGGACTGCAGACAGTCAGAAATCAGGGGGGCTAAGCCAGTCTTCATGGGTGGACCTGTGAGAACAGCACAGACCAGATGAAGGCCTTCTGCAGAAGGAGGTGTAAGGGGATGGTGTGTCACGCTGTGCCCTGAAGATGATGATACCACAGGACAGAGACGGAGACAAGAGGCTGTGGCCAATTCTGGTGATGTGAATGACAGCAGCAAACAGGACTTCTTCCATCGTGGGCGCTAAGTGTTGGCATAGAACTTGGACAGGACCTGATGAAGGCCATTTCCAGAATGCCTCCTAATACTTAGAAAAGGGACTGCAGGGATGTCTGCAGGGATGTCTGCTTGGTTGGTTAAGCATCTGCCTTTGGCTCAGGTCGTGATCCTGGGGTCCTAGGATCGAGCCCCACATCAGGCTCCCTGCAGGGAGCCTGCTTCTCCCTCTGACCTTCCCCATTTCATGCTCGCTCTCTCTCTCTCTCTAATAAATAAAAATCTTAAAAGAGAGAGAGAAGAGACTGTAGAATGAATGCAAAAATAGGAGAGCCTGTCTTGAGAACTGTGGGTCAGGGTATAACCTTAGCTACCACCTCAGGTGGTGGTGGGTGGAGGAGATGGGGAAGGAGAGGGCATCGTGTAACAGGGACAGTGCCAAACAGGGGACACGACTAGGGGCCCTGGGTGGCTGGAGAACATCAGTGGTGGCGTTGCCATCAACAGAAAGGGAGAAGAGGGGCCGGTTTGGTGTGTGTGAGGGAGACGGTGAGGGTGTTCATGACCTCTTCTTGTGGGAAATTAATCACACTGCCTTGTCCTGGCAACACAAGTAGCCACTTCAGGAGCAAACCAACCACGTCGTGCATGGAAGCTCTGGCACTGGTTCACCTGAATTCTACTGCTGCCTCATGAAACATGTCACCTACGTCATTGGGAAAAATCTCTCAAGTAGACTAGTCAGCACAGCACAGTGATTGAGAGCTTGAGCTCGGCAGGGGGTACACGCCAACTCTGTGAGGTCAATTCCCGCTCAGCCCATCCTTGTCTGCGAGATGCCTGGTGAGTCACTTCACTTCTGAGTATCTTCTCACCTGGCAGACGAGGCTCTCGACAACCTCCACAGGAAGTTATTTTGAAGACTGAGAACTATACGGAGAGCACCCGGCACCGGAAGGCTTGCTAATGGCTGTCCTCATCACCCCAACAGTACTGACAGAGACTTTTCCAGAGCTCCTACTTCCATTTACCTGTGCTGCTCTTGGTAAGTTGGAAACTGGTCACCACCTTCATATCACTGCGAAATTACGACAGTGGTATTACACACGTAGGATTTTACAGATTCTTCCAGTTTCATATTTTGAACCCATTTCCCTAGCAAGAGCCAAATATTTTATTTTGAAAATAAAATGACACCACAGGGCGTAATACAGTAACAGAAAATGGGACAAAATGTACAAAGCCATTGTTTTCAGTCATAAAAGGGCTTATGGTCTGTGGGAGAATGGAAATAAACAGAAGGGCCCCAGGACGGGCCAGCTCGGCCTGGGCCAGTTCACCTTCTGAACTGTGATATTGGGAGTGGGACCCCAGCACCAGGGTGGATGCACCGAGGCAAGGGCACCAGGATTCAAGGAATCCAAGGTGCCTGGAAACATCAAAAACATAAAAAGGAAACAAAGAGGTATAAGCCAGGAATAGCAACATAACGTATTCAAATATACTCAATCCAAAAGAAGGAAAAAAGCAACAGAATAGGAAGATGTGACACTTAAATCCAACCATACTGGTAATTATTTCCCTGTAAATGAAAATATCTAGACAAATATTGTAATTAAAAGGCAGAGATTACAGAGACTAGATATACCATGCAAACATGAATACCAGGAGGTGGTATAGTTATATCAATATTAGGGAATGCAGACATCCCAATAATCTATCAGGAGGATAGAGGGACAACATGTAAAGAGGGAACATTCATGAAGCGACATTAACAACTATCATATGCATGTACCTCTCCACAGTGGGTCCAGCCACTTACCAAAGAGGGAAGGCAGCATCTGTTCAGCAGGATGTGCTCACAACAAGGATAAAATGGGTAAGGATGTCCGTAGCAGCTTTATTCATGACTGCCCCAAACTGGAAACAGCCCCAAAGTCCATGAACACTGAATTGTGTGACGTCCACATGAAGGAAAAGTATTCAGCAACAATGGAACCCAAGTCCTAGATAAGCCACAATAGGATGACTCTCCAAGAAGGACAGTAAGGCAGACACCAAAAGTGTGTGATATTCTGTTTATTTAATTTTTTAATGATTTTATTTATTTATTCATAGAGACACACACAGAGAGAGAGAGAGGCAGAGGCACAGGCAGAGAGAGAAGCAAGCTCCATGCAGGGAGCCCGATGAGGGACTCGATCCAGGGTCCATAGGATCAAACCCCGGGCTGCAGGCGGCGCCAAACCGCTGCGCCACCGGGGCGCCCTGATGTTCTGTTTAAATGTACTTCTAGAAAAGGCAAATGTAATCCATTGTAACCAAGAGATCAGTGGTTGCCTGGGGCTGGGGGGAGCTGAATATAATGGGATAAGAATGTACTCTTTAAAGTGATGGAACTGGGGAATCCCTGGTGGCTCAGCAGTTTAGTGCCTGCCTGGCCCAAGTGTGATCCTGGAGTCCTGGGATCGAGTCCACATCAGGCTCCCTGCATGGAGCCTGCTTCTGCCTCTGTCTGTGTCTGTGCCTCTCTCACTCTCTCTCTCTCTGTCTCTCATGAATAAATAAATAAAATCTTTTTAAAATAAATAAAGTGATGGAACTGGTCTATACACATGGACTGTGGTAGTAGTTACACAAGTGTACACTTTGGTCAAAAGTCAAACTTGATACTTAAAATGGATGCATTTCAGGGTGCCTGGGTGGTTCAGTGGTTGAGCGTCTGCCTTCGGCTCAGAGCGTGATCCTGGGATCCAGGATTGAGTCTCACATTTGGCTCCTTGCATGGAGCCTGCTTCTCCCTCTGCCTGTGTCTCTGCCTCTCTCTCTCTCTCTCTCTCTCTGTCTCTCATGAATAAATATTTAAAAATAAATAAAATAAAATAAAATAAAATAAAATAAAATAAAATAAAATAGATGTTTTTCATTGTATGTATATACTTCCATTTTTTTTTAAAAAAAGAACATGAACATATAATATGGTTAAGAGTAAACAAAGAAAAAATCAGTAACAACAGGATTCTTATATATGTGGTATCTCATGAAGAAATCGGGTATATTCTGAAAATCATAAATGAGAAGAAAAATGGGAGGGAAAGGGCCCAAATCAATGTTCCCAGTAAAGCTATTCTGTTTCAAGTTCTTTTCCACCTCCAATTCTGAACACACTTGCTGATAGGAGCATAGGAGCCACAAAACAAAACTAATTCCAATCGTTTTAAATAGTCACAATTATATGGCAAGCAAATCAATTTCTGAAAGCAAACTCTGAAGGGCAACAATGATTTTAAGTAACACTTTCACCCACACTCCAAGCAATGAAAATTTCAATTAAAAAAAAATTCCATGGAAAGCAAGTGCATCTTACAAGGTAAGAATATTTGCTTCTTGGGGTGCCTGGGTGGCTCAGTCAGTTAAGCATCCAACTCTTGGTTCAGCTTAGGTCATGATTTCAGGGTCATGAGATTGAGCCCCAGGTCAGGCTCCACAGTGAGTAGAGCCACCTCTCCCCCTTTCTAAAGAAAAAAAACAAAACACAAAGCGCTTCTTTTAAAAGTGGCCCTAGAGTCTTTGTGTTTTGCTGTTATAAATAGTCTCTTTGAGAGACAAGCACACGTCAGCCTACCTCACTTTGGCTTGGATTTCTTTCTCTTCTAAGCCAAACCTGAGGAATGTTCTCTGCTCCTTAGTGAGCAGAAAGTGATCACAGAGGGGACAGAGCTCTGAGCTTACCCGCTGACCTGAAAGCATCAGGAAGAATGCAGAGGATGTGTGGCAGCAGCCCTCAGCAAGCAGCCCTGTGCAGATCAAGTTCCCTTGATTCTGAGGCCAGGATCAGCCCCATCATGCTCTGACTTCAGCCTCCCATCTAAGCCTTTCCTTCACCTTCCGGCCTGACCTGAACCCGAGGACACTGTGTCCCCAGCAGGCCCCTGTCCCTCCTACCCGCTTCTGTACTCCAAAAGGATTCATTACAAATCCCATCTCCAAGGCTGTAATTCAGTGACTTCTCTCACCACCTCCACCTACCCGACTTGTCCAAAAGCCAGAATCACCTCCTGCTTCCACCCTTGCCTCCCAGGCCCGTTTCCATGGCAGCTAGTCTGCTCTGTGAACGCCTGAGCAAGAGTGTGCCAGCCCAATGCTCAGACTCTCCTATGTCCCAACTCACTCCGAGGAAAAGCCAACACCCTCACAATGGCCTATAAAGCCTGTCCAGCTCCCACACCTGAGGTGGCCACTCACCCCCTTGGCTACAGCCTCCAGGCCTTCATTCTGCCCTTCCACCATGGTGGCTTCCAGTCTTAGAGTCTCTGCTGAACCCTCAGCCTGGGCCTGGTACACAGGGGCTCGGCTCCCTCACTTTCCCCTTTACAAGCAGTGCCTTCTTGAAACATCCTAATTTGTAACTACCACTGGCATGCCCTTTCTCTCTGGCTTTGCAATTCTCCATGACCTGAGCCACCATGCGGATAGTATAATTGTTGGTCTGTCTCCCTGTAGAATGTCAGCTCCATGGGGGCACAGATGCATTCCCTGGTGCTTCCAAGAATGTGCGGCACGTGGTGAAATTTACTGAACCAACAACTGAGTTTTTAGCAGTAGATTTAAAACAAACCCTAATAACCACTCATAGCGTATCTCTAACCTTCCTGGTTTTGATTTTGACCTGAAGTAGAAATACTGACAAAAATCATGGATAAAGTATAAAATCCTCAGAAAAAGTATTTCCAAAACAGCTAAAACCAGAGGGATATCCTGACAGTAAGCTCCACCTGAAATTTCATAACCTGTTTGGGCTTTTTTTTAAATCCTAAAAGGGTCCCCATCATCCCCCCACAGTCAGTTCAAGAAGCTGATGTCAGAACAGCTTTGCCAGTAGAGGTGATGTTTCCTAGATCCTTGCCATTCTCTAGCTATACTTTTTAAGACCTCACATTTGCTAATATTGCTAGTGCATACCCATTTCCTCCTAAAATACATGGATTCTGCCAGGGAGAAAGCTACAGAGTTGAGTCGGCTGCGGATGCAGGCTGATTGGCTATGCTTCCCTCTCAGCTAAGAGAGGAGTCTCCCCACGTTCACCTTGGGATTTAAACTCATGCCTCAGAAACATCACCAGCAGCCCCACCGATATTCAAATTGCAGGGACTCCCTGATCGGAGTAAACACACTTCACCGATGCTTTGGATCCTGACATGCCAGAGGCCCATGGGTGTCACATGCATACTTCTGCAGAAGGAGCTGGCTGGGGTGGGCAGCCCTCTGTGGCCTGATGTGGTCTTCATCCTCCCCATGTGCCTTGTTGTTTAAAGAGATATTTCTAGTAAGCATTGGATCAAAACATATTCAACTGTGAATGTCTCATTTAGCAAAGTACATAAGTACATCTGCTACAGAAAGATCTCTGTGTGCTGCACTCAAATTCTGGATTTTAGGAACTGTACAGTTGATATGTTATTTAAGGAAGGAAGGAAAGGAAGGAAGGAAGGAAGGAAGGAAGGAAGAAAGAAGAAAGAAAGAAAGAAAGAAAGAAAGAAAGAAAGAAAGAAAGAAAGAAAGAAAGAAAGAAAAGAAAGAAAGAAAAAGAGAGAGAAGGGAAGGGAAGGGAAGGGAAGGGAAGGGAAGGGAAGGGAAGGGAAGGGAAGGGAAGGGAAGGGAAGGGAAAAGAAGAACTCCATCTGCATGCTAATTTCCACACTAAGTTTTTCTGGGGACAGGTAGTTCTGAAGGACAGAACTCCCAATCCAGGCTTGCCTCTTTGCTTTGCCCTGAGTGCAAACTTGGTCATGTTCTTCTACCCAGCACACGAAATGCTTAGGGCAGTGTTTGACATCCAGGCAGCCATCACCATCTCAAACTAAATGGAATTTCTACTAAGCAGACACAGAAAAAATCAGGGAGAATTAAACAGCAACGATTTGAAAGATCACAGATTGCCAGCCTGCAGATCAGGGGGTCTAGCAGCCGTACTTCAGCTTTCCTAACATCTAGTGATTAGCAGATGCAAAAGGACTGGGTCATTCCAGTAAAATGCAGCTGTTCCGAATTTTTCTTGGACCGATTCTTCTTACCTTAAAACCTGAACGATGATTTAAAAAAGGAAAATCAGTCCTGTCCTAATAAAAGTATTTTCATGCTCCTTGAAAGCTGTCTCAAATCTCTCCAATGTCCCATATACGCAGAGAGGGGTAGAGGCTACACAGCAAGGCAGGTGGCAGCCCCCACCTTGGGTCGGGTCCTACAGGAGGGGCCAATCCTGGCTGCGGGAGGCCAACACAGAGAAGAAGCCAGCTGAAAAGGCTGTCTGCCGGTAGGTTTTTAAGTAACAGTTTTTCCCTCTTCAGTGTCTGTCGGCTCTGGGCAGCACTTTTATTAGGAAACCCAAATTGGTAATGTGCAAAATCAGTGTCCCTAACTTTTCCTGAGTTCCCTCACAGTGGGTTGCCTGTTGCTGCCCTGGCCTTTTCAATTGAAAATCCAATTAGCTGTGCTTAGTCAAGTGTTTATCTCTGCTTTTGGAAAGTTTAAATGGATCTTTAACTCTTTCCCTCGCTAAAAGTCTCCACAAAGGCAAGGATAATTGATGCAGAACTGAATGAGGCCCCAAGTTTTCCTTCTCCATGGTGGCTGGCTGCTCTCGCTGGAGAAAAGTTTTGTACAAGATAAAATGGGTGGGGGCCTGACTCTGCCACTGTCAATCACAGGCCCTCACTTCCAAACAAAGTGGGAAGCAAAAAGGGAACACAAAGATTGAAACCAGTTTCCAGGTTCAGATTCCCCTTGTTACAACCAAATGCAAAGGTGCTCAATATGCTATAACTTAACCCTAGCTTTTGAGGAGAGAGTCACATAGTTAAAAAAAAAATTTTTGTGGATTTTAACCCTCTATTATGTTTTGAGACACAGAACACTCCAAGCCATACTTTTATAAATTAAAAAACTTGATTGGCAACTCTGGTCTTTGAAATTAACAAAAGAGTAATCCTAAAATGTTTTATTCTGTGTTGCTTGTGTGTGTGTGTGCGCGTTTCACTATGTCTGTGGTCTTACGTAATTTTTTAAAATATTTATTTATTTATTCATGATATACATAGAGAGAGAGAGAGAGGCAGAGACACAGGCAGAGGGAGAAGCAGACTCCCTGCCAGGAGCCCAATGCAGGACTCGATCCCGGGACTCCAGGATCGTGCCCTGGGCCAAAGGCAGGCGCCAAACTGCTGAGCCACCCAGGGATACCCATGGTCTTACATAATTATCAATTCTTTTTTAATAGATACCGAGTAGATATCTGTGTTTATCTTTGTTTCTATAGAAACTGCTCAAAAATCTTTTTTGAAAGGTAATAGTTTCTATTTTTCTAATGTAGTCTTTTTATAATGAAAGATATACTTTTGTTTCTAAAGCCCATAACAAGTATATTTCTTATGCCTTAACCCCAGATGCCAAATAGAATTTATGCGCTTTCTATATAAATGTTCTCAGAAATCATGCTAAATATATGAGAGCAATGTAAGAAATATTTAAGAAATCAAAGTGAAAAGTAAAAATTGAAAAGGAAAGGCACCAGAATGCAAAGAAAGAAGTAAAATTGTTTTTATTCAGAGACAAGATTCTCTATGGGGAAAATCCTAAGAATTCACAATGTGAACATACATGCGTGCACATACACACATCTCATAGAATTAATAAACTAAATTCTCGGCAAGATGCCAAAATCTAAGATCACTGTGCAAAAATCCATTCTATTTCCATGTACTAGTGATTAAACAGCCAAAAATGAAAATAAACAATTTCATTCAAAACAGCATCACAAACATTAAAATACTTTGGAATAAATTTAATGTGACAAAGAGCACTGAAAACCACAAAGCAGAGTTGAGAGAAATTAAAGACTACCTAAATAAGCAGGGAGATATTTCATATTCATGGATCAGCAGACTTAATGTGAAAGAGGCAATTCTCTCAGCATTGATTTGTAGATACAACATAATCCCTATCAAAATCCCAGCAGGATTTTTTTTTTTTGCAGAAATTGAAAATCTGATGCTAAAATTCATATAGAAATGCAAAGGATCCAGAATAGCCAAAAACAATTTTGAAAAGAAAAAGAAAAAAATAAAAGAAGTGGGAGGATTTTTATTTTCTGATTTTAAAACTGAACAGTAATTAAGACAGTGTGGTACTGGCCTAAAGCAAAGATCAATAGAACAAAATTGAGAGTCCAGAAATAAATCCTTCAATTTATGGTCAATTAATTTTCAACAAGAGGGGGTGGGGTGGGGTGGAGGCGAGAGGAAGAGAGAGAATCTCAGGCAGACTCCACGCTGCAAGGGGGAGGAGGGCAATAGCCTGCCGTGGGGCCCAATCTCACAGCACAGAGATCTTGACTTGAGCCGAAATCAAGAATCAGACGTTTAACTGACTGAACCACTCTATACCCCAAGAAATGTTTTTCAACAAATGTATTCAGACAATTGGATATTCACATACAAAAAACAAACCAAACACACACACACACACACACACACACACACACACACACGGGAGAATTTTAAACCCTTACCTCACATGCAAAAATGAACTCAAAAATCAACCAAAGGCTTAAATGTAAGAGCTAAAATGATAAAACTTGTAGAAGAAAAGAAGAAAATCTTCACAGCATTCAGTTAGGCAGAAAGTTCTTAGATATGACACAAAAATACAATATTTAAAAATGTATAAATTAGGTTTCATCAAAATTAAAACTAATTTCTTAAATGGACAAAAGATTTAAATAGGCATTTCACCAAAGAAGATATAAGAAGGCTAATTAACATAAACATGTTCAGTGTCACTGTTAGGAAAATACAAATCAAGACCACAGTGAAGTAGCAGGTCATACCCACGAGAATGGCTATGACCAGAAAGATAATAGCAAGCATTGATGAGGTGATGGTAAGCTTGGGACCCTCATAAATTGACAGTGAGAATGAAAAGTAGTACAGCCTCTTTGGAAAACAAGAGCAATTTCTTAAAAAGCTAAATATGAATGTACCAGATATCCCAGCAATTCCAAAATTCCTAGTTATATACCTAAGAGAGACAGAACATATGGCCACACTTGCACGTGAATATTCAGAGCAGCATTGTTTATAACAAACAGTGGGAATAATCTATATGGGTAGCAAAATGTGTGGTCTATCCATATGATGGAATGTAAATTCAGCCTCAAAAGGGCGTGAAAGACTGGTATGCACAACATGGCTGACCCTCCAAAATCTGGTGCTAAATGACAGAAGTCAGATGCAAAAGACTACAGGCTATATACAGCAGCTTTCCACTCACATGAATGGGAGTCAGTGTTATAAACTGAGATGATCCTCTGGCAAGTGATGTAATATTACATCAGCCATGATGTTCTTCGAACATGAGGGTAGTATTTGCATACTTCATGAGTTAAGTACCTACTTTGGAGTCTCCTTAAAGTCAGAAACACTGCCCTTGGGACACCTGGGTGGCTCAGTGGTTGAGCATCTACCTTTGGCCCGGGTCATGATCCCAGAGTCCTGGGATCAAGTCCTACATCGGGCTCTCTGCAGGGAGTCTGCTTCTCCCTCTGACTATGTCTCTGCCTCTCTCTGTGTCTCTCATGAATGAATAAATTAAAAAAAAAAGAAAGAAACATTGCCCTCTAATTAGAGTGGGTCAGTAAAAAGAAGAGCTAAGTAGATTGCTAAAGACCATGCACCTCACTTGCATATTATGAGATTACTTCAGTATATCTTACAGAAAGAAAATAGTAACGAAATCTTAATCAGTACTGATAACTTCTTTTGACTGTCTTTCAATAACTAGCATCCCTTTAAAACTATTCTTTGGATAAGCCAAGCTAAGAACACTATGTCAATACTGAAATGCGGAAGCTTTACTGACAGCAAATTAGGAATCAGCATGATTGACGTCTGTTAAGACATACAATTTCTGTATAAGGAGGAGAAGGAGGATAAAGCAGCCTGTCACTTGATTATTTTTACTCTGAAAACTGGCCATTAAAAACAGAGAATTAAGCATTTATCCTACTATATCAGTTTTCTATTGCTTTGTGACAAATCTCCACAAACTCTGTGACTTGAAAACAGCACCAATTTCTGAGCTCACTGTTCTAGAGGTCAGAAATCCCAGTGGTTGGGATCCCTGGGTGGCTCAGCGGTTTAATGCCTGCCCTCTCAGCCCAGGGTGTGATCCTGGAATCCTGGGATTGAGTCCCACATCGGGCTCCCTGCGTGAAGCCTGCTTCTTCCTCTGCCTCTGTCTCTGCCTCTCTCTCTCTGTGTGTCTCATGAATAAATAAATAAAATCTTAAAAAAAAAAGAAAGAAAGAAAGAAAGAAAGAAAGAAAGAAAGAAAGAAAGAAAGAAAGAAAGAAAGAAAAAAAGAAATCCCAGTGGGCTCTGCTGGGTTTCCTGCTTAGGGGCTCGGAAGACCAAAATCGAAGTGTTGGCAGGCTAGGGATTTATCTAGAAGCTCCGGGGGGATCTACCTTCAACCTAACTCAGGCTGTTTGCAGAATTCAGTTCCTATGGTTGTAGGACTGTGGTCCTGGCTCAGCTCCTAGAGAACACCCACAGTCTTCTCACATAGTCCCCTTCACCTGCAAAGTTGGGAACTCTGTGCCTAATTGTTCTTGTAGTTTGGTCTCTCCTCTTCTGCTGCCAGTCTGAGGAAATTCTCTGTTTTCTAAAGAGCTGGTGTGAGTAGATTAAGCCCAACCAGAACACAGCCTTGATTTCCTGTATAAAATTTCTTTCACTGGGTTGCTCGTGGGAGTAATGCTGGGAAGCCAAAGCCATAGGAGTTGCCTTCAAATTCAGCCAACCACACCTGCCTTTCTTACATGAACTATATTTATTTTTAAGACTGACTTTATTTATTTATTTATTTATTTATTTATAAAGATTTTATTTATTTATTTATTTATGAGAGACAGAGAGAGAGAGAGAGAGGCAGAGACATAGGCAGAGGGAGAAGCAGGCTCCATGCAGGGAGCCCGATGTGGGACTCAATCCTGGGACTCGAGGATCACGCCCTGGGCCAAAGGCAGGCACTAGACGGCTGAGCCACCCAGGGATCCCCTATTTATTTTAAAGAGAGAGAGAGCACACATCCAAGTAGGAGAGAGGAACAGAGGGAGGGGGACAAGCAGACACCCCCCCACCCAAAGCAGAGTCCCACATGGGGGTTCAAACCTATGACCCTGAGATCATGACCTGAGCCAAAATCCAGAATCAGATGCTTAACGGATTGAGCACCCCCTACATGAATTATATTTCAAGGCAACCAAATAGCCTTAGTTGATGAGCAGAAGTAATAAATATGGAAGGAATGGCATAATTAGAAAACCCCCCAATTGGCAACTCCCTAAAAAAATTAGCGATTTAGGCAGCTAGCATCAATGAAAATGAAAAAAACCACAGATGACAGCTTAATGAGGAACTGCAGAGCTGACCACACTTGAACCCACTGTAGAGACAGGACTATAGAGCAACACCTACCTGTCACGTGCCTCCTGCCACAAAGTACACAGCACCACCTGTGCAGTACTCTTGCCAAAAAAAGTCAAACCAATCTAAAAAGCTATTAAAGCTAACTTTCAGTTTACAGGAAATACAGAAAATAGAAGCGCAATTTAAATGATCTCATGAAGAAGCGAACAGAAAAATCCAGAATATGGGACATTCTGCAGAATAACTGACCCAGTTTCTTCAAGAAGGTAAGGGGAGGTGAAGGGTAGGGTCACCTGTTCTTGATTAAAAGAGACATTATTACTAACTACAATATAAGAACAATATTTGTATCCTGAATCCAACAAAACAAGAGTAAAATGATACTTTGGTTAATCAGAAAAAAATGTGACTATAGACTCAGAATTACAGTAAGAATCATCATTAGATATTAAACCAAGAGTCATCGTTTTCATTGATTGGGGTAATGATTAAGGTTGTATAAGAAAACATTTGTCGTTTTTAGAGATGCATATAGGGCTGAAACTGTCAAAAGGGCTTGTAATTTGCTTTAAATATTTCAACAGTTACACAGAGAGGGGATGGATGAGGCCAGTACAGTAAAATGTTGCAAAATAATGAATCTGGGTGATATATATGTATGAAGGTTCATTAGTCTACTTTGGGGCATGCCTAGAAATTTTTACAATAAATACAATTTCATTTGAGAGCTTTCATTCACAGAGCATCTGCTGAGAACCTATCACTGCCTTAAGGGCTTCACAGGTACTATTCTGATCCCCACTTTTATAGATAAGAAAACCAATATAAAAAAAAAAAAAGAAAAGAAAAGAAAGAAAACCAATGTAATATCAACCAGTTTGGGGTGTAGCCAACAGATCAGCCAGGCAGCCGTCATCTCAACAAAGCCTCAGAGGCCAAGTGAATGAAAGATTTCTACCCTTTCCATTTCACAAAGCATTTCTACACATGGGCTATAGCATGAGCTGGGAGGCAGTCTCCCAAAACTACGTGGTAACCATAGCAAGGAGGAGAGTGGAAGGTGCCAGAAGGCAGAAAAGAGCTGACAGGAAAGGGATACAGGGAGGAAGGCAAACAACAGAACCACCGAAAAGCAACAAAGTGGTGACATGTGGAGATGGTCCTGGAAAGGGGCAGATGGAACAGACAGGAGAGACAAAGGCGGGGAAGAGGAGGTGCTGAAAACTGGAAGACAGGTTTAACCCCAACACCAGTCACCTTCCCTTCTGCCCCCACCCCTAACACCAGCCAGAAAGGAGAAGGCCACAGGGCAGGAGGAGGGGCCAGACAGACATCAAACTGCAGCCTCGCCCAGACGCAATTACAGAACTGTGTTTGGTGAGGTGACCATGTGCTCTTCTCTCCCCCTCCCGCCCCCCGAGCAGTCCCTGTTCTTGCCTGTGACCTTCCAAGTTCAGATTTAGCTTCCCCAGAACCACTCTGAGCTCACAAAGGGGAAGGAAGGGAAAAGGAAGAAATTACTTATTCTTCTAAGCAATTCTTAAATTCTTTAAAACAGCTTAATCGAAATAGAATTCACAGGCCGTCAGTGCCCCATGAAGCTGCTCTCACGGAAGAACCCATATGGCTGGGGCCAGGGCACGAGGCCACTTTCATGCCAGTCAGGCACTCAGGTCAAGGGCATGCAGGGCCAGCTTATGGGTATAAGGCTTGGATCAAAACAATAGGAAAGACATGCCTGGGGGCCTGCATGTGTGTGAGGAAAGGGGTGAGGGTCAGAGAAAGAATCCTTGGTGCATCTCACAGACCGGCATAAGAGCTCAGGACACAGCAGGTTTCCACAATTCTCCAGTATGCCCTAGTAATGGGGAACCACCTGCTCAAATTACACATCAAGAACACCTTCCTCCCATAGCAGCATTATTTATGATAGCCAAAAAGTAGAAATAACCCAGACATCCATCGACGTCTGCAAGGATACACATCCTGTGGCAGAGCCATCCAGTGGAAATATTGCAGAGCCTAAAATGAGGTCCCAGCACATGCTACATCATGGATGATCTTAAAAATAATCTGAGATGAGCCCATGCAATGGCCACTTATTGGCTGATTGCATCTAGGAGGAGTGCCACCATGAACAAATCCACGGAGGCAGAAATTAGATTGGTGGTAGTTAGAGGTGGGGGTGGGGGGGAGTGCTAATGGGTATGGAGCCTCTTTTGGGAGGTGCTGAAATTGTTCTAAGGTGAGGCTGTGGTGTGGGTTTGCACAATAAGTCTGTGAATGTGCTAAAAACTACTGAACTGTATTCGTGAGAGGAGGGTGTTTTATGCTATGAACCACAGATCTCGATAAAGCTGCAGATCGATTTTTTTTTTAATTTTTATTTATTTATGATAGTCACAGAGAGAGAGAGAGAGAGAGGCAGAGACACAGGCAGAGGGAGTAGCAGGCTCCATGCACCGGGAGCCCGATGTGGGATTCGATCCCGGGTCTCCAGGATCACGCCCTGGGCCAAAGGCAGGCGCCAAACCGCTGCGCCACCCAGGGATCCCCAGATCGATTTTTTTAATTGAACTCTTGTTATTGTGATAGTTTTATTTTCTGTTCTCTATTACAAAAGCAGACGCACAGGGGAGCCCTTATTTACACAGATGACAGCCCAATGCCATGAACACAGAGAGAAGCAGCAATTAAAAAAAAAAGAGAGACGAAGGTCAAACTCTTTCAACTTTGGTTCACTCACCAAATCCCAATGATTGGGATGAAATATTTCTAGGTAAGCTAAGGGCCGTTGGCTCTCCACACATGGTCCTCAGAGCATAGACGGGCCACACTCCATTGGCCTCTCTGGAACATAGCAGCCAGCTTCTGACCACTGTACTTCAAGGGTTACCAGAGAAACTACATCACTTTGCTAGATGGCTAATTTTTGTAGGCTAGATAAAAAATTTACCAAATCCAAAGACTTTCTGCATCAGTTTCTACTTTACTTGAACACAAGAGAGCATCATGACTCTTTCTAAAGAAAAAAACAAAACTCTATCCAGCTCTTCCCAGGTGACCCTGTCTAAAGCACATTTTATATTCACTGTTGCCCTTCCAAGAGCCTTTAGAGAATGAGCAGAGAGGGAGAATGACAAATCAGAACAAGCCATCTCACCAACCTGAGTCTATGTATCCTTACCTGTAAACAGAAGGGCCACCCAGAATTCCCGCTAAGGATATCCAGTCTCAAAGGGATCAATCTGCGTCTATGAATCACGGAGACACAACTCAATGCATAAACTGAGTTCCAAGAAAATTTAATACAACCTTGGATTCTTAAAATTTTAATAAAGTGATTTCCTCTAGGATTAAAATAATTTAAAAACTATGACATAGTTTCTCGGCAAAACTTCTCTGAGTAATTCTGAGAGGCAAGTAAGGAGCAAAGGAAGGAAAAGAGCCTCCAATTCTCTTATATTCAGCTAAGGTGATTTCGTGTAAAATCTTAGAATTATCTCTTTATCACATTACTCTGGGCAGATCAACAATTATAGCCAGCTGGCAAGGCCAAACGATGAATCTTATCCTAGTTGAGAACAAAATATTGTTTAGGAAAATTCCTGGACAGCAGGAGATGATTTGGGGGCATAAGAAAAAGAAAAATATGTAGACTACAGCTCTTAACCTAACCCGGCAGGCAGTCACCTCTAAACAAATCACCAGCCCTTCAGAAGCCAGGTGAAAACACAATATTCCATTGCTTTGGAGGCCTTGAAACCCCACATAAAGCAATTCCTGCTCAGTTCTCATTTCTCTAGGCACTAACTGCTGGTAATCAGAGAGCATGCCTATACATCCACACACTTGCACGGGCCAGGACCAGCACTGACCAGGGCTGGGTACCAGCCAGAGGGAGATGGATCTTTGACCCCTGTGAACACAACAGGGGAGTCCTAGTGACCTACTAAGTAAGACTCTGAATGGAGCCAGAAGGATAAGAGTAATTGATGTGGAACTAACAATGACAAGCAGCATGCAAAGACTAAAAAGCCCAGGAAAAGTGATGAGATCACATAAGCAAGCCCCACACTTTGGAAGGAGCTGGCCAAACACAGGAGTGCAGTATGTTTATGAAGACACAGGCTTGGGCAGCCAGGTGGCTTAGCGGTTTAGCGCCACCTTCAGCCCAGGGCGTGATCCTGGGGACCTGGGATCGAGTCCCATGTCAGGCTCCCTGCATGGAGCCTGCTTCTCCCTCTGTCTATGTCTCTGGCCTCTTTCTCTCTCTATGTGTGTCTCTCATGAATTTAAAATAAAAAAAAAAAAAAAAGACACAGGCCAAGTCCTTGGCCAACTCACAGGCCAACTCATGAAAAGTACAGTGAGGGCAGCTAGGGACCTCAAAAGCAGATCTGAATGGACAGCGTTTCTCTCTGGTTACCAACTACCCAATCCTTTGACTTTGGCAACCCCCCAACTGCCTTAAAACCTCAAATCAAACTAGTCTGTTTCCCAATAGCTTATTCAAAAGATACATTACTAGGGATTAAAGTAACCATGCAGTATCTTATTACATGAAACCTCCTTCATCCCCAGCTGGAGCTATAAAGCACAAAAAGCACTAGGGGGCTGCATTTATACATGACGTTAATGTCACCCGGAACCACTACGGAACTTATAGTTATGCCAGATGAGTAAGTGGGACATGCCAAATGAGTAAGGGGAACTTACCAATTTTCTGATTAAAAATCTTGTCAAAGGTGATTTCATTTCTCTCCTGAAGATACTTCTGCATCACACTCCGGATACTAAAAGAGAAGAGCAACACATTCTTAGCAGTGCAGCCTGCATCATGAGAAACCATCCCCAGCATGGACAACAAATGGATGTCTTAACTCAAGGCTGCTGGTTGACCAGAGAGCCCTCTTACTGACATTCATAACTGCACAGATGGCCAACAACACCTAAAGCTAGAGGCATCATGGCTCCAGGTGGTATCCTCTCCTGTGACTCAGGGCCGACGGGACATGTGGACACTTGACTAAACATAACTTAAGCCCTTACTATGGGAAAGCTTGCTGTTAACCCTACTGTTTCTCAAAATCCACACAAGAATACGCACATGTGACACATACTGCTAGTCGATTAATAAGCTTCTTTCTAAAACAAAAGCCAATGTTCCCTGGATATACGACTGAGATTTTTTTAAACCACATTTCTATACATCAACAATAAACAGCGAGAAAACATAATTGGAAGGCAGATTTCACTTACGATAAAATAAGAAGCACCAAATGCCTTGAAATAAACCCTTCAAAATATGTGCAAGAATTTTGTAGGGAAAATTACAAAATGTACTGAGAGACATAACAGAAAATCTGAATAGATGGAAAAGTACACCACAGTCATGAACAGAAAGACTTAATACTGCAAAAATCTAACATCTACCCAAATGTATCTATAAAAACTATCCAATCCCCATCACTGTTCCACAGTTTTTCACGGAACACAGAAACTATTAGATCTTTATAAACTGTATACAGAACAACATGGGATCTAGAGTAGCAAAATGTTTACAGAGAAAGAGAACATCGAGAACACGGCTTTTTATGAAGCTAAAATAATTAAGACAGGATAAACACATTAATCAATGAAATGGAATAGAGAGCACATAAACATAGAACTTTAACATATACATAAGCAAGGCAGAAAACTGGAGAAACTAGGCATCATTCAACAAGTGAACCAAAAGTGAAATATCAAATGAAAAGAGTAGAAACTCCCTATCAGACTCTGGTAGGAAAAAAATCAGCAGCAGCACCCCTTTATAAAACTTTTTAAATTAAACTAATTGAGCTATAATCTATCTATATATATATGTATATATATACAGTTAAATGCATATTTATGTGTACCAATAGATGAGTTTTTCCACATATGACTACTATCCAAGATATAATATATTTCTTTTTAAGAGATATTTATTTATTTGAGAGAGAGCATGAGTAGGGAAGAGGGGCAGAGGCAAAGAGAGAAGGAGAAGCAGACTCCCTGATGAGCAGAGAGCTCCATGAAGGGCTCGATCCCAGGACCCTGGTATCATGACCAAAGCCAGAGTCAGGCGCTTTATTGTCTGAGCCACCCAGGTGCCCCAAGATGCAGAATATTTCTATCACCCCACAAGATACCCCTTTGTAATCAGTCTCCCTGTATTCTAGGATCCGGGCAAATAGTGATCTCCTGTTAATTCAGATTACTTGCTCCAGTTCTAGACTTTTAGATAAATAAAATTACACAATATGTTGTCTTGTGTGTCTGGCTTCCTTCACTTGACATAAGCAAGCTTCCTCCATACTACTGTGCACATAAGTTGCCAAATAGTATGTCATTGTAGGAATATTCCACCATTTGTTTATCCATTCATCTGTTGATAGATATTTGGGTTGTTTCCAGTTTGGGGCTATTATAAATAAACCCGCCTTAAATATTTGTGCGTAAGTCTTTTTATGGGCACGTGTTTTCATTTCTCATGGGTAAATATCTAGGAGTGAAATTGTTGGTCATATGGCAAATTATATTTAACATTATGAAAAACAGCTGAATCATACTCCAAACTGTGATGTTACATTCCCACGAACAATGCATGAAATCCCAGTTGCCCCATATCCCTTGCCAACACTTTGGTTGTCAGCCTTTTCAGTTTTAGCCACTCTGTTAGGTAGTGCAGTAGTAGCTTATTTTAATTTGCATTTCTCCCAATGAATAATGATGTTGAGTATGTTTGGACATTATTGGATTACTGGAGTGCTTACATCTCCTGTGAGGTATGCAGTGAAAGCTCTTGCCTACCTTTTCATTATTTGTCTTATGACTCAATTATAAAATTTCTATGTCCTGGAAACAAGTCCAGTGTCAGATTTATGTGATCATAATATTGTCTCCAGTCCACACCCTGTCTTCATCTTCTTCATGAAGTCCTTCCAAGAGCACAAGTGTCTAGTCGATGAGTTCCATTTTATTGATGATTTCTTTGGTGGACAACACTAAGAAATCCTTCATATCCCAAGGTCACAAAGATTTTTAATCTAATATTTTCCTTTAGAAATTTTAAAGTTCTAGCTTTTATGTTTAGGTCTAAGATCCACTTCAGGTTAATTTTTATGTATGATTGTATGATGCAAAGTAAAAATTCAAGGTTCTTTTTTTTCCTCATAATACCTAGTTATTCCGGTATCATTTGTTGAAAAAAAAAAAGTATCCTTTCTCCATGGAATTAACCTGGCATCTTTGTTGATTCAACACTAAATTTGGGTAGGTCTATCTTTGAGCTATTCTGTTTCATTGATCTGTACATCCATCCATCAATATAACACTGTCTTGATTGCTAGAGGTGTAGAGTTGTCTTGAGATCAGGTATTCCAACTTTGTTTTATTGCTTTTGTGGGATTTTTGGTTTGTTTGTTCCTTTTTTGGCTATCCTTGGTTCTCTGCATTTCCATTTAAGTTTTTTCCCAGAAATTTCTTCCCAGAAAAAGCCTGATGAGGCTCTGATTAGGATTGTGCTGAATCTATAAATCAGTTTGGGGAGAATTAACCTCTTAATAATATTAAGTGTACAATTCATAAATATAACATACTTCTCCATTTATTTAGGTCTTCTCTAATTTCTCTCATTGCTATTCTGTAGCTCTTAGAAGTCTTAGCCTTTCCATGCAATTGCCTTCTCTGGTTTTGATATCAGGACAATATGATTCATAAAAGGAGATAGGAATAATTCCTTTCTCCTTTATTTTCTGAAGGAGCTGCTGCATGACAGTGTTAATTATTCCTTAAATGTTTGATAGAACTCATCAGTGAAGCCATGTGTGTAGAATTTTCTTTGTAAGAAGGTTCTGAAATTACACATTCCATTGCTTTCATAGAGGTAGTGCTACTTATATTTTCTGTTTCTTCTTGTATTAGCTTGAGTAACATGTGTCTTTTAAGTAATTTGTTCATTGCATCCAATCTGTCTAATGGAACTCAATTAATAATGATTCTGAGTAAGAGAAGCCAGATCAAAGAGAGAGACAGACAGAGGCAGAGAGAACACAGTGTTTGATTACAAAGAGGCAGGAGCAAACAATGCGGGGGGGTGGGTGGGGAATGATGTATATATGGTAAAAGTCTCTGTCCCAGTTCTTGGCACAGACCTCCTAAGACCCTTGGAATCTCTTAATGATAAAAGTATCCTATTCATCATAAACTCTTTTTAACCCTACTGGAGTTAACACTAATGGAGATGACCCTTAGTGGGCCCCTAGACAGCTTTGGGATGGAGCTAGTTGCCAGAGGAACCAACCATGTGACTGGAGAGTTAGAAACATTAGACCTACCTACCACTTGACATCAGGGAGACTAGAGGCTGGGTTCAGTTACCAATGACCATGATTTAATTAACCATGCCTACATAATGAAGCCTTTTTTTTAAGATTTTATTTATTTATTTATTTATGAGACACACACACCCACACAGAGAGAGAGAGAGAGAGAGAGGCAGAGAAAGAGGCAGAGGGAGAAGCAGGCTCCATGCAGGGAGCCTGACGGGATTCAATTCCAGGACTCCAGAATCATGCCCTGGGCCAAAGGCAGGCGCTTAACTGCTGAGCCACACAGGGATCCCCCCATAATGAAGCTTTGATAAAAACTATAGGACAATGAGGTCTGGAGAGCTTCTAGGTGGGTAAGCCCAGGCAGGCACAGGGAAAGTGGTGCTCCTGGGAAGCTTTGTGCTCCAGTCCTTCCCACAAGACCCTGCCCTATGGAACAGCTCCTTTGAACTTCCTGACTTGTACCCTTGTACCCTTCCTGACTTGTACCCTTGTTTCTCCCTTGTACCCTTTACAGTAAAATGAACCATAAGCATAGCACCTTCTTGAATTCTGTGACTCATTCCAGTAAAATATTAGACATAAGGGGAGGATCGTGGGAACGCTTAAACTCATAGTCAGCCAGGTATAATGCAGGTGGGCCCCCATTTGCAGCTGGCATCTGAAGTGGGACAGTCTTGTGGGACTGAGTCCTTAACGTGGAATCTGTGTGGTTAGCATTGAAGGGAATCAAATTTCAGGACACCCAGTTGGTGTCAGAGAATTGAGAATTGCCGGAAGGTGACATAATATATATGTTTGTTACCTCAATTTTGGTAATGGCTTCACAGGTGTAGACAGAACTGGCCAGCCTGGACATATGAAATATGTAGTTTGTTTTACATTAATTATACCTCAAAAAAGCTGTTGTTTTTTAAAATTATTCCACAAGATCAGCAAAATCTTGAGTGTTTAGCAAAAAAATTTCAAGAGGGAAAAATGATAGATGGGGAACCTATAGTTCAAAGAAAAACAACTTAAGGGATGCCTGGGTGGCTCAGCGGTTGAGCATCTGCCTTTGGCTCAGGGCGTGATCCTGGAGTCCCGGGATCGAGTCCCGTGTCGGGGTCCCTGCATGGAGCCTGCTTCTCCTCCCTCTTCCTGTCTCTGCCTCTCTCTGTGTCTCCCATGAATAAATAAATAAAATCTTAAAAAAAAAAAAAAAAGAAAGAAAAAGAAAAACAACTTAAAAGAAATAGCAGGTATAATGGATGGACCTTATTTAAAACTCAATTCAAGTAAAGGTCCAATGGATGGACCTTATTTAAAACTCAATTCAAGAAAATCTTATAAAAAATTGGAGAAATGTGGGCAGCCCAGGTGGCTCAGCGGTTTAGTGCCACCTTCAGCCCAGGGCCTGATCCTGGAGACCTGGGATCGAGTCCCATGTCGGGCTCCCTGCATGGAGCCTGTTTCTCCCTCTGCCTGTGTCTCTGCCTCTCTCTCTCTCTCTCTCTATGTCTCTCATAAATAAATAAAAATCTTAAAAAAAAAAAAGTACCTCTTCTTAAAAAAATTGGAGAAATGTGAATACAGACTGAATATCTGATGTTAAGGAAGTATTACCTTTTTAGCAATGGTAATGTATTATGTTATGTTTTTATATTTTAAAAGAATTCTTATCTTTTAGTGATACATATGGAAATTTTACAGATGAAATGGTATATTATGTCTACATCTGCTTCAAAATAACCTAAATGAAATTAAGGAGGTATGAATGAAATAAGATTGGCTGTGTGCTGATAACACATAAAGCTGAGTAATGGCTACATCAATTTCATTATACTATACTCTCTGTATGTGGTTACAATTTTCATTTAAAAAAGTCTTTTTAAAAAATCAAATTCAGGCCTCCGGACTCCTGAACCATTTCTTTATATATCTCCTCATCAAAATAAGGCATATATACTATATATAATCCTCTATATATTGATTGGAGGCCTAATGAATTTTTTTTTTAAATTTCATACCAAATGGTTAGAAATATATCAACCTTACCTGTCATGACCCTTTGGGGTCCTGAGATATATATACAAGGTAAGTATAATAAATTATTATATCATAATTTAAAATGTTTTTCTGGGGCACATGGGTAGCTCAGTGGTTGAGCTCAGGGTGTGATCCTGTAGTCCTGGGATTGAGTCCCACATCAGGCTCCCTGCAAGGATCCTGCTTCTCCCTCTGCCTATGTCTCTGCATCTCCCTGTGTCTCCCATGAATAAATAAATAAAATCTTTTAAAATAGTAATAATAGGGGATCCGTGGGTGGCTCAGAGGTTTAGCGCCTGCCTTCCGCCCAGGGCGTGATCCTGGAGTCGCAAGATCAAGTCCCGCGTCGGGCTCCCTGCATGGAGCCTGCTTCTCCCTCTGCCTGTGTCTCTGCCTCTGTCTCTCTCTCTGTCTTCATGAATAAATTTTTTAAAATCCTAAAAAATAATAATAAAATAATTTTTTTTCTGCTACTAAAGTTCTTAAATACCTGCTCTCTACTGGCCAACAACTAGGTAGGCTAAGTTATACCCGAACATCTTACTAGCACAGAAACTACAATATTTACGAGCTACTTAGCCAACTCCCATTATTAAAAGCCTCTATATTCTCTATGAGGTTTAATTCTGTTTATTCCAATGTCCAAAACAAAATGCACTTAAACAAATATCTCTAATAATATATGAAGTATCACCTAAAGAAAAATGAGGATACATGAAGTATTTGTGAAGATAAAGCAAGATGATAAGAGACTGTTTTGTAAGAAACATGACACAAATGAGCGGTTACCATTACTGACCACCAAGAAACCCAAAAGATTTTTTTAAAGATGAGATGACTAAGCACTCATACAAAGATTCAATTCCCCCAAAAGGAAATTGCTTTCTTTTATATGTAGTTACTATATATTTTCCACTAACTGCTCATTAAACACCCAAAATAGAGCTACATTATCCAAAGTCACAATAAAAATTCTACCACTAGATTTAAAACCACTGAATTCTGATAGAATAGACGCTGATAGACTCTGAAGAGGTCTGTAAAAGTATCTGGTACGGTTTAATGTCAACTCTTCTCAAGGTTCCTCAGTTCACCAGATCTTTGGCAGGGAAGTCTTGCATATAATTTGCATAACATTAAACATTGCAGCATGAGGCAATCTACATTTAGACAATCACAACCCAATTAAGCTAAATGTGAATTTAAGTTCCTTTGTGTTTTTTTCTACAATATTTTGACAATCCATATCAGCTTTTTAATGCCTTTTTCTTTGCAATATATTACCTGCTATTAAAGTAACACTAAGGGACGCCTGGGTGGCTCAGCGGTTGAGCATCTGCCTTCGGCTCAGGGCGTGATCCTGGAGTTCCGGGATTGAGTCCTACAACAGGCTCCATGCATGGAGCCTGCTTCTCCCTCTGCCTGTGTCTCTGCCTCTCTCTCTGTGTGTCTCTCATGAATAAATAAATTTTTTAAAACCCTTAAAAAATAAAAAATAGAGTGACACTAAACATAATTTCACTGGTCAGGAAAAAACCCATCATGTTAACAAACGTAATCCCTGAACAGATAAAATTGGAAGGATGAACGCCCTTATGGGGTTATCAGCTTACCTAATCAAAGTTACTAAAACATCATGATTTAAACTATCCTTTCAAATTATGAAAGGATATGAAAGGATCAATTACAATGATCATGTTGAAATCCATTCACTTTCACTTTTCAGAATACGTCTGAAGCAGCAACAACACACAAGCAGCTTCACTCTACAGCTAAGCATCAGAAGAGGGAGAGACAGAGGCCAGGTGATTCTGTAACAGGGTCTGGAGCATCCTCCTGGTTTCCAAGAGCAATTTTCCACGCAATTATCTCAGTTACAAGATTCCAAGGGCCTCTAATTTTGCCCAACGTCTGACCTCCCAAGCATGTTACAGGGAGCATTTCCAAAGGGGCCCCAACCTACCTCATCAACCACCTCTTGCCACTGTCTTTCTCACAGAGCAGCCATGCTCGATTTTTTCACCAATGATTTTGTAAATGCCATTCCTTCTAATGCCTCTTTTTATATGAAAACCTCCTCCTTATCCTCCAAGATCCAAGTTGGGGTCACTGACATTGTGATGTCCTCCCCGACTCTTGCAAAGGTACATCACTTGGTTTCCGCTGCATATCGTGTGGCACTGCTATATCACTCTCCCCCCCCCACCCCCACCCCCCCCCCCGGGGACTGTAAATGTCTCAGTATCTCCATCCTCTTGGAGAGGAAAAGGCAATGCATTCATTTGATCATGAAATCAGGGATGACCGAGGAGTAAACAGGAAGCCCCAATCCAATGTAGCAAATAAGCTTCAACAAGAGCTGCAGAGCCCAGTTCAACTGAAGTATAGACCCTGAGGGGCCACTAGCAAAGACAAAATGAGAGAGAAAGCAATGGGACCACCAGAGAAGAATCCTGTAAGTCATGTTGGCCCATACCAAATAACTGAACCAAATGGACAGAGGAGAGCAGCGATTAAAACACACACACGCGCGCACACACACACACACACACACAAATGCCAGACCCCAAACAGCTTCCAGTTTTAGACTTATTTATTTTTCTAATTATGTGAAAAGCATACCTGCATTACCACCCTTGAAATTTCATGGCTTTTTTTTAAAGCAAACACTTCCTTTCCAATGACTGACAAATGACATTCTGTTTCTACCACTGGTAAAAATGCTGAGTCACTGGACACAAGTTGCAGTACTTCCTCGTCCCCCAAAAACCACCCAGACCTACCATCCCCCCCTTCCCTGAGACAACGTGAACCAGTCTGGGACCTCAGGGTACAAGCACTATCTGGTCTGGGCAAACAGATTCACAAACTAAAATATGCTCCACAGAAGATGAGCCAATGTAATTTTTCTGGACTTGTCTTTCAGTTTGGTGTATGTTTTCCAGAGAGAGAGAGAGAGAGAGAGAGAGAGAGAGAGGTAGAGACACAGGGAGAGGGAGAAGCAGGCTCCATGCAGGGAGCCCGATGTGGGACTCGTTCCAGGGTCTCCAGGATCAGGCCCTGGGCTGAAGGTAGATGCTCAACCGCTGAGCCACCCAGGCGCCCCTGTTTTCCATTGTCTTATGAGAACTCAGCATGATCATCTCATATCCACTGATCTTCTCCTTTAGAGATTCCAGGTTTGAGGGTTGCTTACAAGAACCTTTATACTCCAGAGTTATAAAAATATATTTTCTTGTATCTTTAATATTTTTATGATTAGCTCATTGAATACTCTGGAATTTACTTTTTGTACAACGTGTAGGGATTATAACTTTGATAGCCAGTGATCACACACCACTCTTTCTCCACCGGACTCAAAATGTCACCATTATCCATGAACCAAATTCACATGAATATGTGTGCATGTGTGTATACATAAACATATGTGCGCGAGCCTATGCCTGCACCAAAACCATAGTCGGAGTAGATTCCCCATTGTTTCATTTTTTTCAAAATGGGACTGGTTATTTTTGCCCATTCTTCTCTTCTAGATGAAGGGGAATCAGCTTTCAAGTTCCTTAAAAGTCTCGTTTGGATTTTGATTAAGATTGCCTTGGATTTAGAGATTCTTTTGAAGAGAACTGGTATTTTCCCACATTGCAGCTTCCTATCAAGAAATTACCTTGTAGCTCTCCATTTATCCAGGTTATCTTGTTTTTTATAAAGCTTTGTTTTTCTCCATACTGGGCTTGTCAATAATTATGGTAGTTAGTGAGGTCTGGTTTAGAGCCACACATTAGAAAACACTTATTTTAAAATAATTATTTTGAAATGTTTTGACAAATTAATATTCAAATAATTTAAATATAGAAAGCATTAAAGTCATTTTAGTAAGAGAGACTTCACATCGCAGTTTCATTAGGTGCTGGAAGGATGTTTACAGGGGAGGTCATCGTAAATAGCAAAGGTTATTATTTTTTTTCCTGCTAAATTTAAATATCGGGGCTATGATTTAAATGATGGTCATGAAGTTTAGTGAAGTCTTCTGTACTCAGGTGGAGGAGGTAAGTGGATATAGTTTCCTAAACTTTCATTTCTTACTATGTTTTCTCTCTTAGAAATCCTACTGCTGGTTCTCCCCCCACCTCGCCCTTCATCGTTCCTCAGGTCAACAGGTTGTAAATCTGTCCACACCACTTGGATTAGTCAGGACTCTGGTTGCAAGGGAATTGACTTAAAACTCTACCCACATCTTTGCAATTGGTGTCAAAGAGTCTCTTTCTGAGTCACCTACTGTGTTCCAAAAAGCACATCATCCTCCCCAACCCCAAGCCTAAGTTGTTAGAGGTGCAGTACATCTTGCACCTGTGTGCACACTACCACAGTTTTTATCCTAAGTCACCAACGCTCTTGCTCATGACATGGGGTCAGCCGAAGTTTCCAGCAGCCCTGCAAGCATAGAGGCAATCTTTGGGCCTAGCCAGCTAATTTGTTGTTTTAAAAAATCATTATAAAAATATTCAAACGTGCAAAAGAGTATAGGAGAGTGAGCCCCCATAACTGTCCTCCAACACCTCCCCTAATGGCTATCAAGGTTTTTAGCCTGCTACTTTTATCCTCACCCTGACTTTCCCCTCAGTTTTTAAAGTAGTTTCAAGCTTGAATCTCCGATTGCATGTCATTCTACCCTTATGACAGTTTGTATTTCTAAAAATCAGGGAGAGTTTCCTTACATAAACACAATCTATTATTACTCCCCAACCTTGCCCTCCACCCCGCGGAAATAACTCCTATAGATCTACTACCCAGTTTCCATTCAAATTTCCATGATTCTTTCAGAGGTGTCTTTTGAGCCAGGATCTAATCTAATCTCATCAAGATCACACCTTCATTGGACTGTTCTGTCTCTTCAATCTGTTTGAATCTAGAGCATCCCCCTCTCTCCACCACCCACTTTTTATCGTCACACCAAGTGACTTGCTGAGGACACCAAGATAGCGGTCTGGAGGAGGGCTCCCATTCTGGATTTATCTGTTTGCTTCCTCCTAAGGCCGATCTGTTCCTCTAGCTCCATTTTTCCTGCAGGCTCAAAGTTTACCTCTAGAGACAGGATTATATCTGAGTCCAATGTCTGGAGGTAAGAATGGTCTTGGTATTTCATATTTGCCTCACCTAGAAAGGTAGTTATTTCCTCTCAGTGATGTGAAAATTACTTAGAAAACAGAGTTGGTGATAGTCTGATTTCTCCCTTTCAAATTCCCCATGACATTTCAATTAGTGGCTTCATACTCTGATACTCTGATGACCTTTGCTTACATCAACACTTTTATTAAGAGCTGCTAAATGGTGTATCTTCTAACTACATGATTCCTGCCACCTGCTGCAATTTTTCTGTAAGGGAATCCCATCAAGTAGGACTTTCTTATGACCTTCAGATGTAGCTTTTACAGGAAAAGTGAAAAAAAAAAAAGTGCTAAATTCTTTACCTTTTTGATTGCCACTTTTCAGGGACAGAGTTGGTACCATATTTCCACTACCAGTGGTGATCAATAAGGTATTCTGTTTTCATCTGTGTTGTTTGGGGGGTCTCTCTTTCAGATATCAGGGATACATTAGCTTCCTCCTGCTGCTCTAACAAAGTATCTCAAATTTGGGGACTTCAAACAACAGAAATATATTATCTCACAGATCTGCAGGTCAGAAGTCTGGAATGGGTCTTCCTAGGCTAAGATCAAAGTGCCAGCACAGCTTTGTTCCTATGGAAGGCTCTAGGGGAGCATTCATCTCTTTATTTTTGCAGGCTTCTAGAAGCCACCCACATTCTTTGGTCCATAACCTCATTCTACTGTCAAAGCCAGTAAATGGCAGATACTCCTTCTCACTTAACCTCACTCTGACTCTGACTCGCCTCCCTTACTTGCAATGGTTCTGGGCACAGCCAGGTAACTCAGGGTAATAATCTCAGGATAATAATCTCTTTATCTTAAAGTCTGCACGTCAGCGGCCTGAACTACATCTGCATCTTTAATACTTTCTTGCCGTGTAACGTTCACATACTCACAGGTTCTGGGGACTAGGTCATGGATATTGAGGGGAGGGCTGTTTTTCTGCCCACCACAAGGGTATGAATCTATTCAGAGTATTTTAATCAACTGCAGCCATGTTCTTTTGATAGTCACATTGTCCCGCCTTTGGCCAGTGAGGACCCTTATTCCAGCCTCTGCACTTGTTAGATCTGGTGCCACCCCAAGTCTTGGATGGCTCCTTTTCCTGATACAACATATATCAGACATTCCAGGCTTCTCTTGCCCAGCCCCTGCCCATACCCAGGTGTGTTTGTGTAGGGTACCCACTGCGACAAGACAGCAGTTGTCTCTCAGGCTTTTCCATGGCTGGAGCTGAGACGTACGTATATGTCATAAGACACCCTCCAAAGAAACAATTCATGAATATAAAATTACTTTCTAATTTGAACTTAACCTTACAGAGTTTTTACTTAGGTCTTGTCTTGTACTCCTGTATCTCTTCATTTACATTTAAAATCTTGGTTCTTGTTACCTGGCTATATTTATATAGTCTATATGAAATGATTTTAAATTAACAATAACATTAACACTTCTGAATGCAACCCTATTTATCCTTAAAACATACAGGATAATTTGGCATCATCCTGCAAAACTGAAAATGCCCCTCTCTTATTTCTAGAGGTCTATCCTACAGGCCCAAACATACCCAGGTCAGAATGTTCACTGCCATGGTGCTTGTGATTAAGAACACAGGGTTAGGTAAACAACAGTTTTATGATACATCATGCAGCAATTCCAAAGACTGAGAAGCCTCTCCATGTCACCAACGAGACAAGCTGAACATGTCTCAGAAGGTATAGAGGGCAAGTTGTAAAGGGACTCACTATTGTGTTCCTGACAAACACAACTCCATCCCAGGTGGGGGCCAATAACCTTTCTATGTGAAGGTTAAATGTGCAACCTGCTTCGTTCATTTCCTATCACCATTTAGAAGGTACTGCTAACAAGGTTAACAAGAAAAACCCCTTCTGTATCTAGAGTAAAGTGACAAATAGGTTCAAACCACGGATACCCATGCACCTGCTGGTGGGCAGAAAGAAAAAGGATTTTACTTTTTGTTTTTTAAGATAAAGGTATATGTGGAATTACAAAAAGATGTCTGGGGTCAGAAAACATGAAGAACTTTTGACATGTAGCTTTTCTCAATTTATAACACTGCCATCATAAATGATAACTAATTCCATTACTGAACATGAAATTTATGACATCTTATCTTTTAAGGAATTACTCATATATTTATTATTAAATCAACATCTCCAATGAAATTATATGTGAGCTACTGGATGGATTACCTTATCAGATAACCCTTACTGGGTGAAGACAATTCATTTTCAAATTGTGTTGGTAATATCTGAAATCGACACTATTCTTCTACCCAAATCTAAGACCTTTCTTTTCTTAGATGATTCATGTGGCAAAAGATAGTCTGTAGGTGTCTATTAAAATGCAGAGTTTTGAACTTTGCTATTAATGTGATATTGAGCAATTAGTTTCTCTCTGAACCTGAGTTTCTTCCTTCTATAGGAGATGATGAGTACTGTAGAGTCATTTCCAAGAATCTGAAAATAAGGAAGAAAGCTGGCCCTTGGAAAGTAAAGAATTTTACATCAATATGTAACACAAAGGGCAGAGAAATGCCAAAGTCTCCAGGGCTGGCTGGCACTGGCTGGGGCTTCAGTAACTGTATTGTCAGATCCAGAGGAGGTCTGCCCCACAGTGAGAACAGGAAACAGGGTAATATGGAAGGGCAGGTCATCCCAAAAGCCATCAGTGCCAGGGAATTCAAGTACTTCACACCTAGCATAAAACCACTCCATGGAGAAATGACTTAGTCCAGCTACCAAAACTGATGAGCCTAAGGCTAACCCTTCTGACATATCCGACCATGAGCTCATGACTGCTGCGCTACTCTCGGAGGGCCACTACACTTCCAGGAGGGAAACCCCCAAGAGAAAATGCTCTAGTCACGCAGCCTTTGGGCAGCTGGGCTCCTAGGAGATTAGTGCTAAGTGTAAAGTAGTAAATTTGATATTCTAGGTAGTTTGACTTTTCAGATAAATCTACTAGGTGAATAGTGCATTCTGGGGAGTGGGGGCCTCTAGCTTCATCAGATTCTCAAAAGGGTCTTTAACTATATAAGAACCACTATGCAAGAGGAGAAATATGGGTCAGGCAGACTTGGCTGATTGACATGAATTTTACCATAAGAGACAGATGTGCTCAATACAGCAATAAAATCTAGTTTCTGGGTCTGAATGGCTGAGGGCCACCCCAGACACCACATGTCTAAGGAAACAGCCAGTTTTCCTCCAAGTAGACAAAATAGACCTTTCAATACAGTGGACAAGTCTGGAACATTTTTCTTTTTTAAATTTCTACCTACTACGGAGGATAACTGTAAAAACTAAAGAGAATATATACATGTAAAATTATAAAGCACTGCATACAAGTATCAGTAAGGTTTCTTTTTTTACCCTCAATCCAACTCTATCACATAAATACAAAATAAGTAATCTGATGTCACTCATATACACATGCAGATCTAAATGTTAAGTACAAGTGGATCTCCACTGTGATTTCAGTACTGACCCAAGTCATGCCCCAGTTCTGGAGAGAGCTTCCAAAGAGGAGAAGAAGGTTGGAATTAATGAGGCACTTCCAACGAGTGTTGCTATTTCCATCTATTCCACCATCACAGATCCTACCCCCTAGATCCCTAGATGGTCAGAAAATAATCATAAACCACAATGCTTGACCTAAAACTCTAATCTCACGTGAAGGAATTTCCACCATCTACTTCATTAAATTTTCCAGCACAAAATGGTCAGGAAAAAAAATAAACTTTTCTTATATCATAACCTGATTTTCTTTTTAATAATTTGAACACCCATTCCCCATTAAGCAGGGCACTTTTTAAAAGACTGAAACACAGAGACACTGACTAGTTTTCCTTATGGAATAAAGAACTAAGCAAATGACTGAAGCCTAAGACAACTCTGACCCCAAAAACTGTCACACTTCTTTGAGGAGAGGGGGGAAGGTCATGAACCTAAGTATCCCCTCTCATTCATGACTTAGAAACTGCTAATAATGTGCAGAAAAAACCTTCTCTTTCTAGGCCAATTCTAGTTGGGACATTTTACATAAATAGTAAGCTCTCCTCTGCTGCTGGTGGCAACCAAAGAGAAGGAAACAGGTCCTAAATGGAGCACAGAAGACTGCACAAAAGCTTTATACTCTATACTTAATGTTGTAATAACAAAAGACACAGCATAATTAAGATGTCATTATAAGAAAAGTAGTAGTAAACATAGTAAAGAAAAGAATGACCAATTAAAGCTGAGTATTAAAAGCCCTTGACCTTGCCTGTTAGGGTTAGTTCTGTTTCTAAATGGAGTACAGACATCACACTTACCACCACCTCCCAACCAAATAGCAAAAGTCTCATATTCTTAAAAGAAGATACATCTGAAATGTCATCTCAGCTTTAGATATCCACAATGCAAAATGAAAGCCTGCAGTACTCAACAGCTGTGTAAATGCCTTCCCATGTAACCTCTAGTTCATTTTTAACTTAAGCCCTTATCAAACGCAACGCAGATAGAGAACATTTAGAGTAACCTGAAAATATAACCAGAGTGATCTTTCTAGACAGATGATAAAGGACAATGGACTGACTTAATGACACAAAGCACAAATACTAAGAGTGTGTCCTTCAGTCAAGTGTCACTGCCGAACATGAAAACACTTGCTGCCTTCCCCAGCAAATTCCTAATGGAATTATAGGTGTAAGTTTTTGAATATATGAAACATAAGGCCTCAAATCCTCAGAAAAAGACTTTTTCAGCATAATTAAAGCTCATTCTCTTCCTAAAACATTTTAGCCTCTACTTATCTAAGAAGTAAAAAGGGCCTGGATTTTCTTAGCCCTCGGCCAGTGGCAGTCACTGTCATAATTTACATGTAACACAACCTGGCTTCCACATCCTGACTAATGGAAATGTTAATCCCCTAATCAACCTCATGTAATGAATTTTAAATCATTGGAGGAACCAAATATCTTCTCCCCATAATGGAACTTTAGAGGAACTCAAACATACACATGAAATAAGATTTTTCACTAGTTTTGCCATCACTGAATTAATTATAGGTATCTTTTTAGTCTTTGTAAATTTTAATATTCTTATTTAGCCAGGAAATGTTCAGACTGATGAGCACAGATTATACAGAGCACATGCAGACTTTAGCTGGATTTGGGAAGTGACTAAAGGAACTGGGGGACAGCTTCCAGTGAAAGCCACTGCAGGATAGGGGAGCTGTCTTTAGATATTGGAAAACCTGTCATTTTTACAGGGGATTAAATTTGTTCTGCACAACCACAAGGAACAGCAAAAGATCAGTGCATAGAATGAATTGTAAGAGAGCTTTCCAACACCACAGAGTTTCCAAAGATGCTCCTCAAAGATGACCCTGCCTAGACGTCAGACAAGGAAGTCACCCATCCAATGCATGACTAAATTGGATGCCCTCCAAGATCTTTCCAAACATGAGATACTACAATGTTATGTTATTAATATGCAATCTGTTAATGTCTAAGGAATACTGAAATGAATCACCTTATGCTCAGTACACTGGAGCCAGCTGCTTGTAGGCTATGCTTTTTGGTTCATTTTACCGAAGCAAAGACCTCCAAAGGATGAGCTAACTCTCCTAATTGCTTAGTTATCTATATTTAAGAGCAGCATGCTTGTGGACTCTATGTACTAAAGCCAACATAGCCCCAAGCCTGATGGATAGATGATGGATGGAAGGAAGGAAGGAAGAAGGACGGATGTGACAAAAGAATGGATGGAAGAATAGAAGGACAGGTGGATGGAATATAGGAAGGAAGAATGGATGGAAGGATGGATGGGTGGATGGAAGGATGGATGGAAGAATGGAAGGATGGATGGAAGAATGGAAGGATAGATGGATGGAAGGATAGATGGATAAAACAAAGGAAGAGTGGATGGAAGGAAGGATGGATGAAAGTATGGATGGGTAGGTGGGTAGATGGAAGAAGGAAGAAAAAGGGAGGGTAGAGGGGAAAAAAGGGGGAAAGGGAGAAAAAAAAGAAAAAGAACAGAGTAAGGCACCATGTGTACAAGGTTCTGGATACCCAGTACCACCAAAAAGCTAGAGGAAAAAAACTGAGAAGAAATCTGGAAATTCACTTATTTATATGTCTAAGGGCCAACATTTGCTCTTTGCTGCCTGAGCCAACAAACCAGCTTTTCAGAAGTCCTGTCTCCCAAGCCTGCTTTCCCAGAGCACATGGCACAAGGGGCTCCATGCAATGCTGCTTTATATCTGCTACTATTTTGTACTTAGGGTATCACGTTTTGTGCTCCATATAATCCCTAGAGCAACCACCTACAGTATAATAAAAAATATATATCACCTTTTAATACTTCATCCAATCCTTTTCTGAGTTATCACTGTTTGAAATTAATGTTCTCTCATTTAAAAATATATTCTAAGGATAGAAAATGCTCACAAAAGACAGATGATTTCCTGATCAGAAATTAATAGATATCATATTGTATAGAGAGGGAAAACTAAATATAGTGAATGTAAGTGTCTTACCAAGGGCCAGGGGCAAGTTGCCAGTGAAATCTCCCCAAATGAGAACCAGAGCTCCTAGTTCCAGATCTAGAACTTTACCATAGTATGGCAGGTAGTAGAGAGAATCCAGAGATGAAACAGGTGATCTTCCTCAAGTTTACTAAGGATGAAGCTCTGGCCCAGGTACTTTCATATAATCACCTCTTCCTACCCCTGAAACCCTGGAAGAAGGAAATGGCAGCAAACGAGCACAGGTCCAAGGCTAGGTCCAGGCTGTCACAAAACACCCATCACAGAGCAAATGAACCGTAAAGAGATTTTCACTGTTCTCTCTGTAATGCCCTATCTAGACAGTACTACAATCTGCAGATGCCCCATGCTAAAGTTGAAGCACAGATGACCCAAAAGAAGACTTACAGAATTAGAAGAAATACTTACAGGATATGGGGAGCCAAGGTATTACTTCTCCCCCCTGCATTTTATTTTAGACCCACGGAAGAATCAAGAAAGGTCCAGCAGTCATAAGTGCTGATCAAAGACAAAAACCAAGAAGAACAACGATGTGAGCAACAGGAGGAACAGAAGCAGGTCCAGGGACACCCAGCCTGGTCAGCACGCAGGTTTCTAAACATACAAATGATTTCACGACAACAGAGTGAAAGTCGCCCAGTCCATGGTCTCCATTCCCCCACTGCCAACAACCAGAAAAGGACAAGAACAGACGAGACCACCCCACACACACAACCCATTTTCATCAAAATTTTCACCATTCTTCAAACACTCAGTTTATAAACAAAGGAGGACTGTTTGAACGAGAAAGTGATTTTTTTATTACAAAGAAAGCCAAAAATATTGTTTCACCCCTTGACCCTTTTCCCCAAAATGGAAATATCTGCGCAGCGGGGAGGGGCGGGAGGGAGAGGTGGAGGGAGACAGGGTCTGCTCTTTTCTCCATTAGTAACTCACGTAGAAGTCCTGTTTGGGGTGGAAAGAGTCAGGGTGGGGGTAAGCTGAGGCAGTCTAGTCAACAAATTTCTCAGCAGCAAGGTTGCACTTCTTGTGTGGAACACAACAGGCATTTAACCCTCAAGCTCCTCATGGGAAATAAGGAAGAAACTGCTTATTCACTTAGTCATAATTACAGCTATCCCGGGTCCCAGAGGAATAGTTGTTCTCCTTCAATCTCTGAGGATGGTCCTGACTTTTCAAACGCTGCACCAGCAGCTCATAGACACGGCCTGTAAAATATATTCTCCCCAAATGAGAAAGTATCACTGTGTCATCTGTTCCTTGCAAAAGAAGAGGTGATGTGGGGCAGGGCGGGGTGGGGGGCGGGTTCCTTATTCCTGTTGGCCCAACAGGCACAGCAAAGAAGAAAAAAGCCGGATTCTGGGAAACCAGGGTCAGACTATGCCTCAGCTGCTTTCGGCTGTCACCTGGGCAGAGTTCTTAACAGTCCCGGGAAGGCTGATGCTACTTACCAGGCAACGCTATCGTGCAGAACAAATGCACTCATCATGCAGAGTGCCCAGGAGAGTGTAAGCTCTCAATAAGTGGTAGCTGTTCTATTCCTAGTTCATGAAAGTAAAACTTCTCTTTCCCTTATCAGGGTTATGGGGACCCCAGGCATCCTGCTCTCCACTACTCTGCGTTTCCTACTCTGCTTTGCCACCCGCTGTCAGATAAAGACCTACACTTCCCTGCTTCAAGCCTTGACACCCTATCCAACAGTTCTAGTCTTGTCCAAAACAGATGTTTGCCAAAGCCAAATTCAGCATGCTGAAAAGCACTTTAAGACACTGCCTCTAAGAACACATTGCGTATAAAAACCGGGGCTGCCTGAACCTCAAAGAGATCTACTGGGCTCTCGATCCAAAACATTTCACAATCCTTGACTTTGGGCAGCTAGTTCTACGTCCAACATTGATTGCACTGGAACATCTATTTCTAAGAATTGACAACTACGCACAGCACTTGAATCTTCAAGTCACTGGCACAAATTGACTCTGAACCAAGAATGAAATAATAACCGAAAGGTCAGAACAAATTACATTTTGCATGTGTACCTTAGTGGAAAAGAGGTTGCCACCACTTTATACATAGAAATACTCCCTAGTGATAACAAAGACCAATTTTTTCCTGAAGGCTGTTCATTGTTTCCACATTGACTTTTCAGTTCAAAGTTGGGGAATGGGGGACACACAGGCATAGAATCCCCTACAACCAAAACAGAGAGGAATGGCTCACAGCTATCACCCACCACTCACGGATCAGAGTCAGGGAACTTACTGAAGAAACTCCAGTCCCAAAAAAGAAGAAAACTGAGCTACTTTTCAAGATCAATTCCATTTGATAGTTTTACAAATAGGAAGATGCAATATTATCACGTTACTGTATATACTCTGGGCTAGATAGCTCCTCAAAGGGAGTAACTAACAAATTATTATAAAACACTGAGCAAACATAATGAGTTATGATGATAGAATAGTAAAAGCCATCGAAATGCTACTTCCCATGGCCAAATAGAATATTCAAGAAATTGCATTTTAAAGTAAACACCTTTCTTGGATCAACTGTGTATTTCCCTCTAGACTACATGTGCCCCTTGCTGGACAGGGCCGTGGTCCGGTCCATCACGGTATCCCGATGACTGGCTTGGAGAAACGGCTCTACAACCACCTTCAGAAGTAATGTAAAAAAAAGTGTCACAGGTGTCCTTAAGGATACTCTAAATGCTCCAGGAAAGTTACAAAGAATCTGGCAGATGTTATTCTCAGAACTGCCTTTCATATTGTATGTATGAATACTTTGAAAGTACGGGCTTTGCAATCAATGATCTCAAACTGTCAATGTCCCCTAAATGGACATAGGTGCAGGGAAAGGGTCAAGTTCATGTTACTCAACCTCTTTCGACTCAGTGCAATTACAAGTCAACTGAATTTCAGTCTGTTTGGAAAAGGTTAAGCAGACTAATGAGCCTGAAGTAAAAATGTTCTCGATGATCCATGGCTTTAAGATGCTGGCCCTCTGAAGGCCTGAGCTTATGAATTAGACTCTATCTTCTCTAACGTGGAGTATGGCCATTCGCATGCACAACCGAATGCTCATGTTTCTACCCGGGCCTGCATTGTGAACCCGAGGGTCACGGTTCAGTATTCCCAACAGACCCCATTATCAGCTACATTAGCTCAACAAATGTTTCAGTAAACTGAAGCAGCTATGTAATCTGAACAAATAGTCAGCTATTACGGGATTTACACTCATTGGCTCGTTAATTAAATAATGTGTCAACATAACAAAATGGTTGCCTCTCGCTATCTCAGAGGAGCAAAATCTCCCCAGGGCAGAATGTTCCATCTTCTGAGATTCTCCTATAATAGGCAGGGGACAGCAGACCCAATGTTTCACTTAAATTAGCTAGAGATTATATAGTCCTGTTGCTTTTCTGGTTTAAAACTGCGTAAGAAGCAAAGCAATTTAAATAAGGAAGTGCACAGAACACTACAGTGATTTCAAATAATCGGGCTGGAAAGAAAAAGTCACTAGTGATGGGCCAATGGCAAGGGTTATGCTCCTGAATGAGATACTAAAAATACAAATCTAAACATCTTTTTCAAGAACACCAAAGACCGGTGATCACATGCTTCACTCCAAAATGCGGCTGAAATAGAAACTCTTGTCAGAAAACATTTGACCACTATCCTTTACCAACAGAGGCGAATCATACTACTCTTTCCAGCCACTATGAAAATTAACTTTCTTACCATATTGAGAAATCCCCCAACCACCCACCCCTACCCCAAAATCCAGCAGGCAGGCCAATACCTGCCATCCAGTTAGTGGTAGATAAAAATCTGCAAGATGTTTTACTTAATAATCTCAATGTAACAGAATCCTAACAGAAGAGCACAAGGAGTGGCTGTTACTCTGTAAATGGTCACATTACAACACTAAAGCCAAAGCCACCGAGATAAATACAAAACAAATTAGAACCCTTGGAGAAGGTTCCAATAGCCTAATTTAAGAGTCTATTTAAAATAAAATAGCAACAGAATAATTACTAAGAGCTGTTTCCTAAAATTACCCTCCTCTTGATATTTCTCAATTCTAAAATGTCAAGAGAAATATGTTCACCATCTTCCAGTTCTGCCTTAAAACAAAGCGTTACCAAAGAATACCACTGAAAAACAGAGGCATTCATACAAGGAAGTGAATACCCTAAACATATAAGTATGTTCTCAAGAGGGACACTAAAAAAGCAGAAGTCACATTAAGTTCAAAACACCAAAAAACAAAACAAAACAAAAAACCAGAAGTTCCTAATTTTAATATTATATATTCCTCCTGCAAAACTGCCTATGAGTTAAGATATGTCTATTTTATATAGAGAGACTCCATATATTTAGGACTCCCTGCTCTTTAGGAAGAGTAGAAAAAGCAAAAGAAAAAGGAATTAAGCACTGTATACCACATTTATAAAAGTGCAGTTTCTTAAAAATGAAATTCAGATTTGGTCTGGGGGTTCTTGTTTAATTTAACTTCCCTTTTGCCAGAAACTTTAAACAGCACTGATTTTCAATGAGATTCGGGTACATTAGACTCTGGAATAGGAGTGTTAATTTCATAATACTCCAAAAGGTCTGTACTCTTCTCTGACTTTCCCTGCTAGACATTCCTTATCAAAGAGCAAACCCTGCAAACCCAACAAGATGCACGGGCTAACAAAAAAGGGCAAGCAAGCCAAAAATACCTAGCACGTGTTCATTTACACAATTTGGCTTTTCACAACAAGTAAACTGAAAAGGGACTGATATTTTCTCTTATGGCTCATGCCCATGAACGGGCTTGTAAAAATTATCTGGTGATCACTTAGCATTAAAAGAAAGATTTTTTTTCTTATGTCAAGGTAACAATTTAAGCAATCTTGGGTGTATACGCCTTGAAACACGGATGCTTTCAATGGAGAACAGCTTTGATTTAGATTCTAATATTTTACAAAATTGCATGGTTTCAAATTCACCATAAAGAAGATGCCTCTATTTTATCATCAGTTCTACCACGAGCTATTTAGCACGTTTACTGTGCAACTCATGATGGTGTTACTTAGAAAAGAAGCTGGGGGGGGGGGGGGGGGGCGGGGCGGCGGGATCCAGCCCTAATCCTTTGATATACTATTTGAAACTCTATTAATCTGATGAATGATCTTCTCTGGGGTGGTGCTAATGACATGAACCACTGAAGTCTTTAACTAGTTCCATCAATAATAAGTCATTTTCGAGATAAGAGTACAACTGGGTATGGCCCTCACCAAACCCTTTGCCAATTCAATCGGGCCCTTCCTTGGTCATTTAAACAACGAATTCCTGTTTGGAATCAACCTATTCAATGTGCGTGTAAAAGGAAACCCACTTCAACCTTTTAACAAAGTACCACCAGGGGATCTGCAAGTTGAGGAAAGTCACTGGGGTGATACACTTAGCACCAAAAAGAAAACTGTGTGGGTCACCAGCCACTTATCATTGTGTGGGGGCACGAAAGAGGGAAGGAAAGGAGGATAGGAAGAGGAATAGACTGGACCCCAAAGGCAGCAAGCACTGAAAACTGCACTTTAAGTACCTGGGACAAAAAGGCAAGGAGCCGGCACTCCCCAGCTAAGGAGCCCCCGGGGTGCTGAGAAGAGGATGCAGTTGGCAACAGGGGCAGCAGAGAAGGAACGACCAGAATGCAGCACAAGGGAGCCACAGGCATGGGGCAGCAGGGACCCATAATGATGGGGCTGGAGGTGTGATGGAGATGGGGCAGCAGGGACAGGGATGGGGCTGAAGGGCAGGAATGGGGCAGGAGGGACCCATAAGGATGGCGCTGGAGGAACAGGGATGGGGCAGGAGGGACAGGGATGGGGCTGGAGGGCAGGCAGGCACGGGGCAGGAGAGAGTCACAAGGATGGGGCTGAGGGACAGGGATGGGGCTGGAGGGAGCCATAAGGATGGGGCTGGAGGGGCAAGGATGGGGCTGGAGGGGCAGGGATGGGGCTGGAGGGACAGGGATGGGGCAGGTGGGACAGGGATGGGGCTGGAGGGGCAGGGATGGGGCAGGTGGGACAGGGATGGGGCAGGAGGGACAGGGATGGGGCTGGAGGGACAGGGATGGGGCTGGAGGGACAGGGATGGGTCTGGAGGGACCCATAAGGATGGGGCTGGAGGGGCAGGGATGGGTCTGGAGGGACAGGGATGGGGCAGGAGGGGCAGGGATGGGGCTGGAGGGGCAGGGATGGGGCAGGAGGGACAGGGATGGGTCTGGAGGGACAGGGATGGGGCTGGAGGGACAGGAATGGGGCTGGAGGGACCCATAAGGATGGGGCTGGAGGGGCAGGGATGGGGCAGGAGGGACAGGGATGGGGCAGGAGGGACAGGGATGGGTCTGGAGGGACAGGGATGGGGCTGGAGGGGCAGGGATGGGGCAGGAGGGGCAGGGATGGGTCTGGAGGGACAGGGATGGGGCTGGAGGGGCAGGGATGGGGCAGGAGGGGCAGGGATGGGGCAGGAGGGCAGGCAGGCGCGGGGCAGGAGCGAGCCTCGGCAGAGCGGCGCTGGCGACCCCGAGGATGGCGCTCACCCCACACAGGGGAGGCACAGGAGGGAGAGGGCGACGGGGACGGGGCTGGTCCAGCCAACTCGCAGCCACATCCCGGCAGCCCGAGGCTCGGGCGCTCCCGCGCTCCGCGTGCGGCCACGGGCACTCTGGGGCGCTCTCCGCCGGGGTGCCCCCAACAGCCCTCGGAGACCCATTTCAGAGACGGGAACGGCGAGGCCGGGGCGGGGGGCCGCGGCCGAGGCCGAGCGCCGACCCTCCCGGACGCAGGGGGTCGCTGGCGGCCGCGGGGGGCGGCTGCGCGGGGGGCGGCGCGGGCCCGGCGGCCGGTACCTGGGCTCGGGCAGCACGATCTTCTTACTGGCGCGGGCGGCCGGGGTCGCCTTGCTCTTCTCCATCGCCATCAGGTAGCTGACATCGGCCAGCACGGCCTCCAGGTCCGCCATGTTGGCGAGCGGCGGCGGCGGCGGCGGCGGCGGCGGCTCCTCGGGACCCGGACGGGACGCGCTCCCGCCGCCGCCGCCCGCCGCGCCCCGACGTGGGGGGGCCGCCCCGGGGCAGCCCCCCCCGCGCGCGCCCGCGCCCCCGCGCGCGCCCCCGCGCCCCCCTCGGCGCCCCGCGCGCGCCGCAGCCTCGCGCCCGCCGGGGTCGCCGCGCGCCGCCCCGCCCCCCGCGCGCCCCCGCCCCGCGCACGCGCACGAGCACGCGCGCCCCCGCCCCCGCGCACGCGCCCCCGCCCCCGCCCCCGCCCCTCCCTCCGGGGGTCGGCGGGGAGCACGCCCCGAGGTCGGAGCCCCTGTGCGCGCGGGCGGAGCTGCCCCGCCGGCCCACCCCGGTCTCCTGACCGCGCGCCCGCGGGCACGGTCCCGCCCTCGCCGCGGGGCGGCCACGGGGGACTTCCTCCCCCCGTCCGGCCCGTCCTGCCCGTCCTGCCCCTCCCGCCCCTCCCGCCCCTCCCTCCTCCCCTGCACTTCCCGCCCCGAGCTCCCGCCGCGCTCCCCCCGCCCACCCCGCCGGGGGCCCCGCACCCCGACAGGGCCCGTCCGCATTCCCGCAGGCGGCCGGGGCGGCTCGGGCAGCGCACGGCCCACCTGTGCCGGGGGGCGCCGGGGCGGGCTTGGGGCGCTCGCCCCCGCACCCCGCACCCCGCAGCCCCGCTGGAGACTCGGCCCGCAGGCAGCTAAGCGCTGGCCGAAGTTGCTCGTCCCACCCAAGCCGGGCCAGGCTGCAGGGGAGGGGCAGACCCCCGGGGAGGAGCCGTTCGCCGGGCAGGTGGTCGCGCTCGCCGGCGCGCAGGTGGCAGGTGGGGGTTGGAGGCTAAAGTGCTCGCCGAGGACGAGAACGGAGGCTCCTGCGGCCGGACCGTCAGTTCCAGAGACCGGGGGAGCGCCGCTGAGCGCACAGGCCCCCCGCGAGGGTGACTTAGGGAAGTGGAAAGGCGAGAGCCCCAGCGCCGAGGCAGGAGGGAATTTCCAGCTTCCTGAGCCTCAGTCTCGGCCGCGGTGTCTGGCCGCCACTGCCCACCCCGGCCCCAGGTTCTCATTTGCTTCTCATTTTTCCACAGTACACATGGGTCCAGTTCAGAACCCATGTGGCGCTCGGGCTGGAGCGGTTGTTAAGGGACGCTCAGGACGTCCTCAGATGACCTGCACTGGGAATTAATTACTTTTTTTTTTAATCCCCCTTAAGGGGTGCCTGGGTGACTCAGTGGGTGAAGTGGCTGCCTTTGGCTCAGGTCATGATCTCAGGGTCCTGGGATCCAGCCCCCATCAGACTTCCTGCTCAGCAGGGAACCTGCTTCTCCCCCTGCTTGTGCTCTCTCCTTCTGTCTGTCAAATAAAGTCCTTTTAAATTAAAAAAAAAAAAAAATCCCGCCCAATTCATGCCCATTGGTTGCATTCATTGCACGGGGAGCAGAGACTCAGCACTAAGATTTGAGTCAATGTCCTGTCAGTAGCTTACAGAGTTAACGGTTCACCAGAAATGGTCCGGGTCACATTTTAGGCAGTAAATGTAATGTCACAGCAGAAGCAGCCTCATTTGGTCATCATGAGAACTGCTGCCCTCTTTTGTTCTCTCCCTCCGTCTTCCCACATCACCGCCCACCCCCCATCATCTGTTTCCCAGTTAGGCCTGCCATCCTAATTGGCCAGTTTTACCAGATATTTCTCAAGATTCAAGGCATGATATTGGTAAAGTTGTCCAGAAAAGGATAAGACGGACGTAAGGAGTGGGAACATGAGTCAAAGGAGCTTGGTCAGGCAGCAGAAAGCCAGCACAAGCATGATACTAATGAGACAAAGATTTGCATGAACCAAATATCAAACTTACATCTTCTACCCACTATTTTTTTTTTTTTTTTGGCCTAAAAATGGGAACACAGAATGTCATGTCAAAGGTCACCCCAGAAAAAAAAAAAAAAAAAAAAGGTCACCCCAGGAGGAGGGGGTAAGTTCCCAAGAAAAGTAGAACACATTTTTGTGACTTAAGTAATACAATTTCTTTCAATATGTCTTTGGATCACTCAAGCTTTCACATGATTGGATCCTGAAATAAATACATACTTTTTGCCTCCTTTTTCATGGTCCCTCCAAGTACTGAGATTTTTAACCTTGCCTCTGACTTCAGTTAAGAATTTTGGTGGTGGTTTGCTTGTTTTGTTTTGGAGAGAGGAGGTTGGTGTGTGTGTGTGTGTGTGTGTGTATTTTCAGCATGGTGTGGTAAACTTGGAACAAGAAACACACCAGAATTCAAATCCCTGCTGGGCTCTGACTTGCTGGGTGATTCCAGGGGCAACATTTTACCTCTTGCTTTATTGTTCTCATTAGTACAGTGGACATGAAGCCACAGACCCCAGGGTCATTAAGAAGACCAAGATGATGATACACATAAAAATGCCTAGCCTGCCATCCAGTAGGTCCCCAATAAAGGTCACTGCACTAACTCTATTTACTTTGCTTCATTTTACCCTGGCATGCGAGAGAAGATACTGAAACTAGTTATTCACAGTCACTACACTTGAAGCAGGAAGACCCTTTACCAAAAATAACATCCCCTTGGGCTTTTCCAGGAACCAAAATTAGCATAAATGATTAGCCTTTATAAACATGAGCAATTACTCTTCCAGGAGAAAGAACAGGGAGTCCAAAGTCAGGTCCCCTAACTGAGGCCCCTTTACCATTGAAGTCAGCTGACTGGAGCACCCAGGGGTATTTTTCCTTGGTATTAATAGTGTGCGAACCTTGGTTCCCTAGCTGTCTCCTTGGCTTTCTCCACCCCCTCCTCTCTTTCTTTCCCTTGACTCTCTTAATGCTGAACAGCTTTTTGTGTTCACTGCAAACAAAAGGCGCTAATGACAGTGATGAAGTTGTCATAACTGACCTGCTGGATCCTGTTGCTAAACACCATGGCCAGCCTGTAATCATTACTACGAACTGAGAAAACAAATAGCAATCCATTTGTACTGCGCCAATCATGTTCCTTTGCAAATAATGACAGTCCTCTCCCTCTTCCTCCCCAAGATGATTTAAATGGCTTTGGGCTCCCGCTGCCTGTGATAATAGGTAAAACTCCCCAAAGTTCCTGCAAGGTTCATAACGTTCTCATTTCTCTTTTCTATGACTTTCCAGGATTCAGAAATGTGTAGTGGAGATGGATGCATTAAAGTTTATACTCTCTAGGGTTAATTTTGATAACCATTTCAAAGGGGGGAAGCTAACTAGGGAACTAACTGGCCATTTTTTGTTTTAGAGTCTGGGCTTTGCTGGGACTACCTACAGTGAGATTCCCCCAGACAATAAGGAGGGTTGTTCCGGGAAATTAATCAAGCACACATGAAAAAAGTCAACTCTAAGACTCACATGAGATGATTTTGGGAGCCAGAAGAACGTGCCTGACCTTAAATTCATTTATATCATAATATATAATTCAATCACTGCTAAGAGAGACATGACTGTTTTATAAGCAATACTGTAAGTGTGGTTGCTACCCAAAAAAACACCACCCATGATTGACATTTGACTGGGTTTATTTCCAAACTTCACACTCTGCAAAGTCTGCAGAAATTTCTAGCCATGCAAGAGACTCCATCCCATTTCACTTATAACCTTGATCACAATCCTATCACAATCCTGCTACCTGTCACACACATCACATCTCCTTTTCCTGCTGTTGTATCAGCAAAGCTTTATAAACTTTAATGGTGGCTCTATACAGAGCAACCCAATACTTTAAAGGATCTGTCAGAAAATATGACATCAAGCTTTGGTTTGCTTGGCACTGAAATGATGTTTAATATAGAAATGCCTTCCTTGGGCAGCCCGGGTTGCTCACTGGTTTAGTGCCACCTTCAGCCCAGGGTGTGATCTTGGAGACCTGGGATCGAGTCCCATGTCAGGCTTCCTGCATGGAGCCTGCTTTTCTGTGTGTGTGTGTGTGTGTGTGTGTGTGTGTGTGTGTGTGTGTCTTGAATAAATAAATTAAATATTTAAAAAAAGAAAAAGAAATGCCTCCCTTTAAATATGTAGGTGGAAACTCATTTCTCTACCAGGGCTCCAGGTCAGGGAGTCCCTCTCTAGAGAAAGGCCATAGGGTGTTGTGGTTCAGCATTTGGGCTTGGGAGCCAGATAACTTGTGTTAGAACCCCAACCCCAGATAACTTGTGTTAGAACTTCTGAGCTGTGTGGCCTTAGACAAGTTGCTTAATCTCTCTGTACCTCAGCACTCTCTCAGTGGTATTAATGGCATTGCTAGGGGATCCCTAGGTGGCTCAGCGGTTTGGCACCTGCCCAGAGCGTGATCCTGGGATCGAGTCCCGCATCGGGCTCCCTGCGTGGAGTCTGCTTCTCCCTCTGCCTGTGTCTCTGCTTCTCTCTCTCTCTCTCTCTGTCTCTAATAAATAAATAAAATCTTTTTTAAAATGGCATTGCTAGGAGAACAATGTGACACATGAAAGGCACTTAGAACAGGGTCTGACACATAGAAAACACTTGAAGAATTTTATCACTGACATCATCCTCATCGTCATTGGAGTATCTCTGTGCCATGCAAGGTACAATGGGAAGAGACCAGTTCTGGGAAGGAAAAAGCTGTGCTGGATGTGACCCCTGGCTCTGGTGTTGGCTGGATAACTGGAAGCAAGCCTCTTAAACTGTTTAAATATCACTTTTCACAGCTGACTAGTATTGGGATTGAATGAGCTGGTCCCCGAGGTCCCATCAAATTCTAAAGTTCTGTGGATTTATTTAATCCTCCAGCAAATCCCTTTGCAAGGTGAAGAATACTGGCGCCTCTCAATAACATAATATCTCAAGAGTTTCGGTTTTACTGTATCAGACAATACCCAGCGCGTTAATCCTTACTGTCGTCACAACCCACAGGTGAGGCGAGCAGTCCATCAGCAGTTTTCTAGAAGAAAGCAGGACTGTATTTGTTCCTCCAGCATCTGCACTTGGCACACTTGACCTTCCTCAATAAATATGTGTTGAATGAATGAATGAATGAATGACATAAGAGATTATAGATTGTTCGCCTCAAAGAGCTATCCACCAGAGATCATCTAAAGGCAGAGAAAAATGCTATTTAAAACCTCAAGTGTTGGGCAGCCCGGGTAGCTCAGTGGTTTAACGCCGCCTTCAGCCCAGGGTGTGAACCCGGAGACCTGGTATCGAGTCCCACGTCGGGTTCCATGCATGGAGCCTGCTTCTCCCTCTCCCTCTGCCTGTGCCTGCATCTGTTTCTCTCTGTGTCTCTCATGAATAAATAAATAAAATCTTTAAAAAAATAAAACCTCAAGTGTCTGCTAACGAAGGAGCATCCTGGTAAAGAATGAGCCCTAACCTCCCTGGGTCCCTGTTGGGCCTTGCTGCTGTTAATGGCTTAGAAGGGTTCTCTGGCCTCTAAGAGCCCGGATGAGCTGTGGCTATACAAAAGCGGGTCTGGAGGCTTTAGGTCTGGGTAGGGATAGAGGTAAATCCCTTTGCCTAATAGGAAGATTTGGAGGAGGGAGTAAGGCAGAGAAAGCAATGAGATGGCCCAGGGTCAGGCTCTCCAAGGGATGGGTAGCCAGTGAAAACCCCCGGGGGATGAGGGGTTGTCCAGGGAACATTCAGGAATAGGAAATCTGTTCTCTCATCTGTGTTAAGTGTGCTGTTCTCTTCAGTAATGCCATGCCTTTCTGGGGACCCTGACAACCTCATGGCTTGTATTTGCGGGTGCTTTGATGGTAGCTTGCAGGGCATGTGGGAACCAGTGCCCACATGAGTGAGAAAGGATCAGCCATGAGACCAAGAGAATAAGAGCTCAGCAGAGGCAGGAATGCAGGATCAGCAGTGATGTCTGGAAAGTGGGCTCCCTGGAATCTTCAGCCACCCAAGGCAGGTCTTTGTGTCTCCCTCTTGAGCAGTGAGAAGATGATCTCTAGATATGTAAGTCACAAAACACCAGAACTTTGCTGCATCACCAAGTTCCCTCTGGCCCTTAACCTGGTGGCCTTCCCTCCATAGTTCTCCCTGAAAGTGCACGTGCCACCCAGCTGGGAAAGCATATAAAGACCAATCCCAGAAAGGCCACCATAGACCCTAGTCAGCTAAGAAAAATCCTATTGACCTCCTGTGTCACACCTTACAAACACAAATGATATGTGGCATGCCAGGCTGGCCAGTGGCTGCCAGAGACCCGGACCCCACCTCTCAGCTTGCATGTCATTTCCATCCCAGCCAGTTCTCTGTCTTCTCTCCCTACTGGAGGAAATAACTCCCCAACTGGTCTCATTGTGCCAGAGTTTCCGGGTGTAGACTCAGCCACAAAGTCATGGTACTTGGGCCAGTCCCTGCATAACCCCAATCCAAGGGGACCCCCAGGAGCCACTAGAATAGTGGTCACATGCTCCTAAAGAGTGCTCCAGATGAGCACTCCTGGACACATAAGTACTGAAACTGCTCTTGCACAGGCTCAGGTTCAGAAATCCAGGGCAGGGTCAGGGAGTCTGCATTTCTCACAAGCCCCACCCCCACCCTGGGCCTTCAGGAGGCCTTTGAACTTTGGAATTGGAGGCCCCGCCCCAAACCTACTGAAAGGGGGTTTCTGCATTGTGTTAACATGACAGACCAGGGATTCCCGCGGTTCAAGTGCGAGAGGTTACCCTGGAACCTTTAGTCTAGGCAGATACCACATGGGAGAAACCCAGTTTAGGGAAGGGTGAGCATCAGCTGAGCCCAAGTGGGCAGCCCCCAGTGAGAGGAGGAGGAAGGAGAGAGATGTCAGAGAGGTCAGCAGGATGAGATTACGCAGAGCCTGGGAGCCACAGAGGGAAATCGAAGCTCTCTTAGGGGCACTGAGAAGCCAGTGGAAGGTTTCAAAGAAGTTAACCACATCAGACAGGCTTTGTATAAGGCTCTTCTGGCTGAAGATACCATGCAGGTGAATAAGAGGGACCCTAGCACCATGTAGGGTAGCATCTGGGAGACCTGCATGAACGTACATGCAACCTGGGAAAGCCCTCCTTCCCTTCTCCTTGGAACCTTCAGGACAAATATGTCTTATCCCTCATCCTTCGGAAGGTGCCCACAGCTTTCCAATTGTTCGTCTTGCTTCCAACCCATCCGTCCTTCCATCCCTCTGACACTTCCCTGACCCTGTTCGAGAACCTTCAATAACTCACCATTGTTTACCAAATTATCTTCAAACTCCTCTGCCCACGCTTTTATGCTCTACCTTCTATTCCTCCCCCCCATTCGTGGCACACTAGTTTACGCTTCCATTCATTCAACAAATATTTTACTGAGCACCATCAATGTGGCATCACTAAAAAGAAATCACTCATCTGCCATGACACAGAATCAATCTCAGGAGGCAGATAGCCACTCTGAAATGCTCTTCCGAAGAAGGTACTTTGGCTGTATAAAATAATAACCGTAGATAACCCTTATTAAGTGCTTACTGTGTGCCAACTATCACCGTGAACACTTTGTGTGACCGTCTCATTAATTCTTCCCCAAACACCCATGATGGAGATGGTTGGCCTCATCTCAAACAGGAGAAAAATGTCAAGTTGCTGGCAAAGCAAGTACAAGAACTAGATTGATAGGAGTTGAACCCAGGCAGTCTGAGGCCAGAGCTGGCTCCCCAGATTCCCGTCTTCTAATTAACGTCCCTGATGTCTAAGTGATGGGGCTGCTGGGTCCAACAAGGTAACAGGACATTCAAATGCGCACTAAGCTCTTAAATCCCAAGAAAAATACTGTTTCCAACTGGGTTCCTGCTACTCCAAGTCCACTCACCAAGTCTGGGTCACACTGGCCAAACCAATTCTAACTTCAGGGGCTTTTCCCTCCTGTCTCCTTTGCCTGGAATGCTCTCCTTCACTCACCTTAGTGTGAATTTGTTGGTAGATCAACTTTCCCAGAAATGTCTGAATTTTAAACTGTACCCCTGATTATAAAATAGAAGGCTTTTCCTTGCCTTTGCATTGCATTCAGCAGGATTATCCGTGTGCGTGCGTGCAATTGTGTGTATGTGTGACGCATTAGGAGCAACAGGTGTTTCCACCCCAAGAACCACTCGGCTGATCTCACTGGCCTCGAGACATTTCGGGGTTGTGGGGCATAGCTGAGAGCAAGGAGGATGGATGTAAATTGATGTAAATTGATGTAAATCTCAGTTTGAATCGCACTTCTGTCATTACCCGTATGATCTTAAGCAACTTCCCCTCTGTGAATCTCGGTTTCTCCTCTGTCATCGAAGGCAATTAACTATGGCAGGAATTACTGTGAGGATTCAATGAAACAAGAAGGCATGCAGTTAGGGCTCGACAGGTCCCGATGAGTGAAGTCCACCGTGGTGGAGTCAAGCCTGATTACCTCTGTGCCTAGACTCGAAGACACCCACACGCACTCCCAGGGCCCCCGCTGCACACAACTGTTTCTGGGAAGAGCCAAGCATGGAATTTGGCAGACCGCAAAAAGGCCTGGAACTCTGGCCACTCGCAAGTCTAGAACGCTCTCCTTCAGAGAATCACATTCTCCAGGACAGTGCTGGACCATTTAAAACTTAATTGGGGATTGGAACTGCTCCAGCCCCGAAGCTCTCCTTCTTGCCACCGTGACCAGCCAGTGTCACTCCCTGCCATGCCAGCCTTCCGGCCTTCATGAAGTCTATCGGCGTCACCAAACCTGACTCCTCTAAGAGCAAACATCTGTCCCCGGGAAGGAGTCCTAATCCAGCCACCATGAACCCAAAAGCTAAATTGATCATTACTGAAAGATGATTCTCTCCAAGGAGCCAAGTCAGGTCTCAGATTTTAAAAATCACGTTGAATGATTTTAAAAATCATTCATTTATTCGTAGGTTTCCTTCATTACATTAGTCGTTCACTTAGCAAGTATTTCTTGGGGTCTACTGTGGGCAAGGCAGTGCGATGACAGTGCGAGCCAGGGGAACACCTCCTACCTTCACAGAACAGCATTCGCGCAGGGGTACTTCATTGGCAGTTAACTGACCACTTAACTAAGATCCTGCGACGTGCTGGAAAGATATAGATGTCTGACAGTGCTCATAACAGAGGACCTCACAAGAAAGTGTGGATCCAGGAGGGCCTCTCAGAGGAGGTGCCATTTAAGCTGAGAACTGAATGTGAGGGCAAAGAGGAAGGGAAAAGGCTTCCAAGTGGGAGGTGCAGTTTGGGCAAAACCCCTGAGGGCCTCTTGGAGGAGGTGACATTTAATCTGAGAACTGATTGTGAGGGGAAAGAGGAAGGGAAAAGGCTTCCAAGTGGGAGGTGCAGCTTGGGCAAAACCCCTGAGTGGAAGGAGCATGCATGGAGGGAGCATGGGGACAAGGTGTGAGGCAAAGCCTGACACAGGGCAGAAGTCAGAGCCTGCAGGGCCGTGGAGCCCACACCAAAGAGCTGGGTCTGTGTCCTGACAGCAGTGGGGAGCCAGGGACGGCAGTGAGCAGGGATGTGATAGGATCCAGTTGGCCTTGTTAAAGAGAGCCCTGGCAGCTCTTGGGATAATGACCTTCCCCTCCCTTTCACACAGTCCAGAAAAAGGCATGGGTGGGGGTGTGGGAGGGGACGGGGAGAGACTGAATTTTTCTGGAGGACTTTCCTTATAAACTGCTTTAAATAGGAATGAGAGGAAGCAAACAAATGATAGCTCTATCCAACCAGGCCTTAATTCCTCTAAACAAACAAGAATGATGAACAACATCAGGGCAAAATGTTTCCACCCTTGAGGCCCTGAAAAGAAATGCCTGTTTCACCGCCTGCCTCCTCCTCCTCCTCCTCCTCCTCCTCCTCCCCCTCTTGTACCTCCAGGGACCAGTGGGCGCCATGCAAATAGACACCACATGCAAATACTAACTTTGTGGGGCTAATTAGCTGGGGGTGGGGGGTGAGATTCAGGGTCATGGGCAGAATCTGGGTGCTGGGGCTTACTTGACAGCATCTGACCTCTCCCCTGTGCTTACCCATACCTTGTTGCTCCATCAGTCCAGCACCCCATCTGTATGGACACCCAGGGCGTATTAGGAAACTCCCACAGCTGAACCCTTGCTCAAGAAATGTTGCTACAACTAAGAGCCCCCTTGGGAGTCTTTATGATTACCCTGATCACACTTAGAACCCAACAAATGTGCAAGAGAGAAAGTGATTTCCCAAGGCTGTGAGATCCCAGTCCAGACATCAGGGGATGTTTGGCTCCAGAAGCCTTCATCTGCTGGTCACGAGGTGCAGGACCTCAGCATCTCCACAAGAAGATGTCCCCCACCGAGAAATGGTGTAGTCATTTATTATCAACACTTGAACTGGGCAAGATCTGTTGGCTGATCAGATCAGATATTTGGATCACATTCTGCATCTCCATGCAGAGACGAGGCTTTTTCATTAGTTATTGCTGAGTAGTCGTGTGACCACAAACTTCCCAACTGAAAGCAACACGTACTTGGCCAAAGTATGTGTTCCTGTGGGTCAGGAGTCTGGGTAAGGATGAGCGGGGTAAGGTCTTGCTTAGGGTCTCAGAGGGCTGCAAGCAAAGGTTCACCGGGGCTGCAGTCTTTATCAGAGTCTTGGCTGGAAAGGGATCTGCTTCCAAGTTTAGTAAGTGCTGCCAACATGTGGTTCCTGGTGGCCTGTCGGATTTGGGGATTTAGGGCCTTGGCTTCTTGCAGACTGTTGGCTGGAGATTGCTGTTAGCTCCCAGAAGCTACGCCTAGCTCTTTATAACTTGGACCTCCCCAGCGTGGCTACTTACTTCATCGATACATCTTAAGATGGGGATTATAATCTTATACATTCATTTCCCTTGCATGATATACTAGTTAAAGGCCAGCCACAGATCCTGCCCCCACTCCAGGTTAGGGTACTGCTCAGAGAATATGAATATGAAGAGGTAGGGTCAGGCAACCTAGAACCTGCCCATCGCAGCCTTGGAAATCTTTCCTCCACTCAAGAGCATGAAATCCTTTGTCACTGGTTCAAGTAATTTGCTATGTTTTACAGGAAAAAAAAATTGCATGTTTGGCTAAAGTTTATATTTTGGGTAATGGAAAAGAAGTAGTTCTAGCAAAATAGGCCATAAGGGAGTCAAGAATTGAGTGAGGGTCCACACCCAGACTCAGAAGCGATGCCTAATGGGATAGCACCATTATACATGGAGACGAGGTCCACAGAACTGTGCCCCTAAACACTGACTTGGTAGGTGACAGAGTGAGAACTGGCCATGGTTCAGTACAGAGACCAGGAGCCAGGGTGTGACGTGCACAGCTTTAGTCTCAGCTTCACTACACTCGGGTTGGGGGACCTTAGGCCAAAGCCCTGACCTCCCAAGTCTTCTGACTCTTTATTCAGAAACTGGTAACAATAACAAGAACAATCTTCTTGTCATGAAGATTCGAGATAACCCATATAACATATAATGATGCATACAACAGTGTTTTATGTTAGAATGGCTAAAATTAAAAAGTACAAACAAAACCAAATGTTGACAAGGATGCAGAGCAGATGGAGCTTTTGTACACTGCTGGTGTGAGTGTAAATTGGTTTGACCATTTTGGAAAATTGGCAGTAGCCACTGAAGCTAAATATACGTTTACCATATGACCAAGGAATTTTACTCCAAGATATGTAAATTTCCTACAGAAACAAGTGCTTCTTATGGGTATCAAAAAACATCTGTATGCAGATGTTCACAGCAGCTTTATTCACAGCCAGAACAGAAACAATGCAGATATCCATCAACTATGGAATGGATAAATTGTAGCATGGTCAAACAATGGAATACTACACGGCAAGGAAAAAGCACAGACCACTGGTGCGTGCAGCAGGATGTGTAAATCACACATAATGCTGAGTTAAAGGAGTCAGTTGCAAAAGAACAACTGTTATGAAACCATTTATATGCAACTGAAAAAAATAAGCACAGCTGATAGCCGCTGGTATTGGTCAGAATAGTGGTCGCTGTGTGAAGGAGGAGGAGGGAGCCTCCTGGGGGCAGCTGACGTTTTATACCTTGATCTGGTTGTTATTTACTTGAGCTAAGTAAATAAAGTGTTTGGTGTTGACACTCAGTTCCAATCCCCAACGCTTCTTGGCTGGAAGGCAGCAGCCTCCCTTGATTGCTCCATGCAGGAAATCAGGAGAGAGGGCGTCTGTCTTGTCCAAGCCCAGGGTTCTCCCATTCACTGATATTGACCAGGGAAGCAACCTGGGTGTGCAACCACGTGATTTACTATCTACGTGAACTTGATCAGAAGCAGATGAAGATGTGTCACCTGCAGCCTGCCTGGAGTCCTCAAATGTAAAACAAACCAAAACACCACTTTCTCTAAGGTGTCTCTCTCCACCATGGAGCATCTTGCACACAGAGTCCCCCCCACCCCCCCAGGAAGTTTGCTTGTCTGCTTTCTCTCTCATGACAGTAAGGCTGGGGAGATTTGCTGTCCTGAGCCCCCACATTTAGAACCAGAGCAGCCCTTCCTAGTGAAACCCCTACCGGGGGTTATCTTCTAAGGGTGTGCGAACCGTATCATGCTCTTGTGACCACAACAAGGTCAATGGCAAATGTTTCCCCTCCCATGTCTCGCTGACGCCAGCAGGTGTTAAAATAACTCGGTTTCCATTACTTGCCTCTGGGAGGGAGCTTTGACAGAGGTCTGTTTTCCCTTGCTTATATCTACTTATTTCTACCATGTTATTAGACCTCTTTTTTCTCTCTTTGACTCTCCATCACTTAGCGCACTGTAAAACCTCAGTAAATGGGAGCAATGATCACTGCTTGGCAACATGAGCAGTGTGGTCACTGAGAAGTGAACCCCACAGTGGAATCGAAATAACCCAGGCAGACCAATGACTGCCTCTCTGAACTTGCCCTCCAAACCCTCTGACACACTTGACTCTGATTCAAGGAATAATAAGCCACTTTGATGATTAATTCCACTTCCGAGATTCCTTGATTGCAATGAGAGGTGCCCCAGATCAGCGATTTTTAAGCTGTGACTCAAGGCTGATCGGTGGTAGGTCACAAAGTACATTTAGACAGATGCAAGGAGCATTGTAAAACAAAGTAAGATAGGATGGAATAAAAATCAACAGAGAGTGAGTCACTATGTTAGTTTTAAGCACTGTTTTGTGAAATGTTTGTTTCAGATGTGCAAGTGTGTGCTGGTGCATGTACATGTGTGTACGTGTGTGTGTGTGTGTACTATGCCACTTTGTAAAAATGTACTTCTTTTTTTTTAACAAGTGGAGACTCAAATGTTAGTGGGACAGGTTTTTTTTTTTTTTTTTTTAAGATTTTATTTATTGATTGACACAGAGAGAGAGGCAGAGACACAGGCAGAGGAAGAGGGAGAGAAGCAGGTTCCATGCAGGGAGCCCGACGTGGGACTTGAACCCAGGTCTCCAGGATCACACCCCAGGCTGCAGGCAGCACCAAACCGCTGCACCACCGGGGCTGCCCTGTAAAATGTACTTCTTACAGTGGGCCAGGATCAAAGACTCTGAAAGCCCCTCAGCCAGATCATGTATCCACCAGCATCCTGGTCACTGCAAAAATATTTATTCATAATTCACTGACTTCACTCAAGTAAACTATAAAATTGAGTCCCTAAAACAGAGGCCAGTCCCTCATCCGTGGTTGCTCCCATCAAGGTACAACCACTCCATCAGAACCACCTTACAGCAGCCTGAGAATCACTCTCAGTCTGCCCAATTTAATGCAGAAATGGAAATTGCAGCCACTGTGATCAATGCAAATTGTTTTAGGTGAAGACACTCTCAGACTTCTTGGGTGGATGATATGCACTTTGGAGAACAGGCTTTGAGAGTGTGGCCTTTTAAGGGACAGCTCACTCATAAGAGGCTCCTTTATAAAACCAAAATGATAGGCCTGTGTGATTAGCGGCAAGACACTTAACTTCTTGGGCTTCCGCTTGTCTGATGATAAAACAAGGAGTAAGTGGGGCTGGAAAGAAGCAGGAAGACGTAACCCTTACTTTTTCCTATTCAGACTTACGTGTTGCTTGATTTCCAAAAATGAGGTGCTGCTTTTTACACTTTCAAGATTTAAAGTTAACATGAAAGGAGACCGTTGAGCTCGGTTGTGGTTTCTCAATGCTGGACTCATGTGCCCTTTTAATAAAATGGAAATTTTATTAAATTTCCAGCCAAGTACATATGTACTTGGGTCACCTTGCAAGCTTCACTCTTCCCCATGCCAACTTTGGACCAGACTTAGGTTGTACACAAGGAGGAAGAGAGGACGGGAAGAAGAGAAAGAAAGAAGCAAAGCTAACTTGAGCCTGAGGCCAAGGAGCATGGATTTTACTGAAGATTTGGTAGCAATGCGGAGGAAGGGTGTTACATCAGACATCACAGGCCATACTGCCCAAATCCTGTCCTGGGACCTCTCTGCTTGTTCTCCTTATTACTTGAGTGCAAGAGACAGTGTCCCCACCTCATCCCACTCTGCTGGAGTTTTCTGTGTCCGAGGCTGCCTTTCTGAAGGCAGAGGTGCCAGGAGCCCCCAGTCTGTCCTTGCTCTTTCCTGAGCCAACTCCGCCTCTCCCTGGTCTTGCCAACTAACAGGGATGTGAAGCCCACCTCTAGACCCTTAGTGGTGTATTCACAGAGGGTGGCAGCCATGAACTTCCATGACTTCCAAAGCCTCCTGCATCAGCTGGACACATGCCATGCTGACAGATTTCCCAGAGAGCTCTGGCTCCTTTACTTGCACCAGTGCCTATAATGATGCTTAGTAACTAATGCTTAATGAAGTCTCTTCATCCACAGCTCCCCTTCATGGAGCTTTGCTCCAGCATCTTCCACAAACATGGGTGTCGTTCTGATTCCTATAATATAATTTGTATTCCACAACGCCACATGGTTCTGCTTCCATAACCGACCCCTCAGTGATGCACCCAGCCTCTGGCCCCCGGCCTCAAAGACAGCAGGTACAGAATGAAGCTGGAGATGTCAATAAGGAATCAGACCCTGCAGGACCTTGAAGCTTGGATAAGGAGTGTGGGCTGAATGGTGAGGGCACTAGGGAGCCATTTGAATGTGTTATGCAAGCACCTGGCATGACTATATTTCTGTTTTTGAAATGAAGTGCAGTACAGAGCATGGCTTAGTGGGGAGTCAGGGAGACGATGGGGAGCTGATGAAAAGGGCCATCACACACATCCCCGAGTATTTATTTTTATCGATATAGATGGAGCAGTCAGTCAATGAAAGTTAAACTTTAATCATGGCATGAAAGGTAATAAATCACTTGTCGAACAAATATTTACTATTTCTGGGCACGGGTCCTCAGTGAAATGTGGATGGTCACTTCTTTTTCAATCCAGGATCCAGAACTCCCTGAAACAGTGACAACAGGGATCAACAAGAATGAACCAGAAGCAGCGGCTAAGTAGCCCTGAGAACACAGGTGACAACAGCCACAAGGCTGCACCAGTGGCCTTAGCAGAGGCTGATTCATCAGCAATGCAAGGAAGACATTCAAAATGAGGGAAAAGAAAAAGAAAATCCTGGTCTCCTTCGCCATCCGACGACTGCCATGTCAGCTCCATTCCGTACCAACTTCCAGAGCAATTTTCTGAGCTCACAACTCAGTGCCACATTATCTTGCTGAAACCAAAGCCCTAAAAGGAGGACCCCCATCTTTCCTTATCTGCTAGGAAAAGAAAGAAGAATGAGAGATGAGAAAAAGAAAAATAGGTTTGGATGGTATATTCCAGTTCTTAGTTCAAAACAAAACAAAAAGATACAGCTGCCTTCAGCAACCTTCTTTTGCATTTCTGCTTTGAGACTTAGGTTCAGTAAGAGGATTTTGATTGATTGGGAGCCTGGAGGGGCATGTGGGTCTGAGCCAGCAGCGGCGACAGGAGGAGGGGGAGGTTACCCTCCAGCCTAAATAAAACTCATTTTCAATTCTTCCGACATTAGGGGGACTATCTTTATTCCCACATTCCAATAAGGAAGTGGAAGGAAATGATAATGTTGAACTTCAATGGCCGAGAGTGTCCTTTGGTTCTCCCTCAAGTGGAACCTCCTAGATTGTAACTGCGAGGAGAAGCTCCCAAGGGTCATGAAGATGCAGAGAGAGCCCAGACCCCGAAATATCAGGCAGAAATGAAGTTAACACGTGCAGCAAAGCTAATGCTCTCTCATTATTTTCTTTTGGATCTCTGTCTCTGTCCATTTCTCTCCCTCCCTCTCTCTTTCCCACCACATCATTCCTCTGTAGAAATACCTTATGGATACCCTGGACAGCATCCCCAAGCCATAGCCTGCCCCTGCTCCCTGTCACTCTGCCCTCACGCCTGGAAACTCCCAGCCAAATCGCCCACCCCACGACTACATCATGAGTCCCTTCCATTCCCCACCCCTCTCCAAAGGACACTGCTGCTTTCATTTGGCGTCTATGGCCCTATTTTTTATGCAGTGCCAACCTGCATCAGGCACTGTGCCAGAAGCTGGAGACACAGGGACACCAGAATGGGCAAGGGCTCTGGCCTTGAAGAACTCTTACTTTAACAGAAGACTGAGATAGCAGGTGAGTAAATAAACCAGGCACTGTTAGGTTATAAAAAGTGCTGTGGAAGAATTAAATAATGATTTGTAGAGTGCCATAGAAGGAGATTCCTGTAGCTGGGTGGTCAGGGAAGGCCTCTCTGAGGAGAAATTGAGGTCCAGGCAGATGCCAGAAGAAGGAGAAGCCAGGAGAAGGGCACACTAGACAAAGGGAATGGCAAGTACAAAATTCCTGGGGCAGGAATGAGCTGTGAGAATTTAAAGTTCAGTCAGCTGAGGGGGATGGATGGGAGAACAGCTAATAAGGTCTGAGAGGTGGGTAGGAGCCAGTTCTCACAGAGTTTTCTAGAATCTGTTAAAAATGAGGGAAAGCCGTTGCAGGGATTTTGGCCATGTGTGGGAAGGTCTGTATTTCTTTTATGGAATATTCATCATCTTTTTGCCCACAGCCTCCTCATAATTAGATTCTCTGGTTGTCAAGATAAACAAATACTTCTATGTGTTGATAACTAAGTGCTAGGGATTCATACCAGGCCTTGTAAATTCTACATTTTCTTTTCTTTTTTCTTTTTTTTTTTTTTTAAGATTTTATTTATTCATTCATGAGAGACACAGAGAGAGAAGCAGAAACACAGGCAGAGAGAGAAGCAGGCTCCACACAGGGACCCCGATGCGGGACTCGATCCCGGGACCCCAGGACCACGCCCTGGGCCGAAGGCAGCACTAAACCGCTGAGCCATCCAGGGACCCCCTAAATTCTACATTTTAGAACTAGAAGTAGGCTCTGAAAATCATCTATTTTAATAACATTTACTACTTTACATTTTCTGATTAAAATGTTTTTATTTGATGATAAAAGTGATAATGCTCAATCCATTTATAATAGTTTCGGTATAAGTAATGAAAACTCAACTAGTTGGCATAAAAACATAAGAGCTGTTTATTAACCTCTATTTGACTGAAAAGCCCAATAGTATGTCAGTTTCAGGCAAAGCTTGATCTAGCTTCTTGACAATGATGCCAAGTACCTGCTCTTTTCATTGTTTTGTTCACAATCCATAGTGTAAGCTTCATCCTAAGGCTGGCTCTCTTCATAATTACACGATGGCTGCCTGCATCTCCCAGGCTATGATTTTACTTAATGTCTATTGAAAGAGAGCCATGTCTATTTCAACTTGCTCAGCTAAGATCCTGAGATTAAATTTGGACCTGCTTGGGGGAATGTGTCCATCCCTGAACCAATCACTGTAGCTAGAGGAATAGCTCATTGGTTTAACCTAGGTCACATCTTCTACCCCTCCAGCCCAAGGGGGTGGAGTTACCTTTTGTAGAAGCATATCAACTAAGATTTGAAAAGGGATGATTCCCACCCACCCCCCAAGCAAAAATCAGAGTCATATTGTCAAAGGTGGGAATGGTTGGGGGATGACTCAATTGGGCTTTTAGATCACTTATCAAAAATGAACCTTCATGCACATAATTCTTAAGGAAGCTATAGTTTACTGAATTAACTCAAAGGAGATATCTTCAACTGGTATTATTGGGGCCATCAGGAAGGGGAATTACATTAGTTACTATACGCTAATAGCTATAACAAATATTCCCAAATCTCAGTAACCTAACATAATGTCACTCGTCAAAGTGGTCCAGAGTAATGCAGGTTGGAAGGCACTCTGCTCCACATAGTCATTCAGGAGCCCAGGCTTTTTGAATCTGAGAGCTCTTCCATGCACAAGGGCCTTGGAAGCCCTCACTGTATTTTCTATATCCAATGGGCAGATGAGGAAAGAGCACACAGAGAAGCCACATCTACCCTTAACTGCCTTGGCCCATAGGTACTGCGTTGCATTTTTGGTCTCATTGCATTGGCTGGAAGTAGTCACCTGTTGCCATCTGCATACAGAGGAGCTGGGAAATGCAGTGCAGCTGGTGCTCAGGACAGAGGAGCATGGATATTGGTGAGCACAAGCAGCTTTCCAACAGCATGGCATTGATCATAGTTTCTAGAACCTCTGTAGTTCATTCGTGTGCTTCTTGTTGGGAGGTTCAGAGACCCCATAAACATCTTGATTTGAGACTTTTATAACTGATCCACAACAGGAAGTGTATAGCGAGACGGCACAGATTATTCTACAAGAAAATACTCTCCCCCTCTCCCCTCTCTGCCGAGAGGGTGGAGCCTATTTCCCCACCCCTCACTGCCGAGTTAGACCACGTGACTTTGTTCGGCCAATAGACTGAGGCAGAGGTGACTGCTAATTCTGAGTCTAGACCTCAGGGGATCTCCTTACATCTATTCTCAAATAAAAAGCTTATTAAAAAAAAAAAAAACAAAAAAAACAAAAAGAATATAATCAGGGGCATCCCTTGAGGATAAAGGAGGAAGTTTAAACATAGATTTTAGTCACATGCCTCACATTGTGTGACCCTGGGGAAGTCAGCTAACTCTCCAGCATTTCAACTTCCCCCTTCTATCAAATGTGAGCGCCATGGTTTCTTTCTCCAGGATGGCAAAAAGATGTAAAGGAGACCGCCATACATAAGCCAGAGGGCATACAGCGAACAGTCCATTGTAGCTATGGTCATCATTGCTGCTTTTTTTTTTTAATAGGAAAAATAAATCAGAAAATTTCCATTTTCCTTACCAATGGAAAGAATGGAAGAATAAAGAATGGAAAGAATTAAAAAAAAAAAAAGGAAAAAAAAAAAAAAAGAATGGAAAGAATTGCCCCCACATCGGTTGTGCATGCTGAGAATACAAAGCAGTTTGGATAATCGTTGAGATAAATGTATGGATACATGAGTACCCTGGAGCAGTAGACAGTACATCCATGTACATTTCAGTGTGCCTCTCTGAAAGATAGGGGTTCCTTCTCTTTTTAAAAACATAGCCCTATGTCATTCTTAACAAAAACCTTAGCAATATTTCATTAATATTAGCAAAAACCTAATCAGAGTTCACATTTTCCTGGTTGTTTCTCTGGCCTCCAAACTTATTTTTATAGCTGACTCGATTGAGTTAGGATTTATTTTTTATTTTATTTAAAGATTTTATTTATTTATTCATGAGAGACACACACAGAGAGAGGCAGAGACCTAGGCAGAGAGAGAAGCAGGTTCCCTGCAGGGAGCTCGATGTGGGACTGGATCCCAGGACCCAGGAATCAGGACCTGAGCTGAAGGCAGATGCTCAACCGCTGAGCCACCCTGGCATCCCTGATTGAATTAGATTTTAAACAGGGTCGACACATTGCATTTGGTTAATGTCTCTTTAGTTCCTTTTATCAATAGCATCTCTCTCTCTCTCTCTCTCTCTCTCTCTCTCTTTTTCCTAGCAATTTGTTTATGAAAAAATTGAGTCATTAGTTCTGTAGTTTCTCATGTCTGGATTCTGTTGATTGTATCCACATGGTGCCTTTTAATATGTTTCTCTATCCTTTGTATCTCCTATAAATTTATTAGAGTTTTGACCTGATTCAGGTTTGAATTTGAGGCAAGAATATTTCCTAGGGAGCTGAGTCATTTCATCAGAAGGTACGTAATGTCTCGTGGTCCTCTTTGCGGGGAGGATGTTAGCAGTCAGTGGTGATCACAGCCTAGATCCATCATTTCCTTGGACATTTGCAAAATGGTACTATTCTAATTATAATACTCCTTTATTATTCTTCATTTATTACTTGGGCTACTTCTATGGAGAGGGCTTTCTTCATCAACTAATTCATTACACTAAGATGCAGTTCCTCTTGGAAAGGCAAGATAGTTACTTGAGGCTTTTATTTACCAGTTTTCACAGAATAATGATTTGGTTCTCTATCACCTTCAAAAGGCAGCCAGTGAGTTTTAGGTTTTGGGTTTATTTGTTTGCTTGTTTTGTTTTTTGGGTTTTTTTTTTTGTTTTTTGCTTGTTTTGAATTGCTTTTAGTATCATCACGAATTCATGAACTTTGATATATTTGATGTATTTTAATGCATTGTAATTGTTAATTTTTTAGATGTTCAAAGAGTCCAGATGGGAGTGGGAGCCAGTGTGTTTGTTCCAGAGTCTTTTGGATGCAACCACAGTAGTCTCTGACGGCTTCCTTGCTTTCCGATGTAACAAGATGTCCCGCTATCATCTTGCACATTTCCTGCCCAGTTCTGGAATCAGTCATTTCTCTCAGGAGCTCTGGTTCCTTTTAGCAGGAAATTGTTCCCAGAGACCATGATCTAGGTCATTACTATTGGGTTGGTCATTATTTCCAGGTATTTATAGTGACCAAAGCTGGAAAGTACAAGAGATTTTAAAGAGAAAATAATCATGAGCTGATACTGTTTCCAATTCACTCATTTGGTTGACTTTGTATTTTTATATCTTTTCTCTTAGGCTGAAAATTTTGGCTCCTAACAACTTTAATAGAAGAATGCATTGACTTTATGGTTTATTCACTATGCACACACCTAACATCGTTTTGAAATAACCATACGAATGGTTTTACTAATAATAACATGATTAATGAGAATGGTTTAAGTGTTTGGGTTATTTGTTTTTTGGTTCTTTTTTGTCTTTGGGGGCATTTCTCTCTGAGAGTGTATGAACAGATGAATCTTAAAGTTTCTTCTGAGTGATAAAGTCACCAAGTCAACACACAGCTAGGGCCATTTGCTTCCATTTTGCATTTGATTTTAAAGAGTTACTTTGCAGTTTCATTTTGACTTTATAATTACAAAAGAAATAGACATGGTTCCCACATGAAATCTACCCCAAAAAGAGATATTTTCAGATATTAGTATTTTAAAATGTGTCATCCACACTTCAGACTGCTTTTTATTATCTGGAAAACCTTAGATTCTATCTACTAAAGGAGAGAAATAATGCTAAATGTCATTCAGATTGTTAGAAATGATGGGCTACTTTTTTTCCTATGAAAAGGAAAAAAAAAAAAAAAAAGAAAAATATTCAACCCTGCAACTTGGAGCCGTTTTTGTTTCCCCTAACAAGGGCCTGTCTGTCAATTTTCCACAGTTTCAAAGCCCCACTGCACAGCCTGAATGAAAACACAATGTCATCGCGATTGCTGAAATCAATTAAATGTCAAGGTTTTTCCATTTGCATGCAGCTTCCTTTAGACAAGAATGCTTTTCAGAAAATCTTTATTCCCTTTGGAATTTTTTCCCCTTAAAGCCTTTATAATTAATGTGACAACACAAACCCAGCCATGTCTGTAACTTCCTTCTATAGATACACAAATAGAATGTTCTAAGCATCCAAGAGTGAACTTGCTCATTGTTCTGCAGGACTGGCACAGTCCTGGCTAGAAGCCTTGACCTCATCAGTGAGGGCTTTCCCACTCTCTCTCCTCATTACTGGTCATCTTTCTGTCCTATTGACCCTCTCAGGGCCTCAGGCACCAGCCTCTCTCCCCTTTCTACCTTGCTTCCTTCCTCCAGCATCATTCATGATAGATTACACCAGCAGACTAGCTCCCCTGCCACCAAACCGTCCCTCCAACCACACTCAATGAGGCCGCCGAAACCGTCTTTCTAGAAAATCACCAATCCCATAGCTTTAAACTCCTGTTTAAAAATCATTGATGCCTTCCCATCAACTGAGGAACAAAATCCAAAATCCTTGGCATGCTTTAAGCATCTTCCATAATCTTGCACCAGACTCATTTTTTTTGCTTGGCCATGGAACCCCCTCTGTGCTTTTCCTACCTTATGCTCTCAGAGCATGCCATATACTTCTGTTCCCTTCTGCCTTTGCTCATATTGTTTCCTTACCCAGAGTCTCCTTCCCTGACATACCCCCCTAACCGACTCCTACTCATCCTACAGTACCCAGTTGGTTGAACAATCACCTGTCCTGTGAATCTTTTTTCATCTCCCTGTCTCCCACCCAAAACTCATCTTTCTCCCCTCCATGCTTCTGTTACACTGTTCTCAGCCTTTATTTTAGTATTTCTCTTTCATAGCTAGGAAGGGTTCATATACCCACCTCTTCCTGTGAACAACTGTTAAGCCAGCAAATTTGTTAACCTGTATGAGATAGACAAATTCCTGGAAACATGCAGACTACCAAAACTAACTCAGAAAGAAATAGAATATTTGAGTGGACCCACAACAAGGTAAGAGATTGAATCAGTAATCAAAACCCTCTTAACAAAGAAAAGCCAGGGACCTGTTGATTTCACTGGTGGATTTAACTGAACATTTAAAGAAGAATAAGACTAACCCTTCCCAAACTCTTCTAACAGAAGAAGAGAGGACACTTCCTAATTCATTCTAAGAGGCCAGCATTGTTACCCTGTTACCCAGATACCAAAGCCAGCCAAAGATATCACAAGAAAAGAAAACTACATACCCACTTCTTACCATAGCGTGTGAGTGCCTGTGTCTCACCCACCATCATGCATTAGCATCTAGCCTGGCATACAGCAAGAAACAACAGAAGCTTCCTTATTCGTGATCCATTTAAAGCATAAACGTGGACAGGTTTTAACTGGAGAAGACTAACTTGAAAGAGTTTGAATCCTCAGATAGTATTAGATGCTTATAAAAATTCCTCAGGAAAATCTTTTGGGGGACAAGGAGAAGATGGGAGGAAGGAAGGGGACGGTTTCTCAGCTCATCATTGTGGCTATAAAATCCCTGTATTAATTACCAGAATGTCCACTGATCACTGTCATTGCAATTTAATCATGTAAGGCATACCATCATTTTTCAAGCAAGAAGGTTCGTTCTTTGGTGATTCTTTTCCAGAAAGTTAGAATGGTCCTTGGGTGTGAAACAACATGATCTCTACAGCTCATCCTGCAATGACATTTATCCCAGATACATACAGTGATTCCCAATTTTTTCAAGAATGTTTTCATCTTCCCTCCAGCTGCTACTAGGAAAGAAGTGAACAAACCTTCCTTGATAGGCTGATCCCAAATGTATCAGGATTTCAGCAGAAATACAGACACGTTCATGCCCACGGATTTATGCACAAATGGTATTTCTGGACCACTAATAGCAAGTACCAGAGTGCAAAGGTGTGATTTTTCACTAGCCTAGGTTTTATTGAAAGAGGCTCTTCTCCCATTGCTGTGAAGATGAGTCTATCAGTTCAGACACCAGCATGGTTTCTCTCCTCCAGACACCCCGAGGGAGGGAGTTGGCGCTTTCCAAACTGAAGTTTGACTTGGGGAGGTAATGAATTGTCCTCTTTCTTGCGGGAGTGGCTGGCAGAGATGAGAGGACAGCACCAGAGCATCCTTGTGTATTTCTAGAACATAGTAGATAGGCAATAAAGAAGAAGTACAGTTTTTCAACAGCTGAATTACCCTCTGGAAAGAGGCTTGGTTTTGTCAGGCAGATCCTTCAGCAGGTTCCCTGGGGTTTGGGAACAGAATAGAGGGACCAATGATGGCTGGTTTTTATTGTTATTCTATTGGTTTTGTTTTGGGTGGTTTTTAAAAGATTTTATTTATTTATTCATGAGAGACACAGGGAGAGAGGCAAAGACATAGGCAGAGGAAGAAGCAGGTTCCTTGTGGGGAGCCCAGTGCGGAACTTGATCCCAGGACCCCAGGATCATGACCTGAGCCAAAGGCAGATGCTCAACCACTGAGCCACCCAGGTGCCCCTATTTTTTGTTTTTTGCAGAGAGCAGAACATTAGGGTAGGATGAGAATGGCATTACCAAGGAGCTATTAGATGCTATAGGGAAAGAGGAGACAAGTGTCGGCCCTAAGTTTGTATTTGCTTTCTTGCATGCCACGTGAATTCTCTCTCCAGAGTTCCCATAACAATTTGAGTAAAATATTCACTTCTCATTAATGTAGTGTGCAGTTAGTCCTTGGTTTGATTGTTTTTTAAGATTGAATCTAAGTGCTGAGTGGAATTTAAGGTAGGCTCCCAATGACAGCAAAGCTCCTCATTAGGACCTGCTCATCCGTAAACTGCAAACATAATGCTCTACAGATAGGCTCAATGTTTTTAGTTGCAAAAATCAAAGAACCCCAGCTTAAAATTATGTGGAGAACAAACGGAATTTGTTGATTCACGTAGATGAGACATGGTCCATGCTAGTTTCAGGAACAGCTTAATCAAAGTGCTGACTCCATTTCCTGCAGCTGTCTTGATTGTGGCCTCTTCCACATGATGGTGTTGTTTCCAAAGTCACTTTCATTACAGTCACAAAGTGGCTAGAGCAGTTCCATATAGCACATCTCCCTGAATAAACGAGAGGTGCTCTTTATCTCAACCACCGAACAAAATTCTGGGTTTCATTCTCATTGAACCATCTTGGGCCACATGCCCACCTCTGAACCAATCTTGACACCAAGGTACTGCCATGTTTTCACTGGTTAAGTTGGGATCTTGTGCCTGTCTCCGAAGCAATGATGTACAAAGTAGGATTCTTTCTTTCTTCCTTCCTTCCTTCCTTCCTTCCTTCCTTCCTTCCTTCCTTCCTTCCTTTCTTCCTCCTCCACTCCCTTCATCCCCCCTTCCCTCCCTTCATCCCTCCCTCTCTTTCTTTCTTTCCAGCTTAATGGAGAAATAATTGATATATAATATTATGTACGTTTGAGGTGTACATTGTGATGATTTGTTATGCATACATATTGTAAATTAATTACCACAATAAGGCTAGTTAACACATATTTCACCTCATATAATTACCATTTTGTGGCTGTTTTGATGAGAACATTACAGCTCTACTCTCATAGCATCTCTCAAGTATAAAACACAGTGTTGTTAACTATAGTCAACACGCTATACCTTAGGTCCCTGGGACTTGGTCACCTTATAACTGAAAGTTTGTACCCTTTGTCCAGCAGCTCCCCATTCCCTCCCCGCCCAGCCCCCTGGCAACCACCAGGGTAGGATTTTCTGATTGGTTTAGGCCAGTTGTGGGGGGAGGGACTTACCTCACCAACTGCCAATAGAGTTCCTATTCCCTAAGTTACAAGACTCCCCAGCACTGGGGGTAGAGTCAATATCCTTAAATCACATCACCCTACACTTGCAGGCAGTGGATGCATAGATGCTGCTAAGACAGCCAACAATGTCTCCCTGAGTGAGATTTCTTTGTTGAAGGGTGGGAGGATTTCAAAAGTGCCTTTTACTTTGGTCTTTGGTCTTTGGTCTTCCAACACAATAATGCTTAACTACTCTGCTGCTTCTCCAGTGAGCATGGATGTTTTCACAACTCTTCTTTGCTTGATATATTTTATTGGGAGCTCCAAACACTATAAAAAAGCAGTTCATGGATGTGAACATGCCTTAGACATAGATGGCCTTGGTGTTAGGCACACGCTTAACCAGGTCCGAGGGTTCACCTAGCACCTTCTGTTCCTTCCATCAGGCACGATAGCACAATGGTTAGAATGGCAGACTCTGAAGTGGGGCTGCCTGATTTTGCACACTGATTCTGCCATGTACTAGCTGCAGACCTTGGGTAATTTACTTAACCTTTCTGGGCCTTGGTTTTCTTATCTGCAAGCAGGTGATAATATGAACACACACATCATCTACTGATTGTGAGGACCAAATGCTATGGTGATGTGAAATGCTTGGTTCAGGGCCTGGTACACAGTGAATGCTCCGTAAGTGTGGAGGTAGTGATGGTGATGATGGCTCCTGCTTTGTTCTTGCCAGAGAAATGAACTCTGACACCATAAAATGTGAAATTATCCATAGTTTGAACAACAGAATCTGAGTATCATGTATCTTGCATATCTTCTCTTTGACAAGAATTTATCGACCCGTAAACATTTAATTTATTCATTTATTTAAGTAATCTCTACATCCAACATGGGGCTTGAACTCATGACCCCAAGATCAAGAATCACCTGCTTTTCTGGCTGAGCCAGCCAGGTGCCCCTAGACCCACAAATGTTGAAATGCAGGGAACACAAAAATCTGAAGTTGGCATTTATGTAACGCTGCTATTAGAATAAAAAACATTTTATTTTTTTTTATTTTTTAATTTTTTTATTCATTTATGATAGTCACAGAGAGAGAGAGAGAGAGGCAGAGACACAGGCAGAGGGAGAAGCAGGCTCCATGCACCGGGAGCCCGACGTGGGAATCGATCCCGGGTCTCCAGGATCGTGCCCTGGGCCAAAGGCAGGCGCCAAACCGCTGCGCCACCCAGGGATCCCGAATAAAAAACATTTTAAAAAGGGGAATTGGGGCCAAATAGTCGAACAAGTGATTATAGTCCTTGAGGTATTAAAATATTCATACTGAATATTAATGACTATAATTAATAATATTGATGTTCAAATATGTAAGACTTGCTTCCAGAAGAGTTATATCGACCCTATTTCACAAAGAGGCAGTATCATGCACTATAGATAACTAGACATGAACACAGGGATGAGAACAGCCTCTAGTGTTCAGTGAAGCGATGTCCCTTCCCTCCACTTTCAAACAGAAATCCAATGGGTGGAAATCCTGGTCCACCTGGACTGCATTCCCCTCTTGTCTCCCTTCCAGCACTCACTGAGGTGGGAGCTCATGAAACCCATGCTCCAAATACCGCTGCTCCATCAGAGAGCACATTCCAGAAGTGACGACAGGAGATGAGAGATCTCTACACCCCCAGGTTCATGGCAGCATCATTCACAACAGCCAAGGTATGGAAACAATCAAAGCATCCGTCAGCAGATGAATGGATACAGAAGATGCGCTACACAAAGATGCGCTACAAAAAGATGCGCTTCTTATTTAGCCATAAGAAGAAGGAAATCCTGCTATTTGCAACAGCATGGATGTGCCTCAAGAACATTGTGCTATGTGCAATAAGTCAGCCAGAGACAAATACTGCATGGTATCACTTATATGTAGAATCTTGTTTTTTTGTTTTTTTTTTAAAGTCAAATTCCTAGAAACAGCAGAAAAGTGCTTGCCAGGAGCCAGGGAGGAGGGTGGCAGAAATAGGGAGAGGTTAGTAAAAGGGCACACATTTTCAGGGCACCTGGGTGGCTCAGTGGTTGAGTGTCTGCCTTCAGGGCGTGATCCCAGAGTCCTGGGATCGAGTCCCACATTGGGCTCCCGGCATGGAGCCTGCTTCTCCCTCGGCCTATGTCTCTGCCTCTGTGTGTCTCTCATGAACAAATAAATAAAATCTTTAAAAAAAGGGGTGGGGAGGTACACATTTTCAGCTACAAGATGAATGAGGTCTGAGGGTCTCATGTAAAACATGATGACTCTAGTGGATGACACTGGATTGCCTAACTGAAATTTGCTAGGACAGTGGAAGTTGGATGTCCTCACACACACAAAGTAAATAGGCGAGGTGATGGATGTGTTCATTTACTAGCCGGGAGGAATCTTTCACAATGTGCATGTATGTCAGGTCATGATGTGCACATTAAATATCTTACAATTGTATCTGTCAAATTTCAATCAAGCTGAAAAACAGCAACAACAACAAAAGAAGTCTCGTCCCACACCATGTTCAGCCTTCCCTCTATCACACAGCTTTAGGTTTTATGGCCACTATGGAAATGTCAGCTTTCAAGACACGCCTCAGGTTCTGAGCATCTCCCACAGACGCAGAAGCTGAGAGCTGCCTTTCTTGAGATTTGGAAGCTACTAGAACCCTCTGGGCAGGCAGGTGGAGGAGAGACCTGGTTACGAATGCAGATTCCTTTTATTTTTTAATTTTTTTTTAGATTTTATTATTTATTATTCATGAGAGACAGAGAGAGGCAGAGACACAGGCTTCCTGTAGAGAGCCTGATGTGGGACTCAGTCCCAGGACCTAGGATCACAACCTGAGCCGAAGGCAGACGCCCAACCGCCGAGCCACCCAGACATCCCTTTTTTTTTTTTTTAATTTTATTTATTTATTCATGAGAGACACACAGAGAGAGAGGGAGAAACATAGTGGAGGGAGAAGCAGGCTCCCTGTGGGGAGCCTGATGTGGGACTCGAACCCAGGACTCTGGGATCACGCCCTGAGCCAAAGGCAGATGCTCAACCACTGAGCCACCCAGGCACCCAAGAATGCAGATTCCTAGGCCTAAACCCAGATCCCCTAACTTGGAAGGCATAGGTCCCAAGAGTCCACATTCCCAGGACTTCTCAGACACCTGGCTTCTTGGGCACCTCTGAAGCAGGCCCGGAGATCAGGACCTCCCACTCTGATGAAGAGGCCACAGGGGCCTTCTTCATGATCCATGAACATTCAGGGACTCTAGTGGCACCAGGTCACCAACTCCCCCAGGGGTCTTGATGCTATTCTATGTCTCAGCTTCTGTACATGTAAAACTGGGTTGGATTCGTGTAGGGAACCTGAATCAGTATGCTAAAATTCTTACAAAATGTCACAACCTTGCTAAGTGTGATCGGAAGGAATCATGTCTCAAGGAATAGAACCAGGAGTAAGAAGTTGACAGCTTGTTCCTTTTTGATAGCTTACAATAGTGTCTCTTTCTCTCTATCCCCACCTCATCCTCATTATCTGGTCAGGGGTACCAACTTCCACCCTTGTCACTTTATCGTCCCCTGCTTTTGCTATTGCCTGACTTCAATCCAGCCTCCACACTGGGGCCAACAAGATATTTAAGACAAGAATCTGATCATCCACCCCCCACTTTGAGAATCCCCCCATGACTTTGAGGAAAGAGAATTCCTCAACTTAGCACCAAAGACATTATGGAGTCTTCAAGGACCTGAATCTCCTATTATCTCTTATCTGTTGTTAAATTGTGCTCCCAACTGCAAGTGCTAACAAACCCAACTCAAACTACTTAAACAGTAAGGAAGTGGTGTTGGTTTACATCAAGAGAACTAAGCAGGAATGCGGGCTTCAGGCATAGTTTGATCCAGGAGTTCACTCTATCACCAGAGCTCAGCTCCACTTCTCTCCTCCTTCAGTTCTGCCTTCTTCCATCAGTTTTGTCTGTCTAGCCAGCAGCAACATGGCCCCAGAGCCCCACACCTCATATCCACACCCCATCACCCAGGCTCTTATTCCAGCAAGGAGCTTGGAGATTCACTTTGACGAGATCCTATTGCTGGCCATACCAACTGGCTCAGGGGTTATCACAACTATTACTCTCAGAACCCTTATTGTGCTGAAATGCAATCCTGATTTTCTCACTGGCTCCCAAGAGATGGTGATTATAGTGCTCCTCTCTGTAACCCCATTGCATAGTATGATAGATAGTTGGTACTCGGTAAATGAGGATTGGGTTTCTTTTTTTTTTTTCATTTTTTTTTTCATTTATTTATGATAGTCACACAGAGAGAGAGAGAGAGAGAGAGGCAGAGACACAGGCAGAGGGAGAAGCAGGCTCCATGCACCGGGAGCCTGACGTGGGATTTGATCCCGGGTCTCCAGGATCGCGCCCTGGGCCAAAGGCAGGCGCTAAACCGCTGCGCCACCCAGGGATCCCGAGGATTGGGTTTCTAAAGCAACAGGGTTGGTTGTCCTTTCTTCTCATCAAACTCTTGTATTAGCCCAAGACAGCCCTCAGCATTGTGGGTATTGATGAATCAATAAACAAGAATCAAAAAACATATCCTGCATTTTACTACCTCTTTCTCCCATTGGTTTTATAGGACCTCAGCTTTTATGATATCCTCCATGGCCAAGTATTTATGTCCGTCTCAGGGGCTGTCTTCAGCTACTGTATTCCCTGTGGAAGGGTAGCTGTCTCTGTCCTTCCCAAGTCCCGTGTCCTGTGAGGACCTGCAGTCTCCATCCTTGGGTCTCCATGGAGATCCTGGATCTCTCACAGTGGCAGAGTCGGGGACACGCATCTCTCCCCTGTCTCCTGGTAAGTGGTGGGTCCCGTAGCAGTGCTGCTCAAGCCTGGCTGTGTCACACAGGTCCATGGGACACCCCCCCCCCCCCCGCCACCTGTCCGCTTCTACTTACTTCTCACTCTAACAGGGCCAGATACCAGTTCACAGACTGTGCTGAGGTCAGAGCCCAGAGCTAGGAGCCCCATCTGCCCCCTGGCTCTGAGACGAGGAATCTGAGCCCAGCTGGTCCTGATGGATTCCCTGTTCCCTGCCCCTCTGGTTCCTTAGACCCAGAGACTCCTGCTGTAATCAGAGGCTGCCTCACTGCTTATCACACCTGCCTGGAACTGTCTGGACTTCTGCAGTGGGCACAATTAGGTGTCCACCATGAGTCCTACACTTGCAAGGATGCCCAGTAGGGTCTTACCCCTTCCAGGTGGAGCAGGGGGTGGTCAGCTATTGTGCCTTGGCACCTCTGTGCCTGTTGTTACTGCATCTGTGAAATGGGGCAATACTTCCAATCTCTCAGTGTCCTCCTGTCCACACGAGACAAAGGACCTGGATGTGTATGGATGAGACTTCTGATTTTTTTAGGTTGACCTAGCATGGCTCACTAATCCTCCATAGTGCTTATCAGTACCTCCCTAGAGCGCTTCTCAGTCTCTAACATGCTCTTTTTCCCAGGAGACAGCATGCTCTGGGAACAGGGGTGATGTGTGCATTATTCATATTTGTGTTTTCAGTCTTCAAGCCAAGTTTAGGGCACAGCAGACAAAATCAATGGGTCAAGCAATCAAAACTGAGACTGTTTGCTCACACACTGCGTATGAGGCTGTGCATCAAGCACATCTATTCAATATGTCTCCAAATCTTCCCAGCAGTCTTACAAGCTGGAGATACATTTTCTTCCTGCGTAAAGTAACAGAGGCCTGGAGAGATCTAACAATCTGTCCAAGGTCACTCAGCAGTTAGGGAATGGAGCTGGAATTTGAATGTGGGTCTTTCTGACTATTTAGAACACTTGTATTTGCCATTCAAACATATTTCCTAAAGACAGGTACCATCTATCTTTGAATCCACCATCTGTGACACAATCCCTCCCAGCACACAGAGTATGCCAAATGAGCATTTCATTGATTAAATAATGAAATGTGGAAGGACAGGGGCTCCTGAGTGACTCAGTCGGTTAAGCATCTGACTCTTGATTTCGGCTTAGGTCATGATCTCAGGGTGGTGAGATTGAGCCCCTCATTGGGCTCTGCACTGGGCATGGAGCCTGCTTAAGATTTTCTCTGTCTCTGTCTCTGTCTCTGTCTCTCTCTCTCCTTCTCCTTCTGCCTCTCCCCACCCCCCCGAAAAAAAAAAGAAGAAGAAAGGAAAAGCAATATGGGGGGTGGTTAATAGCTAACTAGTAGATGAGATGATTAGAAGAAGGAAAGAAAGAAAGAGAAAGAGAGAGAAAGAAAGAGAGGAAGAGAAAGAAGAAAAAGAAAGAAAGAAAGAAGAAAGAAAGAAAGAAAGAAAGAAAGAAAGAAAGAAAGAAAGAAAGAAAGAAAGAGGAAAGAGGTTTAGATGTTCTTAGGGAATTTGTGTCAAGACAAGAACCAAGGGATATCCTATACCCCTTCTGAGGCTCAGAAATCTATCACAGAGCTGAGCACATAGTAAATGGTCTATACACACTTACTAAATTTGAGGAAGCAGAGGAGTTAGATGGCAAAGAAAAGGATTCTTTACTGATGGTCTTGCTTCTAAGACCTTGCATCTAAGACCTTGGAAGCATCTCTAATAACATCATCCGAATGTGCCTAAAAGGGAAGGCAGGATCAACACTGAGGTGAGGTCCCTATGGTTTCCTTGCTGATGGCACAGGATGTGGCTTTATCCGTTACAGGCCAAAGGAAGCTTATCCAGTTTCAGAGACCAGGACATCCGAATTGAGAAGCTTTTTTTCATGCTGACAAGTAGTACAGGTGGTAGAAGGAAGGGTGTGTGCACAGTCTAGGATATGGAATGATCAGGTTATCAACACTGTCCAAGCATATAGGACTTCTTCACGGTGACCAGTTCAATATATAACCAAAACTAAGGCTGACTCCTTCAACCTTGGTGAAGAGTACTTGATTCTAACAATCACCCAGAAATCTTGTTTTGAGGCCATGGTGCCTGGAAGGACAACCCCATGGCAACTCTCATGAGCAGTATGGTGTGGAAAGTGCTCTGAATTGGGAATTAGGACATCTCAGTCCCTGCCTTGCCACGACTTGGCTGTGTGACCTTGAACCCAGGGACTCAGCTACCATCTATTAACACAAATGAGCCCCTTGCTGACTTTGAGTCTAGGATTCTGTACAGGATTTTGGAGTGGGGGAAGGAAAGAGGTTAAGGAGGAAGATGGAACAGTGGTGTGCTAAAGCCACCTGCACCACCAGCTAATGAGAATCATTTTTGTGTTTGTCTCTTCCTAATTCCAAATTCGATCACATCTTATCAATAGCTTGAAATCAACCTTTGATGGAAGGCTCACACCACAGAAATTGGCAATTACTAAATCAGAGCTCCCTGGTGCATGCGCACTCTCTCTCTTTTTCTTTCTTTCTCTCTTCCTTTCTCTCTTTCTTTCTTTCTCTTTTCCTTCCTTCCTTCTTTCTCTCTCTCCCTTCCTTCTTTGAGAGCCAATTGTCAAACATTTACTAGCACACCACTAGAAGGGGGCCAGAATTTATTAAGCACCCAGTGTATGCCAGCCACTTCATGTAGACCATCTCTTTATCTCTGGTAGCATCCACACCCATGGGGCAAGCTTCACGAAGCACAAAGAGATTCAGTAATTCGCTCAATGTCACCAGCAATGAGGAGATGAGGCTGATATTCAAACCCAAGACTGACCGAATCCAAGATCCATGATCTTTCCCCACCACCACTCTTGCTCTCCGAATCTGGAAAGCCAGATGTGGTAAGAAGGCACAAGTACAGCTGAGCCACGAAGGGAGGATGGGTAACTGAAGTGCTAATTCTCCTTGTTTCTTTGCCCGTCAAAATCCCCATGATATTCTCAATCCCCCTTAAGATTTTCCAACTCACACTGTCAATGCAGAGCTGGCCTAGAATTTCCACTCCACTCCCCTGGCGGCTTTACATTACATGAACTTACAGCCAAATTATTGGAATTGCCAAATGTCAATTTAATTTGGGTGCTGACGGTCAATTACATACATTTACTGCTGTGCTAAGCTGCTGGATATACATATCGGAGCCAATTGGTCGACATTTCCATGCTGTTTGATCAGAGGAAAACCCTGTGCTCCCATCATGGATATTGGTATCTATAGAAGGTTCCACACAACCTAATTGAGGGGGCACAGACACAATTTCCTGCAAACACACTGCCTCCTTGGTTCATTCATGGTTGACCTTTCCAAAGACCTTCCTCTTTCCTCCTTCACCAAGAGGAAATAGCTCCCAGCTGGGTCTATGAAGGCAACCCAGCAGAAACAAATGATGAGGTCCATTACTAAAGATGTTTTGATTAAAAGCAACATGCCCTTATTAAGGTAAATTGAAGGTTCAGAACAGTGATTTCTTTTTTAATGGTCCCTGTGATGTTAAGGCAACTCATGCCTCCTGCTACTTACACAAGTTGAATCGAGCTGAGCTTATTGGTTTTCCCCAGACCACAAGGACGCCCTTCTCACTCCACCATGATTGACTTTTAATCTATGGCAGACATTCAATGACTTTTTGGCAGAAATAGTTCAGTAATAAGTCAGATGTTCTCTGCAAGGATCCCTTTGGACCCTTACTGGGAATGCAATTAAGCAACATGAATGTTCCTTGTAGCATGACTCTCCACCCCTTAAATTATATTCTGCTAAACTCCGTGAGCTCCAGTTAAGTACACGTGGGTAGAAATGCACCTCAGGTAGATACTCTCCCAGCCAAAGTGGCTAGAGGCCTCATTTACAGCTTTCAGCCTTTGGGCTGGAGTGTCTTTGAGACAATCTCCAGCTCCTCAGTAACCAGTGGCAATATTCAAGGAAGGGATATTTTAGCTTGAGAGGTGCATGTGGCTTGTGGTTAAGAACTGTGTGCGCCCTACATTTAGGGAGTAAATCCTAGCAATCTAGATGGGTTTTGTCCTTGATTTGTTGTGGGGAGTTAGCCAAGTCACTCCCAATTTGATCTGGACCTCAGATTTCTTATCTATGAAATATGGGTATTGGGCTTAGCCAGGAGTGGAAAAATAAAATGACTTCAGAGGTATGACAGGTAAGGTAAATGAGTTCACAGAGGTCAACTAACAACTTAGGGAACCCAGAGTGTGCACGCCCCACCTGAAGGAAAACTGGTAACAATATCAATGACTGTGTAAATAATAGTAATAATAGTTAACACAATGGAACACTTATCCCCCCAGGCACTTATCCTAAACACTTGACTTGTATTAGCATCATGTGCTTCTCATAGTACTCCTATGAGGTAGGTCCTATCTCCATTTACAATGAGGAAGCTGAAGCACAGAGATGTTAGTAATTTGCCCAGAGTTTCATAGCTGATAAGGTTTGGGAGCACTTTGCCAGTTTTCAACCTCTGAACCAGGTCTCTAATGTCCTTCCAGTGTTAACAGGCTGAATCTCTAAAAAGCAGAATCTGGACATCTGGGTGGCTCAGTGGCTGAGCGTCTGCCTTTGGCTCAGGTCGTGATCTTGGGGTCCTGGGATTGAGTCCCACATCAAGCTCCCCACAGGGAGCCTGCTTCTTCCTCTCCTATGTCTCTGCCTTTCTCTCTGTGTCTCTCATGAATAAGTTAATAAAATCTTAATAATAAAAAAAAAAAGAGTAGAAGCTGAACATAGTAGTTGCTCAGTAAAGGCTGGCCAAATCATTATCCAGGAGTCAAAATTCTAAGCAACAAGTATTTGCGGAGCAGTCATTTGCCAAGCCCCATGTTAAGCACCTACAGATAATCATCCACGAACCTGCCCAACCCCATTTTATAGGAGAAGATCTGAAATTCAGTATACAGTGGATGGGGCCAAGGTTACAGAGCTAGGAAGTGGCAGGGCTAGGGCTTAACTGCAAGTCTAAGTATTCTATAGACTCAAGCAGAGGTCCCCGCCTGCTGTTTTTATAAACAAAGTTTTATGGGAACAGAGCCATGTACATTCATTTACATATTGTCTTTGGCTGTTTTCCTGCCACAGACATATGGCACACAAAGTCTAAACTATTTACTTACCTGACCCTTTATAGAAAAAGCTTGCAAAAAAAGAAAAAGAAAAAGTTTGCCAGTCCCGGACTGGAAGTGCAAAGTGATGGGGAAGCAGGGTGAGCCAGCAGAAAAAGGTGCAGGCAGAGGGCATTTGCAGACTCTGTCAAGGTCACAGTGGCAAAGAGGGGTATTAGTAATGGCGGGTTTTTTTTTTTTAAGATTTTATTTATTTATTCATGAGAGACAGAGAGAGAGAGAGACAGAGACACAGGCAGAGGGAGAAGCAGGCTCCCTGCAGGGAGCCCAATGTGGGACTCCAATCCAGGACCCCGGGATCATGACCTGAACTGAAGGCAGACACTCAACTGCTGAACCACCCGGGTGCCCAAGATCTTCCCCATTCTTGATGGAGCCTCAGATTCCAGGGCTTGAACTGAATGAGTTCTCACTGTTTCTTCTTGCCTCTTAGAATACATTTGTTTATCTAAGTCTTAATCTTTAAGGGGTCCAGACCAAATATGCTATATTTGGGGGACTGAGTGTTGGTCTTAGGACTCATTCTCAAATCCTTGGACTCTTCAGATACCACAAAACACAAAAAACAGAACAGGGGGAATTATTAAAATACAGGGAGTCATTTTATAAGATGTTCCTCCTCTGGTATCTTATTACTTACCCATTTATCTCTCCAGTGGAAAGAAATTTCTCCCTACCTCTGGGAAATAAATATAAACAGCTCAGTCAATGTTTGGCCAGAAATGTGAAAAATTAAAAATATTATGCCCTTGTCTTGGTTGGCTTCCATATAAATAAATATATACAGACCCGACATTTAACACCTCAATCATGAAAATTATGTTAACATGTCACAGGACATTAATTTTTTTCAAGATCATTGGGCAATATTTTTAGGAGTTTGTGAGTACACAATTTACTTTTTTTTTTTTTTTTTGGCCTGCAGTTTGTGAAGTCACAGCTCCAAAGACCATTGGTAGAAGTGACAAGGCCCCCGAGGAGGTATGAAATGACCTAGCCAAGGCTCCATCCATTTTACGTCACCGCTCATATATTATCCCGAGTTGGAGGCCAAGCAAGCCAATCTGTTAGTAATCCATTTTACTGTGCGGGCCTCATCCCCTTGGCTGTTATGGGCCGAGTATTTCAACACGGATAGATGGGTTCTGGCCAGTCAGGAGGATGCAACTGGACTTGAACTGAGTCCAGCTGGCAAGATTTCTCATTGCCACGGTGACCTGCCACATTCAAGGACAGCAGGATTCAGGTGGTGGCTTAGGAGGCGACAGAGAGGAGAGTGGGGAAGGGCAAGTGTGTTTGCGTACCGTAACCCACAGCTACGTGCTGTTTTCTTGGATAGTGTGGGAGGAGTTAGCTGGACTTCTCCCCGCTGTCCTCTGATGATGGCCATACTCTCTGTCCTTTTTTTTTTTTTTTTTAAGATTTTACTTATTCATGAGGGACACAGAGAGAGAGAGGCAGAGACATAGGCAGAGGGAGATCCTTCCCTGCAGGATCACAACCTGAGTTGAAGGCGGACGCTCAACCACTGAGTCGCCCTGGTGCTCCTCATTTTGGGTTTTGATGGATCTTTTGTTCGTCGACATAATCAGAGAGGCTGAGTTTGGATCCACCTATTTGGACACAGGACCTTCAAGTGGTTAATTATGGTGAAATGAGGCCTGAGGGCACATTGATGTGTTCATCAACCAGGATGTTCACCCAAGACTCAATGCCAGAGGCTTACACTGGGGTTTTGTTATGCAAGCATGATTGATTGTATCACTGGGCTGATAGCACCTGGCTCAAAGCCTCAGCCTTTTAATCATGAGATTCATCTTTCTGGCCTGACCAGCACCCCTGACACCATCTAGGGACTCACCATGAGTCACTGGATACACTAACTGTGCTCCTGAGGTGCTATCATGATTAACAAAGACAGTCCTATCACCTGGGAAATGTCAAGAGTTTAGAGCTTTATCTCAAGAACCAGAGACAAAGGCCAGCCAAATTCTTGATTATGCAACACATATATATGTACATGTGCATTATATGAATACATAAATGCTACATATAATTGTTCTATTTGTATAGTGTGTATATTGCAAAGATATGCTCCAACATGTTAATTGTAGTTATCACCAGGTGGAGGGATTTGGAAGAGTTGTTCTTCTTTTTAAAAAAAAAAAAAATCACCTTGAAAAGGATGATTTTCAAGGTTTTGGTGAAAATGCATTGACCTTGTAGTCAAAATTCTGTTGCTTTTTATTTTGAATGGCCAGTCTAAAAGGCCCCAGTCAGTACAGTGGTATAAGAATTTAGATCAAGGGATACCTGGGTGGCTCGGGGTTGCGCATCTGCCTTCACCTCAGACTGTGATCCCAGGGTCCTGGGATCGAGTCCTGCATTGGGCTCCCCACACAGGGAGCCTGCTTCTCCCTCTGCCTGTGTCTCTGCCTCTCTCTCTCTGTGTGTCTTTCACGAATAATTAAATAAAATCTTTTTTTTTAAATAAAATCTTAAAAAAAACCTTGGATCAAATTCCCATCTCATCAGCTGTGTGACTTCTCTGGACTTCTATTTCTTCTTTTGCTGGATGGAATTTATAGTAACAGTTCCTGCCCCAGAGTTCAGCTGCTGTGGACAGAGCCTATTGCAGCATGTGAAATTTGGTAATTAGCTATTACTGGATCATTATTATGATGACCATCGTTACTATTCTTGTAACTCACCTCACCATCAAATAAGTTACCTGGGAAATGATATTTGTTGAGCACCTATGGTACGAAGGGCAGTAAGTGATCCAGACTTGGGAGACCCACACCCCTTGATGCCTCCAGAAACTTATGACCACCCTGGAGACATACACTGATGCTCCACAGAGTAGAGGGTAGCACATGCCCAGGAATGTTATCTATGGAAATGCTGGCTGGGACCTGGAAGCCGAGGAAGCCCTGTAGGGGCTGGCAGGGCTCAGGGGGTTTGGAGGAGCCATGACAGACGAGAGTGGCACCTGGGCACAGAGCCAGGAGTAGTCTCAGAAAGCAGATCATTCTCCCAGTCTCAGGCGGGTGAACCCTTCCCACTCCCTACCTCTTGTGGGCTCACGTTTCCCACTGCCTGGAACATCCCTCCCATTAGGTGGTGCAACCTTCACAGGAAAACCCCGTGAAGTTCAGGATCAAGACTCATTTTACAGATGGAGAAACTGAGGCTCGCAGAGGTGGTCACATGGTCACGCTCACCCAGTTAGTAAGTAGAGGAGTTGGGATTGAAATCCAGTTTAGAAGTAAGTATGGCAGTCCCCGTGGCCTGGGACTGCCAGCAACAAGCCAGGATGGAGCCACATGGCTGGTGGATGGGAGACATATCCTTTTCTTTTCTGGGACCAGAATCTTTTCTCCTCCATGGGTTTCTGTGGACTAATCAGAACTGTATCTTAGTATCTGATTGTAACAACCTAAGGAACTGTAAGAAAACAAAAACAAAAAATAGGATATACTAGGGGCACCTGGGTGGCTCAGTGGGTTGGATGGCCAACTCTTGATTTTGCCTCAGGTCATGATCTTGGGGTCGTGAGATGGAGCCCCACATTGGGTTCCATGCTCAGTGGGGAGTCTGCTTGAGGATTCTCTCCCTCTGCCCCTCTCCGCTCGTGCTCTCTCTTACTCTCTCTCAAATAAATAAATAAATCCTTTAAAAAACACCAAAAAAAAAAAAAAAAAAAACAGGAAAGATGAAACTGTAGTGCACTTTGCAATGCCCAGAGGGATTTTTCATCACACATGTTTGTGGGGGGGGGGGGGGAGGGATACAATGCTAGTTTTAATTTTTTTAATATCATATTATTCTGATTTTAGGATTAGATAGACCTGAGTCTAGGTGACATCTCCAAGGCCATTTACTAAAGTACAATTGAGCAAAATTTCCCACTAGCAAGGAACAGAGGAGGGAAGTTAACGTTTAGTTCTATCTTGTAAACACCAGTGCTATGTTAAATGATTGACATGTATCGTCTTGTTAATCTTCACAACCACTCCAAGATGAAGCTACTATTATCAGCCCATTTTACATAGGGGCAAACAGAGGCTCAGAAAGGCGAAATGACTTGCCCGTTCTCCTGATCCCTGTGCTGTATTGCCTCCCTCTCTCCAGAACAAACTGGGGGTGGCCGGAGGGGAGGTGGGTAGGAGCATGGGCAAAATAGATGAAGGGGGTTAAGAGGTACAGACTTCCAGTGATAAAATAAATAAGTTACAGGGATGAAGAGTATAGTATAGGGAAAATAGTCAGTAATATTGCAATAACGTCGTACGGTGACTACACATACCATGTTGCACACCTGAAACTGATATAACATTGTATGTCAACTCTACTTCAGCAATAATAGTGTATATAAAACAATAAAAAGACAGAGGGGGATCAATGCCTACTTCACATGGGCTGCAGGATCCCACAGACTCGGGGTTCAGACTTGACTTTGCTCCTTGCCTGGAACATCTTTGGACAAGCATTACCTCAGACCTCCCTTCCCACATCTGCAAGACCACGGTAATAATACATCTGAAGCAGGATCGTCAATGATATTCAAGGGAAGGGCATATCTACGAAGCACTCAGCACAGTCCCTGGCATGGGAGGCCACGTGACAGATGTCATGGAGGAGGCTGTGCCCAGACCCTGAATGCAAAAGAAGTGGTCAGCAAACTTTAATCCTCGCCAGAGCCACCCTTCTGGCTACAATATGGGGAGAGTCATAAGCAGGAAGAGAGGCAATTTTTGCTTTCCAAAAGCTCACAGCCTTGACCGTGAGAACAGAAAGACCGTGGAAATGGGAAGCAGTGAAAAGAAACCGTCTATAATTGTATGAGTCAGGAATGTAAGAAAGAAATACCAACTCCAATTAGCTTTTAAAAAATGCATGTATTGGTCCATGAAATGGGCGAATCCATTCAATATTAAACCGTCAGTGTAGCAGCTAAGAGGTTGGCGTAGCACACCCTCAGGTCTAGTTGGATCAGGGGATACCACCTCTACAAGGCCCAACATCTTTTGATAAGAAGTGATCTATCATGCTGCCTTTTCAATTCTGAAATGAAAATCACAGATGATATACTTCAGCTACCACAGAGTTTAATAGAAAACCAATATAGTGTCCTGCCTATATTGCCAAGGAAAGAAAACACAATTGACTCACAATAAAAATATACGGGTCAATTTCTTTGGGTAAATATCTGGTAGTGGAATTACTGGATGGTAAGGTAATTATATTATTAGTTATTTGAGGAACTTCCATAGTGTTTCCCACAGTGGCTGCACCAGTTTCTGTCCCACCGACAGTGCTCGAGGGCTCCCCTTTCTCCATGTCCTCGCCAGCACTTGCTGTATCCTGTGGTTTTGATAGTAGGCATTCTGACAGGTGTGAAGTGATAGCTCATGGTGGTTTTGATGTGCATTCCTCTGATGATGAGTGATGATGAGCATCTTTTCATGTTGGCCATTTGTGTATCTTCTTTGGAAAAATGTCTCTTCGGGTCCTTTGCCCCCTTTTATAATTTTTAAAAGATTTTATTTATTTATTCATGGGAGACACACAGATTGAGGCAGAGACATAGGCAGAGGGAGAAGCGGGTTCCCCATGGAAAGCCTGCTGCAGGACTCGATCCCAGGACCCCAGGATCATGACCTGAGCCAAAGGCAGATGCTCAACCACTTAGCCATCCAGGCGACCCTCTGCCCCCTTTCAATTGGATTATTTGGGTTTTGGTTGTTGAGTTGTATCCGTTCTTTATATATTTTGGATATTAACCCCATATCAGATATATCATTTGCAAATATCTTCTCCCATTCAGTAGGTTGCCTTTTCGTTTTGTTGATGGTTTCCTTCACTGTGTAAAAGCTTTCTATTTTGGTGGAGTCCCAGTCATTTATTTTTGCTTTGTTTCCCTTGCCTCAGGAGACATTAATATATTACTAAGGCAGATGTCCAAGAAATCACTGCCTATGTTTTCTTTTAGAAGTTTTATGGTTCCAGGTCTTACATTTAGGTCTTTAATCCATTTTGAGTTTATTTTTGTGTATGGTGTGAGAAAGTGATCCAGTTTCATTCTTTTGCATGTGGCTGTCTAGTTTTCCCTACATCATTTATTGAGAAGACTGTCTTTTTTTCCATTGTATTTTCTTGCCTCCTTTGTCATAGATATCAATTGACCATACAATCATGGGTCTGGGCTCTCTATCCTATTCCATTGATTGATGTGTCTATTTTTGTGCCAGTACCTTACAGTCTTGATCCGGTAATTCCACTACTGGGTATCTACCCAAACCCTATGTTTATTGCAGCGTTATTTACAATAGCCAAGACATGGAAGCAACCCAAGTGTCCATTGATAAATGGATAAGGAAGACGTGGTATACACCTACACATACACAGAGTGGAACATTACTCAGCCATAACAATGAATGAGATCTTGCCATTTGCAATAACATGGATGGATCTGGAGGGTATTACATTAAGTAAAATATCAGATGGAGAAAGACAAATGCCATATGATTTCACTTATATGTGGAAAAAAAACACAAATGAGCAAACAAACAGACTCATAAATACAGAGAGCAAACTGGTGGTTGCCAGAGGGAAGGAGTGTGGAGGAGTGGGCAAAACAGGTGAGGGGGAAGAGGTGCAAGTTCCCAGTGGTAAAATAAATAAGTCAAGGAGATGAAAAGCACAGCATAGGGAATATAGTCAACAATATTGTAATAACATTGTATGGTGGCATATGGTGACTACGCTTATCATGGTGTGTGCATTGAGAAAGTATATAAGTAAGTATAGAATTGTCGAATCAATATATCATACACCTGAAACTAATATAACATTGGATGTCAACTATACTCCAGTAATAAAAATACAGATCACAAAAAATACACGTCAATACATAAATGTTCACATACAGCTCCACTCGAAGACCTAATGAAGTAAACAAAAGCTTGCACATTGAAGAGATGTGAGACAAGATTTAGCCTCATGCTGTCAACAGAGTTACTTTATACTTAACATATTGGAATCATGGCTGCACAGGTAGGTTCATACAGACAAGTATAGCCCACAGAAAATTCCTAAGTATCATTTCCCAGTCTTGGGTTTTCATACCCAAACTTCATGGAACCTATGCATTTCTCATCATACACTGATGTTTGTATAGGAAAACGTTGTATTTCTGTATCCAAAACTCAATGCAACATTTTAAATAAAATGCTGGACAGCACACTTCTGACACTACACTCTAAATACATTGGGTGGAACCTCAGGATCAGAGATCGAAAGGCATGCCCCATGTCAACTAAAGGTAACTTATTTTTTGAAAAAAAAACAACCCTATTTTATTTGTTTATTGATGAGAGACACACAGAGAGAGGCAGAGACAGAGGCAGAGGGAGAAGCAGGCTCCCTGCAGGGAGCCCGATGTGGGACTCGAACCCAGGACCCCAGGAGCACGACCTGAGCCAGAGGCAGATGCTCAACCACTGAGCCACCCAGGTACCCTGGTATGAGTATCTTATGTCATGACTAAGAGACGCCATGTCATTATGAAGAGCACCACTGTTTATTTCTCTTCCCAGCACCTTTACTGAAACATAATTTATATACAAGAGCCTGCAACCATTTTAAGTGTGCAATTAAGTCATTTTTGACAGATACACACACCTGGGAAACCATTGCCATAATCAAAGTAAAGTACAGTCCATCGCTGCCAAATTTGCTTGAGTTCCTTTGCAGCCCATTCATGCCCCACTCTCAGCCCCAGGCAGCCCCTGAACCAAGCAACTGTTTACTACCACAATATTGATGATGTCATGATGGTGTAGGCATCCTATAACCTAAATGAGAGTTTGTCACTCATATACTGAAATTTAATTGTGTTTTGGTTGCATTTTAGGAAATTGATTGGGGATTTGGGGTTGATGTGGAATGTGTTATAACTTTCTTATTTTATCATTTTATTTCATTTCATTTCATGGAGCCCAACATGGGGCTTGAACTCACGATCCTGAGAGCAAGACCTGAGCCGAGATCAAGAGTTGGATGCTTAACTGACTGAGCCACCCAGGCGCCCCATAACTTTCTTATTTTCAAATAATGGAAACTAAGACTTCTGCTTCTGGAAAGATGAAATATATGTACATTTTTCTAGTTTTCCTATCAAGTACAACTAGAAACCCTGGATATTATATATAAAACAAACTTAAGACTTTGAAAGGTAGAGAGAAGAAGAGAGATGAGCTGAGGACCTCAGGACTTGGGGAGGGATGTATCCGTGAGTAGTCTGAGATTTCTCTTGGCTTCAAATATCCCAGAATTGGAGCTGAAGAACTTGGCAACCCAGAAACCAATCAACAGGTGCAGACAAAAAAAAAAAAAAAAAAAAAAACCCTCCAGCAAAAGCCTGCTCTTTTTAGGCAAAGGACCAGGAAAGAGCCAGCCTAGCAGGACAGAAGACTTTGGGACAAAAGCTGCTCTCCTGCTTCCAAACACACAAAAAAATCCATAGCTATCTCCACTCCCACACCAGCGAAGAATGACAGGGAGCCTAGATTTCCACCTTTATGAAGCTGTCATAAGGTACCCCAACACTCCTGCTGGGTTGGTGTCAGAGGGGTCCAGGTAGGAGCCAGGGCTTCTCACCAACCATCAGGGAGCCCCTCCCGGGACTTCCACCTCCAGCTGGCAGAAATGAGAAGTCCCTGGCCCTCCCCATGGGAGTGATGTCAGAAGAAGCATAAGGAAGAAACAGGAATTTCACAACTGCCCCATGGTAACAAGGCCACCCTCACCCCAGTGTCAGTGGAGACCATCTGGGGAGCTGGAGCCCGACCTCTGAGAAGTAATAGGAACCCCACCCTCCTCAGGTGTCAATGGCAGGGAATCTGGGCTTATACCTCCTCTGGCAAGGTGACTGGGTGGCCTCCCTACTGTGTGACCTCCCGGAGCAGTTTCAGGAAAAGCCAGCTAAAACCAAAGTTTCAAATACAATTCAGAGTCTCAGAACATAATACAAAAACGTCCAGGCTTCATGCAAAAATCACTTGGCATAGCAAAAGCCAGAAAGATGTCAGACTGAATGAAAAAAGGGCAACCAAGAGGTGTCAAAACCAAGAGGACATGAGATGCTAGAATGATCGATCTCACGGTGATGTTAAATAAGTCATGATGCCAATGATTCCACGTGCAATTATGAACATGCTTGAAACAAGTGAACAACAACAACAACAACACCCAGAAATTCTCAGCAAAGAACTAGGGCATTTCAGCAAAGAAATGGCAGATATGAAAAAGAAACAGATGGACATTTTAGAACAGAATAATATAATAACTGAAATAAAGAGCTCGGTGGGTTGACTAACAGCAGAATGAGGGAGACAGGAGAAAAACAGTCAATAGCATAATAGAAATGACCCAGTCTGAACCGCAGGGAGAAAACAGGCTGGATAATAAACAGACTCGGGACCTATGGAACTGTGACAAAATATCTAATCTTTGTACATTCAGAGCCAGGAAGAAAGGAGAAAGACAGTGAGGTTGAAAATGTACTCAAAGAAATAATGGCTGAAAACTTTCCAAATCTGTCAAAACACATAAATAAACATGTGGATTCATTTAAGAAGCTGAGTGAGGGCAGCCCGGGTGGCTCAGTGGTTTAGCGCCGCCTTCAGCCCAGGGTGTGATCCTGGAGACCTGGGATCGAGTCCCACATCGGGCTCCCTGCATGGAGTCTGCTTCTCTCTCTGCCTCTCTCTCTCTCTCTTTCTCTGTCTCTCTCTCTCTGTCTCTAACAAATAAATAAAATCTTAAAAATAAAAAAGGGGGGATCCCTGGGTTTCTCAGCAGTTTGGCGCCTGCCTTTGGCCCAGGGCATGAACCTGGAGTCCCGGGATCGAGTCTCACGTCGGGCTCCCTGCATGGAGCCTGCTTCTCCCTCTGCCTGTGTCTCTGCCTCTCTCTCTCTCTCTCTCTCTCTCTCTCTCATAAACAAATAAATAAATAAATCTTTAAAAAAAAAAAAGAAGAAGCTGAGTGAACCAAAGACACAGCATCATTAGATTTCTGAGAACCAAAGGCAAAGAAAAAAGTTTGAAAGCAACCAGTGGAAATGTTTGTGCGATCCACGCTCACTGTGTGTAAAGCAGTTGTCGGCTCATATTTATGTTTGCATAGTAATTCCATTGTATTAAAGACCCCATGGGTCTTTAAAAAGGTTTATTTATTTATTTTAGAGAGAAAGAGATCATGAGGGGTGCGGTGGGTGGGCAGAGGAAGACAGAGAATCCCAAGCAGACTCTTCACTGAGCATGGAGCCCAATGAGGGCCTCCATCCCAGGACCCTGAGATCATGATCTGAGCCGAAATTAAGAGTTGGATGCTCAACTGACTGAGCCACCCAGGGGCCCTGAAAAACCCACTGCTTAATAACCCATTATGAGGGATATATGATTTGTTCTTATTTTTAGCTGTTAGAGAAAAAAAAGCTTCTGTGGAGATACTTGTGCAGGTCTTTGGTGACCCTAACTTCTGTTGGGTATATCCATTGGAGTTATGGATTACGGGATTGTGGGGGGGAGGCGGTGTCTGTGTTCAACTTTAATAGAAAGCGCTGAACTGCTTTCCAAAGATTTCCAGTTGCCACATCTTTGAGATGACCCACAACACTGGGCAACTTTCCGAACTTGCCGTAGGAGCTGTGCTGCCTTAACTCAGTATTGATTGGTCAGAGGATGTCAGGGGGTCCTTACTCCTCTGTACTTTCACCTCCCTTGCAAGCCTCTGTGTGGCTTCACCTACAGACAGGTCCCTGCTGGGATGGTCAGACAGTTGTCAGCAGTTCCACATTTGCATTCTACGGCACTGAGCCTGGTGGAGAATGAGGCATTTCTCTCCCTTTCCTGGGTCCCTCCAGCCGAGGAGGAGGAATTAAGCTTTCAGTGATGTTCATCATGCCTCCATCCATTAGCCATCCTGTGATGGGGGAAGAGTACCACATTCTCATTGGCCAGACCTCGGTCACATGCTCTTCCGGGGACGGTGATGCAGTCAACTCCACCTGCGGTTATTATACGAGGAATGAGGAAGAGAATTGCCAAGAGAAAAATCGTCCTGTTGTTGCTGGAAGTGTTGCTGGGTAGCAGGAATACCACATATCCACTCCAAAGGTCTGATGCTAAACCGTGTGATGTAGACAGAGTTCTATAAGAAACTGGGAGTATGAAGGATCTCGGAATCAGGATCCAAACAGAAGTTAGGAGGCAAATCTTAGAGGATGACATTTATAAGGGATAAATATAAAGCTTTATACTTAGGTCCTAAAAACTGCATGTGTATAAGATGGGTTTTACAAAAGCTCCTATGTCTGAGTAAATTAGGTGGAGTTTTGGTCAGACCAAACTCAATGCAAATCAGGAGTGCTTTGCCATGAACATAAAAGCTAAAACTTCTCAAGGCCAGGTTAACAGGAGTATGGGGTCTATGAGGGAGCTGATGATGCCATACTTGGAATACTGAATTTCATCTGGTTCTCAAATGATAAAGGAGAGCAAAAGAGAGTATCCAGGTAGATGGAGGGAGCTCGAAGCCAATTTCGTGAGATGTGATTGAAGACACATTTGTGAGAAAAGATTAGATGCATTCTGTAAGACCAAAGGATGTAAGTTTAGAGATCCAGCTGTTCGCACAAGGATGAAGTTCCTGCCAACTGTCTATAGACATTTTCCAGGTCAAAACTGACTGATCGCTTTCCAAGAAGGTCATAGTTTGGCTTTGCACATTAGAGGGGTACTTATACCAGTTCAGCTTTTCCCAAAATGCGTTCCATGAAAAAGAGGGCAAATCTGCTGGCTAGACACTGGTCACTAAGCTCTCCTTCTTACATTTACAATGAACATATTAAAGGCACCAAACAAGGCATTCAGTCAAGGAGCCTTGATTGTGTAGGCTGTCACAAGGCCAGTGCTTTCCAAAGGTATTTGACCAAAACATCTCCCTTTTTCCTCGTTAGTAACATCTACTGACATCCCTTAGAACTAATATCCTGTCAAAACCAGTTTGAGACATACTGGACAGCTTGGTGTTTAGCACCCTAGCTAACCCAGAGACCCACAACTTGTGGGAAGGGCAAAATCAGTAAGGGCTGTGCACTTTCTTATTCTCTCTCTCTCTCCTTTCCTTTTTACCAGCAAGCAAGTTAAAAGTTCTAGCTCTGGGGCACCTGGGTGGCTCAGTGGTTGAACATCTGCCTTTGGCCCAGGTCATGATCCCGGGGTCCTGGAATTGAGTCCCGCGTTGGGCTCCCTACAGGGAGCCTGCTTCTCCCTCTGCCTATGTCTCTGCCTTTCTCTGTGTGTCTCTCATGAATAAATAAACAAAATCTTAAAAAATAAAAGTCCTAGCTCTACTGCCCTGTTCTAAACTCTTTTCCAAACAAGGTTTGCAGTTTGTGAATAAGTACCAACATGATGCATCTCTGCCCACGTTGGAGAACGTGTTAGCTAGTTATGGCTGTGTAACAAACCATCCTGAAAAAAATCAATGTCTTGGTGCAACAAGGTTTATTCAGCTCACATCTCTGTGAGTCTAGAGATGGTTATGCTTAGCTGGGCAGTGATTGGCTAAACTCGGGTAGCAGATCAGCTGGGTTTGGTTGGCTTGGAATGGGTTTTGGTGGGGACAGCACTTCTCCACTGCTTATATCTCTCATCCTCCAGCAGACTGGCTCGGGCTTATTCACATGGTTGCTGGTCAGGATTCCAAGAGAATGAGGACAATCTGGCAAGGTCTCTTGAGGCCTGGGTCAGACCCTGTGTACCATCACTTCTGCCTCAATCTCCTAGTCAAAGTAGGTCACAGGGCAGCCCAGATCCAAGGAGTGGGAAAACAGACTCTGCCTCTTGACTGGAGGGCCCTCCGAAGTCTCATGACAAGGGGTGTGGGTACAGGGAAGCCTTGAATTGGGATACTAATGTAGTCAATCCCATAGCCACCGAAGAAAAAATTCCAATACCTTCTACCTTTGACTGCGATCCCTGGCCAGAGAATTAGATTCCTATCTACTCTTTTTCTTTCTGGTGTGCAATACTGATTGTGCTGGGCCCCCAGTCAGGGAGAAGCCCAAAGACACCTACTGTGCACCAGGCATAGATCATGCTCCGAGATAGGAAGGTAATAAGCAAAGACACCGCCTTCAAGTCAAGTGGGCGAGTCACATGCATAGAAATCAAGTGATAAGCACCATGAATGAGCCACACTCAGAATTTAGCAGTAGCACAAAGAAAACTAGGATTAACCTCTTTGAACCTTGGGGCACCTGGGTGGCTCAGTGGTTGAATATCTGCCTTTGGCTCAGGGCGGGATCCTGAGGTCCTGGGATGGAGTACCCCACCTGGCTTCCTGCAGGGAGCCTGCTTCTCCCTCTCCCTGTGTTTCTGCCTCTCTCTGTGTGTCTCTCATGAATAAATAAATAAAATCTGAGAAAAAAAACCAGCAAAACAACTCTTTTCGAGTCTGACAGAGAAGGGGCCACAGAGGAAGAAGAGCTACATGAGCTGGGATGAATGAGGATTTTTCCAGGCAATCAAGACGAGGAAGGCATTCCAGGGGGAGGGAACAGCATCCACAAGACCGCGGAGGCTTGAAATAAGATGCTGAGTTCACTAAACAGCAGGTATGGCGTAGGTGGGAGCCAGAGAGAAAGAATGGGAGGCGAGTCTAAAAACTGGGGATGGTAGAGGGCTTTGGATGCCCTTCAGAGCACTTTGACTTTATCCTCAGGCCCCTGGGAAGTGGCCAAGGGAAGGAATTAAGCAGAGGCAGAGAGATTTGCATTCTAGAAGGATCTGGCTTACTGGTGGAGCAACAGCAGACTCAGGGTTGGGCAGGGGAGAGGAGGGATTCTCTTTGGATCTGCTGAGTTTAAGATGCTGGGGAGGGTCATTGAGTTGGGGGTGGCGGTGGGGGTGCAGGGATCACCCCTCAGAGCAAAATGCAGGAGGCTCCGAGTCCTGAGTCAGGGAGGGGGCCCGTGGGCCAACGGTGCCATCCTCTCTAGAAGTTTCTCACTTTTTTCTGGATCTCTCCACTGGCTTTTCTCTCCTCCCCCACACACCGTGGAAGCCAGAACCCAGATCTTCCCCGTGCTGGTGGGGAGGGAGGTGCACACACAAAATCCCCACGGGGGCAGAAAGGATGTGCTTTCCGACGGGCGGGCTCTACAAAGGGCAGAGCCTCGGATTCCAGCCAAGTGTCCTTCCACTCCTGCCCCCCCCACCCCGTTGCACACGCATGCGAGAGCGCGCACACACACGCACATGCACACGCACCATCTCCCACGGCCTGGGACGCCGGCGTTTCGACATCTCTGCGCCGATCTGTGTTTTTCTCCCAGGGCCATCTGTCGCTGACTCGGCTAGAAATCTTGTCGTGTTGCCTTGCCATATGGCAGAGTTAATTACTCCAAGGCACAAAGGAGCCCGGGGCTCGGCAGACTGGCAGCCGCTGGCCCACCGAGGAGCCGTTGGCCACGATGTGGCACGGCCTGGCTGCTGTGGCCGAAGCCCCACTCCGGGTGGCAGCTCCGACGGCAGCCTGGCCAGGGCAAGGCCCTTCCGGGGCCCCGGGTGGCATTTATGCGCAGTCAGGCCGCACACCATCTATTCCCGTAGAAGGGGGTGAGTGTCTGTTAACTCAGCCTTGACCCCTAACCCCATCAGTCTTCCTCATGTACTGGCCCAGTCGAGAACGCTCTGTGTGTGCCGCTTGGGCAGTGGTTTGTTGGATTTCCAAATCTCTGGAAGGCAACCGAGGGGGAATGATTATAGTGAGGGCACAGCCAATGGAAAGCTAAGACATTGAGTGAGCAACCCCCACAACACACATTGAACCCCCACGTCTACAAACAAGGAGGATCGGATGAGCACCTAGTTCCCCGCCACCTCAAGCGTGCCGGGGTTCCTTCGGCCAATCAACAAATGCTCAGTCCACAGCCAGCCCCGTGCTAAGTGCTGAAGACACAGCTCTGACAGGGCACACGTGGCCCATTCTCTTGCAGCTTGCAGCTTACTCCTGACAGAGAAAGAGCCATACGTGCTCATGCTCTCGCTCTCTCTCTCTCTCTCTCTCACACACACTATACATGTAAACCAACCAGATAATCACAAGTGGTGGCCAATGGGATAAGCAACTGAATCAAGCAGAGGTCAAGTTAAATGGCATCAGGGGTACCACCTTCAGAGTGAAGAATCCCAGAAGACCTCCTGGAGGGGGTGGCTTTTTATTAATTGGATTCGCTGAGATGTAGTCCACACAGTATAACATTCACCTTTTTTTTTTTAAAGATTATTTATTTAGTCATGAGAGACACACAGAGAGAGAGAGACAGAGAGGCAGAGACACAGGCAGAGGGAGAAGCAGGCTCCATGCAGGGAGCCCGATGTGGGACTCGATCCCGGTTCTCCAGGATCACGCCCTTGGCTGAAGGCGGCGCTAAACCACTGAGCCACCTGGACTGCCCCTAACATTCACCTGTGAAAGTGTCCAATTCATGGGGCGCCTCGGTGGTTCAGTGGTTGACCATCTGCCTTTGGCTCAGGATGTGATCCCGGGGTCCTGGGATCGAGTCCCACATCAGGCTCCCTGCAGGGAGCCTGCTTCTCCCTCTGCCTGTATCTCTGCCTCTCTCTGTGTGTCTCTCATGAATAAATAAATAAAATCTTTAAAAAAGGTAATAAAGTGTCCAATTCAGTGGTTCTTAATGTATTTGTAAGCTTGTGTAATCCTGACTAATCCAATTTTGGAACATTTCATCACCCCCAAAGGAAACTTTGTGCCTGTGAGCCGTCACCCACCCTGACTCTCCCCTTCCCCCTACCCACCCACAACCATAATCTACTTTCTGTCCCTACGAATTTGCTATTCTGGACATTGATTATGAACGAAACCACACACTCTGTGGCCTTCTGTGAATGGGGCCTTTCACTTAGCATGTTTTCAAGGTTTCCCACATTGTAAGGTATGTCAGAAAGTCACTCCTTTTTACCACCAAGTAATATTCCATCGAGTGAATACGGCACATTTCATTTACCCATTCACCAGTTAATGAACCTTTCAGGTGTTTCCACTCTCGGGGCTATTATGAATGCCGCTAAGAACTTTCCTGTGCAAGTTTTCACCTCGAAATGGTTTAACCGTGAAGGGGTGACGTGTAACCTGAGATCCAAAGGGTAAGAGGGAGCCATTCGTGTAAAAAGCTGGGGGAAGATTGTCCTGGGAGGAGGGGAAGCAAAGGCACAGGTCTGAACATGAGTGGACTCCAGGATCCTTGGTGTGTCCTGCAGACTTTAAAGGAATTAGATAAGTATCTTAATGCAAGTGGCACAGATCTGCCTCTGCTGCCCTGTGTCTGGCCTCTTCCTGAGCCGTGTAACCTGTATTTATCCTGTGTAGGGGCTCATTGTCAGCTCAGAGGGAAATATCGTGGATCGGGTAAATTGAGGTGATTTCTCACAGGCTCCACAATTCAGAGGAAGTGTAGGTCCCCGGGCCAGAGGGAGTTGATCGGAGTGATTCAAGGTGGAGGCACAATGTGGAGGCAGAGGGATTTGAAGGACAGATCCCGGCACTGGTGCGAACGCATATAACCACCCCCCACAATCCTACAAAATGCAGCCTGGTTGCCTCGCAACAAAGATCCTCTCTTGATTTCTGTATCACCTTGGCCACCAGTGAGATCGTTTTCCCTTAAGAGCTCTTGTTCTCCACCACCCCCAGCCTTACCGAAACACAATCAACACAACATTGTGTAAGTTTAAGGTGTGCACCTATTGATTTGATACACTTATAGATCACAAAATGATTACCACCTTGTTAGCTAGCACCTCCATCAAGTCACGTAATTACCATTTCTTCTCTGTGGTGAGAACATTTAGGATCAACTCTCTTAGCAACCTTCAAGGATGTAATGCAGCATTATGAACTATAATCACTTTGCATTTGTTTCTAACCTCGCTTCACCTGGATCAGCCTGGCCCTATTTTGCAAGGGGGATGACCTCACACTGGCTCAGATGTCCTGGGAGAGGCTTCTGGGAAGGCGGTTCACCCAGGGCTGCTACAGAGACAGTTTTACAGGAGTGCGTTAAGACAGGAACAGGAGGAGAAATCTGCCTACTTGGCAGGGAAAAAAGTTGAGGCTGAGAGGAGTTAGGACCGTAGAGCCTAGATCTAGATCATAAAGCCACAAAGGGAAAAATCGGGTTCTTGAATGTGGATTCTTGAGCTCTTTGCTTTGCAGCAGCCCCTTGGTCCGTCAGGCACACTCCTTTTCATAGCTAAGAAATCTTCACAGAAGACCCAGGCTTCTTATGTCTTTCTGCTCTATCACTTTTAACATTTCACCTCATAGTCCAAAATAGCTGCGGTAGCACCAGACATCACATCTGCACCATAGGCTTGGTGGATAGTAAATGGCAAAACTACTCTCACCTCCCGGTTAAATTTGCTTCTTCTATGGAATTTTTCCTGAAGCTCCAATCTAATAACGTTGACTTAAATCCCATCATATGCTGCCGTCTGCAAAAAAAAGCTAGGGAACACGCTTATAGAGCCAGGAATATGGCTGAGCCCGGCAGCAGAGTGTGGTTGTAACTCAGGTAGAAGGGGAGGGCGGATAAGAGGCAACTGGTAGCCTCTACAGCAAGGTCTTAGTTTAGTTGCCTTCTGGGAGAGACCTCCCCTGCCCACCATCTCCAAAATAGGACCAGTCCGGCGAAACTCCACTCTGATACATCACTCTCTAAGATACCTGTGTTGGTTTCCTTTCCCCATGACTGACGGCCTTCCCCCACCAGAAGGTAAGATACGTGGCAACTGTATCTGTTTTGCTTACCTGGCTCAATCTGGAGGACTGTGCAGATGTGTGGGTGAGTGTTGAGTAGCCCCCATAGAAGGACCATGAGCCCTTAATGAGATGCCGAGTACAAGGCATGACCCAGAGTCCCCATGGATGGGCTGGGGCTGACTAGTGTTTGCTACACCCCATTTCCCTAGTCCTGCCACTGGCATGGCCACGGCACTGCATTCTGGCCCACAGAATAGGGTCAGAGGGACATGAACCACGGGACCCTAAGCCTCTCATGCCACCTCCATGCTCTCTCTTTCCTCATTGGCCAACAATTCAGTGGAAGCTCCTCCGAATACGGTGGAGCTATAGAGTAGAAGAGGCCTGGGTTTCTGAGGACTTAGAGCCACTGAAGTCCAGGGCCATTTGTTATAGCAGCATGTCGTCAGGCTTTGCTGTGTCGGAAACCCCTCCGAAATGCACCTTCAGGCAACATCTTTTTTTTTTTTTTTACAAGATTTATTTATTTATTTATTTATTTATTTATTTATTTATTTATTTTTATGACAGACAGAGAGAGAGAGGCAGAGACACAGGAGGAGGGAGAAGCAGGCTCCATGCCAGGAGCCCAACGTGGGATTCCATCCCAGGACTCCAGGATCGCGTCCTGGGCCAAAGGCAGGCCCCAAAACGCTGAGCCACCCAGGGATCCCTTCAGGCAACATCTTACGTCTCATGATTCTTTGGGTTGCTTCTGCGTTTCCTCTGCCTGTTTTGCTCGGGCTCATTCACGTGGCTGCTTTAGGGCAGAGCTGGGCTGAGCTGGAGGGTCTGAAGTGGCTCCTCAGTGTCTGGTGGTTGGTGCTGGCTGCCTCGGGAGCCACCTCTGGTTCCCTCCACGTGGACTCTCATCCACTGGTAGGCAAGGCCCAGATTCTGCACAGCCTGGTGGTCCCAAGTTCCAAGAGGGCGAGAGAAACGAGACCCAGCCTCAGGAGGCACACAGCGTTAGCCAAGTCACGTCCCGTGGGACAAAGCAAGTCACAGATTCAAGAGGGTGGAGAAACAAAAGCCCATTGCCAAGGCGAGCGGACTCAGAGAGATGGCACCCTTTGGGGGCTATTACTATATAGTCTACCCCAAGGAGTTCATGCAACGTGACGTGCGCAGCTGGCCCTTCTGCACCTGCGCCTCCTGTTCTTGTTCTGGTCCGAAGTAACTGCTTTCTGCAGGGCTCCCGTATGCGCACATTTGGTGGCCGGCCACAGGGAAGTCAGTGGGAATTGACTCAGCAGGACAGAACTGCATTGCCTGAGCTCCGGAGCAAAGGGAACTGCCCTCTGGGCCTTGGCTTGGGGCCCGGAGCTCAGAGGAAAGGTCACCCGCTCCCGCTGGCAGGAGGTCTGAGTCAAATAGCTGTTAAACCAAACAAACTAACACCCACCTCCACCACCGCCCACACAGATGTGACCGATTCTTTCCTTGAGAGAGAAAAGAAAAGACTTCTCTTTGTTGTTTGACATCCTGACCTCTGCAGCATGGAAACTAAAAATAATACCCATCCGCAGAGTGCTGTGTGCTTTTCCTATTGGTCTGTACACTCAACAACAGCCTGTGCCATGGACGCCTAGATGAGAGAGGAAAGGGAACTCAGGACAGGAGCAGCAGGGTCACGCTTAGATACAGGTCTTCAGAAATTGAAGCTTACATTTTGTGAATTTACCTTGTATGAATCCATTCATCTTTAACATCCCACCCACCCATCCATCTCCCTATCCATCTCCCCATCTACCCATGCACCTGCCCATCTACCCATCCATGCATCCTTTCATCCATCCATCCATCCATCCATCCATCCCCCCTTCTATCCATCCACGCATTCATCCATCCTTCCATCCTTCCATCCATCCATCCATCCATCCATCCATCCATCCATCCATCCATCCTTCCATCCATCCTTTATTGAGTGCCTTCTATGTGCTCAGCCTCATGTCAAGAATTCACTGGTGAATTCACTGGTCCTCTGAGCATCAGAAGACCCATTAGGAATCTGCCTTCATGGTCCAGAGGAGTTTTAGACAATAGCAAAGGAAACAAAACAATAAACATTAGAATTGCTTTTTGGGTAGGCATATTAAGCCACCGTCCAGAGGATGCAATTTGAAACCCTTTTTTTTTTTTTTTTTTTTTTTTTTGAGTTAGGTGCTGCTATAAGAACGCAACTATTGGGATCCCTGGGTGGCGCAGCGGTTTGGCGCCTGCCTTTGGCCCAGGGCATGATCCTGGAGACCCGGGATCGAATCCCACATCGGGCTCCCGGTGTATGGAGCCTGCTTCTCCCTCTACCTGTGTCTCTGCCTCTCTCTCTCTCTCTGTGACTATCATAAGTAAATAAAATAAATAAAAAAAAAATAAAAAAATCTTTAAAAAAAAAAAAAAGAACGCAACTATTTTTTTTTATTTCATTCTCATTACAACTTTATAAGGTTCTTACTATTAATATTCCTGTTTCAAAGAAAGGCAAGCAGAGACCCAGGCTGGTAAGGTGACAAAGTCACATAGCTGGCAGGTGGCAGAGCTCGGATTGGAACGTAAGTGGGTCCACTGTGGAGAAATCACCCACATCTGGGGCCTCCTGCCTCGTTCATTCTGTGCCTTGCAGCCGCATCAGGGCCAGGGTGCCTGGGGTCTTCCTGCAGAGTCACTCTCTTGCACCTGCTCTTGGTCTGATGATGACTCAAGTCTCTGGGAACAGGATAAACATTAATCCAGCTTGTCTCTGCCAGGCCGCAGGACAGCCACACCTCCTGCTTTGCTCATAACCCTGCCTACCAGGGTGTCACTGGCCATCAGCTTGGGCCCTCTGTGGCCATCAGCACACGGCTGGCAGCCACAGAATCTCAGATCAATTCCTTAGGGACATAAGCAAGGTTGGTACTAAAAGACAAAGCAGTGGCTACCATCCGGGGTCCCCAAAAGCATCCAAAAAGCATCCTGCTGCAGATGTCCACACAACCACAGACTTGCTGTGTGACTCTGGGCAAGTTCGGCCTCTCTCTGGACCTCTGTTCTCCTCCCGCACCGCTGATGGGGCTCGGACCTTGCTGAACTCATTCATCCAGCTGTTGAGAACCTACCATGTACCAGGTTTCATGTTAGGGCCCGGGGAGGGATGAAGCATGGTCATCCAGTTACAGAGAAAAATTGCAAGGGGTTTTGGGAATATAAAACAGGCCGGCCTGACCTAGATTAAAGGGCACAAAGGGCCCCTTGGGGAAGTGACATTTCAGCTGAGACTTGAAGGAGGACTGAAGATAACTCCATCCAGATCCCGAAAAGGGAATTCTAGGCAGAGGATCCAGCATCTGCAGAGCTTCAATGTGCGAAAATGTCCGGAACCTGAGAAACTGCCAAATGGCAGGACAAGCCTAAGGAGGTCAGGGGGCCCAGTCGTGCTGGTCCTTGGAGACAGCACTGGGATGGGGACCTTGAGCAGAGGGAGATGTGAAGCCACTGAGTTCCATGGGGCCCAGAAACTCATGCAACAGGCTCTGTAGACACCACTTGTTGGGCTGGAGGCTGCACAGAAGGAGGCCAGGTAGGACATTGAGGTCAAGAAATGAACTTGACCCATTTCACAATATTGCCAAGAGTGGATTCAGTAAGAGACCTTGGGTTGGGGGATAGGACAGGGACTAATGGCTTTAACTGGAGCCTAGAAATTCACACTGTGGGAGGGCAGGGCTCAGAACTTTGTGTGAGCAATTGTATAATTCAGTTATCCTTTTCCCATTGGTTAAAGCATCCTATTGGCTCTGGGACCTAGCCTTCAACTAGAGCTCTACCAACTGCAGGTAGCAGAGAACTTGACCTGAGAAAAGGGAATTTGTGGACTTCTGTTTTGAACAACCCAGGGGCAGAACTTCAGGTGTGGCTTGATCCAGGGGCTTGAATGATGCTACCAGGATCCAATTCCTCTCTCTACTCAGCTCCACTTCCTCAGGGTTGGTTCCATGTAGGTCCTTCATCAAAACTACTGTTGTCAGCTCTACATTCCATTCATTCTTCATTCCTCTGAGCATCAGAAAAGAGGTCCCAGGCTCTTCTCTGCACCCAAACCCAAATGGATTGGGACCATGAGTGGCCAGAAAGACAGAAGGTGCTAACTGCTTGGCTGGGGTCACATGCTCCACCACGGGCATCCAGCGGGCGGAGGTCAACTTTCTTAAAAGCCCAGAGAGTGAAGGGGTGGGTGAGTGTGAGCAAAGAAAACCCTCACCCTAGCAAAACTAGGGCACTCTTGCCATACAGAAGAAGGGGGTAACAAGCTCAAAGGAAAGAGCCTCACATTTTCACCACGTAGAGGAGCCCTGCGATCCTCCAGAGGTGAGATCCTCCTGGGGTCTTCCTGGGGACTGAGAGCTGTTGCAAGGTTGCTAAGGGTGAGACAAAGAGTGACATCATTACCAAGGGTCAGGACTGGGTGTCAGTCAGGAAGACAAGGGGAAGAATCAGGGATGACCAGAATCATCAGAAATCAGAGAGCTAGAGGAACTGCTGGCGTGTGTTGTGTCCTGAGCACGTAGATATGATATCGTGAACTCTGCATGTGCCCCAGAGAGCAGCTTATATGGACCTGGGCTGGGAGCAGGGGTGCTCTGGTCATCCTCCTCCCTCCCCCTTGCACCCCAGACAGCTAAGAAGGGGTTTATCTCCATCACCTGCCAGCATACAGGGGCTTCTATGGGACTCAGGCACCCCACGGTGGGGGTCTGAGAAGATCAGTGGAAGGTCTGGGTCTCCCTCTGGGTGAGCTGTGGGCCGCCCAGGGCCTCTGCTGCTTAAGGAGCCCAGTCCCATGAGCACGAATGCTGTCCGGCACCTACAGGGCTGATGACACGATGAGGTCTCTGGAGGCCCAAATGCTCCTTTCCACCTGTCCAGCCCTGGACTCCTGAACTGGGCACTGCCTGGGCGGCAGTCACACTCCCAAACCTCTTTGCAGTCTGGGTCCCCTGCCTTCGGGGCCTCTGTGCCTGAGGGTGACCACATGTCCCGGCTCCCCTGGGCAGGCTCGGGCTGTCATCCTTGTGTCATTATTCACGGTGCCCCTTTCATTCTCCAGGGGTCCTGGTTTGGATGATAAATTACGGGCCACTTGATACATCCCTCCAGGCCAAGCGGCCGCCCACTTTCTTTGTCACAGAAGCCTTGCTGATTCTGAGAGCTCTTAAAACCTGAATCCAAACTATTAGCAACCCAAGCATCCCCTGTCACCCTACCTCCCCAGATTTGTTTATACCCAGTCCCCCAGGAGAGAGGTCCCTCAGGCAAGGACAGGTGAAATGATTCCTTTTAAAGCAGCAAAGAGAAAAGATTCCAATCAAAACCGTTCCAGTCCCAAGGGCTTTCCTGCCTCTGCCTCCTCCACATTCCTGTCCTCGTTTGTCCCCACAATAAACCCCCTGTTTTTAAGGTACCTTGCGTGGGGCTCTTTTTCCTGCAACAAAAAGACGAGTACCTAAAATAGGCCAGGGCCTGGGCCTGTGGCCAAATTTGGATGAAAAACTGGGTCAGGCAGGGGAGGGAGCTGCAGGCTGGGATCCTTGAGGATTGGGCTAGACAGCTCCAGCTGATGGGGCATTTCTGGGTGCCAGGTACGGAGGCTGCACATTGGCCGATCATGAGCTCATTTAATCCTCTGATTGCCCGAGGAGAGGGTACCATTATCTCTGGTGCACAGAGGAGGAAACTGAGGCTCCGAGAGTCAGGACTAGGGGCTGCCATCTCAGTTTTCTGACTCCAGAGTCTGCACTTTGGGGCATAGGGCAGACTTCCAAACTCTGAGAGGGTAGCTAGCATCTCAGCCATCTGGCATTTCGAAGCGCGGCCCAGCTTGCCCCAAGCCGGAGCTCCTTGGCACAAGCGTGTCTGAAGTTCCCTTCACCATTTTAAAAGTGAGTTTAAGGAACGAGAAACAGCCACAGGCCATGGTTTTGATTTAAACAGCTTTAAGTGAAGGGAGGAAATTGTTGCTTGCTTCAGGCATAGCTGGATCCAGGGGTTCACGTGATGTCCCCCTAAGTGCCTGGCACTCAATTCTCGATCTTTCTTCTTCCCTCTGTGTGTTGCTCTCTCTATGAGGCAGGAGGAATGGCTGTGGGCAGCCCCAAGCCTCATTGCGATCATTTGCAATCCAAAAGGGGAAAGGCTTTCTCTGACTCCCTATCTTTCTATATCTCTTTCTCTCTTCCTCGCCTCTTTTTGCCTCGCTGACACAGGAATCCAAAGAAGGGTGGGGATTGGCTCTGCTTGGATCGCATGGCTACCTCAGGACCAATCCCTGGGTCTGAGAGGATAGGGCCATGGCTTTAGGAGGGGCTCAGCCTGCCACAGGCTCTCTCCCATGGTGAGGAAGGTGGCAGGTTGTGATTAGGAGCACCTGGGTGGCTCAGCGGTTGAGCATCTGCCTTTGGCTCAGGTTGTGATCCCGGGGTCCCGGGACTGAGTCCGGCACTGGGCTCCCCGCATGGAGCCTGCTTCTCCCCCTGCCTGTGTCTCTGCCTCTCTCTCTATGCCTCTCATGAGTACAGAAATAAAATCTTAAAAAAATAATAATAAAAAGATTGTGATGAACAGCCTGGAGGTACCATGAGGGGTGGGGGAGGCATGGTTCCATTAGGGAAAGGATGCTGGCGGTCAAAACCAAAACACCCACTGTTCTTAGAAAGAAAGATATGTTACTGAGATAACCAGTTTAAAAGTTCTTAATATGCTTGTCACTGCGCTTCCCTGAGTGCAGCATTTGATCTGTACCGCCCTGGGGCATCCATTAGTCTGGGGGAGATTAGAGTTTATTTCAGAAAACAAAAAGAGAAAGACAGAGGTGATGTCCAGCTTTTGACATTAGAAATTGGATGATGCGCCAGACAACAGCCGGAGGGATTCTCCTGATTCCTCATGTTTCAGCTTATTGATAATTATGTCAGACGACTGAGAACATAGCTTTCCCAGGAGCTGGATGGTGTGTTCCGTCCACCTAGAACCACTGGACCGACTCTTTGTAAAGGGAGGAGATGATGTACATAAGCAGCAGAAATGTCGGCGCATTTTCTGACTTCAGGGTTGCAGGGAGAAGTGGCAGCCAAATGGTCAGATCCTGCTTCCATGATGCCCCCCTGCAGCCGGCATCGGGAGTTATTATTTCTGAGCACTTACTGTCTCCCAGGCCCTGCGCTATGCCAGAGCTGATTCATTTTTTTTTTATATCCCTATGAAGTAAGAACTTCTATCAATCAGGAGTCTTGATTGCAAGCACGTTCTATCAACTTGAATGTGTGTTTTTTTCTTAAGATTTTATTTATTTATTAATGAGAGACACAGAGAGGGGGAGGGGGAGAGGGAGAGAGAGAGAGAGAGAGAAAGAGAGAGGCAGAGACACAGGCAGAGGGAGAAGCAGGCTCCATGCAGGGAGCCCGATGTGGGACTGGATCCTGGGTCTCCAGGATCAGGCCCTGGGCCGAAGGCGGCGCTAAATGGCTGAGCCACCCGGGCTGCCCAACTTGACTGTGTTTAAAGCAAACAGGGGAAGGTATTAGATGATATATCTGGGACAGCGTGATGATTAATTTTATGTGCCAACATGACCTGGTCACGGGGTGCCCAGATATTTGGTCAAACGTTAGGACAAGCATGTCTTCAAGAGGGATTTTGGGTAAGATTCACACCTGAATCGGTAGACTGAGTGAAGCAGATGTGCTCTCTAGTGTGGGGGGCCCTCCCTTAATCACTCAAAAGCCTGAGTAGAACAAAAGAGCTGACCCTCTCTGAGTAAGAGGGAACTCCTCCTGCCTGATTGCCTGGAGCTAGGACATCAGTCTTCTTCTGCCCTTGGACCTGAACTGAAACCCTGGCTCTCCGTGGTTCTCAGGCCTGCTGGGTTTTGGAGTGGAACTTGGAGCACTCTGGAGAACTCTAATATAGACATCCAAGACAGATTCTGTGTAGGTTTCAGGTAAGGGTGGCTCCAGGAGCTTAAACGATGTTAGGAGGCCCTGCCATCACTTGCCAGATCTTAGAACTTCTTCACGTGTTATGCATGATAGTGGACACTGGCAACACTGGCTCATGTTTTTCTTTTCTTTTTTTAAGATTTTATTTATTTATTCATGAGAGACACACAGAGAGAGGCAGAGACATAAGCAGAGGGAGAAGCAGGCTCCCTGCAGGGAGACTGGCGAGAGACTCAATCCCAGGACCCCAGGATCACACCTGAGCCAAAGGCAGATGCTCAACCACTGAGCCACCCAGGTGCCCTGGCTCATGTTTTTATAAACTTCACACTTTAAGAAAGAAAGAACATCTCCCTACATTCATCTGATTGGCCTCACTTGGGTCAAATGTCTTTTCCTGGACCAAACGCTGAGGGCAAGAGGATGTGCTGTAGCAGGGCACCAGGATTGACAGGACACACAGAGTAGGGGAGGAGTCCTACGAAGCAAAGTGGGCCAGACTCCAACTACAGAGCAGGTGGGCACTGTTACTGGGTCCATTTGTGAGATGAGGAAACTGGCTCAGGCTATGTACGGGACCGGCCACTCACAAGTCTCAGAGCATAATTGCGAGATTCAAACCCAGGGCTGTCCGTGGGCTCTAACAACTACTCCAGCCTGTCTCTTGCCCCTTAGTCCTCTTCACAAAGCCAAAGTCCTCCAGCACTCCAACTGTTGGTCCTCGTACGCAGAGTTGCAAGTGCCCGCCTTGTACCTGGCACAAAGTTGGGGTGCAGGAAATGTGAGTACCTCCCTCGCCACCGGACAGAGCCCTTAACGCCTTGCCACAGGCAGGTCTTTTCAGTACACCCCATCAGATCTTCATTTGGATTCTTCTCCCCAACCTCAGCGACAAGGAGGGACCAAGTGACAAGCTGAGTCTGCCGGGGGGTTGGCATCGGTCCGCATACATCCGTTCTCGTCCTCATGCATTTTCATTCCATGCGAGCACTGCCTATTTTGGGCAGCTCGCGAACAGGTGTTTCTTCACGACCACAGTTTACCACGAGTATTTTTAGTACCCTCATCTTGGTAAATTGTTGGGATTTTGTTGGTTCTCTGGGGAACAGACAAAACATCTTCTGCCCAAGCCTCGCAGGAGATGCCAGCAGTGGGTTAGCATAGCGATTAGACATTAGTGATTTGTTGCTGCATATCAAATTGCCCCAGAACTTGGCAGCTTAAAATGATAAACATGTATTGTCTCGCTCTTTCTGCGGGTCTGGAAGGCAGGAGCACCTCAGCTGGCTGGTTCTAGCTCGGGGTCTCTCATGGAGTTGCCAACAGGATGTGAGCGAGCTGAACGCATCTGAGGGCTTGACCGGGGCTGGAGCCTTCCAGAAGGCTTCTGCACACAGCTGCTGGCCATAGTCCCCAGGTCTCCACCGCGTGAGTCCCTCCATAAGGCTACTGGAGTGTCCTGATGACATGGTGGCTGGCTTCCCCAGAGTGGCGATGCTCCCGAGGGCAAGGAGGGAGCCCCAATGTCCTATCCTTGGAAGCTGTCGCCTGTCACTTCCATCCTGTTCTGCTCATTAGAAGGGCTCCAGAAAGCCCAGCCTGCACTGGAGCATTCCACCTCTCCAAGGGAGGATCAAAGGAGGTGTGGACCTATTTTTCATCGGTGGAGGCATATTGTAGAGCATGACATCGGCCCCAGCTCTTTCCTCTCCCTGCAAGTGACCTTTAGTTCCTTCTGCTAAGGGATGGAGTAGAGCTCCCCACCCTTTGATGCGGAGCTCGGTCCTGTGGCTTGCTGAGTTCAATAGAATGAGGCTGGAGTGATGTGTGCTGGTCCCCAGGCTAGGTCCCAAGAAGCCTGGACCGTTTCTGTCACCTTCTTGCCCTCCTGCCATTGCCAGGAGAGGCGCGCATCCCACCAGCCCACTGCCCCCCGGAGCGGCTGAGAGTCGCAGGGAACAGAACACAGCTGCCCCGCTGAGCCCAGCCTGGCACAGCCAACACACAGCACACGTGTGAGCTGGATAAACACGTCTCGATCTGCGGCACCGTGATTTTTTTTTTTAGACTGCACAGTACTTAAATGTTATCCCAGCATAAAGTGACACCATTTCCCAAGGAAGTGATACAGTTTTGCACATTATTTTACAGTAAAAGGAGCTACAGCTGCCTGTGCTTGTGCTTTGGGTTTGTTCTGCAGTAAATGAACCACCGCCCGTGCCTCTTCACCTGGTGAGAGTCCCCGTGGGACATCCGGTGAGCTTCTCCCAACACCAGACCCGCCCTTTGTGCTGGCTCAGCTCCTGTGTGACAGTGCGATAGTCCTTAAACTCCCTGGGCCATAGAGTCTAGAGTCAAACACATTGGGGAGGGGGGAATCCCTGGGTGGCTCAGCAGTTTGGCGCTGCCTTCAGTCCGGGGCATGATCCTGGAGCCCCGGGATCGAGTCTCACATCGGGTTCCCTGCTTAGAGCCTGCTTCTCCCTCTGTCTGTCTGTCTCTCTCTCATGAATAAATAAATAAAATATTTAAAAACACACATTGGGGGGACCCTGAAAGCTGGCTGTACCCCCCTTCCAGCTGGATGACCTTGGGAAGTGGCTAGAGCTCTCCACCCTCCTGCTGCCTTGTTGGCAAAGTGAGGGCCAGGTAGCCGTGGGAACTTACATTCTCGGGTAACTGTGGGAATTTGATTCAATCCAAGGGTAAAGTCATATCCCCGCATCTGTGTGTTTAAAGTGGGAATAATAGTAGTTAGCTCGTACCCCTATCCATAAAAAGTTTCCCCAGCTGTAATGGAAGGGCCTGGGTTTGCCCTGTGGTGCCGTAGGGCTGATACTGGGAGCAGATGTGAAAGGGCTCCCCTGGGGGGAGGGTAAGGTGGAGAACCCCCACTTCCACTCTGGCATTCCCTTATCTGCTCTGCATACTGGGGTGCCTTATGCTAGATTATCCAGAAAACAGTTTCTTTGCTTAAAAAAGAAAATGGAAACCGTTGGATCAGATTGTCTTGCAGGGCCTTCCCGGTTTGACATTTGGGGATTTCATTGCAGGGGGGCCGACCGAGGGCTGCTCAGTGGGCGCGAGGGGCTGCTGTGCGGCCGTGCAGACCCCCGGCCCCATGGCTTCAGGGCCCAGGGCCAGGCCGCCCTCCGGCTCCAGACATGGCCCAGTGCCCGCTCCGCTCTGCCACCCCCAGCACCCCCCTCGCTAATGGTTCTCCTCCTCCAGACCTCGCCATGCTCTGTTTCCTTTTGTATATTTTAAACCATGCTTCTTGGCTTCCAGCCCCAGAACCCTGGAGGAAAACATCGCTGGCGGGGGGAGAAGGAAGATGCCTTTAAATGTAAAGATACAATGCAAACCACCTCAACTCTGTGAGCTAAAAGCCCAGCAGCGGGCATCTGTGCAGGGGGCAGCTGCTTGGGGGTAGGCTCTCTGTCCCCTCTTCCTTTTTGATCTTTTATTAAGGGCTTGTTTTGGTTCTGTGGTTGCTATGCTACGGGAGCATTTGGTGGCTGCTTGGAGAGGCCACGTGGAAGACTGTTTGTATCAGTTCTACCCTGGAGGCAAGAACTTAGCAGGTGGCCAAGCTTCAGGTTGAGGAGGGACCCAGATCGTGGGGTTGGGGGATATCGTGGGGTCTTCAGGAGGAAGCAGGCTGACAACAGCCACAGGGACCCAGCCCCTGGACATGGCCCAGAGAGAGCCAATGGACCCCGACGTGCTGTGTGATCTGTAGAAAGTCTTCCACCTCTCTGAGTCCGAGTCTCCTGATCTGTCCAAGAAGAACAGGTGCCCAAACAACCTTGCTGGGGTGAGGACATGGAAGTGAGGAAAGAAAAATGAAATCTTTGCTGATGGTCTATTATACGGCACCCATCATCTCCTGAAATCTTTACAATGCCCCATTTTGCAGATGTGGAAGGGGAGACCCAGAGAAGTGGGGTGACTCGCCTAAAGCTGCACAGCCCGGGAGAGAAGGTTGTTCATAATCTCCCTCACACCTTCCCTGATGCTCGGTTTCTTTCTTTCTTTTTTTTTTTTTTTTTTTTTAGTATAACACCCAGTGCTCATCCCATCAAGTGCCCGCCTCAGTGCCCATCACCCAGTCACCCTCACCCCCGCCCACCTCCCTTTCCACCACCCCTTGTTCGTTTCCCAGAGTTGGGAGTCTCTCGTTATGCTGAGTGAAATAAGTCAATCGGAGAAGGGGAATATCAGAAAATGATGCTCTGTTTCTAACAGCCTAATGATTCTGTGGAGCACGGGCATCGCACGGCTCTGTCCCAGTGCTGCCCCCACAGGAGCATTAGCGATCCTTCCAGCAACGCTGTAAGGTAGGTATTGCTCTTCTCGTTTCTAGGAATGAGAAAATTAGGGTTGCTTGGGAGCCTCGCTCAGTTGCCCAGCCCGGAAGCTGCAGAGCTGGGATTTGGGTCCAATGAGCCCCTTTCAACGTCAGCAGCCCTGGGGCTGCTCAAGGAGAAGTTAGATAACGTATTCCCCGACCACAGGGGTGATCACTGCGGTGTGGTTTCTAGTAACACACGAGGGAAGCAGCATCAATGCCCGTCAGGATGGGACTCGATTAGCAGCTTGCATTACGCGTAGACAACGAAGCAGTCCACCCCGGTTACCAGGAAGGATCTAAATCTCCTACCTGTGACAACATGATGCATATAAACATACAGTGAGACAGGCAGGACACCTTAAGGCCGGGGACGGGAGGGAGCGGTTGGGGGGAGGTGCACGGCCCTGTATCTGGAACATTTTACTTCTCAAGAAAGCAATGTCTGAAGAAAGAAAGGAACAGATGCGCTTTGAGAAGTAGAAAGGATTGGATCGCATGGAGCTCTAGGAGTTGCCCGCGAGGCTCCCAAAGGCCCCTTCCGAGAAGCGGGTGCAGAGAAGTCCCACCCCATCCCTCAGCTGTTGGCCTCTCTCATTCAAAGAAAACAGCTTCTGCCTCTCTGCATGTTCCCCAACTCCACACACTAGCCAGAGGGGGTGCTCTCCGGGGCCAATCAGATGGCGCCACTGCCTTGCTCAGAACACTCCCATGGCTCCCCAGTGCCTTCAAGATCAAGCCCCAACTTCTTTCTGTGGTCACCATGTACCTCCAGGGTGCTGCTACCTGGCCAGCCTTACCTTTTCCTCCTGCACCCCACGGAAGCCCCAGGTCAACCTGCAAAACCACCCACATCTCCCTTCAGCTAATACAGTTTTTCTCCCCTGGATAATTTTGCACTCACGATCCCCTTGTTCTGGGTAGCCCTCTCCCCACTGCCAGCCTTGTCCATGTGATGTTCAGAGCCAGACTCTTCACCCAGGTGCACAAAGCTGCCTGGGGAAAGCCTGAAACGCTGTGCCAAAAAAGTTGGAGGATGGGCCCTTCTCCACTTCCCCCATCTGATTTCCTGCAGTCTGTTTGCTGGTCAACAGCTTGCATGTAAAATTGAGGGTAAAAGTCAGCTCTTTTCACTCAAAACCGAATGCATGCCCCGCCCCCCCCCCCCCCACAGTTGAATAAAACAAAAGGACAAAACGACATTGTCCTGTCCTCTTGTTTAGCCCACAGGCGTCCCGCTGGCTGAGCACAGGGGGACTCGCTCCAGATACACTGCACACCTGCACCGCCCTCCCCACTCCCCCTCTCTTCAAGGCTTCGAGCCCAAAGACCACAGGCAGCAAATGCACCCCAAATTCTCTTCTGTTTCCTCTTTCCAGAACTAAGGGAAGGAAGCAAGATGGGGCTATTTGTGTGTGTGCACACACATGTAAAGTCCCTTTCCTTCCTGTGACTCCACAGCTTCTTTGAATAGAGTTGCTATATATAAAACACATAAAAAATATACCTAAGATGCATGTACGTATTAAACGTGTGCATATTCGTGTGTGTATGTGTGTGTATTAGGTACTCATGTTTTGCTGTTTGCCCGATACCAAAGCCTATGCCTCTGAGCCTCAGTTTCCCCGTCTGTGAGATGAGAGGCTTCACCCCTTCCAGCCCAGGTAGTTTATCTGAGTCTGCAGGACGCGAGGTGAATGCCCACTTTGTACCATTTGTCCTAACTGTTCCCTCACTGTCTGCAACCTTGCCTGAAGCCCCATTATTTGCGACCCCATCCACCACCCTCTAAAAAATGTGTAACCACAGCCTGGGCATCCCTCATCCCCTAGAGCAGTGGTTCTCACTGCATCCCCACCTCCCCTGGGTAATGATTTTGCCCCCAGGAGATATTTGGCCAGGCTAGAGACTTGGTTGTCACAACTTGGGGCTGCTGCTGACCCCTAGCGGACAGAGGCTAGGGATGCTGCTAAACCTCGTGCCAGGTGCAGAAGGACCCCACCGAGGCCAAGCATACCTGTCCTGGAGCCCTTATCACACACTGTTCTTTATACCCTCCAGACTGAAACACTGGAACATCCTGGTGGCCCCGAGGCAGGAGGAACATTGAAATTTTTTTAAAGATTTTATTTATTTGGCAGAGGGAGAGAGCACAAATAGAGCAGCAGGCAGAGAGAGGAGAAGCAGGCTCTCTACTGAGCAGAGAGCCAGATATGGGGCTTGATCCCAGGATTATGACCTGAGCCAAAGGCAGACGCTTAACCAACTGAGCCACCCAGGTGCCCCAGCATTGAAAGTTTAAAAGAGGGACGCCTGGGTGGCTCAGCGGTTAAGGGTCTGCTTTCAGCTCAGGTTGTGATCCCAGGGTCCTGGGATCGAGTCCACACTGGGCTCCCTACACGGAGCCTGCTTCTCCCTCTGCCTGTGTCTCTGCCTCTCTCTCTCTCTCTCATGAATAAATAAATACATAAATCTTTTTAAAAATAACTTTATTTTTTAAAATTTTATTTATTTATTCATGAGAGACACACAGAGAGAGAGAGAGGCAGAGAGACAGGGAGAGGGAGAAGCAGACTCCACGCAGGGGGCCCGATGCAGGACTCGACCCCGGGACTCCAGGACCAAGTCCTAGGCTGAGGACAGGTGCTAAACCGCTGAGCCACCCAGAGATCCCCCCAAAAAAGAAAGTTTAAAAGAGAGAAGTTAGGTTTGTTTTGCAGCAACAAAGCACCCTGCTCTGGGCCCAGGCTTCTGAGGCATGAATAACCTCATGCACCCTATTTTCAGATGAGAACACTGAGGCTCAGTTGCTTAAGGCACACAGCTATGAAGAGTCAGGAGTTACATCTCATGGTGTGACACATCCCGGGGTCTGTACTCTGAAAGGGACTCCTGGGGGATCAGCACCAGCTCAGAAGAGGAGGAAGCATTTCTGCAAGACCCTGAACAATGAGTGGACTTCAGAAGATGGGGGGTTGGGCACACATCAAGAGAGCAAGACAAGTTTTTCCTCTCGCTGCCTGATTTTCATTAGACTGAATTTTCCATGGCCTTTTGCCTGGACATGACAGATTCTAAGGAGATCGTCCTATTGGTCAGTCCCTGATCTCAGGGTTTAACCACTCATTTATTCATTCTATAAATCTGTCAAGCCTGAAGCACACATGTGCCAGGCTTTTGGATATATGGAATGTAAAATTAGGCCTGGCTCTTGCCCTCATGGAGACTTGGGTCAAGGAGGGCATAGAAATGAATCAAGGAATCAGACAAAGAAATGTGGAACAACACGTGTGATTAGGCCTTCAGGAAAGAGGTGAGCAGAGTGGAAATACGTGTGTCATCAGAGGATTGGCCTGGCCGGTGAGCTGAGGTGTGAAGACCACACGGGGGCTCATGAGACCAGCTGGGGAAGCCCTGTGGCTGGAGGGCTCAGAATGGGTCCAAAGGACAGAAAGAACTAGTGAGTCCATGTAGGAGGAGGCACTGACACGAGGCAGGGGCTACTCTTCAAAGGTGTTGTGAGGGGGCAGCTGGGTAGCTCAGCCAGTCTGACTTTGGCTCAGGTCATGATCTCAGGGTCCTGGGATTAAGTCGGTATCGGGGCTCCCTGCTCAGAGGGGAGTCTGCTTGTCCCTCTGCCCCTCTCCCTGTTCTTTCTCTTTCAAGTAAATAACTAAAACCAGTTTTTAAAGGAAAGGTGTTGTGAGTTGGTGATTAGGGTCTTCATCCTGAGGGTACTGGGGAACCATGGCAGGTTTAAGCAGGAGGGTGTCATGATTGGATTTGCATTTGGAGAAGATTCTTCTGACAGCCTCATGGAGCATAGACTGTAACTCACAGAGGGAGTGTGGTGAGACCTTTGAGAAGGCTATTGGGATTGTGTGAACAAGAGAGGGTACCAACCCGGATCTGGGGATGGCTGACTAGCAGGTGGATTTAACAGAAATTCAGAAGGCTGAAAGGATGATGAAAATTCAGAAGACCAGGGAATCTGGGGTGGCTCAGTGGTTGAGCATCTGCCTTTGGCTCAGGTCATGGTCTCATGGGCCTGGGATTGAGTCCTGCATCGGGCTCCCCGCAGGGAGCCTGCTTCTCCCTCTGCCTGTGTCTCTGCCTCTCTCTCTCTCTCTGTGTCTCTCATGAATAAATAAATAAAAGCTTAAAATAAGAAGAAGAAAATTCAGAAGACCAACATGGGAAAATCACACACCCTTCCCTTCCAGGCATCTCTTCAGGCAGTCTGGCCAAAGCTTCCTTTTTTTTTTTTTTTAAGATTTTATTTATTTATTTATTCATGAGAGAGAGAGAGAGAGAGAGAGGCGGTGGGGGGGGGGGGAGAGGCAGAGACACAGGCAGAGGGAGAAGCAGGCTCCATGCAGGGAGCCCGACATGGGACTCGATCCCGAGTCTCCAGGATCATGCACCGGGCCAAAGGCAGCGCTAAATGGCTGAGCCACCCGGGCTGCCCTGGCCAAAGCTTCCTGATGCCAAGTCTATCACCAGTGAACTACCTCCTGGTGTTGGGAGCAAACCTTTGGTTTTTAGAAAGATGTTGCCATGCCAACCGTGGCCTGGCTTCCAGCCTGCACAGCCCACAGAGCCTGTGTCAGCAGCCCCAGGACACGGGGACCCAGCAGCCTGCCAGCCAGCCAGCCAGCATCAAAGACCCCAGGGAGGAGGAGGCAAGGGAAGGACTATTTCTAAAGCTGGGGTCAGGGTGTCCTGCCCATCAGCATCTCCAGTACTGGAAGTTCCAAAGGGTAATCCCCTGGCCTCCCAGAGAGGCTGATGACCAATGGTCAGAGAGAGCACTGGGTTTAAACTCCAGCTTTACCGCTTCTTACCAGTGTGGCTTTATGCAAGTCACTGCCCGCTTTCTGAGCCTCAGCGTTCATCATAAAATGGGAACAACCCACAGGTTGTTGCAGGTCAGAGAGTGAGTAAATCAGCCAGCAATCCCTAAATGCCCACACACCAGGTACAGAGGGGCCTGGATCGAGCCTGGCCTGATCCTGTCCGCCTGCAGGGAGGTCGAGTACATGGAGCAGTTCCGGCAGGTCAATGTTTCCTTCCTGTTGCATGGGCTGCATGAGCATTTGAGGACTTCCCTGGAGGAGTCTGGGATCAGGGATGGCTTCTCCCAGGGAAGGGGCCGGCGGCTATGTGGATGCGCTGGTGGTGAAGCATGGAGATGTGAGCGGACCCCCTCCCTCCCTGTCCTCATGAAATCTCCAGTCCAGCTGGGAAGCAGGACCAAACAAATTGTGAATAATCACATCTGCAATGAAGTTGAGGGGCTAGTGGTCGGACCTGAGGAGCAGACACACTGTATGAGGTTGGCACACACCGTGATAATCATGAATATAAAGCACCTGCTTGGTGCACCTGCCCGGCTCAGTCAGAAGAGCATGAGAATCTTGATCTTGGGGTCGTAAGTTCCAGCCCCATGTTGGGTGTAGAGATTACTAAAAAATAAACAAATAAATAAACTTAAAAAAAATAATAAAGCACCTGATCAATGACTGGAAAGGAAAAGCATTTGACCAATACTTAGATCAATATTTTGGAACAAAACTTCTGATTTCTGCCTTGGAAATGGCAGTGTGGTCCACCTGGCTGGTCTTTCCTCATTCCTGGATGAATGCAGAGATAGGAGATCCCAATCCACTCAAGTCTGTGTCTTCTTTAATGGAAAAAGAAAAATAACTTCCTGCGATAAGAGGTTTAGTCATAAACTATTCATGAACGTCATCAGCCTATTTTATTTTTAAAAGCGTTTTTAAAAGTTCATTTGAGAGTGAATGAGAAAAAGTGAAGTGTCACACAAGTGGGGGAGGGGTAGAGGGAGAACAAGAAGCAGACTCCCAGTGGAGCAGGGATCCCCACTAAGGGCTCATCCCAGGACCCTGGGATCATGACCTGAGCCAAAGGCAGATGCTCAACTGACTGAGCCACCCAGATGCCCCATCATCTGCCTATTTTAAAGAAAGATGCAGAAAAGTAAGCTGCTTACAGAATTACAAACCCCTAGAGCAGTGGTTCTCAGCTTTGCTTTGCATCAGTGAAACACCCGTCCCTGGTGCACGCTGAGCTGGGGAAGAGGAAAGAAAGCAGAGGTAAGGGGAAGACAGAGGTGGGGAATGAAGGAAAGGTGCGGCAAAGGGAATTCAGAGGAAGAGGAGAAAAAGGGGGAGGAAGGACAGGGAAGGGAGGGAGAGGACAGGAGAGCAAGAGTGAGGCCCACGAAGGGAGCAGAGGGGCAGGAGGAAGATGATGGGAGTGAATGAGCAAATTGGTGAGTGAATGTGCCGGAGGCACTTCCGTCCTTGCGTACCCGACGAGCTCCTACTCATCCTACAAAACCCAGCTTAAACAGCTTCTGCAAAGCCTGGGTGCTGTTTGTTTCCCCTCCCAGCAAGCACTGGGGAGGAGAGCTGCAGAAACAACAGGCCTCGAAGGCCTGTCCAGCGGGAGCTTGCTCTCTGGAGTCTCAGGTTGGCAGCTGGCCCAGGAGAGGCTCTGAGGCCCCTCCCAGCTCCGGCAGCGGGCGAGGAGCCCCGAGGACGACGCTCCGCTGACACCTCGTGGCTGGAGGCGGGAGTGCGCCTAGGAGACGGTTCTGGGGAGATCTGAGCGGAGGCAGAGGGGTCCTGGCTTGAAGGTGTTGGGAGACAGGGAGAGGGACCCACCCAACACGGCCCTCGCTTGACAGAGAGACGGAGGGGGGAAGATGAAGAGGAGGGTTAGGAAAGGAAGCAGGAGACAGAGAAACAGAGAGAAACAGACAGAGGCAGTGGTACCAGCAGGGATAAAGGTAGGTCCCGAGGGAGACAGAAGGAAGTAGAAAGAGAGATAAAGAGCGAGACAGGGAAATGCAAAGAAAAATGAAGCAATCAAAGCAATGAGGGGATCCCTGGGTGGCTCAGCGGTTTAGTGCCTGCCTTCGGCCCAGGGCTTGATCCTGGGGACCCAGGATTGAGTCCCGCATCGGGCTCCCTGCATGGAGCCTGCTTCTCCCTCTGCCCGTGTCTCTGCCTCTGTGTGTGTGTGTGTCTCATGAATAAATAAATAAAATCTTTAAAAAAAAAAAAAAAGGCAATGTAGGGAGAGAGTGACCCCAACTGGCCATCCTTGTTCTTTCACTGAGGAGGATGAGGGCCTCTGAAAGTGTCCCACCCAGCACTGTGTGGATTCCGGCATCTGCTCCCCCTTGTCAAAGCCCATTCCTGGGGTCTCCTTTCCCTTGGCAGAGTCTGTTTTGTAAAAAAGGCCTCCCATATGGGGAATCTCCTCCCATACCTTGACCTTCCTCTCATTGACTGCTGGGGCCTTTGTCTTCTCCTCTCCAACCTGGGTCCACCCATGTGACCCTCCTTCCAACAGAGTGTTGAAGAAGCGATGCTGTGTGCCTTCTGAGGCTGAGTCTTACGAATGCCACAAAGCCTCCACCTTTCTCTTGGGACACTTGCTCTTAGAGCCCAGCTACCATGCTGTGTGGTAGCCAAGCAGCTGCATGGAGGGCCCACGTGTTGGGGGGGGGGTCTGATCTGAGAGCCATAGTTGAGGCCCCAGCCAACAGCCGGCACCAACACTCAGCTATGGGACTCCTCCCCAGCCTTTGAGCTACCCTAGATGACTCCATTTGGAGCAGAGATGTGCTATCCTCACTGGGTCCTGCCCAAATGACACATGTGAGCAAAGCAAATGATTGTTGTTGTACCCACTAAGTTTTGGGTAGGTTGGTGTTAGGAATAGATAGATAGAAGCCCCCTTGGTGCTGCCTACCATGCACAGCATCATCTTGATCACCACCAGCCAATCTCTCAGGACTTTGTGCTTAGCCAGCCCTCAGAGTTTCCATGCCCTGAGGTGGTCACTATGCTTAGAACACTGGAACATCGCATGCTCTCTCTTGCATCCCCAACTCTGCGTACTCTGTTCCCTTTGTCAAGATGGTTCTCCCCAAGATTCATCTGCAAAATGTCAACTCTTCTTTCAACGCCTCCCACATCTTTGGAGGTCTGATGCCCCAGGCAGTACCCTTGCCCCCTCTTGGTGTCCTTGGCCCCTTCCTCTCGCCATCATTGTATTAGTGTCCTAGGGATGCCATCACGGAGTGCCCTGAACATAGTGGCTTAAACAACAGAAATTTATTATCTCACAATTCTGTAGGCTGGCCCTCCAAGGTCAGGGTGTCACAGGGTTGGCTCCTTCTGGGGGCATGTGAGGGAGAATCTGTTCCATGCTTCTCTCCTGGATTCTGGTGGTTTCCTGGTGGTTCGGATGTAGCTTGGTCTCTGTTGCATCACCCCATTCTCTGCCTGCATCGTCACATGATGTCCTCTGTATGTGTGTGTGTGTCTGCAAATTTCCCCTCTTCACAAGGACACCAGTGATACTGGATTAAGGACTCACCCAATCCACTCTGACCTCATCTAAATTTAATTAATCACCTCTGCAACAACTATAGTTCCAACAAATGTCACATTCTGAGACACTAGGGGGTTAGGACTTCAACACATGAATTTGGGGAAGGAGGACCAATTCAATCCATAATAATCACCAAGGTCTTTTTTTTTTTTTTTTTTTATGATAGTCACACACAGAGAGAGAGGCAGAGACACAGGCAGAGGGAGAAGCAGGCTCCATGCACCGGGAGCCCGACATGGGATTTGATCCTGGGTCTCCAGGATCGTGCCCTGGGCCAAAGGCAGGCGCCAAACCGCTGCGCCACCCAGGGATCCCAATCACCAAGGTCTTATTGTCAAGCTATCACCATCTCTCCAGAGTAGAGTGGGAGCTTCCGGGGGTGGGGGGCTCTGTCCTATTTATTTTGTATCCCCTCCTTTGCCCAGGTCCAGGAAGAACATACGCACTTGGCAGTTATTGGCTAAAGAAGAAGGAACAAGTGGAAACAAGTAACATTTATTGAGAACTGATTAGTTCCTATCTGCATGGTAATCATGTTAACCACTTTAGCTCATTCAACAGGGTTTTCCATTTGTCCAGATTCGAGGGGATGACTTTATATGGAGGTACACAAGGGTGAGACTATCTAAAATTTTTCTTTTTTAAAAAAAGATTTTATCTATTTATTCATGAGAGACACACAGAGAGGCAGAGACACAGGCGGAGGGGGAAGCAGGCTCCCTGCGGGGAGCCCAATGCGGGACTCGATCCCAGGACCCCAGGATCATGGCTTGGGCCAAAGGCAGACCCTTAACCACTGAGCCACCCGGGCGCCCCTACCTAAAATCTTTCTGAATAAGAAGAGCGGTTCGAAACTTATTACCAAGCAATAGTTATTGACATAATGTGGTCAGAGTCCGGAAAGATACAGCCTAATAGGGGAATGGAAAAGGGACCCCGGGGGTAGACTCCACGCACATAAGCCCATCTAATATGCGACAGAGGTGGCATTGCCCCACGGTGGGTGAAACGGACTTCTCAAGAAATGATTCCAGGACAACGGTGGCCGGCAGTGGAAAAGGGGAGATCCAAAAGGAACTTAGACACGCTGGACACCAAAACCAGCTCCAGAGGGATTGAGAATTCACATGTGAAGAGCACAACTTGCAAATGTCCAGGGGGGTAAAAATATTGGAGAATATATTTGAGACCTGGGGTTAGAAAGAATTTCTTCAAGAAGACAGGGTAGGTACACACTATAAGGGAACAGACCGATGTTAGACGACATCAAAATGTAAAACCACGACATCAAAAGATACCGCATGCGAAGCGAAAGGAAGCTGCCCTGGGGAGTAGATACTCGGGCTACAGATGAGCAGCAAACGATTCCCATTTATCCAGAGAATGCCCGGGTCATCTCATTTCATCTCCACTGAGTCCAGATCAGGGAGGCCCTGTCCCCCCCCGCCCTTTTCCCCAAGTATAAGCATGGGGGCTCTGAGAGGTAAAATCACTTGTCTGAGGCCCGATCACAGGCCAGGCTCCGGAACAGCCATTAGAATCCAGGCCAACCGTGACGCTGAGTGATCAAACCAAGCAACTAATGAGCGGAGGGACCATGGAACACACACGGAACAGAAACGGGGGGCCAGGCCCTCTGTCTGGGACGGGGTGGGATTGCAGGGCTATTGGCTCTCCTGGCCGATCTAAGAAAACTGCCAGGCTCAAGGTGATAACATGCTACTATGGGAATGGCAGGGGACACATTTTTAAGGGCTGGAGCATCCCTCACACGCCCCCGGGGGGATGGTTCTCAGCAACCATGTAAAAGGGAGCCAGGCTCTCATGGGGCACAGGTGGCTGCAAACCAGGCAAAGAAACAGAGGTTCAGAGAGGTTGGACAGTACGCCCAAGGTCACACGGCTAAGAAGCAACAGAGTTCTAAGTCTTCCTGAGGGTTCTGCTGTCCTACCCCAGCCCAGTCACTTCCTGGTTCTCCGTCTGTCTGTCTGTCTGTCTCTGTCTCGCACACACGCACCCAGAACCCAGGTCTCAGCTCCCACTGGAGATACAAGACAACACAACACACAGATTGCAAGTCACACTTTATTCACTCGCCAGGAGGTCTGGGGGGATCCTGGGCAGCAGACCAAGCCCCTGGGAAGGAGGGAAAGGGGGGCACTAGTTGGAGGGGTGGAAGGCACCCCGTTGGTGCCACTGCATGTCGCGGATGCGGCGCACGGACTGCACCTGGGGGTGGGGAGCCCCAAAGTCACCGCTGTCCTTGTAGTCTCCCTTCTCCAGCAGGTACTGCAGCCCACGATAGCCAGGGTACTGGTAACCGACCCACCTGCAGGCCAGACGGAGGACAGAGGAGAGGCAGGCGGGGGGAGGGGGGGAAGGGGGGGAGAGAGAGAGAGTCCTTAAGCCATTAGGAAGGGGGGAGTTCCCAATCCTTTCTCACTTCCTGATTGTTGGGCAGGAACACCATCCTTCCGGCATCCAGCCTCTGCTTTCTTCCTTCTTTTGATGGGGAGCTCACTACCTCTTGAAGCAACTTTTGACTGAAGGCCTGATACTGGGATCAGAGGAAGGAATGATCTCAAGCCCATTGAAGCCTCGAATAAGACAGGTCTCTTAACTGCCTCTGTCTACCCTCCTCCTAACTCCATGCCTGGCTGCAAGGCCCAAGGAGAATAGGCTGGGTCCCGGGAGCCCTCTGTAATCCCTTTGTCATTTGAAGTCACCACCGTCTTGGGGGGGGGGGTCCTTCACTCTTTTGAGCGCCTAATGAAATTTACAGTTTCTTCCCCCCAGAATGTTACAAAGCCCTGCCCTACTGGGACCTGCTTGGCCAGACTTGGGGGTCTTGCAGCTCTACCTCTTGGTCTTGGGTCCCTATATCTCGGCGCACTAGCCAGCCAGTCGAGAGTTTGTAGAGTCCCTCAAATGCACTAGGCTCCTCCAACCACAGGGCCTTTGCACGTGCTCTTATCTGTCTGACCTTCCTTCCTCTCTTTACACCTGCACTTCTACTCTTTCTCGGGATCTGAGTTCAAGAGTCCCTTTTTCAGGGACGAAGTCCAGATTTGAAAAAAAAAAAAAAAGGAAGTCCAGATTTGTGTGGATTCTTAAATTATTAACTCTTGACCCCAGCTAGACTTAGCTTTACCAAGCAGAAGCCAGGTCTCTAATCTCTCTTGACATGCTGAGCACCTAACACAATGCCTGGCATGTGGTGGCACTCAACAGATTGAAGAATGAATGAATGAATGAATGAATGAATGACGAAGACCACAAACTCAGAACTTTGCACAGTATTTTAGGAGTTTGGTGAATTCCAGAATGCCAGTACGTGTTGGTAAATCAGCTCTCTTGAGGAAAAAGGGGTCTTGATTTGTAACATATTCCAATTTCTATGGTGCAAATAGTCCCACTATAGCAGATTTCAAGCTACTGAGGATTCAAAACCAGCTCACAGAAATTCTGAAAATTGAAGAATCAGCTCTTCCAAGCTGGCACAAGCAAGCTCCAAGCACCACTGCCTGTAGCCTGTCTGAGGATGCCCATAGAATTGAAGTTTTGCACAAGAAGGAATTCCCCGTGGGTGACGGCCAGAGTCATGTACCAGGGAAGTTTATTCAGTGGGAAACGACACGTCCTCTTTCTAAACTCAGGAACTCATGCGGTAAAGCAGCAGCATGGGCTGGACTGCCTGCCACTCCCAGCTCCATTAAGACCACTCAAGTCACCTCCTACCCTTCTGCCTCCCACCCCTGCCCTGCCTCATCTGCACCCCACTAACGTTTACTGTCCTGCTCTTGGGGATTGAGGTTAAGGCCGAGCTTTGCCTCACTCCAGAGATAGGGTGCTGCCCAAAAGGCAGCTCTGGACGGGACTGCAGGGGCTGAAAGCCAATTACAAGCTCACAATCTCCACGCCCACTTCCCATAAGAGAAGACTGAGGTCGCGGGTATACGTGCTCCGCAGGGTCCAGGGCAGAGCGGGACCGGGCTCCTGGGGCAGGGCGACCCGGGGCTGACTCTGCACTCACGTGCCACTCTGCACCCGCACCGACGACACCTTCTCCTGGTAGCCGTGGGCGTGGAAACTGGGCACGTCGTCATCTATGATTTCCATCTTCTTCCCCGTGAAGTTGGGGTTTTCATAGAGGATGATCTTGTGCTCTTGGCTGTCCTGTTGGCAGGGAGCATGGAAAGTGGGTGTGGGAGAGGGGCCTGGGGTGAGCCTCCCCCACCCTGTCCAGATGCCCCACCGTTGAGATCAGCTCAATCTACCTACACACCTGCTACCCAGTACCCCCGCCACCCGAGTGTCTATAAACAACAGCAGTTAACCCTGGCTGTTTGTTGGGGTCCCACTGGGCTGTCTTCATATGACACTCCAGGCTCTACACTTACAGGCACATTCAATTCTGATATGTCATTTTCTCTCAGCTCCCTTTAAAAAAAAATTGGTCACAGTCTACACACACAGAGATGCAGGCTGGTGGGGCCCCAAACAGGCACCAGAGATATTTTGGCTTTTCTTCCTTGCCACATCTCTTCCCATATCCTGTTCCTATATTTTCTTAGTTATCCCCTTTAATCCTTTAAAGACCAGAGCCAATGGGGCCCCTGCATGGCTCAGTGGTTGAGTGTCTGCCTTTGGCTCGGGTCATGATCCCAGGGTCCTGGGATCGAATCCTATATTAGGTTCCCTACAGGGATCCTGCTTCTCCCTCTGCCTATGTCTCTACCTCTCTCTGTGTGTCTTAAATAAATAAATAAATAAATAAATAAATAAATAAAATCTTTTTTTTTTTTTTTTTTTTTTTTAAAAAAAAAACAGAGCCAACATAGGAACCCAACTCTATGGGAGGCTAAGTCCAGTGTTCTCCAATCTTCCATCAAGCTATGGGGAGAGTTAACCTGCCTTGGGGAGGTTTGGGAGCCTGGCCCTGTGCCCTCCCTAAGAGTTCACATTCTAGTAAGAATCGGGGTCAGAGAAGAACCACAGGTCCTGCCAGCATGAGTTATGAACAAGAACTAACCCACCTTTGCCTCCACACCCAGTCCCAAAATTCCTTTTCATATTTAGGATGGCTGCCATCCGTTGAGCTACTGCTCTGTGATAGCTTCCAACCCTGGGGAGCACGGTCCGCACACAGAATGGAATGTGAATGGCACCCACCCCAGAGCATTTTGAGATCTCGTGAATGGAGCCCCCCTTGGGGTTGTGCGATGTGGCAACCCTTAGGCTGAGCATGTGGGAATCTCAGGGCAGTTAGATACAAATATCTCCATTTAACAGATGGGGAAACTGAGGCTTGGGGAGGTGAATGACTTATGCTAGGTCACAGAGCCGGGAAGTGTGCCCTGCCCATCAGAAGGGTCACAGGGCTGGAGGTGAAGGCTCCTTCCTGCTCCCTAGAGCCCCAGCTCCAAGGTGGCAAAGAGAGGAAGAAGCAAGAAGCGACAGGAGGCTCACCACTTTGATGGGTCTCAGGGAGCTGAGGGAGTCGGTCCTCCGACTGCTGGTCCACGAGTCCCAGCGGGGGTACTCGCCCTTCTCGAACACAAACTGCTCTCCCTTGCAGTTGGCTTGTTCGTAGCCCACCCAGCTGCAGTGGAGACAGAGCGAGGGCGGGTCAGGCCACCCCCGGCTTCCCCTGGCGGGACCCTGGCTAGTTGCTCAAGCCGCCGGGGCTCGCACTCGCCTGGCTCAGCCATCAAAATCCAGACACCGCCAAGGCGAGAGTAGCGTCACCTCAGTTATCCAGAACTCAACTTTGAACAATCAACAATCATTAGCAAAAATATCAAAAGTTCAATTTCTAGAAAGAAAGCAGAGGAGGGTCAAGTCTGTTTGAGAAAGTCTCCCATCCAAATGGTAAAATGAAAAGGCAACTGAGAATCAGATACGGTGCTTAAATGGTCAAAACTTCACTTGTCCAGGAAGAGGTGCTCCCGGGAGCACCAGGAGCCCAGAGCGTGTCGGACAAGGGAGGCCGGCAGGGCCGTGTTCCCCACGCCAGCAGACTCTGACTTGAGCGGCGTCATTGCACTCTGCAGGATTCCCTGAGAACCTTGAGTTGTGGGATGGGTCACCCAGGACCCCCAACCCCACCAGGACCCCTGACCTCTTGGGAGGGGTCACCGGGGGCCACCCCTGATTCCTGAGGCTCTTTCAAGGAGGAGCGGTCAGGGAACCACAAGGACAGGCGCCTGCAGCCTGTGCTTGGCTTTGTGACCTGAGCGGGGCAGTCACGTCCTACCAGCCACCTCCCCTTCTCTCTGAGGTCAGGTACCAAGGCTGCTGGCCCCCAAATATGCCAATGAGATCCAGTATGGGCAGGATTGGGGGAGCGGCCAGTGAATGCAGAGCTGGGACATCTGGCTTCAAACCTCATAGGAGAATGAGGACACTCCTGGAGCCAGAGACTGGCAGCTCTAGAAAAGTCCATGCAAGCCACTGTCCATCTCCCTGCCTCCAGGGAGTGGCTGGCCTTGGTGTCAGGCTTTTTCCACAGAGGAAGAAGGCCAAGGCTCAGAGAGAGAAGTTCCTGGTCCAATGTGACACAGCCTCGAAGTGGTGGCATCTGGATCTGAGCCCAGCTCAATCTGACCCCAGAGCACAAAGTCTTTCCACAGGCTGCCAGCCACCAAATCGCATGGTCCGGCGGCACAATGAGGGCGGGTCCCCGCCAGCTTTACAGCCCACTTGCCTCACCCTGGGGCCCCCAACCAGGCGAGCCCCCCACCCCCCACCCCAGGTAGGTACGTACGGTCCAGCCTGCACCAGGACAGAGCCTGCCTTCTCCACGCCAGTCTCCTTCAGGTTGGGGCAGGGCCCGCTGAGCTCATGCGAGTGGCCCTGGAAGTTCTCCTGCTCAAAGATGATGATCTGCAACAGGAGGACAGGGTCGCCCGTCATGATGGGGAGGAGCGAAGCGAGGCACTGGGGTGGGGGAGGGGGCCCGGGCTCCAACCTCGGGAGCCACAGACCCATAAACCGAGTCGGTCCTGGCTCTGCCACCAACCAGCTGTGACACCCTGAGCCAGTACTTCCCCTCGCTGAGCCTCCGTCGCTCCGTTGGGAAAATGGGAAATGAGGGAACCACCTCGTGGGATGGCTGGAAGGATTCGGAGAAGCAGACCCTTAGCACACAGCGCCGCCTCTGTGCATGCCAGGCGTGCTCCCGTGGATTCAGGGGCGTCCCACACCCCCTGGGACACACAGGGGCGGAGCTGAAGTTGGGGTCCAGGTTCACCGGGTGTGTCTCCACCAGGGCAGCACTTTGCAGACTCGCAGGCCCGCAAAGCACCTGGGCCCTTGATACGCGGTTTCTGAGACAGCACGTCTCAGGGCGCGGCCCCAGATGCGGCAGCTCTCCCCAGCTCACGGGCGACGTCGGGCTTCTCTTGCTCCTGGAGAGCCTGTGGGCACCCCCTGACCCCATCTCAGCCCGAGGCTAGCATCCCCGGCATGGGCTCTGCAGGCCCCTTCTGACCTCCACCAGGGTACTTCCGAGGGGGCTTCACCCTCTTTGTCTCACCTGGTGCTCTCAGCAGTCCAGGGCGGGGAGCCAGCAGGATCCCCATTGGGGAGGCTGAAGGGGCCCCCCCAAGGCCTCACAGCCGAGGGCTAACCCAGAGGTCAGCTGCCACTTTTCCTGATTCCCGAGCACATTTCAGGGCAGGGGTTCCGCGGCCGCGCCTCCCCGGGGAGCTGCCCCGGGTGAAGAGGTGGGCTCGGGGCGCCGCACAATCCACACGGTCAGCACTGGCTGCGTCAACATGGCCCTGTCTCCCAGGCCGGGGATTAGCTAGATAAAGGCAGGGCGGGGAGGCCCAGCGGGGCTCAGGGACAAATTCCATGGGCTCAGTCCAGGCTTTGTGGTCACTGACTCGACCACAGGAGGGTCAGGACATGTGAGCTCTGATGCCACCCCTGTTGCATCCAGCTGCACAACTCTCGGAAGCAACCTGGTCGCTTGGAGCCTCAGCTTGCCCATCTGAAAAATGGGGGGGGGGTGTCGTGCCTATCATGCAGGGTACTGAGAAGGCTCAGGAATAGGGATGTTAGGGACTCGTTTGTTATCACCCTGGCCTGGGAGAGGAGCTCTAGCAGCCGGGGAAGGACAGGGAAAGTCAGCCCCTCCACCTATTCGAGAAGCTTCGGAGGGCCCAGAAGCTCGGTATTGTTATTACTGCTATTGTTATTTATCAGCGCATGGGTGCTAACATTTTACACAATATCTAATCCTTTTAACGTGGGCTATTGGACGCCGCAGCCTTTAGCTCCCTATGTCTGTGGAACGTGCTCGACCAGGCCAAGTGAAGATGCGCTCATGGAAGAGACACCTTGGATTTTGAAGATTTAGAACATGAAGGAAACAATGAAAAAGAGCTTACTCATAATTTGTCTATCGATTATAGGTGGGGATATACTGGGTTTGATAAACTAGAACACAGAAGTTAATTTCTCCTGTTTCTTTGTACTTTTTTTTTTTTTTAAATCGTGGCTGCTAGGACATGTTAAATTGCCGATGTGCCTGGCTTTCTGTGTCTCTGGGACGGCAGGGCTCTGAACACGTTGCCGAGGCCTTCCTGCTGGTCCTCGGGCTCTCACAGCTCGCTCCCACCTCTGGGCTTTGCACGCTGGGCCCTCTGCCTGGAATATTCTCCTCTGCCCCCATCTGACTCACGTGGCTGGTGACCCGGCTCTCTGCTCCCATGCCACCTCCCTCAGAGTGGCCTCCCTGACTACCTCAGCTACCATCTTCTTTCCTCATTTATCCCAACTCTTTGCACCCCTTACCCCGCTTCATGTTTCCTGAAACACTTCCCACTGCTTGAAGTCCTAGATTTGTTTGTGTTCTGTCTCTCCCCTAGAAAGTCAAAATGGGATCAGTGGGTTGGGGGCTGCAGTGGCTCAAGCCTCCCAGGCTGGGGAGGCCCCACATTGGACCAAAGGGCAGGGTCAGGGTGGACCCTGTGCCCAGGGCCTCTGAAACAGAGGGCCCCCTGAGGGAGCCAGGCACAGGCAGCCAGGTGGATGGTTGCTGGTAGAGGTTTGGGTACAGATTGGGTATGATGAACCCCCGGCCGTTGGGCTAGGCTCCCCCCAGGATCCTAGGAGGGCGGGGAGGATGAGGAAGCAATGCGGGCAGTAATAGCTGGTGTTAGGTGGACACACCACATGCTGGGCTGAGCTGGTTTCCATCGCCTCTTCACACCCACCCTGCACCGTGAATCCAGTTCTCCCCATTGAGGCTCAGAGAAGTCAAGTGACTGGCTCGGGACACACAGCAGGTCGGGAATCCCACCTCGCCTCCCGTTCATAAGACCCCTCTCACACCTAGACTCAGGGTCTGCCCCAGTCCTGGGAACCCCGCCATGATCATTGGGGTGCAGGGTAAGGCAGAGACACAAGTCACCAAAGCTGGAAACTGGTGTCAGGAACCTTGGCGTGCCGGTCGTGGGCCAGGAAGGGGCCTTCAGAATCAGTGCCCCCGGGTGCAACTGGGGGAGGCTGAATCCCAGAGAGGGCCGGGGCAGAGAAGGGAAACTGAGTCTGAGAGGGAAGCTCTGCTTGCACCTTTGGGCCCCCCTGCCCACGGTACCCACCTTGGGGTTGAGGGGCTGTGGCTTGCCCGCTTGAGTCTGGTGGTCCGAGGCCATGGTGGGTGGTCCTGTGCAGGAATGACCTGGAAGACATGTGGGAAGCAGCCGTGAGGACGTGTCTGGGTCCCCGGCTCTCTCACCCGGGGGCCTCAGGGCCGCCCCACTCCGGCCCTGGTCTGGGTGTGTCCCCCATCTCGGCTCGTCCGCAGGCGGTGGTGTGAACTCCCATCCTTTGCTTCATTTCTTTGTGTCCAGGCCAGCTCCGGAGAGGGAAACGGGGTCGGCTAAGGAGTGGTGAAGCACTAGAGCTCCCGCGGGGTGCAGGTGGGTCCCCAGCACTCAGCCCTGACAAGCGGAGCAGAATGTGGACCCACGGGTATCATGGGCATTTCCTGATGGAGAGAAAACGTGGGCCACAGCACCCACGCACTGGCCATGCTTGGCCGTGTGGTGGCTCCCCCTTGGGGTCTCTCGAAGTCCCCCGAGCCCCCGCCTCTCTCCCCACCTGCCTCCCCCCACCCCAGCCCTGTACCCAGAAGTTCCTCTCTGCCGTCGGCCTCCCCTCCCCATTAGTGAGCACACCCGTGATGGAGCTCAGGCTACAAGAGAACAAGGAAGTGAGCGTGATGGCAGAAGCCCAGGCACCGTCGTAGGCAGCAGCAGAGAACTTTCCTCAGCTGCTGAGAACCTCAGAAAAGTCTGGAAAGTTGGCACTGTCTTCTGTCCCGCAGGAGGGGCGGTGAGCCAGCCTGCAGGTTCCCAGGAAGGACGGGAGGCCTGAGCTCCTTCTCCAGAGAAAACGTCCGGCTTCCGGAAGCCCCTTCCACACTAGAGGCCGGGCTGGGCCATCCCTCAGAAAGAAGAAATTCGGGGCGCCTGGGGGGCTCAGCGGTTGAGCGTCTGCCTTCGGCCCAGGGCGTGATCCCAGGGTCCTGGGATCGAGTCCCGCACTGGGCGCCCTGCAGGGAGCCTGCATCTCCCCCTGCCTATGTCTCTGCCTCTCTCTGTGTCTCTCATGAATAAATACATAAAATCTTAAAGAAAAGAAAGAAGGAAGAGATTCAGATAAGCAGCTGGGTGACCAAACCTGCTCTGCTCTCCTACAGAACCTGCCCGTGGAGCCTGTCGCAGGGTCAGAGGCCCGGTGGGCAGCCCTGGTTGTCCTCCTTCTCATGCTAAAGCCTAAGCTTGGTTGGTTCACCGTGGGAGCCTTGTCCACTGGCATTGGGGCCCGGGTGGGTCAGCCTCTCTGTGCCTCAGTTTCCTGTTCTGCCACATGGGAACCGTCATGGCACCTGACGAAATCTAAGAACGGTTGGTGACAATTTGATTCCATGATGCAGGAAAACTGCAAGCGCTTGGCTGCGGCCCTGGAAGCCACCCGGCACTCTGTCCGTGGCAGCCGTGACGGCACGATTCGGGTTAATTCGACCAAGCTGCAGCGCCCCTGAACTCACCTGTTGCTGGGAGCGCCCCGAGAGCCCCGGCGGCTTCCTAGCCACCAACGCTCCCCAAGGCTGGACATGGAGCCGGCGCCCTGGGAACGTGGCTACGGGAAGAGCCGGCTCGCCACCCTGGAAAGGATGCTGAGCCTTCAGGAGTGTGATTCCCTTTGCTGACAAACCCCTGGATGCTCCTCCCTTGTCGCCCGCAAAACGAGGATGCTGATGCACTGGGTCATATTAATAGAGAGCGTTGCCCGGGTCTGCATCACATGCCAGGTGCCACGCTGGACCACCCGCCTACATTATCTCTAAGCCCTGCAGCCAAGGAGGTTTTATGACCCATCTCCCCATTTAACAGAAGAGAAAACTGAGGCATAGATCCTAGAAGTCTTTGCCCGAGGTCCCCGTGTCAGAAGGGGGTGGCATCTGGATTCGAACCCAGGCCTCCCACGCTTTCCATCAGGGACAAAGCTGAGCGAAAAAGGCAAGGCAAGCAAGAGAGGCATTCTTACCAGTGACACCAGCCCCCGAGAGTGCCCGTGAAGCCCAGCCGGCGGGAGGTGGCATTTATACCTTCCCCAGGAGTGTCGGCGCCAAGACGGGTGATCGCTTGCGTCCCCACAGAAAGCGGGACGAGAATGCTGGATTAAGCCCACACCAAAGCCCAGGTCAGCAAATGCCCGCAGACATTGTGTCTCTGCACAATAATGTCATTAGCTTTTGGATTCGGCCGCGCCAGGGTGGTCAGGCGGCTGGGCAAGGGGATGCCCACTTTGCATGCATCAGCCGTCCGGCTGCCAGGACCGGGGGCATGCTGGGTTCACTGGTGTGATCAGTCGAGCCCTGGGGGAAGGCAGACAGAGGCAAATCTCAGTGGCCCTGGGAAAAAAACAAGGAGAGGAGGGTGGCTTGCCAGGGATCGGCATCCGTCCATCCATCCATCCATTCGACAAATATTTATCAGGCGTCTATTTGGTGCCAAACTCTGTTCCGGGGGTAGTGTCAGGGAGGGGATCCACTCTAGTCTAAACTGTCCAGGAGAGCTCCCAGGAAGAGACAGAGTCCTTAGGGATGGGGACAAGTCACCCTGGGAAACCAGGCTGGGAAGAGAGTCCCAACCAGAAAGGGACCGTGTGTGGGAGCTGGTGTGTTATTTAAAGACTTGAAAGCAGGTTAGTATAGCTAAAGTATGGCTAGGCGGCCAGGGCCCGATCCTGCAGGCCGGGGAGGGCGAACTTCCCCCTGAGGACCCTGGCCGGCGCTGCTGTTCTTAGATGGGTGCTCTCAAGCCCGGAGACCCCTGAGGCTTGGAGAAACCTCACAGATCCCTGCTGCCAGCTCCAGCACCGCCCCACGGGCGCCTGGCCTTGATTTATTCACATTTCCTCTCTGTGTTTGTCTTTCTTGAAGCCAGGCTGGGTCTTGACAAAAAATCCAAGGTCAGGCAGAAGAGGGGGACCAACACCAGGGCTCGGAAAACAGGTTCCAGGGAGACTTGCTCTCCCTGACTTTCCATGCTCTCAACACACACACACACACACACACACACACACACACACACACACACTCAGCCATGCTGCTTATGTCCGTAGTACTTTTTACCACCTGACATGACGTTACTCATTTATTTGCCTACCATCCTTCTTTTTTTAAAAAAGAAAAAAAAAGATTTTATTTATTTATTCATGAGAGCCACAGAGAGAGAGGCAGAGACACAGGGAGAGAGAGAAGCAGGTTCCCCGCGGGGAGCTCAATGTGGGACTCAATCCCAGAACCCTGAGGTTACGCCCTGAGCCAAAGGCAAGACACTCAACCACTGAGCCACGCAGGCACCCTTACCATCTTTCCAATTAGAAGGTCAGCATCACCGAGGGGGAGCCACTGCCTGCCTGGTTTACCCTGGTGCCCTCAGAGTCCAGCACCTGACCTAGAGTCAGGACTTTCTTGGTTTTCTAGGGCAGCCAGAACAAAGAACTGAGACTGAGTGGCTTAAGACAACAGAAATTCAAGGTGCAAAATAGTGCAGCCTCTATGGAAGCAGCATGGTGGTCCTCAAAAAAATTATCAGTAAAATTTCCCTATCACTCAGCAATTCTACTCGCAGAGACAGAGCCCAAAAGAATTGAAACCAGAACCTCAAAGGGATACTTGGATGCCCATGTTCTAGCACCATTATTCACAGTAGCCAAAACGTGGGAACAACCCAAATGCTCATAGACAAATGAATGGATAAACAAAATGCACCCATAAAATGGAATATAATTCAGCCTTAAAAAGGGAGGGAATTCTGACCCATGCAAATAGGATGGATGAGCCTCGAGGACATGCTGCTAAAGTGAAATAAGCCAGTCACAAAATCCAAATGCTGGATGATGCCACTTACGTGAGATTCCGGGAGTAGCTAGATGTATAGAGATAAGGAGTTGAAAGGCGGGTGCCAGGGCCTAGGGCAGGGAGGAATGGACCATTGATGTTTCATGGGCCCAGACTTTCAGTTTGAGAAGCTGAGAACGTTCTGGAGAGGGATGGTGATGCTGGTTGCCCAACAGCGTGAATGTACTTAAGGCTGCTGAACTGCACACTTAAGATGGTTAAAATAGTAAATCCAATGTTTTGTAGCATATTTTACCACCATCAAAATTATGTCCAAAAAAGCCCGTCCCCCAGAAATGTATTGTCCCACAGTTGTGGAGGCCAGAAATCTGAGATCAAGCAGGGCTCTGTGCCCATGGAAGGATCTAGTGGGGGGATCTCAAAGCCCTTGGCCTTCGGTGTGTCCTGAGCCCTCTATGTGCTCTCCTAGGCAATGAGCTCCATCAGAGCTGGGTTCAGTCCTTGTGCAGGCCCTGGCGTCCCAGTGTCCGCCTAGACCCCCCACACATTAGGTGCTCAGAGGTATTTATTGACTGGTTGAATTAATTAGTGAATAAGAAATAAAAAGACGAGGGAAGGTGTCTTAGTTTGGGCTTTCTCGGAAGCAGACGCTAAGACAAGAGGTCAGGTGCAGGTAGTTTATTTGAGAAGTGATCCCAGGAAGGTCGGCAGGGAATCAGAGGCAGCCAACAGGGTGTATCAGTGAGCAGCAGGTTATCACTGGGTTTTCTTGAAATTATGTGAGGTCACGTGATCCTTTCTGGCCAATGGATTCTGAGAAGTCTCAGATATCTGGTCATTTTATTGCGGGTGCCGGACATTCCAGTGCTTTCTCTTCCATTGCCCTGAGATGCATCGTTGCAAGAGGGTGGAGCCTCCATCAGCCCGGGTTCATGAATCAGTGGGTGAAGAAAACCAGCATTAGACCGACATTAGAAATGTGGCATGGGGTGAGAAATAAACCACCAAGACTTGGGGGCTGTTTGTTACTCACCATCGCCTGACTGATATACACGCACAGAGAGCCTGAACCTTCCTCTCTGCCTTGCTGCAAAGAGTATAGGCCTTAGGATCCCCGGACACAGTTTACTCCCGAGACACACAGGAGCCAGGGCTAGAAGAACCTCTGAGACCTTCAAGATGAAAAGTTCCAACAACACTCCCTTCTCATGACAATTACTCTGCGGCAGCCCCTTCACTTTCCTGGATTAAAACTGATCGGATAATCCACCTACATACATGCTTTCAAATAAATTAACTGTAAAACACCCTATGACATAAAGGAATCGTAAAATGAAATGTGTAATAATCTGTATTTTAATATGAAATATTGAAAAATTGGACATAGGTATTATATCAGATGAAGTAAAAAAAGGAATTTGAGGGTTTTTTAAAAAATATTTTATTTATTTATGAGAGATACACACACACACACACACACACACACACACACACACACAGGCAAAGACACAGGCAGGGCCCAATGCAGGACACGATCCCAGGACCCCAGGACCCCGAGATCACGACCTGAGCCAAAGGCAGACGCTTAACCACTGAGCCACCCAAGTGCCCCGGAATTTGAGGTGTTTGTGCTACTTATCATAGACAAGGTTAGATAAGGTTATATTGAACTGAACATGCATTTGACATGTTCACATGTCCATGAAGAATCATGTTGAACATAATGCAGCCGCACATGCACACTGGCCCAGCAGTGATTTATCAGTGATGCCAACTCCACGGGCAACATTGCCACGGGCCCTGTGATTTTACAAAATGGGGAAGAATGGCTGGGGAAGTTCCCGCCTGAGGATGGGGAGCTGGGGTCCCTGCGTGCCGATTCCTGTTAGCCACTGGATGGGTCATCGGATGAGTTGTGGCACCCACTGGGTGTTCATTCCCCAGAGTTCCCACTGCCCTGGGCACACCAACATTGTAAGTTCTAAGGGCCACAGGGAAGCACACGGCATCTGCTGCCATCGGGGCAGACTAAGGGCTGGAGGAGGAGCTGCTGGCCGCAGGACGTGGCAAGAAGACCCCAAGAGAACCAGGAGTGGCAGACGCATTCGCTGGGGCGCACCAAGGCTGGGGCCCCAGGACGATGCCCACAGAGCCTGCTGCCCAGCTCCCGAGAGTCCATGGGCTCTAGTCCTACCTCCATGAGCCCTGCTCATCCCCGGGCCCCCTTTTGCCCCTGAAGCCTTGCTGCGGCCTGGTTGCCTTACGTCCTTGTTTGCACTGACGTCCTTAGGACAAACCCCATTGCTGAGTACTTGGGAAGTCCCTGCTCCACATAACCATGGAGCCCGTCTCCACGGTCACAATTTTTGACGATGGTGAGGCGGAGGGCGAACGCTCAGCCTAGTAGCTCCTCCGTTTTACCCGGCGTTCTCAGCCCTTCCTGCAAATTAAATTTGTATCGATACAACAACCTGTGAGACAGGTGGTGTGATTAGCCCCAGCCATGGAGGAGAACACCGAGGCACAGAGAGGCTAAGCAATTTGCCCAAAGGCACACAGCAAGTGGCAGAGCCTGGAAAGGAACCCAAGTGGTGTGGATCGAAAGCCCCACTCGGCCATTCTGCTTTTCACCGTTAGACGACGCTGCCTCTCGATTAAACCGGTAAACGGGTAAAGTGCTTTCGTGACCCTCACCCTCCTGTCACCGAGAGGTACTCTTACTTTACTATTCCTCTCAGGCCCTGTCCCTGCAGAAGCTAGAATTTGAGTCTGGGTTGGAGCTAAGAGTGGCCTTTTGGAGTCAGACAGGCCCGGGGTCAGATCTCAGCTCTGCACCTCCCAGGCTGTGTGACCCCCGCCATCAGCAATCCCTCTCTGAGCTTCCTGGGCCGTTAGGAGGATTGAATGCAGACAGCAAGCCCTCCCTGACCCAGACCGTTGGTTAGTGTGGGTCTGAGGCTTTGGATAGTCCTCAGACACCAGTGACCTCCTGCGCCCCCCTGGATCTGCAGTCCCCCCACCTCTAGAGTCAGCCCAGCTGCGGACCCCGGGGCTCAATGGGGGCCAGGAAGCAGGGACCCACTGGCGCGGCACCGAGTTGGCCTCCCTGCAATCCCTCCTCTGACCCCGTCACCCAGGAGCCAGTCGTGGTCTAGCCGGGACCAGGCGCAGACAGCCCCTGGCCCAATGTCCAGAACACAGTAGGTGCCCATTTAAAAGTGGCTGCGGCAGCACGAGAGGCTTTAGTTTAGCCAACCACAGCGTGGACAGCCAGCGGGCCGGGTGGGGCGGTGGGGGGTGTGATGAGCTTGGGAGGCAGCCGTGAACTTGAGTCCTGATCCCGCCACTCCAAAGCTCTGGCACTCGGGGCATCTGCTTAGGGCTCTGGGCCTCAGCTGCTCTCCGCACACGGGGCTCAGTGTCACCAGTTAGCAGATTAGAGGTGACTCCGTAGAGCACCCAGTTGTGTATTCTGCACACTGTGGGGACGACCGGGTGGCTTTTATGAGTATTGTTGCTACTGTTGGTTTTTTCTCTGCTATGTGTGCCTGCCCCTGCTGGACACGTCACAGTGTGCGGGGCTCAGGAGCCCATGTTCCAGAGTCAGCTCTCAGAGTGCAGACCTCAGCTCGAGCGCTTCTGGTTGTGCGGCCCCGGGAAGCTGATGCTGCCTCTCTGAGCCTCGGGCTCCTCATCTGTGAAATGGGATGAACTGTGCCTGCCTTCCAGGTGCTGCGTGGCTCAGTGGTGAGCGTCTGCCTTCGGCTCAGGTCATGATCCTGGGGTCCCGGGATCGAGTCCCACATCGGGCTCCCTGCAGGGAGCCTGCTTCTCCCTCTGCCTGTGTCTCTGCCTCTCTCTGTGTCTCTCATGAATAAATAAATAAAATCTTAGAAAAAACAACAACTGTGCCTGCCATCCAAGGTCATCTTTGGGTTCAGGGACCCAGGTGATGTCCAAACAGCCCTAGCACTGGGTCTAGCATTCAGAAAGGACTAGTTTACAAAGCAAAACAAGGTCTCTGTGAGAGGGACGAGGGGGTGGGTCTTGGGGGCGGCGGGTGGGGAGATGGGAGGAGTGGGGGTGCTGCCATCCTTTCAGGGGGTGGGGTGGGTGCTGGGTGCCCCTCTCCCTCCACCCTGAGCCTGACGCCCCACCCAGCTCTCCTACACACTGATGTAAAAATAATTCAAGGTGATTTCTGGGCTGTGCATACATATTTTTGAAATACGCAGGATGAAGTAACTGACAATTGCTGGAATCCTTTCAATGCCTTCCGGGGGCCCCCTCGGGCCTCCCCTACACCAGCTGCATCAGCTGCCAGGAGGCTACAGGTGGCAGGGATGGGCTCTGGGCACAACAGGGGAACAAAGTCTGGGAAACATGCAGGACCAGCTCATGGAGGTGCGAAGGCTGAGGGCAGGTCCCTGAGACTGCAGGAAGCCAGCTGTCACCCGACTGTCAGAGGGACACCCCCTCTTCCTCCCACTGGGGCCAGAGGAGGCTCCCATTCATGACTGGCACTGCCGTGGCATCACCCTTCAGCCAGAGGAAGGCACTGAGGCTCGGAGCAGTCACGGTCAGTGGTGGGAGGCAGGGTGGGGGCTCAGTGCCCCAGCCAAGGCCACCGAAGACGTCTGGGGGGTGGACAGAGCTACTGATGCAGGGAGAAGAGAGAGTCAGGGAGATCACACCATCGTGGCTCAGTTAATGGCCTCCCGGCTGGTCTCCCCATGTCCCCCAGAGCCCCACGGTCTATACTCTGTGCCACAGCCAGAGCAATCCTGTTAAGTCATGCGTCACCTCTCCCAGACTCTCCATGGCTCCCACCTCCCTCAGAGAAGGGTTTGCGAAGCTCTAACTGCCCTGGCTCCCCTCCCTCCCTGATCACTCCCCCATTCTACTGCTTACTCCTTTCTAGACTGACTGCCTTCCTCGCCACGTCTCCATCACCCGCCATACTCCTGCTTGGGACCTTCACACCCATTATTCCTCTGCCTGGAATATTCTCATGTTCATTCAGGTCTCAATTCAAATGTCACCTGCTCAGAGCAGAGATCTCTGACCCCGCCAATCATCATCTCCCATCATAATACTGCACTTTCCTACCTGTAGCACTTGCCACCTCCTAACATTATATTTGGAATCTACTTGTTTCCTGTTTCCCTGGAAGGTGAACTCTGTGACGGCAGGACTTTGTTTTGTTCCCTGCTGTGTCTTCAGGCCTTACACAGGGCCTGGCATTTCCTGAATAAACTAATGAAAGCAGACACTGACAGAGAGATGGAGGTGGACATGATGGATAATCAATGGATGGATGGATGGATGGATGGATGGAAGGATGGATGGATGAGTTGATGGATGGATGGATGGATGGACAAGAGAGAGAATGGATGGATCAACGGGAGAATGGATGGACAGAAGAACTGATGGACAAATGGATAGAAGGATGGATAAAAAGATGGGTGGGTGAAAGAATGGATAAATCAATGGAAAGAAGAAAAGCAGAAAGATGGAAGGAAAAATGGATGGATGGATGGACGGATGGATGGATGGATACGATGGATGGATGGATGGATGGATGGATGGATGGATACGATGGATGGATGGATGGATAGACTGACAGATGGAAACACAGAGAGGAAAACAAACACAAAGTCAGTGCAAGATGTGCATGTGACTGCCTAAAACAACTAGAGCCTATGGTGTGAGCCTGGCTCACAGCCCCCCTTGGGGGGTTCCCAGAGCCCTAAGGCCTCAGCCCCCTCAAGAAGTGACGCAGAGGAACATGGCAGGTGGGGGACCGGCCCCAGGCTTTATTGAGCAGATTCCGGGGAAGGGGGGACAAGCACACCATCACCCTGGCCCTGGAGCCTCCTCTTCTTGCCTCTGCTGCCCCCCAGGGCGGGTCTGGGCCACTGGGGCCTGGGTGCCCTTCAGCTGCTGAGGAAGCAGCCCCGCTTGTGCCACTTCTGGTCCCGGATGCGGCGCACGGACTGCAGCTGCGGCTGGTTAGCGTCCCACTCGTTCCAGTGGCGGTACTCGCCCCGCTCGAACACGTACTGGCGCCCGCGGTAGCCCGGGAACTCATAGCCGACCCACCTGCCGGGGACCAAGGTCGGGGTGAGGACGGACGGCCCCCGCCTCCAGCCCCACCGAGCCTCTTAAAGCCGGCATGGGACCACCCTCTCCGCCTGCCTGAATTCCTCCCTGGCTCCCCAGGGCCCTCGGGAGAATTCAAACTCCCTACGCTGCTCCTTCACTAACCGTCCCAGCCTCGTCCCTCAAGCTTCTTTCTTCACACCCCATGCTCTAACCTCGCTTGCTCTACCTTCCTTGAAGTGGAGTGTCTCTGAGCCGTCACACGTCCTGTCCTTCTGCCCGGTGTCCCTCTCCCCTTTCATTCATATTCTTTACATCCTAGTTTGTGTGTCTCCTCCCCCAGGACTGAATCTGGGGGATTCAGATTCTGGCTGACGCCCCCAGGCAGAATCGAGTTGGCATTCCCCGGTGGGGACTCCCAGAGCTCCCGCGTGTCCCGTGTGTCCCCCATCACAGTCCTGGTCTCAGTGAATTGTGAATACCTGTCAATTGTGGATACCTGTCTCCTTGTGTGTCTCCCTAGCAGACTAAGATTCTTGAGGCTGTGTAATGCTTGTTGCCCCATATGCTGCACGTGGAAATGCTCAGTAAAAAGTTGTTGAATAAATTATTATCAGGGAGAGGCGGCACCTTTCAAGGCTCAAGCCCAGACCTCAAGCCCATAGGGTGAGATGCAGTCACTGACAAAGAGAAGGAGATCTTAAGGTTGCATTAACAGAGCTAGTAAGCCTAGAAGGAAGGAGGTGATGCACTATGTACTCTCCTATGTGCTAGTCAGGCCATACCTAGAGAATCACTATGTCACTTCTTACCTTGGCAAAGACCAAGATTATGAAAAGAAAAAAAAAAAAAAAAACTCAACCCTGAGAATTAGTTCAAGGGTCTGGGGATGTTTCAAAAAGGAGCAAATATTTAGACAGGGACAGGTAGGAGGAACAGATTCACTTGATTAAAAAATAAAGATAAGGGATGCCTGGGTGGCTCAGCAGTTGAGCGTCCGCCTTTGGCTCAGGCCATGATCCCAGGATCCTGGGATCGAGTCCCACATCGGGCTTCTCTTGCAGAGCCTGCTTCTCCCTCTGCCTGTGTCTCTGCCTCTCCCTCTGCCTATCTCTGTGTGTCTCTCATGAATAAATCAATAAAGTCTTTAAAAAAGAAAATAAAGATAAAACCTCCTACAAGTCAAAGCTTGCTGGAAATCCAACGGGACAGGAATGTGAGCAGTTAGGCATTTGCAGCCCGGGGCTCTGGAGTGGGGCTGTGAACCAGGGTCATGCGGGGCAGCAAGCACAGTGAATGGAGATTGTATCTGGGGCGAGGCGGCGCAGGGGCAGGAGTGGGGGCTGGGTCCCTTACGTCCCGTTGACGGCCCGGATGCTCGCCACGCGGTCCTGGAAGCCGTGCGCCCAGAGGCTGGGCACGTCGTCGTCCACTATCTCCATCTTGCGGCCGCTGAAGGCTGGGTTCTCGAACAGGTGCAGCTTGTGATCTGGGCCATCCTGGGGGGAGGGGGGGTTATCACGGGGTGAGCTGGCTGCTCCCAGGCTCGGAGCAGGGGCGCTGAGGTGCCGAGAGGCTCCAGGGCCACGGGGTCACGCCCACCCCCAAGCCCACGGCCCCAGGGAAGGCAGTCCCCAGAGGCCTGCGGGAGGGACGGCGCTAGGGCGGGTCCTTAGGAATCTTAGAGCCCCCGGAGCCAGGAAACCGCCAGGGGCCCTTATCAGCTCTTGGGAAACTCCACCATTTAGCAGATCGGGAAACCGAGGCACAGAGAGGCGGGAAGGAGATAAACATGAGTAACGTAGGAGGAGTCCCTCCTTGCTAAGCCAGGTTCTGACATGGTCTTAGCTTTCCTCCCGCAGTCCTGCAAGCAGGCAGCAGGTGCTGTGACAAGGAGGAAGGGCTGGGGCAGCCACCGAGCGAGGGGTAAGCTGGTGGGGCAGCAGAGTGACATTTGAAAGTGTCACTGTGGGATACTGAGCCGAGACCGGGTCACGAGGCTCCTGATTTACACAGGGCTCCCCCGGGAAGTGTCAGTGCCTTGCTGGCGAAGTCAAGATGTGCATCCTGCTGTCCCGATCCCCAGCCCAGTGACAATTCCAGAGCCACCTGCCTCCGGTCGCATGCGATCATTTAGGTCAGAGATGACGGAGGCAGGGACCCTGGCCTGCCAGCTCCCAGCATGTCCTGCTTCTCGGAGCTCCCCGGAGCGCCAGGGGCGGTACTTACGATGTGCAGAGGCCGGAGGGACAGGAGGCTGTCACTGTGGTGGCTGTTGGACCAGGCATCCCAGCGAGGGTAATCGCCCTTCTCCAGGACAAACTGCTCCCCGCGGAAGGCTCTGCGCTCGAACGCCAGCCACCTGTGGGAGGCAACAGGCCCGGGTCGCCACCGCTGCTTCTGAGGGAGGACCCGTGTCTAGTGAGGGGAGGGCCTCCAAGCTGCTGACCTTTGGCCTTGAACCCTCCCTCCAACCCTACCACGGATCCCTGGTCCAAGTGTTTAAGGAGCTCCTAGAACATACTGGAAGCTGAGACTCTGAGCCAGAAAATCATCCTGGGAGACAGTATGAAGTCTATTTTATGCGCAGCGGCCCCTGTGTAGGTGCTCAGGAAAGGCCTTAGTACGATGTCCGGCACACAGTAGGTAATCCGAAGACAGTTCCTCTCCCTCCTCCTCATCCTCGTTATTATTATATTGCTATTATTTATGTGTATCTTTCTATTCATTTTCGCAAAAACTCCATCTGAAGCACACGCCACTGTTATTCCCATTTGACAGATGGGAAAACTGAGGCCAGAGATGGGAAGGGAGTTGCTTAAGGCCCCACTGCAGATCCAGAACCGGGACCGGGACCTCCTGATTCTCAGAAAGCTCAGGGCTGTGAGGAGGGGGCTGGGGGTGCAGGTACTCACGGCCCAGACTCCACCTGGATGGAGCCCACCTTCTCCAGCAGGCTCTCTGTCAGGTTGGGGCACTCAGCCGAGAGCTCGCACCGCTTGCCCTGGAAGTTCTCCATTTCGTACACGATCACCTGAAAGGGCCGCGTCCTGAGCATCCCATGGGGTCGGGGTCGCGCTCCCAGCCCCAGCCCCAGCCCCAGCCCCAGCCCCAGCCCCCACCGCCAGCGCCGTCCTCTCCTCCTTGGGGCGCGGGCAGGTACCCGCACGGCCACAGCCAGCCTCGGCCTCGGGCTTGCACTGCCCCGTCGTGGCCACGGAGGGAACGCCTCCGGGAACGTCCAACCAGGGATTGCAAGTACCTGGCAGGAACCGGGCCGAGCTGAGGAGCGAAGCGACCCACGGGAGGGAAATGAAGCCGCTTATGGCCAGGAGGGAACGTGGGCCCCGTGTTAAACTTTTCAAGAGAGGCCAGAAATCTATATTTCCCTTAATGTGAAATGTCCGTGTGCCTGACGGAGGGTAACACCAGTTTGCAGCCTCCGGATTGACCTTCACCTGACCCAGGCCCAGAGAGGAAGAGGCTGCCAAGGAGGAGGAGGGCTGGGGCGCCTGGGTGGCTCCCGGGTCCGGGATCGAGTCCCACATCAAGTCCCCACAGGGAGCCTGCTTCTCCCTCTGCCTGTGTCTCTGCCTCTCTCTCTGTCTCTCATGAATAAATGTAAAATTTTAAAAAAAATAAAAGGAAGAGAAGGGCTTTGCCTCTCTTCTCCACCTAGAAGCACAAACTGTCTTTGTAGAAGGTCCCTGGGGTATATATGTTCTGGTCATTTTATAGAAAGCTCAGAAAGCCTAAGCCACTTGTCCCAGGCTGCACAGCAAATTAGGCGGAGGCACCAGGATTCAGTAAGTCAGCTGGCTCTTTTCTCCCCATGGTGTACCCAGGGCAAGGCCCACAGGTGCCAGGGGAACCGGGAAGGACTGGCAGTGGCATCCACCTTCTTGGTGGGCAGCTGCCCCTGGGGCTTTGCAAAGGCCTTTAGAAGGCCCTAGACCAACCCTGTGCTCCCACCAATCAGGCCCAGGGCCAGGCAGACCTCGCTTCTCTTTCACTCTCCTTAATGCCACCAGCATGTCCACAGAAATGCTCCTGCCCACAGTAATCCCTTCAGTCAATCCATCCTCAGACCCTCTCTCAGATTAAAACCCCCAAGGACAGCTCAGAGAGGGAAAAGCCAACAAATCCCAGCTGTTGGAATCCTCCTTAGCACCAGCTCTGGGGCCTGAGACAGTGAGCACTGTTCCCATTTCCCAGATGGGGCTGGTGAGGCCCAGAGAAGCCAGGGAAGTGGACTGAGGTCAGGCAGGAGGGTCAGCACCATGTCTCCTGAAACCCCCTGGCCTCTGTGCCCCACTGAGACGGGCTGCGTTTGTGTGACCAGTTCTATTCTGCAGGTGAGGACACAAAAGAGAGAAGATGCAGTAAAATCGTGGTGAGTGAGGTGTCTTTCCTGGCCCCCAATGGCCGGAAGGGCCGCTGCTCCTTTCTGGAGGGGGGCTGCCTGGCAGGGGAAGCTGGCCCTGAAACCCAAGAGCAGCCCCAGGCCCTCAGCCCCCGGGACCCCTCCCTGCCCCGTACCTTGTAGCTGCCCCCTAGGCCTCCATGGCTCTTGCCAGCTGCAGCCTGCTCCGGAGCTCCGTGCTGTTCAGCCATCTCCCCAGGAACACCTCTGGCTTCAACCAAAGGAAAACGAGTCACCAGGTCCACCCGGGCCAAACCAGGTGTCGATGTCATTGAAGTCAAGGATGAGCTACAGAGCCTTGCTGCCTATGAGTTATCACTCACTGCATTCGGTCTTTCAGTCATTCAACAAACATCCACTGAGCACCTGTCATGGGCCACAAGGACTGGGACAGTCATAGGATCAGGATCCCTGTTTTTTAGGGGGAAACTCTGAGGCCCAGTGAAGTGAAGCCACTTCCCCAAGGCACGCAGTGAGGTGGTGGCCAGGATTGGGCCTGGCTCCAAAGCACATGCCCTCCTCCTACACTCAACTGCTTCCCCACACAGGGTTCTTCAAGCTCTGTGTGGACACACCAGCTCTGGACCCTGGCCAGAGGGTGGGCTTCGGAGGTCCCTTTCTGCAGGGATCTCTCCCACCTCTGAGCTCTGAGCTATTATCTTTTGTCCACCAGAGATTCCACGAGCACCTGCACGGTGCCTGGCCTGGCGCTGGGTGACGGGATGAGCGGGAGACCACAGACTGGTGAGAGATGGACAGACAGACAGACGTCTAGAGAATGCAGGATGTGGGACTGGGTGCTGGGACACCTGCTGCAGCCCAGTTTCCATACATTCAGTTACTCATTCCACATGCATTTATGGATCTCCTACTGTGTACCAGCCACTTAAAGAGACACAGACACAGAGAGACAGTTCCCCTTCATCCCTGTGGGGACCGTGACACACAACACAGCCCCGAGATAGTCACAATGAGGTCATCATGGGAGGATCCTCATGATCCCTGTGAAACACAGACACACGGGACTGTTCTCCAGTTTATCAGCACACGCACACGGATGCACGTGCACACACTCAAGCTCCTGTGATCCTTGTACACAGTCACATCCCACCCACTGAACACGACGGCCTCCCCCTCTTTCTCTCTCTCTCTCTCTCTCTCACACACACACACACACACACACACACCCCATGCCCACTTTAGACATCCACGGTGGTCCACAAGGCACACACATCGCCACCCCACAGCCGCTGCTCCCCACCACGGCCCAGGCACAGCTGCATGGCCCGTATGCTCTGGCCACAGGCCTAGTGATGCAAAGCCCTCAGGTTGCCCATCCTGCCTACACCCGGCCTCAGCAGGACATACGGCCTGGTCCGGCTCATGGAGACTCTCAGCATCCTTGGCAGCCCCTCCCCCCAGATTTGCTCACGCCCCTTCCTCAGCCGTGCTTGGTCTTTGGGCCCCCCCTCCGCAAAGCACATGCCCAGGGGCTCAGCCCTGGCCACCTCCCTCTGACAGCAGTTGGGCTTGGCAGCTGTATCGGGTCCTCCCTCTTGGCTCCAGGCCTTGGGTGAATCCCCGGTTTGTGCAGGGGCCAGCCGTGCCTGCCCCTCGGAGATTCCCAAAGGTCTGGACCAGCCGGGGTAGCTCTCGCCTCCCTGCCCCTGCCCGTCCCAGAATGGACCTGCTGCTGTAGTCTCAGGAAGAAGAGAGGGGCCAGCACCGGCTGCGGACTCAGTCCACCTTTGCTCGGGGTGTCCTATTTATGGGCGCTTTTCGACAGCCCAGCATATCCCGGCCTGCTGAGGCAGCGCCCTGTCCACCCGATTCTGCTCAGGCCACTGCACTCCAATAGCAGGTCCAGGGAGGCCCCAGTGCCGTGTGCTCCGCCTTGGCCCCTGATGGCTTCCGGGAGCAGACAGACCTCATCAGCTTTGTGGGAAGCCTGATAGCGCCGGGGGGCAGGGGAGCATCAGGGTGTGAGCTCTTCAGTGCCCCCTAACTCCCTTTCTTTGGCTTTCTAGAGCCATCACCTTCCTATTTGGGTGACACCAGCTCTTAAATCGAGGGGCCCCAGATCACTGTTTTCCTATGTGCTATATGGCCTAAATTTTAAGTCAGATCACCCTAAATATAACCCCCCAAATTGGGTTTCCATGGGATGTGCTAACAGACCCAATAAAGATTGATTTTCTTTATGTAGAAGGCATATGCAACACACACTACCATTTATTGAAGACCCACTGTGTGCAAGGCACTGTGCCAGCTTCATGAACATTATTTCACCCTCACTCAGCCCTCTTTATTTTTTTTTAAAGATTTTTATTTATTTATTTTTAAGATTTTTATTTTATTTATTCATGAGAGACACACAGAGAGAGAGGCAGAGACACAGGCAGAGGGAAAAGCAGGCTCCATGCAGGGAGCCCGATGTGGGACTCGATCCCGGGTCTCCAGGATCACGCCCTGGGCTGAAGGCAGTGCTAAACAGCTGAGCCACCTGGGCTGCCCCACACAGCCCTCTTTAGGGAATGAACTATGATCCCCCACTTTTATGAGTGGCTCAGAAATTGACTTCAGAGAGGTGAGGTCCCTTACCCAAAGTGACACAGCAGGGAGAAGAAGGAGGGGGTGGCCTGCCGCAGGCACCAGATCTTAGCCTCAATAGAAATAAAGGTGATCATGACAGTCACCTTATCTATGATCCCCCCTCAAAAAAAAACAAACCTAAACACACAGAAACCAAAAAACAAACCCAAACCAAAACCTAGGCCCATGCATTTTTAAATTATAATTAAATATTATTGGAAGACTAAAATGAAGAGAGGGCCAAGGAGTGAATGGTTACGAAACAGGACTTGGTTTTATTATTTTTGGCTAAAATCCTCCAGTCAGCCTAAAACCCGGTTACCCTGCACCCCTGGAGATGGCGGTGGGACACTGTGTGTGGCTGCTGGCCTCTGAAAGCAGGTGGACCTGTGTGACCCTGGGTGAGTCGCTGGAGGTCAGAGCAACACCTGTACATGGAGAACCATGGAGAGATCATGTAACAAAGTGCCTGCTTCCATTCACTGAGGATCTGGCCCGCTATTGACGGTTCAAACCAATGGACAACCTCCAGCTGGTGACCATGAACAGCGTTGGATACGACCCCATTACTTGGGACGTGGCCACCACATGCTAGGGATCTACGGGGGAAGAAAGAGGTGGCGTGACTTCCTTCCATCAGATCCTTTAGGATCCTGAGGACCTATTGTATCCCCAGGACCTTTGCATTGCCATGTTTCCTTAGTCTAGAGTTCTCAGATCAGCACTATTGCCATCTGAGGCCGGTTAACTCTTGGTGGTGGGGAAGCCGTTCTGTGCACTGCGGGATATTGAGCAGCATCCTTGGTCTCTACCCATTAGATGCCAGTAGCATCTTCCTTCCCTCTCTGTAATAACTGAAAATGTCTTCCGTCATGGCCAGATGTCATGGGGTGGCAAGCGGGGCACAATCCACCTAGTTGAGTTGAGAACTAGTGCCTTAAATCTTGCTAACATCACTATCACACCCCCATTTTGGAGCTCCGATGCTCAGCGATATCCCACAGCGGGGAGGCGGCAGGGCGAGGATTCAAGCCCACGTTGAATGGAAATCCTGCTTTGTCTCTATGGGTCCCCTCTCCCGGGACCCCAGCTCCCCGCTTCCCGCCACGTGGCCCCCAGCTCAGCACAGACAACAGACCGACTCAGCTGGTGACGGGCGTGCATGCATGGGAGAGCCCATTCATCCACACACTGACACACCAAGTTCTCCAGTGCAACTTGCATCGAAGCTTTATTTGCTATTTTCATGGTCTGAATGCAACGTCTTTGTACATGCAAAGGTCATCCTGTTTGACGGCAGTTGACCAGATTCCCGACTGTTCTGCGCATATGAAACCTCTTTACAGTTACAAAATATAAAAGCACTTGTAGATAGCCAATACTCTGTGAGGTCCAGGAAGCCCCATTTGTTTTAACATTAAAAATATAGGTTTTTCTCGATGAATTCTCAGTCACGTGATTAGAGATTCTTTCTGGGATTGGATAAAGTGCCTGTCGTCCACCTTCTGTTCAGAACCCCCTAGAGCTTGTGAATTGATAAGGCAATTGCAAGAACGCCAGCAGGTGTAACTTCCTTACACACAGGACTCGAATTTCTTTTCTACCATGATTCAAATATCTCAGGAAGGGACCCAGAAGAAAGGCTAGGAAAATATATAATATATTTATATGTATTTCCACTCCCCCCAATTTACAAAGTGTTTTGAGGATCAGAATCATCTGGGAAGTGCATCACTTCTAGGATATTGGTATGACTTAGGAAACGACACAGTACAAAATATCTCCCATAACACAATATATTACTTTTGCGAGCCCCCTATTTACAGGATCTATAAGGCTATGTGGAATGAGACCAGTAAAAAAGCTCAAATTGTTCCTTAGACAACGGCATGATTTTTTGTTTGTTTGTTATGCAGGTGTGACACCACTGGAGATTGTCAAAAAAAAAAAAATCAAAGGGCCAGTCTGATTCATGGAGGGACATCTTAGGGCACCAGGTTAGAGGGGGACTATTTAAGGAGATTTGGGGGTGTGGGAGAGACTGATTGATTTTCAGGGTTAACTTGCCAGGAACCTCAGGCTGACTTTCTAGGACAGATTTCTGCACCCCTTCCTGCAGGAACCAATCCAAACAAAAGAAAGTAAATTCTAGAGGGGTGGGGTGGTGGGAGCTAAAGGAGAGAGACTGGCAAAGACCCAGCTCACTCCAGCCGACTGACTTTCTAAGTGGCTCTACGTTTCCAGAACATCAGTTTGCCCCAAATCCCAACAGGGTTGACTAGTAGCAGCTTCTCAGCAGAGCCCAGATCCACGGCTCCCTAGGTGGCTATAGCCCCAGGAGGATTCCCTTCCAGATGTGGAGTGGGTCCTGCCTGCTTCAGGTGGTCCCCTCCTTGTCAACACTGTCCCTCTTACCCCGTAGAATCATGATGCCATGGGGGTTTTGCTTCCACGTTTTAACATGTGGTAGAGGAAGAAAGGCACAATTGAGGCTGTAGGAGGTTTCTCCATTACTGTAGTGACTTGCCATGGCGTAAATTAGCGGGGAGGGTGTCTCCCATTGGACAGAGCTTTTCTCCTGCCTCTACATCTCCCCTCGGGCCCACCTTGAAACGCTAGTTACACAAAGGGCTAAGTAACCTCACTTCCTGTACTAAGGGAGGCGACTGAGACTGTGGGGGAGGGGGGAGAACCACAGGGACTGAGGGAGAGAAACAAACTGGTGAGGGAGGGGCAGGCTTGACAACGTTCTCCTTGGGACATTGTCTTCCACAGAGGCCCAAGTCACCATTGCCAAAACATTTAGTTTTGGAGGTGATCTGACCATGTGCCTGTGGATTTTCAGCTTTGTGATTATGCCTGGCTCCTGGGGGCAGTCTGGGGGCATCATGATGAAAAATGTGCAAGTGTAAATGGACAAGGCAGCCACCAGCACCAGGTGCAAGCAGCTGAGCTGTTCGTTGGGGAGAGCATGCCAATGGTTTCCCCCACTCTGCTGCACAGCCTCTAAGCTCTGGGATCCCTGGCCTGTGCCTATTGCTATGCTCTCTCCTTAGCAATACCTAGAGCTGGCCTCACTTTCCTGCACACACAGAGGTGAATACATTTGTCTGAAAGCATAGGACTTGGCTTGTCCCCTGGAAAACTTCCCAATCTGATGGTCCTTTTCCCGAATCCTCGGTAACCTGAGGCTGTCAGGTCAATGTCACTCAAAACCCCCAACCTGAAACAATGTGAAGCTTCAGTTTTGCCAGAATTTCTCTGGTGGCACCAAGGAATTCTCTACAACACTGATTTTTGAGGCCTTGCCATGGGATTTCATAGGCTAAAGGCCTCTGTTTCATCAGGCAAGGGACCATGAAGAAGGGGATCTGTGGTGGGGGAAAAAGATACAGACTTATCAAAAGACCAGCTGTCAAAATGCTGATGTGCAAAGGGTGTGTGTGTGTGTGTGTCTGTGTGTGTGCGTGCGTGTTTGTGTGTCTGTAGACAGACAGATTGTACATACATAGGGATTTGCATTCTGTGTAAGACTCTCATTTAAGGAGATCCAAAGACCCCCAGGAAGGTGCCTGGATGAGGGCAGGTGATTTGATTGCATACAAACGATTAAGGCATATTAAGTTAGTTTAAAAAGAGGCTCCAGGCAAACTCAAGAAACTAGCATATAACCACTCGCTTAATGCCAAAGAGTTCACTCAGCTTAGGAAGAGGGGAAAACCAATGATATGCTTGCCCAGTCATCTGCAGAAGTTCCAAGCACCAGTCACTTCTAACTTCCTTGCACTGAGCGTAGTGGGACCCAGAGGTCAAGGGGAGCCTGTGTGGAGAGGGTGGCTCCTGACCCACTGTGATGTCTGCTCTGCAGGAAGAGGTGAGGCTGTTCTCCTCAATCCCAAGAGGATGGACTTTGAATGTCCTAATCACCAAGGAATTAAAGGATATTTATTTCCAATCAAGGTGTGGGAGGTTAGGCAAAAGATCTCCAGGTTAATCTCATGTTCAAGTGTTCTTTCGTGTTGAGTATATTTGGGCTAAGACACATCTCATTAAGGAATGGAGAGTTCTGCATGGTGAGTATCTATAATCTCATTGAACACAGCAGGTCAATTTCTACTGACCAGGATGGTACCAAGGGGCCCTTCCCACCTGAAGGAAAGACAGACAGACAGAAAGAGGGTCAGAGCATGAGTGCCTTTAAAGGGGACTTATTGACCTGGAAAGCCATTGCATGAAAATTGTTTTAAAACATTAACCAGATCTAGGGACACCTGGGTGGGCTCAGTCAGTTAGGCATTTGACTCTTGATCTTAGCTCAGGTCTTGATCTCAGGGTTGTGAGTTGAAGCCCTGTGCTAGCTAGGCTCCACACTGGGCATGGAGCCTACTTAAGAAGGAAAAGGAAAGAAAAGAAAAATCACCCAAAGATGCAGTTCTTAGAGGAATTGTATCTCCACCCAAAGGCCACAGAGAACTGATTGACCACTAACTCGGAGAACAAAAAGAACACAAACTATTATCAAGTAGGCCAAATCTCTAGACACAGATGCATGAGGCTTCCAGATGGAAAAGGCTGGGTGGGTGACAGGATCTACAACCGCACAACCGCCCATCGGTAGCCGAAGTTCAGCTAACCTGACAGGGAAGGGGGCAGGGCTTCAGCTGAACCTGGAAAAACAGGATTGACCTGTACCCCTGACCCCCACTCCCAAGAGAAGGAAGAGATGGTAAAAGGTGATAAGGGAGGAAGAAGAGATGGGGAGACAAATGGAGACTCCTGAAGACATGGCCAGGGAGAAGGAAGGGATGTTTTGACACCATTTGCAAATGGATTTATCAAGAAAGATTTTCATGTCTTGGGAAGTCAATGGGTGGGTATGCATGAGGCCCATCCCTTCCATATCTAGCCTTAGGAAACTCAGCCCAGGGGCCCCTCAGCAGTCACAGGGGGTCCAATGAACTGCCCAAGCATCTTTCTCAGCAATGGGCATCTCCCAGAGAAGGTTGGCACAAAGTTTATGGCAACTCCAGGCATGGCAGGTGGCCAGTCAAGAATATCTGGGGTGTTTGCTGGATCCTTGGGTTTCACAGGTGAAGGAGGCTGGTGTTGAGGATTTCCAAAAAGAAAGACCATGTAGAGAGTGCCTACAACCCCCAGAGGTCTTAGATATTCCTGGGAATGAGCTTAGGGTTAGCAAGAAAGAAAAAAGGCAAGGCAAATCCTACACTTTGTCACCTAGCATCCAGTACTTCTGTCCAGAGAAGGATTTCAGCAAGACCTCCCTTCCTACATTTGGACCTCGAGGGAGCACTCAATTGGGTGGGGTTGGCAGGGGGTGGGGCGGGGAAGTGGTAGAAGGAAGAGGTGAGAAGAAGCAGAAGAACCCCCCATTCATCCATTTGTTCCAATCTGGAATGGCTCTTCCATGCTGGCAACTCCGGTGGTGTTCAAAAAAGACTGGAGAAAAAAATTCTCAGGGCGGGTCTGATGTTTGAGTGGAAAAGGCACCACATTTGGGCTGCAGTTTATGAACCCTTGAGGCCAAGGGACAAAGGTCACTCCACAGAAACCAGAGCTCAAATGAAGAGAAACCAAGAAAAACATTATACACACAAAGATGACAATTGGAGTTTTTGTTGAAAGCATGGATGGGGTAAGATAACCTGAGATGATTGGATACTTCAAGCAAATTATTCATACATCTTTCCTTCTGCTCTTTAACGTAAAAAACATACATACATATCAAATTTCAAAGAAAATTGGCTGAATTATTGCTTTAACGCCTTCTAAAGCAAATAAAAGTGATAGATAATGAACAAGTCAACTATGCACACAGCCCCATTGTAAGGATAAATATACTTGAAATGAGGGTGGTACGTTTAAAAAAAATTGGAACTGCTGATTCTTTGAGAGGGAGGGAGATGGAACTCACCAAAAAAGCAATCAAAACCCAACCCAATAACGCTGCCCTGGACCACAATTACAGCAGGAAACAGAGTTTCTTCTTCCTTGGAAATATGCTTTTGAAAGAGACTTGCCCTGGAGAAAGAGGTGCTTTCACAATACAGGTGTTTTCCGGAACCCAGGGAGATGGTCCAGCCTCAAACTGATGTTCCTGGAGTGATGTCTAAAGTAGGCAGAAACACACATTTTTACATAAAACACAAAACCACCAGCATGGACAATTCTGGGCAGCCTGGCTTTGTTCTCAGCTTGAAGTGCTGTCTGGGGAGACGTGCAAGTGCTTGAGGAGGGTGGGTCTTCCCGCCCTGATCCGGGGAGAGTCTGCAGAGGGGCAGGAGGCGCTGGATAGTGTTCTCCACCCAACTGGAAGGGCCCAGGTCGGTAACCATGTGCAGGGAGGAATGACATCAGCGTGGCCTCATCTTCGGGTTCTGACAGTTAAGGCTTCTGTTCATTAGACGTGGCAGTGTCCCCTGTCTGGAGAGGAAGGGACAGTCCTGGTGTCAGCAAGGGGAACATGTGACCCTATGTGTCTCTGCCATCAAGCCTTTAAACCTTTTCTGGTATTCTCCAAGATGGCCATCCCCACAAGCCACAGGCCAGGAAAGATGACTTTTTTTTTCCTTCTTTTTAAAAAAAATTTAAAAAGATTTTTATTTATTTATTCATGAGAGAGACACAGAGAGAGGCAGAGACACAGGCAGAGGGAGAAGCAGGCTCCCTGTGGGGAGCCTGATGCGGGACTTGATCCCAGGACCCCGGGCTCGGGATCATGACCTGAGCCAAAGGCAGACACTCAATGCTCAACCATTGTGCCATCCAGGTGTCCTTTTTTCTTTAATTCCTTCTTACTCTTTCTTTCTTTCTTTCTTTCTTTCTTTCTTTCTTTCTTTCTTTCTTTCTTTCTTTCTTTCCTTCCTTCCTTCCTTCCTTCCTTCCTTCCTTCCTTCCTTCCTTCCTTCCTTCCTTTCTTTCTTTCTTTCTTTCTTTCTTTCTTTCTTTCGGAGTGGGGTGAGGACGGTGGGCAGGTGGAAGGTCAGGTTAGGACTCCAGCCTGTTTCCTCAGGTGTACTGCTGGAAGGTTAACTGAAATATTACATGTATAGCACTAAACACAAAATAAACACAGGGTCAGATTCCTTATCCCAAACCCTTGAGTGCAGATTTACCTGGGATTTAGAAATCGGGTGGGTGGGGGAGAGGTTATTATATACACATATATACACGCATATATGCATAAATATACATTATGTGACATATCTACAAACATACTATGTAACGCCCCTATAATATACCTGCAGTGTAAAGTACAGACATCCATGCAGGTCAGGTTTTGCCACTAAGGAGGACCTGAAAATGCTTTGTTGTGTTTTCTGGGTAAAGCGCTGGTGGGTCTCCTGTGCTACTCACATCAGAGCCAACTTTTTACGGAGCAGGAAGCGAGTGCTCTTACACCTAGGACTGACCACCAGCACTTTAGTGCATCCTCAGTGAGCTCCGGGGACCACTCGGTGACATGGGCGCTGTTACCCCTTTTTACTGAGAGCCTGAAGTTCGAGATGTGAAGTCATGTGGGACCTACACCAGGGCATATTTAATCATCTCACCTTTTAAATCTTTTTTGTTCAAAATAATTTTTAATTATACAGGTGGTATATGAAGGTAAAAACTGGAGACGTTTCAGATTAGGCTAACCTCTGATGTCCTGCCTTTCCACTTTATAAAACGGTTTTGAGATGCCGTGAGAAGTGTGTGAGCCCAGAGCCTAGGTTATCTGGCTCCTCGACCAGGCTGTCCACCTGGGTTTTTTTCCCCTAAGAGAACAGATCCTTACTGCTCCCTTTAGAGGAACCCAGGACACTTGCACCCATTTTCTCTTCTCTCTCCTAGAGTGCAACACCTCGAGACTCTAACCCTTTGACTCCCAGTCCAGGATCTCCACTCCTTGGACTGCAGGCTCTCCCCAGGTTCTCCACCACGCCCTCCCCTCATACCTGCTCAAGCTTGGTTCTCATACAGGCTTTGTCTCTTCTTGGATTTTAGCTCCTTTAACCACTGGGGAGAGGGCTCTTCCGACCTGAAACCACAAAGCCAGACACAGTCAAGTGTGTGCCAGACTTAGGACTCCTTGCAGGCAGGGCTGGGAGGAAGCTGACCCTGCACCCACAGCACCCAGGTGCTGCTGAGCTGGGCACGTACAGGCGGTGAAGGTACCTATGTTATTGTGATTGATGAGCAAGATACAGGAATTAAACAAAGCACCCAACATCAAGGAATGGTAAGTAAATCACCATTCTATGAAATAATGGCAGCTGTGAAGTCACGTTGACACAAGAATTTATTTCCGTCTATCCATTTGTCACCCAGGCACGTCTCCATCCTTATTGCTCTCTACCCATGTAAATGCCTGTGATGGTCAATTGTATGTGTCAACTTGGCTAGGCCACGGCACCTAGATATTTGGCTAAACATTATTCTAGATGGTGCTGTGAAGGTATTTTTTAAGGTGAAATTAATATTTTAATCAGTAGACTTTGAGTAAAGCAGATTACCCTCGGTATTATGGGTGGGCCTCATCTAATCAGTTGAAGACCTTAATAGGAAAAGACTGACCTCCCAGAAGAGAGAATTTTGATAAGAGACTGCTTTTGTGACTCAAACTACAACACTGGTTCTTCCTTGAGTCTCTAGCCTAACAGCCTGCCATGCAGATTTGGGACTTGGTGGTACCCATAATCATGTGAGCCAATTCCTTAAAATAAATTTCAATCTCTCTCTCTCTTTCGCTATTTCTCAACATCTCTCTCTCTCCTTCCCCCCCTCTCTCTCTCCTCTTCCCTTCCTCCCTCCCCCTGCTCTGTTTGTGTACATGTATATATACATCCTATTGGTTCTGTTTCTTTGGAGAACACTGTCTAATGCAATACCCATAAGACACAGATAGATGCCTTATGTTCACCAAATAATGAAACATGATTGTTTGCGGGGGATGGGGGGTGGGTAAGATTTGTTTTAGCTTCTTTAAATTGAAGAACACACATCCAGAAAAGTACTCAAACCACTCAAACCTGTGACCTGTGCACACGTCAGTGAATTTTCTCAAAGTGAATACATTTGAGCAGCCACCATCTCAGTGGTGACACTTCTATTTTATTTTTTACTTTCTTCATGTACTTTCCTGTATTCTCAGAATCGCTTGTAGTGAGAACACACCATTTTAACAAAAGCCATAAAGTCATCATTCTTTGAAAAAAAATATCATTTTTATGAAGATGTTTAATGGCTTTGGGAAAATGACCACATGAAATATGTAACAGAAAATAAACTATGTATATATAATTGTAATCTCAACTACATTTTATTTTAAAGATTTTATTTATTTATTCATGAGAGATATACAGAGAGACAGGCAGAGACACAGGCAGAGGGTGAAGCAGGCTCCATGCAAGGAGCCCGACATGGGACTCGATCCCGGGACTCCAGGATCACGCCCTGGGCTGAAGGCAGGAGCTAAACTGCTGAGCCACCCAGGGATCCCCTCAACTACATTTTAAGACTTAAAATGACAGGAGAGATGCCCCAACGTCACACTGGTGGTCTAGTATGGTGAGCATATACTAGTTTTATAATTAAACATAGCACTCACAAGATCTGACCTGTGTTGACCTCAGAGAAAGCTCCTGACCCCAAGGCCTGAGAGGTCTCAGGGAACTCGCTCATCTAGCTGGGGTGGGATGAGGAGTATGCAAGGAAGGAGAGGTCCTTTGGGCAGACAGGACTCTGGGGTCTCCCAGGCAAGTGTCACCTGATGGCAGAGGCACCAGACCAGGCCTCCAGAGGTGCTTTCGAGACCCTGGTCAGGGGGCTTCCCCAGCCCTGGAGAAATGCTGGAGCCTTCAGCTGACTCCAGAGCAGCCCTGCAATTCTGGTGTCTTCAGAGCACGAGAGACACCATCTCAACTGTGACCTTGTTTCTCTCTCAATCTCTTATCCTTTTCTTGCTACAACTCACTCTGTTCTCTGATTAAATGCACTGGCTATAGCTCTCCTTACTATTGGGACTCCAGACCTTTGCACGTGCTGTGACTTTAGCCTGGGACCTCCTCATGCTGCCTTTTTTTTTTTTTTTTTTGTCTATCTTGACTCAATTCAGGAAATTCCTTCTCTTGGAAGCCTTTTTTCTGCATTTTTCTTCAAGTCTGGGTTAGGAGCCCTTCCTCTATCGTGGGGGTCAGATAAAGAGCCAGATAGTAAGTAGTTTTGACTTTGTGGGTCATGAGGTGTCTGCTAAAACTAGTCATCTCTTCAGCTGTAATGGAAGAACAGCCCTAGATGACACAGAGAGGAATGAGTGTGCTTGTGTGACAATAAAGCTTTATTTATAAAAACAGAGAGCGGGCTGAATTTGGCCTGTGGGCTATAGCTTGCTGCTCTATTGCAACACTTATAACATTACACTAGTGTGAATAATCGCTAACTTTTATGTGTTAAATTGTGATAAGAATCCCACTACCCTTTTTGGGGAAGGAGGGAGGAAATTGTGGGGAAGAGCCAGAGGCAGAGGGATAGAGAGAATCTTAGATAGGCTCTATGCCCAGGGCAGAGCCTGATGTGGGAGCTTGATCTCACAACCCTGAGATCATGACCTGAGCTGAAATCAAGAGTCAGACACTCAAGTGACTGACCCCCCCAGGCACTCCAGAATCCCACTATCCTGTAGTGAGCACGTCTGTAAGCCAGCACCAGGGCAAAGGGCTCTGCACACGCTTCCTCATTTCATCCTCATGATCGTTCTGGAAGGTTAGAATGATGAGCCAATCCATTTTACAGATAAGGAGACTGAGGCCCAAAGAGGCAAAGTGACTCCATGGCCATGAAGCTCCTAAGCCGCACTGCTGAGATGGAGCCTGGGTTGCGTGATGTGTGTGATTTTAGAGCTGTGCTCTGTAACCTCTACCCCCAGCTGCCTAAGCACCTGGTCTGGGAGCCCCCTGGGTGGGAGGAGGCAGGTGCTGTGCTGCGTTCATCTCTGTGTCATGCTGGCCCAGCCTGGGATAGGGCCAGTGGCTCTGTGCAGGGCAGCTGAATTCATGGATCTCATTCACCCTGGCTGTGCCCTTTTATCCATCTTCCCGGGTCTCTCTGATTCACCTGAGACAAAGGCCCTTCCCTAGAGGGCAAGAGGAGAGAGGATGCCTGTTTCCCAATCAGTCTGGAGAGGGCTGGACTAGGTCAGTAGTCTTCCCACAACACAGCTCTGGATTTCCACGTGGGGCGTGGAGGGAAGAGGGTAAATGAGAGGCCAGCCGGCGTGGAGGGAAGAGGGTAAATGAGAGGCCAGCCGGCCTGATTCCTGGTCCTCTTCCCCCACCATGGTGTGATTTTAGGTATCAGGCTGCCCAAAGTTTAACGTGAACAAAGTTCTGCTGCTAGAGGGGAAAATAATAGTTGAAAATCCCCTTGCATTCGGCTCTAAGACCCGGGCAAGCACTTCCCAGCATTGCATCCTGAGTCTGGGGGCGGGGGGGGGTGCTCATCCCTAGGACCCCTCACCTCTCGTCTTTCTCCATGCTGGAGGGCAGCACACGACTGCCCAGCTGGAAGGGGGACTTGGGGGTCTTGGGCTGGGGGGCCCAGCCTGGGGTATCACTGGGACTGTCGACCTCTGGCCTCTTGTGCAGCTGAGCCTGGAGAGAGAAGAGAACCGAGTCTGTAACCACCTGTGGTCTGTGGAGGGGTCCCATCTGATGGCTCTCCAGCAACTGAATGGACCCAGGCAGGAAATCCCAGGGCAGGGGAGATGCTGTTTGACCTTGGAGGCTAAGAGAAATCAGAGGCCAAGCATGTAGCCTCCGTGGCCACCCGTGGCCACGAGGATCAAAGAAGCACCACCAGAACCCCACACAATCATGTCATCCTCAATGGAAAAGCCACCATTGTGTGTTCTCAGGACAGGATGTTCCCCAAGAACCCCGACATGGCGCTTACGGCCCCATCTTGCAGATGACATTCAGCCCTGCTAAGCTCCTTGGTCCTGTGTCCACAGGAATGAAGTAAGGTTCTGAGTATTACTTTCCCAAAGGAAAAAGGCAACGGGTCTCCCCCCATTTTTGGAGGACATGGTTGGGGCTGGGATGACAGTATGGTGTGCATAGAGTTCCCTTGAGGCCCAGGGGGGTGCTGGTGGCAGGTGGCAGCTGTCTCCGAGGCGACGCGGGACGGCCCCCATGGCCATCACCCGCCTGAGGGCTCTGTGCACTAAGCACCCACCATTTGGACTCTACCGGGCCTAATACGTCTGATGCACATTAGCTTGAGGTAGAGGCTGGTTTTCCCCATTTTACAGAGGAGAAGCCTAACGGTGAAAGGTCGAGCAATCTTCAAGACCTGGGATTCACCCTCGGTCCCTCAAGAACGAGCCCGGCAGCCGCCTCCCCTGATTGTTCCCAACTGCTGAGCATTGCCCATGGCCGAGACTAACTGGAGCAGGTGTGGCTGCCACTAGGCTCGGGGAGCGCGTGCTAACCACAGCACACGAATCGCAAGAGCCTCCTCTGGACAGTGTGTGGTGGATCCAAGCTGTGTCCAGGAACCCAAGAACTGGCCTTGGGGGTTACACGGGGCGTCCACATGGGAGCCAAGGGCCTTCGCTGCCTGCTGTGTTAGGCTGCCGTGTGACAGATCATCTGTCCCCATGCTGGAAATGAAAGGCAGGAACCCCCACCCCCACCCCACTCCCCCCCACCCCCCAGTCTAGCACAGCGGCTGCAAGACATTCGCATTTGGAAGGCCTATCAAATCAGCCACAGGGACAAGCGTGCATCTACTGCTCACTGATTTTTTTATACTTGCAAAACATGACAGGTACTGTGGCCATGTGAGGTATTGCTGGGGTGAGGCATGCAAATCCCCTGCACTATTTTTGGAACTTCTTGAGTCAAACTGTTTCAAAAATGGAGAGGAAGGAAGGAGGGAAGGAAATAAGGGGAAAAGGAGGGGACGGGAGTGGGGGGAGCGGAGGGAAGGAAACATGGGGCCTGTTCCCTCTGCTGCCAAGGTTGAGGATAGCTCTGGGTGCAAAGTCTGGTACCTTTAGGACGGCCGGGTCCATGCCTGGAAACACAGGCATCCTCTGCAGATGGCTGCTGGGCGTCCTCTCAGCCCTGGAGGGCTTCTCCTCCTCCTCATCTGACTCTTCCCTCCTGGGAGATTTCTCTTCTGTGGCAAAGAAAAGACAGCGCTGAAGTCACTGACAGCCAGCGGGCCCTCTGCACAGTCCCTCCTGCAGTCCTCGCGCCAGCCCCGCCCGGAAGTGATCACTGGCCCATTTTACAAACAGGTTTCTCATCGCAGACGATGCGGCATGACAGGTGTTCTCCTGGGAGAAGAAGGCACAGACACACCCACCTCCTGGCTCCTGGCTCCTTCCCAGTCAGGGTAAGAGAAGCAAGTCTTTGGCAGGGGGAAGGAGACAGAAATGCTTTAATCCAGCCATGCAGGGGGCTCGTGGTCTCAGAAGGGGGAGCAGAGGGCTTCGTGTGTCTCATGGAAGGTCTGCCCAGGGCTGGACCAGGAAGCCACTTCCCTTCGCCAGAGCCCCCTTTATGGGGACTTAACCCCATCGCCATGCTCCAGCCTCATAGGAGACACTCTGGAGACATGGACCATTTGTCCATGAGGCGTGAGGGGTGAGGGGTGAGGGGTTCCAGCCTCCTGGAGGCCCTGACGTGGGCTTGGGTGCAGTGCGGGGTAGGGGGAGGGAATGGGGATGGACGGGGAGGAACCAGGCAAGGCCTGCTCCTCTGGAGCCCCTAGGCTGTGCAGGGAACTGGGGGTGGTCAGAAAGCGGACCCCCAGGCCTTCCCCAGCCCCAGGCTGGTTCCTCAAGGCTGCTGGGAACCAGAGGACTGCTGACATGTTCCAGCTGGGGGTACGGTGTGCCTCTGTCACTACGCTGGTTTTTTTTTTTTTTTCTTAAGATTTTATTTATTTATTATTCATGAGACACAGAGACAGAGGCAGAGACACAGGCAGAGGGAGAAGCAGGCTCCATGCAGGGAGCCTGATGCGGGACTCGATCCGGGACTCAATCCTGGGGCTCCAGGATCACACCCTGGGCCAAAGGCAGGCGCTAAACCACTGAGCCACCCAGGGATCCCACCTATGCTGGTTTTTACTTGCCCCAGGCAGCTCAGTGGAATCTGGCTCAGCAAACCCAGAAAGCGTGCAGAGAGGTCTCACTCAAGGCATTTAAACACTTCCTTTAAGAACAAACATGAGGGGGGCCCTGGATGGCTCAGATCATGATTCCAGGGTCCTGAGATTGAGTCCCACGTTGGGCTCCCTGCTCAGCAGACAGCCTGCTTCTCCCTCTCCCTCTGCTGCTCCCCCTACTTGTGCTCTCTTTATCAGATGAATGAATAAAATTTTAAAATAATAATAATAATGATAATAAACATGAGGTAGGAGAGGGAGGGAGGACCCTCCAAGCATTTCTTCAGAAACGTCACCCCTTACTCAGCTTGGAGCCTGGCCTGACGTCCCACTGGTTGCTGTGGGCAAACCCCAAGTGAACAAAGGCCCCACAACGGTTTGAGGGACTAACTGCTGCATATGTGTTGGGCGAGGAGGTCACCTGCTACGGTTTCCATTACAAGAGGAGATTCTGCAGCTTTTTTTTTTTTTTAAAGATTTTATTTGTTTATTCATGAGAGACACACAGAGAGAGGCAGAGACACAGGCAGAGGGAGAAGCAGGCTCCCTGCAGCGAGCCCAATGCGGGACTCGATCCCAAGACCCCAGGATCACAACCTGAGCCAAGGGCAGATGCTCAACCACTGAGTCACCCAGGTGCCCCAATTCTGCTTCTTCTTAACACTCCTCTGTGGTTCCCTATCTACGGACGATGTCAAACTCCTTAGCAAGGAATCATGACTGTCCATGCACTGGCCTCTGCCTATGTTTCCGGCATGATCCCTGCTATTCCCAAACCACTTACAGAGGCTCCTGCCACACACACACACACACACACACACACACACACACACACATTCTTCCTGAACCTCTGCCCCTCTGATCCACTGTTCTGTCTGGAATACCCTTCCGTGGCTGATGCCTATGGGCTCTTTGAGATTCATTTCAGGTTTTGCCCTAAGACTCAGCCAAAGAAGTCCTTAGAGGAAAATGCATAGCCTTAAATAATTGATTGGAAACAAAAGAGGCCGATGATAAATAAACCTGATCTTTCAACTCAAGGATCTGGCCCAGACCGGCAAACAGACCTCAAGGAAGTGTGAGTAAATTTAGTAAGGGTAAAGGCAGAAATGGTAAAAAACCTATTAAGTTGTATCTCTGTCCCTGGCAACCCAAGGAGCCCCAATGACTATATCATCCTGACCCAGTTTCTAATAAGGTCTGCAGAACCAGAGAGCGCAGTTCCCCACGTCACTTGAGCTCTACTATCCTACAGCCCACAAAGGAGGAACTTCTGTCTCTAACCCAAATCCGTCCTGCGGTTCAGCGTGGTGTCCATGGAGAAGGGAGGGCGTGGCATACCTGTTGAGTCCTTGAACATCCACGCATTGTCGGCCTCCTCCTCCAGAGGAGACCGGCTCTCCGACTCGCTAACACGGCTACGCCGGAGGGAGTGGGAGATGGGAGCCCGGCGGCGGCTTCGCTTGCTGAGCTGCACCCGGGTCTTGAGGGCACTTGAGTCCAGGACAGAGGTTTGCTGTGGGAACGGCGGGGAGGAGGGCAGGAGGGGGGAAAGCAAAGGGAAGCATGAATTGAGGGCACTGTCCATGGCCCGTGTGCTTAGCTTCCCTGACACAGGAGATGCTGTTTGGCTGGTACGCGGGCTAGCATTTGCACATTTTTATTGTCACCTAAACACCATAAGCCTAAATTTCTCTGCAAGCCACACCACGTAGGCTGGTTACACTAATCACACGAACCTCAAGTGCCCTAGCACAGTGCCAGCCACATAGTAGATGTGATGAAAACGCCTTTCCCCTCCTGGTGACAGCAGAGGAGCATGTACACTAGATTAGCGCTCGGTGTGCAGCAGGAGCCCGATCAGTGTTTGTTTGCTTGCTGAATGAATGACCGAGTACATCATCTAGCTAAATCCTTGCAGGAACCTTACTCACACAGGGCCTGGGAGCTGAGGCATCCTGGGTGCGTCCTCCCCTCATCACCCACAATACTTCAGGGTGCGGGTGGAGGGTGCAGGGCAAAGTACTTGCACCAAGCATTTGTCTGCAAGCATCCACACTGAGCAGAGGCAGCAGAAGGTCCGTAATACTTTCCAAGCTTATCACCTTCCACAGTGAAAGGTGCCCGGGATGCAGACCACCCAGGGGGGCCCAGCAAGGAGGTACGACAGCCACCAGCCTGGTGGTCACCCCGGGGGCATGGTGGCAAAGAACTCAGAGCTCTGTGTTCAAATCCTGCACAGTTCAAATCCTAGCTGTGTGACCTCAAGAGTTTACAAACGCTCCCAGGTGCCCCTCTTTGTAAAAAGGGGATCATAGTAGTATCTGCCGCCCACAGTGGTTGAGAGAATTCAGTGAGGCCAGGGATGGAGAGTTCTGGTTTCAGATGGTGTCTGAGGAAGGCTCACTCAGGCAAGGAGCTGTTGCTGGCCGGCTCCTGTGCTCGCCTGAAGTGTCAGTTCCTCCCTCTCAGGTCTGCTTTGGAGAAATTCCGTCACCCAAGGCCTTCTAAAGGAGCGATGACGGGCTAATTTCAGTGAGTCATTTCCCACAGCTGGTAAGTGGCAGACACCACACTGGAGGTAGGAGGAGGGAGCCAATGTTCCTGCAGCTGCTTCTCAAACTGGGCACAATGGTGGCCAGTGGGGGGCCTGATGGGGCTGGGGGGAGAGGCAGCAAGACAGATCCAGGTTTTCAGACTCAGAGAGAGTGTGGAAAAGCTACCCTGAGGAGGAGCTGGTTTGAGGGGCAACTGGTTTGCTTCCCCAGTGCTGGGGCAGGGCCTGGATGCCTCGGTGCCTCCCCTCCCCTCTCAGCCTCCAAACAGCCCTCACGGGAGCCCTGAGTTGTGGTGGGCAGTGTACCTAGACCTCAGTACGTGATAAATAAGCAGCCAGTGCTTGGGGCACTCGCATTTGAGTCACGCAATGGCCGCGTTGGTTCTCTAATCTGCAAAATGGGGCAGGACTTTTGCCTCCTGGGGTTACTGGCACGTGAGCAGTTCAGGGACCAGCACTCAGAGACCGGTGGCTGTTGCCACCGCTGTTGATATTTATATGGACACTGAGAAAGAACTGCTTAGTGTTCTAGAAGGTCAGTCCAGTAGGTTGTGCCCTGGCATGGTGACATCACGCAAGCACACAAGCTACAGCAAAGCTTGGGACACAGCTTGAGCAACATAAATGTTTGTTGATTGAATACCTGAACACATCACCTAATTGAATCCTTACAACCCACACCACGTCCATGTTTATACAGTGGGGTGGCCCAAGGGAGACTGCACTTGTGTCTTTCCCCATCTCTGCCTTTATTAAGAGATGCCAGCAAGAGACCCTGTTCACACTTAGAAGGGGGAATCCCCTGTGAGGATCCAGAGGAAGCCCCTTCCCACAAAGCAGTGGTGTTCCTTCTGGAGGGAATCTGGGTAGCTATCCCCAAGAGTGTGGGCACGAGGCTTAACTGCCAGGAGAACGGGTTGCTTTTAGATTTTGCACCATTTAGATGATGCATCCACGGGAGTTTGGGTGAGGGGTAGCCCTACTGTCAGGGAAGGAGAATAATGGGACTGCAAGGATTGAAAAGCAAAATGTACCTTGACCCCTGTGGGTGGGGCTCTTGTGAGAGGAGAGAGGACAGGTACTGGTCTGAAAGGGGCTAGAGCAGGATGCCTTTGGGCCTGGGTGGCTGGCATCCTGGAGGCTGGCTCTGCTTGGGACCTAGAAGAGCTGAGTTCTGGGGGCTGCCCCTGGGGACCCACATGAGGGCTATCTATGCCTGAATGGTCCCCCTTCCTGGAGCTGTCACTACCCATTTACAGAGAAACTTGGATCCACTGGCATTAGAGACACATGCCACCAAGCAAGACCTGGGTGAGAACACCTAGCAGAATTGGGCTGAGCAGAACTCCAGACTCTGCATGCCTGGAATTGCAAACCTCAGGCAGCACCCCTGTCTCCCCGCCCCAAGGATGAGAAGCTAGACTTCCTGCTTACCTAACAGGTGGGAGCTAGGATCAGTTTTAATTTGACCAGATGTGATTATATTTGAGGTCATAGAGCCCATTGTGCTGGTGGTCAGTGGATGAGAAAGCCAAGGCTCAGAGAGGTGAAGACATTTGCACCAAGACACACAGCTGGCGTGCGGCAGGTCCAAGCTACACGCAGACAACAGTCCCATCTTGAAGACTGTTCCCTCTGCACCCCACCCCAGGGGTCCCTGGCACACAGATTCTACCCCTGAGAGGGGCAATTCCCTGGGAGACGCCAGAGCATCCCTTTAAGAAGAAATGACTCTTGCCGACACATGCTCCCAATGACCGACTTACATCAATGAAGGAGAAGTCGTCCACCCTCTTCGCGGGGCAGGCATCAGGCGGGGGCAGCCCCTCCATCCCATCGGTGGATTCCAAATCGGTGCTGGATCGGTCTATGCTGGTGCTTCGCTGGTCCCTGGAGCAGCTGAGCTGCTCCCCGGCTGAGGTGGCCTCTGTCTGGGAGGACAGTGAGGACAAGCGGCTGCTGGGCAGCTGCTTCCGCGCTGACGTGGCACTGCTGTCCGGGGACGGGGACTCGGGAGCCAAACTAGCAGAAAGGAAGGAAGGGAGACATAATTGTGCAGGTGGTTGCACACGACTGAATTTCTAGTGGAGGTGGCAGGATGCAGGTTCAGGGTGTGCTTTAGGGGACGCAGAACATCCCCGCAGGATAACCTTCCTGGGCACCGCCTGGCGCTGTTCACGGTGCCTCCAGAACACCTGGACAGGTGTGGAAGGGGAGGGGTCAGTCTTGTCCTGCACTGGGCAGGAGTGGGGGCCGCTGGTCACATGTGGCTACTGAGCCCTCGCCAGGCGGTAGGGGCAAGCCCAGAGTATAAAGCGCACAATGGATTCCCAACATTGGGGGTGGAGAGGGAGAGAGAGGGGGGGAGAGAGGGGGAGAGAGAGAGAGAGAGAGAATGTAAAATATCGATTGCATGTAGAGATGATAATATTTCAGATCTGGATTCAATAAAATATTATTACTGAAATTAAGGTGTTAAGATTAATTTCACCTGTTTCGTTTTTACTCTTTTGAGGTGGCTACTGGAACATTTTAAGTCACCCACATCTCACATCTGCGGCTCGAGTTGTATTTCTGTTGGACTGTGCTGATGTCGATCAAAAAGCCAGCGGCAGTGGCCTGTGAGGGCAGGAGGCAGGGTAATCTGCCCCGCTCCACCCACTCGTGCATGCACTCAATCAAGATTTACTGAGCACTTACTGCGTGCCAGGCACTGCTGCACACCGTCACTGGGTCCTCTCCCCAATCCTGCGAGGCTCGCCCTATGATCCTACTACAGCCACGAGGATGCTACCAGGTAGGATCAGCCCCAGGAAACTAAGTATTAACCTCGCTAAAGACGAGGAAACCAAGGCACAGAGATGTGACTCAGCTTGCCCGGGGTGGGGGGGCCCAGAACTGACTCCAGCATCCCTGCCCTTGACTCTCTCCTACTTCTGGAATTTCCTCCCACGGCAATGGATTGAAGTGTATAGCTTGGATAACTGGAACCACATAGGACAGAAATTCATAAATAGATTCAGTCATTAAATTAACAAGCCCCCTCCCCATAAAAAGACATCAAAGTTAAGAGCGCGGGGGAGCCACCCCTGCAGAAGGGCGTGGGGGGAGGGGGCACCCAGACACTATCTCCCTGACAGGAGGGGGCCCTGGAGGCCGCCCGAGCTGCACCCCCGAGCGGAGCGTGTACAGGTGCTTCACTGACCCAGCACGTCCATGCTCTGCAGGCCCTGGGATGGTTTTATTACTGGGAACGGCCAGGATGTGGGGGTGTGGGGTGGATCTGAAGCAAATCCCCCGCCTCCCGCCCAGACTTGAGGGAAATACCACCAAACGGGCAGCAGATGGCGCTGCTGCCCAGCGCTGGGGACAGGGGCCGGCGGGACGCGGGCCGGGGAGGGGGCGCGGCAGTGCCCCCCGGGAACAGAAGGGGGCGCCACCCGCAGGCGAGGTCCAGGGCCCAAAGGCCAGCTGGGGGGCCACGGGGACCCTGGAGGCCCAGGACGGGGGTGGGGGGCAGACCCTGGCTTCAGACTCACAGTCCACAGGGCTCTTGCAGGAAATCTAAGTGAAGTCTAGTGACTTTTTTTTTTTTTTTAAGATTGTATTTATTTATTCAGGAGAGGCAGACAGAGAGAGAGAGAGAGAGAGAGAGAGAGAGAGGCAGAGACACCAGCAGAGGGAGAGGCAGGCTCCATGCAGGGGGCCCGAAGCGGGACTCGATCCCGGGTTCCCAGGATTGCGCCCTGGGCCAAAGGCAGGCGCCAAACCGTTGAGCCACCCAGGGATACCCTCGTACCCATTTTCAATTCCATCCACCTCCACCCGACTTTAACATCGTGGGCTGTGAGCCATAACCCAGTGAAGGGTTGTGACCACGCCTGGCTGGGAGAGGCAGGGAAAGGCAGGTGGGAGACTGGGGCTGTGTCCATCTGATCCCTGGGCAGGCCACCCACAGGTAAGGAAACTGAGTCACAAGGACTAGGGCCTGGGGGTGGGGGTGGGGGGTAGGCTGGCAGGGGGCCATTCCAGAGTCCAGCCAGGTCACTCTGACTTCAAAAGACCATAGGACCCTGACCAAGGTCACATGGCCATGTGACCCTGTTAGTGGAGCCTCAGCTAGGGAAGAGGTGGGCTGCTGCGAACACAGCAGTGTAGACCCCAGGTGTCCACGAAGCCACTATTGTGCTTGGTCCTGCCCAAGGGGTACAAGAAAAACTGTAGTTTTAAAACAACGAACAGGTGCAATGAATAGGTGCTCCTACTATGTGCCAGGAAATATGCTAACTGCCACACAGGTTCCCCTCCCAACAACCCCATGTGGTGGGGTGCCCCAGCCTTCGCCTCTGCAGGATTCAGTGCTAACATGTTTACGAGCTGATAACAGTGCTTGGCACATGTGCTCAGTAAACCCCGGCTGTTCTCATAAGCATCATTTCCTTCCTATGGAGGTGGAACGTCGAATCTGGAGAGCATCACCAATTTACCCAGAGTCCCATCGGCAGCTAGGGTGGAGCTGGAATCCAGAGCTGCTTGTCTCCTGGATCTAGGCTGGACTTGATAAACCTCAAGGCTTCTGCCACAGACCTAATCAGACACCTGAGGGCCCTATAAGCCTTAACTGTGGTGACATTACATGCAAGACATAGTTTATACAGCAGCATGTGTCATGCACTCCTACATCTGCAAACACACACAGACATCCTGAAGACAAGTCTAGACGGACATCTAACGGAACGTATTCATGCTTTCGTGAATGATCTGTGTGCTGGGACTACAGGTGGTTTTCATTTTGTCACTTCTTTCCTTGTAAAATACACATAACATAAAGTTTACCATCAGCGACATTTAGAACATTTGGTGTGGTGCAACCATCACCATCAGGTCATTCTGGAACATCTTCCCCAAAGGAATCCTGGTACTTAGGAATCGGTCACCCCCCGCCACTACCTACCCACCCCCAGCCCCTGGCAACTCATTTACTTGTGTCTCTCTGGATTTACCTACTCTGGACATTTCATATATATCATTTGAAAATAATTTTCTATGCTTTTTATACAAATTTCTTTTTTTACAACAAGAATGGGTTATTCCTATGCTTACAGACAACATGGGTTCTAGTAATATAGAAGTGGGGGGGCACGTGGGTCACACTGCCTTCCATCCAAGCGCCCTGTGCATGTAGCCGGGAGCCCCGCCTGCCCTACCTCTCCCCACTCTGGCGCTGGTCTGTCCATGTCCCATACTGGCTGTCGGCTTCCTGCACGAGGGTGTCGGTGTCCTTGGCCTCGGGGGGCCTCCTGGAGAAACACTGCTTCAGCTGGTCCTGCAGAGACAAGCCAGAGGGGAGAGATGTCGATCAGGGAAAAATGCTTGGAACCTGGTCCCTGCTGACGCAGATCACATGGCATCGCCCCCAGTTCAAACCCATCCCCCCCCCCGACTCAAACCTACCCCAGATCCCTACCCCTGCTCAGACACGGGTCCAAATGTCCGGGGTGGGCATTACGGTGGTCAACTGTCCCAATTTGCCCGAGACACCGCATGATGCAGGACCATCAGTGCTACAGGCAAGCAGACTGGGATGAAGGCATCACCTTCCCCTGCACCTTCCCCTGCGGGGCACCATGCTGCCCATCCTCAGGACCCCTCTCTCCGCCTGGCACCACAGACTGGACAATCTTCTTTCCATCTTCTATCTCTCAGGACTTGTCCACCTGGTTAGCACACTCCCTCAGCTGTTCCCCGTCCCCGGGTTCCCACCACCACCGTGCTTCCGACACAGCACCCGTGGAGCAGTTCACTGTGCCCAGCACCGACCAAGCTGTTTGCGCACCACCTCGCTGAAGTCCCACGGCCATCCCTATTACAAGCCCAGGCAGGAGGCTTGGGTACTGCACCCCAGGCAGCCTGGATCCCTCAGTTATCTCCCTTGCCCAGTTGATGCCTCTGCCCTTGGCTGGGGCACTTGAAGGAGTGCTGGCACACAGTGGGCACACGGAGCTCCATTAAATGAATTAAAGGCTGACTTCCTCACCTTGTTCACTTAGGCAAATTAAACACCCATTCCCTGCCCAACCACCTTCGATGGCTCCCTATAGTCCTCCAGCGGAAATCCAACACCCCTTGCAATTGAGCCCCAAATATCCTCTCCAGTTCATCTCCTGCCCCACCCCAAACAAACCCTCCCCTCCTACCCTCTCAGACCTCCTCACTAGGTCCCACACAAGCCTCATACATCCCAGCCTCTGCAATTTTGCTTGCACCCCTCCCTCTTCCCATCCACCTTCTTTTTTTTTTAATTTATTTTTTATTGGTGTTCAATTTACCAACATACAGAATAACCCCCAGTGCCCATCACCCATTCACTCCCACCCCCCCGCCCTCCTCCCCTTCTACCACCCCTAGTTCGTTTCCCAGAGTTAGCAGTCTTTACGTTCTGTCTCCCTTTCTGATATTTCCCACACATTTCTTCTCCCTTCCCTTATATTCCCTTTCACTATTATTTATATTCCCCAAATGAATGAGAACATATAATGTTTGTCCTTCTCCGACTGACTTACTTCACTCAGCATAATACCCTCCAGTTCCAACCACGTTGAAGCAAATGGTGGGTATTTGTCATTTCTAATAGCTGAGTAATATTCCATTGTATACATAAACCACATCTTCTTTATCCACTCATCTTTCGTTGAACACCGAGGCTCCTTCCACAGTTTGGCTATCGTGGCCATTGCTGCTAGAAACATCGGGGTGCAGGTGTCCCGGCGTTTCATTGCATCTGTATCTTTGGGGTAAATCCCCAACAGTGCAATTGCTGGGTCGTAGGGCAGGTCTATTTTTAACTGTTTGAGGAACCTCCACACAGTTTTCCAGAGTGGCTGTATACACGTTTAATGCAACCCCTATCAAAATACCATGGACTTTCTTCAGAGAGTTAGAACAAATTATTTTAAGATTTGTGTGGAATCAGAAAAGACCCCGAATAGCCAGGGGAATTTTAAAAAAGAAAACCATATCTGGGGGCATCACAATGCCAGATTTCAGGTTGTACTACAAAGCTGTGGTCATCAAGACAGTGTGGTACTGGCACAAAAACAGACACATAGATCAGTGGAACAGAATAGAGAATCCAGAAGTGGACCCTGAACTTTATGGTCAACTAATATTCGATAAAGGAGGAAAGACTATCCATTGGAAGAAAGACAGTCTCTTCAATAAATGGTGCTGGGAAAATTGGACAGCCACGTGCAGAAGAATGAAACTAGACCACTCTCTTGCACCATACACAAAGATAAACTCAAAATGGATGAAAGATCTAAATGTGAGACAAGAGTCCATCAAAATCCTAGAGGAGAACACATGCAACACCCTTTTTGAACTCGGCCATAGTAACTTCTTGCAAGATACATCCACGAAGGCAAAAGAAACAAAAGCAAAAATGAACTATTGGGACTTCATCAAGATAAGAAGCTTTTGCACAGCAAAGGATACATCCACAAAACTAAAAGACAACCTACAGAATGGGAGAAGATATTTGCAAATGACATATCAGATAAAGGGCTAGTTTCCAAGATCTATAAAGAACTTATTAAACTCAACACCAAAGAAACAAACAATCCAATCATGAAATGGGCAAAAGACATGAACAGAAATCTCACAGAGGAAGACATAGACATGGCCAACAAGCACATGAGAACATGCTCCGCATCACTTGCCATCAGGGAAATACAAATCAAAACCACAATGAGATACCACCTCACACCAGTGAGAATGGGGAAAATTAACAAGGCAGGAAACCACAAATGTTGGAGAGGATGCGGAGAAAAGGGAACCCTCTTACACTGTTGGTGGGAATGTGAACTGGTGCACCCAACCACCTACTTCGTCAAAGCCATGGCAACCCACAGTGATCTCTCCTCCTGCTGAACTCTTCCTGCCTACTCTGGACTCACTGTTGTACAAGGTAAAGTTCGACATAGAAGTTATTGATTGCACAGAAATTTACTGAGCACCTATTATGTGCCAGGCACCAGGGAACTGGGTGGCGGGGTGGGGAAGGGGGTCACAGCACAGACCCAACCCCTGAGATTCTGTAACCTAGCTGATGCAGGCTTCAAGGTCGGGATGTTCTAGCATCTTTGTCCACACTCTACACCTTTTCACAGCTTCTATGAAACCATCCTTGGCAGAACAAGCATATAGGGTCCAGGGGAATGAATGCACGCCTGGGGAAATACTAAGCTGTATGACCTCAGAGTTTTCACCTCCCTCTCTGGGGCACAGAGAAGACACAAGGACCCAGTGAGGAAACAGTGGCCACCCTCAGGGCACGGATGCCAATGAGAGGACCCACGTGACAGCTCCTAGTACAGGGCCTGGCACTCAGGAGATGCCCAATCAATGCCCATCTCCTTCCCCATTCTCTTCCTCTCACCATTTGGGGATACTTGTGTACCCCATGATGCTCAAGGGGATGTTGTAGGAGGGGTATATGCAAGGGCGTGAATTCAGAATAAAATCCTCAGCCACCTCTGCTAAGTAGCCACACTTGGAGACCCTGATAACAGCTAATGTCTGAACAACCCAATGCCACTGCCTGCAGAATGCTTTTTCTCATCACCAAAATAATACATGTTCGTTGTAAAACATTTAGAAATTATAGAAATGCACAAAGAATAACACTTTGAAAAATACCCGTCACCCATGGACAATACTCTGCTCAGAATTTTCCCTGGGTCACTTCAACCATAGCCTCATCCTTAATGGCTGAAGAAGATCCCACTGGATGGACTCAGCACGTTCATTTAATCAATTCCCAAGTGCTGGGCATTCAGGTTGCTAAATGTTTTTCACTGTTATAATCAACAACATGACGAACATCCTTGAGGCTAAAGTGACACATCACTGTGATTATTCCCACAGGAGAAATTCTTAAGTATATAATCATCAGGTCAAGGGGTGGCATATTTTTAAGGCTCTGGCTTCTGATGAGCAAGCCAGACTTGGGACAGTCCGCCCAATCTCTAAGCCCACGGGCGGCGTGTGGGGGTGGCTCTATGCACGCTTTAGGGATGAAGTCAGTCACCACTCGGGGAAACGTTGGATGTTTTTGCCTTGAAAAATCACCTGAAAAAAAAAAAAAAAAAAAAGAAAGAAAAATCACCTGACCTTCTCAGAAGCCCTGCACCCTGAACAGAATTCTCCCTGGAACCCAGGAATGGAAGTGGTCATCCAAGCACGTTCCCAGCTGCTCACTGTTTTTCAAAGGTATCATAGAATCAGGCATTCCCTAACTTAATCCCCTACCTGGGTCAGATTCAGAAGCCAGAGGTTGGATCTTAAGGGTTCCTTCTAGTGGGTCTGACATTGCTGTCCTGAGTGCTTTGCAGATGGCTGCAAGCTGGATGAGGGGCTTGTGCACCCCTGTACGCTCAGCTCAGTGAGAGGCACATGGGTGCCAGTTCTGGGTCACAGCTCAGGGGAAGGGGAATGCTTGCTGCCTCCACTCTGCTCCAGCTCTGTGGCCTGGCCAAGTGACTCCACAGATAATTTCTGGAAACCATAAAGCTTAGGATCCAGGAGATCAAAACCATTTTCTTAGCTCTCCCCCTTTCAGTGCTCGGGGAGGAGGCAGGGAGGTCCAGGTGGGCCTTTGGGGATCAGAAGGGCAAGGTCCCAGAGGATGCCTAGGGTAGAATCGGGGCGGGAGGCAGGGAATTGCTCTCTGAATTCCTCTGGATAGTCAAGGGAAGTGGGGTGGGGTGTTAATGGGGTCAGCCACAACTGGTAGGTTCTCATCCATCCCTGCCTGTGGGCCCTGCTGCAGAGGGTCAGGATTCTAGCTCAGGGATGTGGAATCCCCACAGGCAGGGATGTGTGCCTCCTCCCTCCACTGCCTCATGCAGACTTGAGATTCCCAAGGACGGCACCCCTGACTCCTCTCCCCTTCACCCCTGCATCGAATCAACTCCGACTCCTTTAAAGTCTCCTTCCAGAACATTCTGTCCAGCCTCTGGCAGCTCCAGGGTCTCTCTGCCTCCTTTATCTTCAGCTCCTCCCATGACACTTCCCAAAACCAGAATTGGGGTCCTGCAGGATTCCTGCCAAAGCTCTTTAATAGCCCACATCCCTCAGAGTAAAGTCCAAGCACCTTAAAAATGGCTTCTGGGACCTTCATTAATGGGGTTCTGCCTCTCCATCCCTGCCCCTCCCAGGCCCTCCCACCTGCTGTGCCACACTCATGTGCCCCAGGCCACTCGCTCTCTCTCATCTCCAGACCTGCTGGAGCAGCCGCCACCTCCTGCTGCCACCACAGCCTTCAGATTTCAACTTTGATGGCTCTTCTTCCAGGAAGCCTTCCCTGAACCATCTGCTAGATCTCAAGTCTCTATATCTGTGCTATTCAATACTAGCCAGTACTAGCTGCTAGTCACATATGCCTATTTAAATTTAAATTAAATTTGTTCAAATTTAAAAATATAGGGGGATCCCCGGGTGGCTCAGTGGTTTGGCGCCTGCTTTCAGCCCAGGGCGTGATCCTGGGGTCCTGAGATCGAGTCCTGCATCGGGCTCCCTGCATGGAGCCTGCTTCTCCCTCTGCCTGTGTCTCTCTGTGTGTGTCTCTCATGAATAAATAAAATCTTTCAAATAAATGAATAAATAAACAAGCAAGCAAGCAAGCAAGCAAGCAAAGAATTCAGTCCCTCAGTGGCATTACCCACATTTCAAGGGCTCCATGTGGCTACCATATTGAACAGTACAGAGACAGAACATTTTCATCACTGCAGAAAGTTCTGGTGGATGGCACTGCCGTAGAACTTCCCACAATATATTATAATTGACCTGTTTATTTTCGGTCTCCCTTGGATGTGTACCGTTTCTGGAGCTAGAATGTCTGGAGTCATTACTAGTAGCTGTGTGACCTTGGGCGGGTCACTTAACCTCTCTGTGCCTCAGTCTCTGGACAGAGTAGGTGTTAGGTATTTGGTTGAATGCCATCACAGTACACTACTCTTTTAATACAGACCCCCAAGTTTGGAGTCATCGGGCGGTAGGATTATCTAAGGGAATTCATCCTGTAAATAAGGCTTAGGAAAGCAAGCCATTTATCAGCGCTTTTTTTCCGGTGAGTATCTTGGTAACCTTGTGTGCACTGCAAATTATTCATGCCTCCTCCCTCTGGCAGACCCTGGCACCACTTCAAATCAAGCAAAGCTTGAGCTTTGCTCCCAGGGTTACGAGGGAGCAAAGCTCAACCACCAAAAGGCCCTGAAACTCTTCTAAAAATTTTCTAAAAGTCAGATTTATAATCAGCTTTAAGGCAGGATTCTTCAAATTCCATTCTGCCTCAGAAGCTGCTACAAAAACCCACACTGTCTGCAGGCGAGGAGATACCAACCAGGTGGTCTGCACACACTCACACGACAAACTAATGACCAAGAGGCACCCATCCCAGGGAGCACCCCCCATCTCTTCTGATGGGCGCCCTGATGGATATCCACCCAATGCCCACACCCACATCCACATTTCAGTTGTCATCTGTCACATGAGGATTAATCAAATCTTGTCATTTAAAGCGAGGACTCTGGAGTCCACTCAGTTGGCTGTTTTCAGATGAGAAGCTGAGGCACACAAAAAGGAATTGCTGAGGGAGAGGCAGTGCTGGGGCACCACCGGGAGGCAGCGTCCCTGGCCTGGCACACCTCTCAGCCCCCAACATCCACCTGCCCCCACCTTTCGCATGATGCTCTGAGGGCTGGGAGGAGGAAGTGTACATTACAACAGGGAAACGTACATGAAAATGCTCTTGAAAACTTCAAGAACTTGGCACGTCTAAAAACCACTTGCTCTGACTAGTTGCTCACCAACCTCCAAGCCTCGGATGGGTGACAACGTTGGGCTCTTGTCCTACAGGCAGAGATGACTGCATCAACCCAGAGCCCGTAAAGCATAACTTCTTAACAGCCGTGCTGGGAAGACCAGGCTTACACACGCCTTTAAGGAGTGTGTTTAAACATGCCACAACACACATCCTCGAATTTAAAATGTGAATAACCCTCACTCAGCAATTCTGGTTCCAGAACTTTATCTCAAGAAAATCATTAGACACACTTGCCAAGATCTCTGAACACCGATGCTCCCTGCAGGAGAGCAAATATTGCAAAATACTGGAAATCTCATTGCAAAATACTGGACACACTGGAAATAACCTACATGCCCAGTAAGAAGGGGATCGGTGAAGTACAACATGGTATATCCACACAACGGAATAAATAGCCAAGGAAAATGATGTTCAGCAAGAATATTTGCTGTTAGAAAAAGATAGCCGTCTTATACTAGCAAATGTGAAAAAAAAGGTAATAAAACAGCATGTGTTATGATGTTTTGTAAAAACAAACACATAAATGTATAATGAGTATAAGCAAAGGAAGACCTCTGGGAGGTCCTCCCCACCCCCAGCATATCGTTACCAGTGGTACTGTCTGTGGGAGTAATGGGCTATTACTGATGATGACTTTGTGTAGTATTCAAACTTCTGGTTTCATATCCCATATAATTAGACAATACAATCAATAAAATTAATTAAATCAGGGGCATCTGGGTGGCTCAGTGGTTGAGCATCTGCCTTTGGCTCAGGGGTGATCCTGGGGTCCTGGGATAGAGTCCTATATCGGGCTCTCCACAGGGAGCCTGCTTCTCCCTCTGCTTATGTCTCTGCCTCTCTCTGTGTCTCTCATGAACAAATAAATAAAATCTTTTAAAAATTAATTAAATCACACCTCCAGTTCTATCATATTGTATGCACCATGAATGAAGAATTAATAAGAAATCTTTACTTGTTAATCTGTATCAGAACCCAGCCAACTTTTTCTACCCAGGTTCAGATAGTAAATATTTGGGGCTCTGTGGGCCATTCAGTCTCTGCCCTACTACTCAACTCTGCGGTTACAGACAGTATGAGAGTGTGTATGGCAGTGTTCTAATAAAACTTTATTTACAAAACAGGTAGCTGGCTGGATTTGGCCACAGGCAGCTTGCTGATCTCTGACCTATACCCTTTGGACTCACAGCTACAAGAAAATGGGGACTGTTCCCTCCAATGCTATACCCCAGCTCTTAGAATGGTGCCTTGCTTATGGTAGTTGTTGAATAAATATTTGTTGAAGGAGGGTGTTTCCAAAAATAACCTTTTTTTTTTTTTTTTTTTTTTTTTGCAGTGAGTAGGTGCGAGCTTCTTAACCAGAAAAGGCAATGTAATTAGGGAGGGGGTGGGGAAAAGAGAAAATACGGCGCTTGCATATATTCTGGGGTGTCTGACACATCTGCCTAGGAAAGAACCCAGAGTCAGGACGGGGCTCCACGGCCCAAGGCTGACAGAGCAGTTCTGAGCAATTCAAGATGCGCTCCCCTCCCCCTTCTGCAACTCTACACGCTCAGCTGTGCTGGGGGGTGGGGCTGGCTGGGTGACACCTGCTCCGGCTCTGCCTCTGAGGGCCCGCAGCACCCTCCTCTCTCATGCTAAGGCCACTCTTGCACAATGACTGAGAAATAACAGTAACAATAATATCAAGGGCTAACACTCCTGAGTGTGGGTGATGTGCCCTTCATTTTGCCATCTGATGGTCCCAAACAACCCTATTCGGTAAGAATGCCACAGACCCATTTTATGGGGGAGGAGACTGAGGCCCAGAGAGGCAACCTGACATGCCCAAAGTCATGCAGTTACAAGGTGTGGTGGAGCTGGGATTTGAACCTGGGTTTGTTTGATGGCCAAAGCTCATGCTGCATATCCTGGCTCTGGCTTGACATGGAGAGCTTGCCTCCATGATCCTTTACAGATGAGAAAACCAAGGTCTGGAGACAGGGAGGAAGGCCTGGCCAGGCCTGGCACCCAGGTGTCACAACTCCCTGTCTTGTGCCTGCCACTACAGTCCATCTCTAGTGGCACCCATCGTGGGGTCTCAGCCTCAGGATGGGGAGAAGAAGGGGGTGGCCAGTCAAGGATGGGCTGGGTCCTCCAGTTTGTCACATCCGCGCTGTACCCTCCAGTCCAGGCTCTTTTCGTAAGAGCACTGTCCATCTTACTGCAGCCTGTTCTGAACCCCAAGATCCA